>NC_083277.1:122930475-123560741 GCF_963506605.1 Zootoca vivipara | reverse complement strand
GTTTTGTTATAATTACTGCATCGTGTATGTACACCTTCCATCATCATCTTGTTTGAAAAGTTGCAAAAACTGTTGCCAAAACTGCAGGTGCAAACGGGGTTGTGAGCTCAATCGGTGCTGTGCACAGCAAACTTCTGCTGGAAGCTTCCAGAACATTTACCCCCAAAGCCCAACTCCAGAAACCACCAGCACATTAGCATGAATGTGGAGACAGCACTTCCAGATGGGCCCTACTGCGATCTACATATTCTGTTTTGTCTTTGGGCAGAGAGACCTTGTTCTGACAGCGCTTGAACAAGGGCCTTTTACAAACTGGAAGCCAGAGGTTCCTTGGAGTCCCCACCCCCCTGCTCAGTTGAGTTCATGCGCTGCTTGATGTGCCTCACCAACTGTGAGGCCCAGGAAATTAACCCCTCCAGAAAGGCTCTAACTGCAGCTGGGAGCCACAAGAGAGAGAGCTTCTCAGAACCTATTGCCTGACTGTGGTTCTAATTATTTCTGCTTGGACGTGTTCTAAAGTTGCAGTTTTCATCCTGTTACACACAGTGGTCTCCCTGTCTTCAATGGAAGTTGCAGGGCTGCAGCACACATTCTGTAACCAAAACAGAAAGCTCTCTTTCATAGGTCAGGAAGCTGTGGGACCTGCAGGTGGACTACAACTCCCATCATCCCCATCACCAATGACCATGCTGGCTGGAGCTGATGGGAGTTGAGAGTCCAGCAACATTTGCAGGGCCACAATCCACTGGGGCAGGAGTGTCTTACAAACCCCAACAGAATGAATGCTTGAAGGTTAACACAGAACACCCTGCTAAATCATGGCACCCTCTCTGTAGTGTTCCCCAACAGCAGAGGCATTTGCTCCAGATTTTGGGTCTAGAATGAGCTTTTGTAAGTGTTTCTATCCATCCGAAGCACACACTGGTCAATGCACTCCATATACAAGGTCTGGGTGGGGGGGGGATAGGGGAGACCCTCACATTTTCATACCCATTGTAATCTAGTGTTGTGTTGTGCGGATATCTTTGCATGTGCATTTGGAAATTAAACAAGAACAAAAACCCAAAGCCAAGCTTGCCTATGTAAACTGTCTGCACTTTCGGCTCTTTTGCGATTCAAGCCAATTGGTGAAATCCCAGGGCTGTGTGTGTGTAAAAAAAACAAATAATTGTGCTCTTCAACGACAGTACCTGTTGACTATCTCACTGGCATGGGCCAGCCTACTAAAACACACAGATGATGCACCATCTAAGCTGGTGCTAGTTAGAAGAGAAACCATCTTTCCCTCAGATCAGGCCTGCACAACCTGGCTCCCAGAAAGCTAACAATGGTTGGCCTCCAGGGACCTGCTTTTAAAAAGTGAGGCGGTATCACAGGGGAGTTGACAGGCCCCCAGCCAGCTGCATTATACGGCTGAAGGGGCTGCACTTGCCTTGATGAGGCACAAGTTGTACAGGATCCTCAGACCGGATCATTGGTTAGGCTAGGGAAGAGTGTGAAGCAGCCCACAACCCCCCGATAAATTGCATCCTCGGGAAACATTTTGAACTCCTGGCTTTGATTCTTTGCTCTGTCCAGCTCCTCCGTTCTCCTCCTCACACCCGAGAGCCTTGTCTTGCTTTTGGCTGGACATCAGCCAGTCAAAACCAACATGCATGGAATGCTGTTCCCCCAGCGCCCTGAGCCCGTCTCACAGAGAGGCATTCATCTCCCCCAGGAGCCCCTTGACACCAAAGGCTACGGTGCTGATTAATGGGCACGCTCAATAGCGAGCGAGAAGCGGGGTGTAAAATGACGACATTTTTATGGATGAGGAATTAAAGGCAGAGTTGGCCATGAGCTTGCTCTGATCTGGGCTGCGTCCGCACGCAAAGTTCCACTTGGGGAAGAGGTGACGACTGAAAAAGCCTATTGGTGCCATGTTCTCATCCAGTCTGACTCCACAACTTTGGGGAAGAAGGGATGGGCAAAGAGAGAGGGATCAACATAGATGACTGCATATGCGAGTGCAAGAATCACACCACCAAGTTCTGGTTTTGTTTTTTAAAAAAACAACAAATTACCTTTCATTTCACTGCTCTGGGGAAACAAAACTGTTATTTATGTCACACAAAGAAGGAAACAGAGGCAAAACAACAACCCAAAGAGCTTTTGTAGCCCTTAGATCATTTCTGTATGGCTTCTTTCCAGAACGTTTGAACACTAAATGAAGCCAGTCCAGAGATTGTTTCTCGTGCCCCGTGGAAATTAACAGAACAGATCAAGCAACATGAAGTTGCAATTTGTACAGCTAATTTCCTGTGGACTGAAGCGATTACCTCCAATGCAACCCAAGAGGAAATCTTCTTAGGCAAGGGTGCTTCAAAATGGAGGTTGGTATATTTTTAGCGTTCAATGTGCTGATGCCTGAAAGGGACTCTGCTGATCTCAGTTCTTGATCATGGTAGGCTAGAAAGAATCAGGGTAAAAGCACAGTCTGATCAGGGAATTGTGGACATGTCTCCCCTTTGATGCAAATTGCCCCAATTTAGCACTACAGCACTAAGGCAGTCAGCAGACGACGCTGGTAATCTAAACTCCTATGTCTGTTGCCAGCTCTGGATTTTGGTCATCATATCCTCTTAAACAGAACTCAGAAATATGACTTAAGCACCTTGTACTATGCAACCGCTTATGTGATCAGCAATATTATATAGCCAGTCCCAGTTAGAAGTGGGAAAATAATTTGCTCAAAAGGAAATGGAAAAGTCAGCTTCCAAACCCTTAAGAAAGCAGTGTGGTCTTCCTAAAATGCTCAGAGAGCTGGGAGAATATCCTTGAAGCCCCTGCTCCCAGCCCCCTTCCTAGTAGGGGGAGAAGACTTGGGACCCTTCTATTTTTATTCTAAGCTCAGACTCTGATCCATTCCTCTGAAAACAAGCACATTTCCCTTTTATCACTTCCTGCTCCCCTACCCACATTTTGCCAACCAACAACTGCATCAAGCAATGCTGGCATCTATCACACACTCAAAATCTTTTAACCAGCACCCTTTAGCCGTCACTTAGTTCGTAGGGACACGGTCAGTCTTTGTTTCAGCTGAACCACATCAGATTCTAGGCAAGGAAGGGGGTGATTTCCCCTGAGACACCAGATTGTTCTGGTCAGGAAGTGCTTCTGTCTGCAATCTTGATGGTACACCCCTGGCACAGGGTTAGGGCCTCCAGGAGAAGCACCAAGCCATGCAGGTCATGCCATGAGTTTGACCGAAGAGGGGATTGTTTTCCTCTTGTTCCAGCCTGCTTAGAGATGCCGGGGGGGGGGGGAATGCTAATCCATCCAGAAGGTGGTATTGTAGTTATTTCACATGAAGCAAGATGGTTCTCCTGCTGAGATAGTGCCCTCTATTGGCTCTGGGCAAACACAATGCAAACATCTACCGCCAGTCCCCTGCTCAAGGAGAAACGACAATTTAGGCTGCATGGATTGTGCAGGGAAGATCCACAAGCCGAAAACCAGACTCCTTTCTGTTCCCATCCATGTATTTTCCCTGCAAACTCCTGCTGATCACCTTGAAACTGGTTAAGGTTTGGTGTAGGTAGACTTTATTCACCAGCTGCTAAACTGGACGATTAGACTGAAAGAACCACAAGAGACTGTTCTGGTCTCTGACTGCAGTTTATTGCACCATGCCTGGATGAGCTCCAGGCTCAGCAAAACACACACACTGGGCTCCAAGAGGCAGGGCTGGCTTTGCAGATGGAGCTGAGACTACCATGGTCATGCTGATGTGGTTCCCATGGTTTATTGATCAGAAGTTGCACTTCAATGTGGCACACTGAGATGGCATTGGCAGGCAGGGCTGCAGAAATGGGCTTCCAGGACCGGGAAGCAATTCTTGTGTCCTAGTAGATCTTGAGGATGACGTTGTTGCCATTCCTGGAACCAGGAACCTTTAATCCAGTGGACACCGCAGAGTTAACACAGAGAAGATCACCTTTTTTGGTACTGAAGGAGGAGAGAGGGACAAAGAACAAACACAGCGCAAATGAAAGGCCTATCAAAACAGTACATCACTGCAGGTGGAATTCAATGTAGCGCAAAATGAGGGATGTGTCCCTTTGCACAAGGAGACTTTTCCTCCCTCTCCTCTCCACCACATGCCCCCTAAACGCTTCTGGAGATTCCTCCAACCCTCCAGAGCAGATTTAATGGGTGTGGAGGAGGCAAACAAATGCATTGTGACCTAAGCATCCATGGACTGTAGTCCATTTCAGGAAGTGAAGTGGAGCGAGTGTAGTCCATCATAAAGTGGTTCATCTTTTACAGGGCCACAAGACTCCTTGGAAATAGCATGGCAGCAAACATCCTGGCTGCCTAGAAGAGAAGATGGAGGCAGCAGGGGAACAGGAGGCCTCAGGGGACTCTCTTTTTCAAGGCTGGTGGAGTTACCAAGCCTAACTTAGGACAGGAGAGTGTTTGGCAACCGAGAGGTGAAAAGAAGTCCCTGCCAGTGCAATTTTATCTAGCCCCTGGCAGGCCGACTAAGCAGTAATCGAGGCTTGTTAACAAGTTTGCACACAGTGTTGCTTATAGGAGAGGAAGAACAAAGGCTCAAGTGAGAGATTTATTTCCCCCTTTGGAATTGTTTGTAAAGAACAGCTATGTAAGTGTATTTTTGTAGTTCCAGGCTTGAGCATGCATGGCTCAAACTGAGAAGTGTTTACTCTCACAATGGCTACAACTGGATTAGTGGGTTAGCTTATTTGGCAAGACACACTCCTGGATCACTGCTGGGGAAATAAGAGTGGCCCCCCAAGAATGACACATGCATGCACGGGGAAACATATCAGTTTGGGGGCACCAACCTTATGTGGCCAGTTTCACCTGGTCAGCACAGAGCAGGAATTTCTGGACATGTTCAGTGCAATTGACTACAGACGCCTGGTTCAGCTTAAGACACTGTTCGAATGCAGAAAATGGTTCGGCGCAATCGTGGCGGATTTTCTGTACAATTGGGCTGCAATGAAAGCCGCACAGGTGGTTGTGTAAAGGGTGAGAAATTGGCAGATTACTCAGGGCAGACACTCTGGTTTGAATGGTGGGAGAAAGATCTCACTTTAGCCTGGCACATACATAGCAGTAAGTTCAGCTGTGCCTTCCCATTCATGAGCAAGTGTGCTAAAATCACGCCTTCCCCTCATTGCCAAAGCTGAGAGAAAACAAAGCAAAGCACGGAATTAGCATTTTGTGCAAAGCAGCCCTTGTGGCTTCTGCTCATGATTTCTTCAGAGAGAAGCAAACCATGACCATTGGTTCACAAGAAGCCAGTGCTTGAGTTTGTTCCCTTCCAGCTTTGCAAAGAGAGCGAGAGGCAGGCACCATTGGAGCCAAATGCACCAGTATGATTGTTCATTCATGGTTCACCTGGACTTAGCATGTCACTCAAACTGCGTCTCTGAGTGTAGTTGCTCAGAGAGGGAGCCAAAACATCTTCAAATCTCACTTGGCCCAGAACTTACTTAGTAGCCTTTGGCAAACCACTTTCTCTCAGTCTTTGTCCCCACACCTGCAAAATGGGGATAATATGAATTATTATACTTAAGGATTACTGGGATAATGAACACTGAGCGCTTTGAACATTGTCATGGACCCAGATCGGGGGTGGGGGGACAAATGCCTCCTATCCATTCTGCCACTAGACATGTCTTCAATCATTTCCCCCAACTCCCATTATGGTTTCCCCTGAACTCATAGAGCTCTCCCAGGTTTCCTATGAGCTCATTTCTACTCGTCTTTTTTAGCCCTTTGCCAACACTTTGGCTCCTTCTTGGAACTCAGAAGCGCTCTGCCTGACCAGGACAAGGGCAGAAATAGCTCATCCATTCTAGAAGGCTTGCAAACAAAAGGTTGTCCTGAAAGACATGTTTCCTCACGGAGAACCTTCCAGGTATAGGGCAGGGCCATAGGCAAAAGTGGTCGACAAAGCTATAGGCTACTCCATCCTCTGCAGTATCAGTTAAGAACACATTAAATCCAGGCAAAAGCAAATACGGTGGTACCTCGGTTTGCGACCGCAATCCGTTCCGTGGAGGCAGACGCTTGCCAAAGCGGCCACTCCCCGAAGGCACACTTCTGCGCGTGCGTGAGCTGCGCAGATCGTGTCTGCGCATCCGATGCTGCGGAACCTGGATGTAAACACTTCCGGGTCCACGGCAGTTGCTCGCCAAAGCGGTCGCTCGCCGAGGTAGGCGTAAACCGAGGTTTGACTGTATGGCATCGACCAGGTCCAGTGGGGGGTGAGATCTGGAGGCTCTAGGAGTAATTTAGAGATCACTTCCTTTCTCTAGCTGGGGGGAGAGTACAGGAGAGACATTCCCCAGACACAGGCCTAATTTATACACAATGCAGACCACAGGGAAATCATTACTCATGTAGGCTTCCAACATGCACTGGCCCCCTCACACAGTGTCTTAGAAGCAGTGCTATTTTTCTAGAAAAAGAGGTGCCGGAACTCGCCTTGTTCTCTTACAAAGGCAATGGTGCCCCCCTGAGAGGAGCCAGAACTAGAAAAAGCCCTCCTACTAGTCACACCAGTTTAATGTGTGATTGAAACATGGCATTCAGAGTCAGGCTTTCCTGGTGTTATGCATCCTGTATAAATCCAGCCATACAGTCATTGCTTTGAAAGTAGATCCCCAAGCGGGAGGGGGGGAAACACACATCAGAGGGGGTCCCCCCCCCCACCAAAGTTTTATCGCACCAGGAAGGGCATGTGTTGTTCTATGGAATGGTGTCCTGCTTGAATTGAATTGAATTGATTATTACGGTCACAGACCAGCTTACAAAATCAGAAGAATCATAAAAATCATAAAACACAAAGGTAATACACTAAAATTTACACAGCAGGAACAATACACACATATATTTGTATACAGCACAGCAGCATTTAAAATGTATAAATTGGAACTGGGACACTAAAAGATAGCCTAAAGATTACCATTTGGGGTCTTATTCATTGCGGTAGCACCACTTGTTCTCTGAGCTTTATGGCTGCTGCACAGAATTTGGCCACTTTTAGCGTAATCTCAGGGTCCATATCTTCTACAAGACAGGCAGCGTAATAAAACGTGAGAGGCAGATTCTACCTCTGGCAGGCCGCCTGCAGGGGCCGACTCGTTCTGCATTGTGCCCTGCTTGGAAACTTACTGGGATGACGTGCACTTGGCCATTTCAAGCTTGAGCTGGTGACAGTCCTGCTGCCAGGAGGAAGGGTTGGCAGCCACACACTGGCCATACTGCTCTGCTTCTTTTCGGCAATGCCGTGCGGTCACCTCCAGGGCCGCCTGCCTGTCGGGATGGAGGCACAATAGCATTCATTAGTCATGGAGAGCCCTGTAATTTAGAGAGTCTCTGCCCCCTCCTCAAAGATTAGCCATGCTCCCTAATCCCAGACAGACATTCGTAGTTATCACTGGAGGCCCTCTGCGCATTCTCCCATGCATAGACTTTGCCCTTATTCCACATGCTCCTGGCAAAATCACACTCGACGTGCAGGAAGCACTGCTTTGCTTTGCAGAGCATTGCTAATGTCAGGAACTTTCTGCCCCACAAGGCCGTGGTGGAGCAGCTTTAACAGGGAGCTGGGCAAATGCATGGAGGATCTTGTGATGTCCATCTGCCACCCATAAGATTAGGGTCAACATGACCAAGTGCCACTCACTGGGGAACAGCAGCAGAACAGGCCTATCACCCTCATGTCATAAGGAGAGAGAAAGCGAAGAAATGTAAAATTTCTAGATTTTTTTTGAAAATGGGGGAAATGCAATGCTCTTTTCTTTTTAAGTGCTCTTTACAAGTCGTTTTGTAACATTAGGAGCATGAAGTGCAAAACTTGGTTTACTACAGAATTATAAACAGCTCAGGACCACAATAGCTCAAGGACTGCCCCTTATGAGCCTACCTAGACCCTGAGAGTGATGTATGGAAGTAAGAGCTGGAGCATAAAGAAGGCTGATCATCGAAGAATTGATGCTTTTGAATTATGGTGCTGGAGGAGACTCTTGAGAGTCCCATGGACTGCAAGAAGATCAAACCTATCCATTCTGAAGGAAATCAGCCCTGAGTGCTCACTGGAAGGACAGATCCTGAAGCTAAGGCTCCAATACTTTGGCCACCTCATGAGAAGAGAAGACTCCCTGGAAAAGACCCTGATGTTGGGAAAGATTGAGGGCACTAGGAGAAGGGGACGACAGAGGACAAGATGGTTGGATAGTGTTCTCGAAGCTACGAACATGAGTTTGACCAAACTGCGGGAGGCAGTGGAAGACAGGAGTGCCTGGTGTGGTCTGGTCCATGGGGTCACGAAGAGTCGGACACGACTAAACGACTAAACAACAACAACAACAACAAGACCCGAGATGATCCTCTGACCATCCTTCTTCATGAGCCTCCTCTACGTGAGGCCCGGAGGGTGGCAGCAGAAGAATGGGGCCGTCTCTGTGCTGGCTCCCCTTTGCAAAATGCTCTCCCCAGGGAGACTTGCCTGGCACCTTCATTACACACCTTTAGGCACCAGGCAAAAATATTATTCAACCAGACCTTGGGCTTGTTTAATGTATTAATTGTGCATCCCGCTCTTTGTCATAGAATCATAGAGTTGGAAGACACCACAAGGGCCACAGGGGGTTGGACTGGATAGCCCTTGTGTTCTCTTCCAACTCTATGATTCTATGATTCCAACCCCCTGCCAAGCAGGAAACACCATCAAAGCATTCCTGACAGATGGCTGTCAAGCCTCCGCTTTGTTGTTGTTGTTTAGTCGTTTAGTCGTGTCCGACTCTTCGTGACCCCATGGACCATAGTACGCCAGGCACTCCTGTCTTCCACTGCCTCCTGCAGTTTGGTCCGCTTAAAGACCTCCAAAGAAGGAGACTCCACCACACTCCTTGGCAGCAAATTCCACTGCCTAACAGCTCTTACTGTCAGGAAGTTCTTCCTAATGTTTAGGTGGAATCCTCTTTCTTGTAGCTTGAATCCATTGCTCCATGTCCGCTTCTCTGGAGCAGCAGAAAACAACCTTTCACCCTCTTCTATATGGCATCCTTTTATATATTAGAACATGGCTATCATATCACCCCTTAGCCTTCTCTTCTCCAGGCTAAACATACCCAGCTCCCTAAGCCGTTCCTCATAAGGCATTGGTTCCAGGCCTTTGACCATTTTGGTTGCCCTCCTCTGGACACGTTCCAGCTTGTCAGTATCCTTCTTGAACTGTGGTGCCCAGAACTGGACACAGTACTCCAGGTGAGGTCTGACCAGAGCAGAATACAGTGGTACAATTACTTCCCTTGATCTAGCCGCTATACTCCTATTGATGCAGCCCAGAATTGCATTGGCTTTTTTAGCTGCTGCATCACACTGCTGACTCATGTCAAGTTTGTGGTCTACCAAGACTCCTAGATCCTTTTCCATGTACTGCTCTCAAGCCAGGTGTCACCCATCCTGTATTTGTGACTTTTTCTTTTTGCCCAAATGTAGTACTTTACATTTCTCCCTGTTAAAATTCATCTTGTTTGCTTTGGCCCAGTTGCCTAATCTGTTGAGGTCATTTTGAAGTGTGATCCTGTCCTCTGGGGTATTAGCCACCCCTCCCAATTTGGTGTCATCTGCAAACTTGCTCAGGATGCCCTCAAGCCCATCATCCAAGTCATTGATAAAGATGTTGAATAAGACTGGGCCCAAGACAGAACCCTGTGGCACCCCACTAGTCACTTCTCTCCAGGATGAGGAGGAGCCATTGATGAGCACCCTTTGGGTTCGGTCAGCCAGCCAGTTCCAAATCCACTGAATGGTAGCATTATCTAGCCCGCATTTTACCCGCTTCTTTACAAGAATATCATGGGGCACCTTGTCAAAGGCCTTGTCCGTAGATCTCGGGGCATAAAAAATGTCACAGCATAGAGATGCAAGATGAAAACACAAAATGCATTTGTGTTTGAGCCCTGGGGGTCTCCCAAGCCAAGCCCCCTAACCATTTAGGCTGCGCTCTCCCTCCCTCCCACCCCCATGGGCTTCCGGGGGCGGCGGGGGATTTCCTCGCAGGACCCGGGGCGGGCCGGGCCGCTCAGACGCCCCACTCACATCTCGCTCCTGCAGCCCCGAGGCCGGATCCTGTACCTAGGCCTTCTCCTCTGGCGCGCATGCTCCCTCCCGAGGGAGGGTACCCATCTGCGCATGCGTGCCAGGCTCCCCCGGGCAGCCATGACACTAGAGGACATTGCGGCGCCGGCGTATAAGATACGCTAAGACCACGTTGTATCGCTGCCCCGCCACCGCCGCGGGAAGGTGCTGAGCATGCGCGGAGGCTGCGCGCGTGCCTGGCTAGCAGCGGGGAGCCGGCTGCCCCGGAAGCGGAAGCGGCGCGCGCGGAGCTGGCCGGTGGCGGCGGCTGAGGCGAGGCGAGGCGAGGCGACGGGCTGCGCGGTGTCCCGGGAGAAGGATGGCGGCGGCGGCGGCGGCGCGGGGGGCCGGTCCGGGCCCTGGGGACGAGCTGGTGCAGGACGTGGTTCCGTACCGGCGCCGGTCTCGGCTTCTGTGGGGGACGGTGCTGCCCTTCTGCGTGCTCTACCCGCTCTGGCTCTGGTTCTGGGGGCCCAGCGCCCGCGACTGGGCCTGGGGGGCCGGCGGCGCCGAGACGCCCGAAGCCGCGCTGCTCTACCTGGCCGCCATCGGCGCCGCCCACCTGCTGACCGCCCTGGCCGGCCTCTGGAGCGTCCACGTCCACTGCCTGCTCTACTGCTGCGCGGTGAGTCGGGCCCCGCGGCGGGGAGTTGGAGGGCCGCCTTGGCCTCGCGAGGGCCCGGGGTGGAATCACTGGCGGAGGGACCGAGGGCTGCCAGCTCTGCCCCTAAGAAGCGCGGCGGAACGAGGAGACCTCAAGGCGGGAAGGAAGAGGGGGGTGACCAGTTGAAAATCTTTAACCTCTTCACTCCCGTTTCCTTTTTCCAGAACAGAATCTGTGTTTGGAGACTCCGCTGTAAATTTGGGGGGGTTTGAGCTAGGGCTGGCAGCTGTCTAATTTTAAAATGGGCAGTTGGTCTAAAAATAAAGATAGAAATAAACACCACTGCCTCCTTGCATGGTGAAGTTGAAAGTGTCTTGTTAAGTCTGGCTGATTTCAAAGGTAGGCAATAGCAAATAAGTAAAAGGTCTAAAAACCTGCCCTTTGTTATGCTGCCATATGTGGTGGATTGTGCTTATTCCAGGTCATGGTAGGGGTAAATGGATAATGAGCCACTCTGAATATTTTTGCTGCCCTGAAGTTTTTATGAAGTGGCCAGGCTTTCTCCCTGCAATGGCACACTGGTTTCTGGGCAGAGGTGACACTTCTATGATTGTCCTGAGTCTGTCACTGGTAGGGCAAGCTGCATCAAGATATTCTGTATCCACTTCCTTAATAATCAATGTTGGTTGGGACTTGCTTGATTTGAGTAGCACAGACAGAGACCAACATCAGCTTCTGTCAGCCATGCCAGTATGTCTCAGGACGCTGGTGACAAAGAAGAAAATCAAAATACTTATCCTTTTTATCTTATATTTTTAAGCTGGGAGACAAAACTTTAAATAACTCCTTGCTACTTGTGGTATTGTTTTGGCACTGCGTCAAAGCTTTGTTGGAAGGGTGGTAATCTGGTGAACTTTGCTCAGTCTTCCCTTTCCAAGGCCTTGAAAGTGGCAGGCCGTCTAGTTCTCACAGCTACATTTAACCCCTGCAAAGTTTGCTTTCTTTAAACCACTGGGCTTCCTCATTTCTCTAAAATGCAAGAAAATGGTTTGTTTGGGTTTTTTTGCTTTTTAGATTCCTAAACTTTAATTGCATAGGCTTCATTTCCTTTGCTCCCTTTCAAGCAAGTAATCAGCACAGTTCAGGGGGAGCACATGAGCTGCATGCAGAAAGTCCCAGGTTCAACTCCCACTTAAAGGATTGCAGGTAGCAGTGCTAAGTGAGAGCTTTTCCTGAAACTGTTGAGGGGTACCACTGCCAGTCAGAGTACACCGTACTGTGGGCTAGATGGACCAGCGGTCTGACAGCAGTATAAGGAAGTTTCTTACATTCAAAAATCATCTTCTCTTCCTGCTACGCAAAAGGCAAGTGTATGTAAAATTTAGGGGCTGGACTATAAATCTAGGCTGCTGTCGTAACTAAACTTACTGAAAAGTAAATCCCAATGTAGTGAGAGGATCTTTCTTAACTCTGAGCAAATATGGTTAGAATGTGGCAAGCAGTGGGTTGGATCCTAAGGTAAGTTGACTTAAGGAAGCTTGGGGAAGAAGAGTTTTCCATACCCTTGGCCCAGTTTTCGGTGATTTCATGCCCCATCCCTCCTGATTCTATGGAGAGATGCCTACAGAGAGCATCCAAGCCATTAGGTGTAGAATTCTTTATGACACTAAGCACAAGCCCCAATGTCAATATGGAAGACACTAGCTTGGACTTCCGGGCTGCCACCAGCGCTGTGCGGCGAGGTCTCCCTCGAGCTCCGAGGGACCCTGCCTTGTGAGGGGGGGAGAGCCGCGAGAGCAATGTGGCCCCCCAAAAGAGCCCCAGATCGAGCATTCTGGGGACAGAGAGCTCAGCAGTGCTCCCCAAGCGACTCCTCCACTCCCCGGTAAGCTTAGGAAGAGCCCTGGAGAGAGTGGAGTGGCAGTCACGGGAGCCATCTTGAGCGCCATCGTTACTGTCGCAAGGCGAAGCTCTGACCCGGCAGTGGAGGAGCGGCAGATTCTTTCAATCAGAAGATTTGGAACATCAGGCACCGTGAGTAAAAGGATGAAAAACGTATCTTTCTAATTGATAGATTTGGCCACGGTAGGAGACTCAAAAAACGGAAGTCGGTCTCCTCCATTGAGTGGATTACGATGCAGTAACATGACCTCTAGCTGAGAGGTGAAAGGAAGTAATCAATTTATCAACAATTGCACCTTAAAACTCCGCTCTGAGGCAGGATAGAGGGGAGGGGAAGTGTGAAATGTATTAAATTGCCTGCAAGACTTTTCAAAGAAAGTCTCCCAGGAAGCTGGATCTGGGTGCCTGAAGGGAGCAGTGAAGGATTTATAATTTTATTTAATAAAGACTGGATTATAATACTGAGATTTGGATCTGTCAATTTTAAATTGATTCTGAAGATTGGTTTGAAATAACAAGGAGGAGACATCCCAGATTGGACTTTAAAATGGTTTCAGAGACTTGGAAATATGACTCCTGTCATTTCCAGTTTTGTTATCTGCTGTTCTCCCAAGGAATCTGAATAGGCAAAAATGAAGATAGACTCAACAACATCACAAGACCTGGACTGGCACAAGATCTTTCTGGAACTTTTGGACATTAAACAGGAACTGGTTACGTGTAACAAGCAGCTGCGTGAATTTATTAAGCAACCAAGTGACATAAGTGAAAGGAACAGCTTGGAAACTGATTTGGGAAGAGATGGAGCATTATTGAATCATGCATGGGAACAAGAAGGGCAGTCACAAATTTTGGACATTGCCACAAAAGTAATGGAACTTAAGTGTAAAGAAGAGGACGAAGAAGACTGGGAAATTGTTCCACAAGTGGGAGATGTGGAACAGGACTTAGAGGAAGAAGTGAGGAAACAGCAGGGCGGGTTTAAGAAAATTTGGTGGAAACTTTGGAAAAGGGTGGGAGTGGGTTAAAAGGATTTAGTTGTATAATTTTTGGCTGGATTGATTGGGAAGGTCCGACGCTGGCATGAATTATGGAATTCGCTGTGACATTTGGGCAAGCTAGATCCAGGAGAAGGGGGGATGAAATATTATAGTTTAAAGGTATTATGAGAAAAGAATGAATATTTTAATATAAATCATTGTTGATAAAAACTGTAAGCTAAGGGGAGGAACAATAGATTATATATGAAGATATAAAAAGTTAATTGATTAGAATTAATTGAGAGGTTAAAAACATAGTGAGGATGATAGATAAGATTGGATTTGAAATGTTAAGAGAGAAATGTAATAAGAGATTTAAAATAATATGAAAACTGCTTTAAGAATATTTAAATAGGGACTCGATGAGAGGGAGGCCGAGGAAGTCTATAATGTGATGAAAAAGATAAGGTTGTTAGATTCTTTTTCTTTTTTCTCTTTTTTGTATTTTTGTTTTTGTTTTTTGTTGTTGTGCTTGTATTGTTTTTTCTTTTTATATGTGTTGAAAATGAATAAAAATGAATTTTTTAAAAAATATGGAAGACACTAACTTGATTCAAGCTTTCTACTTCTGTGTTTAATCATCGCATGACAGGGAAGGATGAAGCAAAGGTGTGTGAGGTGTTTATCATTGGTTTAGAGAATACAGTGGAAGGGCACAGGCAATATTTATTTTAATACTTGTTAAAGCTCTTCATAGTGAAATAAATTTAAGTAACTGATAGTTATTTACCATCAGTTGTTAATGTTTTGCCACCTGTTAATCATACTCAAAATGCTGCTTGAGGCAGCCACTGTATTCTGTCTCATAGTAGGGTCAGCCCTGTGCAAAAGGTTCAAAGGAACAGAGGCCAGTTGTGTATCCATCTCAGACCTGGTTTGTACATAATGCTAAGTGAATATCCAGAGCAAAGATCACAACCACAAGCCTTGGTTTACAGGACATAATGCTATGCCGGCTCTTTTGGTCCTAACGCTAAAGACATTTTCTTCCCTAATTGTGTATCTTTCAGGTGCGCAGTCCAAGGAAAGCCACATTGGCTAAAGTTGTGCCAACCCCCAATAACGGTTCTGCCGAATTGGTGCCCATCCATAGAGACCAGGTAAGAAAGCCATGGCTGTGGTTCAAAGCAGTTCCCCCATGTGGAACCTTCTGTTATCCCATTTCTGTTTGCCAGCTGGATCCAGACTACGCAAGTCATGACTTGACTTGTTGCTTCAGTGAGACTTTTGACTACGTCTGGATCTAGCCTATTGATTTGGCAGCGTGGTACCTTGTAAAAAGCCACAGAAAAGCAGACTTGGCAGCCAAATAAAGGTAGGAGGCATGCAGGCAGCGCATGTTTGAGAGTGTAGGTTAAATTGATTTGTGTCTCTTGTCTACTTCAGACCTTTTTTTTTGCATATTGTGACTTTCAGCTTTGGAGCTGTCCTTTTATTGTGGTACTTTATTGATGCTTGGGTTTATTTTGCTCAGTTTGGAATACAGGGAACTGCCTTATTCTGAGTTGGGGTACTGGTCCATTTAGCTCAGTATTGTGATACTGATTGGCAGCTGCTCTCCAGGGTATCAGACAGGAGCCTGTCCCAGCCCTACCCGGAGATGCCAGGGATAGGATCTGGGACCTTCTGCATGCCAAGCAACCGCTTTGCCACTGAGCTACGGCCCTTCCCTGTTGGGGTGGAGGGACTGGTGAGTGCGCCTATCTTGTGGCAGGGAGTCCTTTTAAACAGGGCAGTGGAAGTCTCTAAAATCTTACTCGCTAAACTGGCCTCTTGCATGTGGAAACCTGTTTGCTGTAGCTTTCTTTATTTCTTCTAGGGGGAGGATGGACAGGAGGTCCTTTCCTTCGAATTTCAGAAAATCAAATATTTCTATGAGCTAAATGAGAGAAAAAAATTCCTTCCTGTGCTATTCCCTGTGGAATATCCATTGCAATTTTATCAGAATGCACGTGGCTACCAGGAAGACAAGGAGATCAAAGCAGCAGAGAAGAACTATGGCACCAACAAGTACGTGGGGCAAATCCAGCTGCTTTGGGGAAACATTTATGGTGGCCATTTCCAAGAATTGGAGCACTCAGACGTTTGGCCACAGGATGCCTGAATTAATGACTAGTTAACTTAGTTAGTTGGCAGTACTTTAAATTCGGCATGTGGGTAACTTAGTACGAGTTAAGGGTTCTCTGGGGGATACTCTAGCAAAAAATAACCACTGACAAGACAGCAGAACTATCAGGAAAGGTGGGCAACTGTCAGGGTTGTTGTGGCTACTCTTGAGTAACGACCCTGCACATCTGCTTGTCTTTCAGATGTTTTTATTGGTGTATATTATCTACAGTGTAAAGTGTCCAAAACCATGTCTGCCTCATTCCGAGTCAGAATCCTGCAATGTGGATTTCCTGTTTTTCGCCCAGCATAACAGCCTGGGAATTGTGAAGCGCCTCCCTTTTCTCCGACGCCTCAATTCCGGCATTGGGGGGGGGGGGATGGCCTACCGACCGACTGACTGTCGGCCCCTTTCTCCCTCCCCTTGGAGTAAGGGCTCCCTGATGCTGCTCGAGCCTCGGCTCTCTCTTTCCGTTTCCTGGCTCTTGCAATCTGATCCTGTGCTTGAGCTACTGCTTGGAGAAGAACTCGACCGGATGAGAGGGGGTTGTTCCTTATAAGCCTTTCCCCAAGTCTTTCATTGCAGCTTCTCTAACAGTATCTGGAAGAAAAAGCAAATGATGTAATAATCATGTCAACCAGTAAGAGAGAGTTTTCAGTCTCCAGTTTTCAGCCCAATGTTAGAGGTTCACTTTCATAAAAATGGCAATGGCTGCAATTGTAATTCTTGTTTCTCTAGTTATTAAATATACACAGTTGAAGTAACTCTAGGACAGACAATGGAATCCAAGGTTTTAAAACCTTCCTTGTAAGCCCTGTTTTATGAAGAGCTTTGTCTGAGGGATTGCTACCCATCAACTTCTCAGAACAAGCACTTTTGCAATGTCTTGGAGCATCCGGCTTTGTTTCCACTTGGAAACAGAGCCGGATGCTCTAAGTCTAAGACATTGCAGAAGTGTTTCCAAGTGGAAACAGAGCAAAGAGAAAGATGGTGAGATGTATCGTGGGGTTGGGGTGTGTGTGTGTGTGTGTGTGTGTGTGTGTGTGGAATCCAACCTCCAGGGTTTTAGGGGTTGCAAGCAGGACAGAATAGCACAACACAATGCCAAAATAAATCAGGGTTCTGTTTTTCACACAGGGCAGAGATGGTTGTGCCAGAATTCCTTGAACTCTTCAAAGAAAGAGCCACTGCCCCTTTCTTCGTCTTTCAGGTAATCGAAAAGGATTTGCAGCATCAGCCTCTTTTTGAGTTTCTCTGTTCCTTAAACCCAGAATTCCACAGGCAACATCTCTTATGTATATTTAAAAATTGTCACCTTCTATTGTGCTTTGAATCACACACTCCTGCCGTACACATTTACCAGGCTGGTATGGACTTAGATGCTGCTCAGACGTTCTTGGCACACAAGCTAGGAAGAAAGGTTGCAGCATTTGGGAATATTTTAGTTTACAAAAAAGGTGCTAAGAGTCGACATGATAGCCGTTTGTAAAATTATGCATGACATGGAGAAAGAGAAAAAATTCCCTGCCCTCATAATGCTAGAACTCGTGGACATCTAGTGAAACTGAATATTGGAAGTTTCAGGACTTCTTCATGCTGCACATAGTTAAACTCTGGAACTTGCTCCCCTAGGAGGCAGTCATGGCCACCAGCTTAGATGACTTCAGAAGCAGATTAGACAAACCTCTTATCTGTGGATATCTGTGGCCACTTGCTGTGGTTGCTATGCTCTGCCTCCACAGCTGGATTTCCTGTTGCTGAAACTGCAGACGGCAAGAGGGCTTCCCCCCCCCCCCCACAGGCATCTGGCTGGCCACTATGAGAACAGGGCGCTGGACCAGATGGGGCATTGGCCTGATTCAGCTCAGTGTTCTTAAGTAAAATTAATGTTTTCTTAAAAGTTTTCAGTGTGTATAAAATATCAGATGTTTATGTGAATAACAAAGTTTACACAGGCCCAGCCTCTACCCTTGTGTCCCACATGGACGTGCTTGGAGGGCCTGATGAGTCTAGTAACAAAAGGTTTGTGTTAGGCTGTTGCAGTTTTTGTCCATTTCAAAATGCTTTGAAACCACACAATTATTTGTGGTTCAAGAAAAACAAATCTAAAGTCCACTTGGGTGCCCAGAATTGTTTTCCATGGTTATTTGGAACTTGGCCACTATTTCAGCAACCATTGTAACAATCTTATAAGATGGGCCAGTATTATTTATTCCTCTGTTGCAGACCAAGCACCAAGGCTGGAAGCTTGTCCAAGGCTAACTCATGCATTTGAGGCTGAGGTGAAACTTGAATGCTTTTAGCCACTGTGCTAACCAAGTCTTCATTATAGGCCCAAATGGGATTCTTGCTCTGGACCAGTATTGGGAGTGCTTTGTGTCTGCTTCCTACATGTAGGTCTTCTGCGTGGGGTTGTGGTGCCTGGATGAATACTGGTATTACAGTGTCTTCACCCTTTCCATGCTGGTGGCTTTTGAAGCATCTCTCGTCCAGCAGCAAATGAGGAACATGTCAGAGATTCGAAAAATGGGCAACAAACCCTACATGATCCAGGTGAGCCAAAGCAGGAAGTGTTGAGACTGTGGTCCTTCCCACCTGGAGACATTCTGATGAGGCGCATGGACTCTGGAACGCTGAAGCCCCGTTGCTCAGGGTGACCCTAGAGGGCTGATCACTGTGTAGAATGTAGAATGAAGAAGGGAATAGTAATGGCAGTTGCTGGAAGGAGAGCAGCCAGGAGAAGAAAGCCAAGGCTGTTGGGGTGAAATTGGAGGTGCCGCAAGAGCCGCAGGGATTGTGCCAGTCCCAGATGGGAGGTAGGAGAATTATCTTGTCATCCAGCTGCTCCTCACCCACCTAAAGGGTTTGTTATCAACCTTTACTCCCAAACCCATGGCGATTCTTTTCTTGCACCAATCCCCATGGTTTTCCCATCTCCCCTGTTCATGCAAGGCATTGGGAAGACAGTTGTCTGTATCATTCTGCCAAGTGGTGCTGTAGTTGATCAAGGGAGTGCAGTAAAAGTCTCTTGCAGGAGACTCTTGACCTGACCAGGCCTGAGTTTCCAAAGCATTAGAACTGGGTTGCTGTTTGAGCCCAAGCTGATATGAATTGTAGGTATGATGAGGTGAATTTGGGGAAGTTGATCTGTGGACAGCTTCTCCTGCTCCCCTCTCTCTAGCATCCTAAATGCCACCCTTCTGTGAACCACCCTGAGATCTGTGGATGAAGATTAAATTAATAAAGAACAATAATACTAATAATATCTCTTCCTCTTGCAGGTCTACAGAAACAGGAAGTGGCGTCCAATTTCCAGCGATGAGATAATTCCAGGGGACATTGTGTCCATTGGTAAGAGAACCCTGCTACCCACAGTCTTAATTGGCTCAGCCATGTGTATAAATTAGCATGTGCATATTTCATGCAACTTCGTGTCATGGGCCTAAAGCCTGAGTCTTTTCAATACCTGACACAGCCCCTTCTCTCAAGAGTCCCGAGACTTTATGAGCAAAGGCCCCACCTTCCCCCTAGTCCTTCTGAGCATTCAACTCTCCATTCCAGGCCGCTCCCCCCATGAGAACCTTGTGCCGTGTGATGTGCTGCTGCTGCGGGGAAGGTGCATCGTAGATGAAGCCATGTTGACTGGAGAGTCAGTGCCTCAAATGAAGGTTTGCCTGATGATTTCTGCTAATTTAGCCACTATTTATTTAGTGTTAGCAGGATGCTTGGCAGTCATACAATCTGCAGAAGACAGTGCTGACCCAGGAAAATGGACACAGTGAATGTGAAATGGGGAAACGGGCCATATAGATGCTGGGGGGGGGGGGCTGGTGGAGGGGATCTGTGAGGGACGAGGGATACAGGGAAGTCCCTCCCATCTTAAGTTCCAGCCCATCCCCAAGCGCGGGAGAGAGTAAGGAGAGCTCTGCCTCCAGCGGAGAGTCAGGAAGTGGTGTCCGAGGCTCAGGCAAGGTTGTGGAGCCCAGGCCGCAGGTGGGACAGGAAGTAGGACGCACAGGGGGGAGGCCAATTCCCCCAACTCCCGAATTGCGACGCAAACGTAGGGGGAAGAGGTTGGGTCTGCCAAAGCTGTGGTGCTGGAAGAAAACGCGCCAATCGCCATTCGGGAGTTCAGACACCTCACCTTAAGGATGCATTTTTACTGCTCTGAACACTGTAAATAATCAGCACTTAATAAAAACCTTAAAAGACCATGCTGGAGTCGTTACTCTAGAGTAGCCATACCAGGCCCTCTGACAGCAACTCCCGAATCTTTTTTTTGGCTACTTTGGAGTGCAGCGATGAGCGCTCAAGAGGCTGAGCATTGGAGGCTGGAGGCCGAAGCAGCGAAGCAGGAGCTGCAGAACCTCACAGCGCACGCACAGCAGCAATTGCATGCCGCTCAGGAGGAAGCGCGAGGGGCGCAGGAGGAGCTGAACAAGCTGGTGGACCAGGTGAGGACAAAAGAGGAGACTGAGAAACAGCTAAGGGTGATGGTTTTGGACCTACAGAAGAAGTTGGAAGAGGAGAAAGCCGCTAGAGGTGGGGGGGTGCCCCAGCCGCAGCTAGTCCAAGTGAGAAGGGGACAGAGCCTAGTCACCAAGTTTAGCGGCGACCCTAGGGAGTACCTAGGATTCGAGACAGAAATAAATTATGCGCTGGAATTGCATGCAGCAGAATTCCCAGATGACGCGCACAGAGTCTCCTTTATCATAGAGCATTTGACGGGGGCCGCCCGAGAATGGGTAAGACCGCTCATCGCGCAAAAAAATCCTTGCATGAAGAACGCAAAATTATTTCTAGAAGCTTTAAAAATAATGTACGCTAGTGACAGTGAAATGGAGGCCACTAAAGAGGAGCTTCATAACTTAACACAAGGAAAATCGACAGTTAGGGACTACTGGGCGAGATTCACCATGCTGGTGCACAAACTGGGGTGGGATCTGCAAAGTGAGCCAGTGAAATCAGCCTTCTACATGGGTTTGCACGCAGACGTTAAGGATGAGCTGGCAAGAGGTCCCAAACCGCGAACTATGGATGAGTTAAGCAAAGCGGCGCTAGCGGTGGGGGTGAGACAGGAATCCAGATGGAATGACAAACAAGCGATGCGCGCAGCAAAACCTTGGTTCCCACGCTCCCAGGACAGACCACATCACCAAACCCCACCCCAGGGCCCGCCCCCACACCCGCCCAGGCCAAGCCCAGAGCCGGAACCGATGGAGATCGGAGGAGCGCGCGCGCGCGGGCTTTTCAAACCCCGGCGGCGCCAAGACGCAAGGAGGGAAGAGGCGGGAATTGCTTTCTCTGCAACTCCCCCAGGCATCGCGTCAGAGACTGCCCTCATTGCAGAGAGTGGCAAGGAAAGGCGGGAACGGTTGTACCTTCCCCAGCTGACGCAGCACCACAGCAGGGAAACGAGACAGCCTGGCTGCAGGAGACAAGGGGGAGCGGCCAGGCACAGTCAGCAGACAACAGCCCCCGCCCGCCCACCCGCACAGAGAGGAGCACAGCCAGCCCACCCCTCCCAGAGCAGGAGTGGTTCTAGAAGTCACGCTCACGCTCCCAAATGGCTATCCCCTGACAGTCCTCGCCTTAATTGACAGTGGTGCCTCAGCCAACTTCTTCTCGAGAAACTTTGCGGAAGAGCACCAGATCCAACTTCTGCAGCTGGATTTTCCCCTGCACGTGGCCACCATTGACGGCAGAGAGCTGCTGGGAGGGGCCATCACGCATCAAACCCCCCCCCCCATGAGAATGACGGTGGGAAGGCACTCAGAGACACTGGCTTTCAACGTCACAACCATCTCAGACCCCCCCATCGTCTTGGGCATGAGCTGGCTGACGCGCCACGACCCCTCCATAAGTTGGCACCAGAGATGCATCACTTTTGGATCGGACTTTTGTCTGGAACATTGCATGCAGCACCAACCAGGGGAGGGGCCTCCGATAGCCACGGTGGCCACCATGCACGTCAAGGGGGGTGAGGCAATACCCAAGCCGTACTGGGACCTGCAGGAGGTCTTCAGCGAAGCGGAGTCCGACCACCTACCCCCACACAGGCCTTTTGACTGCCAGATCAACCTGGTGCCAGGGGCAACTATACCCCCAGCCAAGCTGTACGCCATGTCAGATCAGGAACTGGAGGATCTGCGCGCTTTCATCGACAAGAACCTCAAGCGGGGGTTCATCAGAGAAAGCAAGGCAGCAGGGGGCAGCCCGGTCTTCTGGGTGGACAAGAAAGACACGCAACAGCGCCGTCTGGTGGTGGATTTTAGACGGCTGAATTCGGTGACAGAGCCAATGGCTTTCCCCATGCCCAGAGTGGATGATCTCCTGACAGCGGCACGCAGGGGCAAGATCTTCACCAAGCTCGACCTAAGAGGGGCGTACAACTTGATTAGGATCCGGGAGGGTGATGAATGGAAAACCACGATGTTCACGCCTCTGGGCTCTTTTGAATATCTGGTGATGCCCTTCGGGTTGCAAGGGGGCTCAGCATGCTTCCAGGCCTTCATGCACCACGTCCTGGGGTCCCTCCTCTTCAAGAACTGCTTGGTCTTTCTGGATGACATCCTTATCTACTCCAATGACCCAGTGCAGCATGTGAAGGATGTCAGGGAGGTGTTGCAGCGCCTGAAGGACAACCACCTGTATGTGAAGCTGGAGAAGTGCAAGTTTCACACCAAAGAAGTGGACTTCCTAGGCTACAAGCTGTCAGACAAGGGGCTGGCGATGGACAAGGACAAGGTGCAGGCCATCCTGGACTGGCACAGCCCCAGGACGCGCAAAGATGCCCAACGCCTACTAGGCTTCGCGAACTTCTACAGGAAGTTCATCAAGAACTTCTCTCGCGTCACGGCTCCTATCACCGACTGCCTGAGAGGCAAGCAGAAGTTCCGGTGGACACCAGAGGCGCAAGCAGCGTTCGAAAGCCTCAAGAGGGTATTCGCTTCAGACCAGCACCTGTTCCACGTGGTGCAGGATGCGCCCCTACGCCTGGAGACAGATGCTTCGGACAAGGCTCTGGGAGCGATTCTGTTGCAACTGGACGCCAACAGAGAGTGGAGACCCTGTGCCTTCTTCTCCAGGAAGCTGACCCAGCCGGAACGCAACTACACAGTGTTTGACAGGGAACTTCTCGCGATCCACGCTGCGTTCCAGCACTGGCGACACTTCCTGGTGGGCGCCAAGCACCCCATCCAGGTGTGCACAGACCACAAGAACCTGGAGTTCTGGAGAACTGCCAGGGTGCTCAACCAGCGGCAGATACGGTGGGCAGAGTTCTTCTCGAACTTCAACTTCTCCATCCACTACATCCCGGGAGAGCAGAATGTCAGGGCGGATGCCCTCTCCCGCAAGCCAGAGTACATGGAGGAGGAGTTGCCACCGGCACCCAGGCATATTTTCCCCCCATCAGCATGGTCCTGCGGAGCAACAGTGGTGAGCGAGGCAGAACTCACAGCACTGACAGCAGCTGATGAATTTGCCATCCGCATCTTCAGAGAACTGAGAGGGGGGGGGGAGCAGGCCAAAGACTTTGAGGAAAGGAGGGGTTTGCTTTTTTACAAGGGAGCCCTGTACCTGCCAACCAAACAGCTGAGAGGTAAGGCCCTCAAGCAGATGCACGACAACCCAACGGCGGGTCATTTTGGAAGGGACAAAACCACTCACCTAGTCATGAGACACTTCTGGTGGCCAGGGGTGTGGGAGGATGTTCGGGATTATGTAAGGGGATGTGACACCTGCCAGCGAGCAAAGGTGGTCAGAGCGCCACCAGCTGGTTTGCTGGAGCCCTTAGCCACACCGCACAGGCCGTGGGAAGTAGTGTCCATGGACTTCATCACAGACCTGCCGTCGTCCAGGGGCAAGACCGCAGTGTTGGTGGTGGTGGACCTCATGTCCAAAATGTGCCATTTTATACCGTGTGCCAGGGCGGTCTCGGCAGAAGAGACGGCCAAACTGTTTGTTGACCACGTATTCAGACTGCATGGATTGCCTTTAAGGGTTATTTCGGATCGTGGCCGCCAATTTGTTTCCAGGTTCTGGAGGCGGCTCATGAACCTCCTGCAGGTGGAGGTCAGCTTGTCGACGGCTAGGCACCCGCAAACCAATGGACAGGCGGAGCGGGTCAACGCCATTCTGCAGCAGTACCTGAGATGTTACGTCAGCCAGAGGCAAACGGACTGGGTGGATCGCCTGCCACTGGCAGAATTTGCCTACAACAATGCGGTGCACGTCTCCACAGGGGTGTCGCCCTTTAAGGCCAACTACGGGCGCGACCTCAGATCTTTCCCGGAGAGGGAGGGGGAGGAGGAGGAAGAGGGCCCACAGGCAGAGGATTGGGCAGAGGACCTGGAGACGGTGCACCAGCAGCTCAGAGAACACTTGGAGAGGGCCAAGGAAGCGTACAAGAAGGGGGCAGATCGCCACAGGCGACCGGGAGAGGTCATCAGGGTGGGGGACAAGGTTTGGTTATCCTCGGAAGGTCTTCCCACCAGGGGGCGATGCAAGAAGTTAGCACCCAGGAGGCTGGGCCCCTTCACGGTCACGCAACAGGTCAACCCGGTAGCCTTCAGGCTAGCACTGCCGGAGGACATGAGAGTGCACCCAGTGTTTCATAGATCGCTGCTGTCGCCGTACAGGGAAAGTACCAGGTTCAGGGACAGCGATCAGCCTCCAGAGGGAGGGGGGGGACGGGAGACGCCCGACAGCTCAATGAGGCAACTGAGATTTTAGACTCAAGGAGAGGGGTGAGAGGACTGGAGTACCTGATAGCATGGGAGGACACTCCGCCGTCCCACAATGAGTGGATACCGGCCACAGAAGTACCTGAGGAATTTTTAGTGGAAGAGTTCCACGCCCTGTTCCCCCACAGGCCCAAGCCCTGGCACATGGAAAGGGAGGGAGAGGGGGAGGGGCAGGAGGAAGGGATAGCAGGCAGCAGCTCTCCATGGAGATGGGAAGCGGAATTTGAGGACACGGAAGAAGAGGTGTGGGTTTCACCGAGGTCAACGACGTCAGAGGCAGGAGAGGACTGGCAGAACATTTTTACTCCCACCAGCTCTGACGCCACTGACTTCTTGGGATTCCCGTCTTCTCAGGGGGAAGGAGAAAGATCGCAGGATTGGGGGGAAATTTTTACACCCACAGGCTCGGATGCCACAGACTTCTTGGGGTTTCACTCGTCCCCAGCAAGCGGAGAGCCACTAGGAAGGGGGGGAGAGGAGCCTGGGAGGGGGATGGATGTGAGGGACGAGGGATACAGGGAAGTCCCTCCCATCTTAAGTTCCAGCCCATCCCCAAGCGCGGGAGAGAGTAAGGAGAGCTCTGCCTCCAGCGGAGAGTCAGGAAGTGGTGTCCGAGGCTCAGGCAAGGTTGTGGAGCCCAGGCCGCAGGTGGGACAGGAAGTAGGACGCACAGGGGGGAGGCCAATTCCCCCAACTCCCGAATTGCGACGCAAACGTAGGGGGAAGAGGTTGGGTCTGCCAAAGCTGTGGTGCTGGAAGAAAACGCGCCAATCGCCATTCGGGAGTTCAGACACCTCACCTTAAGGATGCATTTTTACTGCTCTGAACACTGTAAATAATCAGCACTTAATAAAAACCTTAAAAGACCATGCTGGAGTCGTTACTCTAGAGTAGCCATACCAGGCCCTCTGACAGGATCGAAAGGGGACCCCTGCAGAGCCACGTGCGTTTGGTGGGAAGTAAGGAATGAGTCAAGGAGTATAAGGAGAGAGGAGGTATAGCTTTGAGTAGTAAGGAAGAGAAACATGAAGCAGACTTGGGGAAAATGGCAGGGATGTGTTAGCTTATGCAGAGGGAGGGATTGCCATGGCAACAAGAGGCAAAGCCAAAATTTTGCAGGAGAGGTTTGCCAATTACTATGAGCAATTTGGAACCTATGTGTTCAGAGGTGGCGTATTTTAGAGCCTCAGGTAGTGGGACCATCCCATTCTTCCTGCTTGTTGCCAGTGTCCTCTGAGTGGCCATTGCTGGAAGCAGGAGGCTGGGCTAGATCATTTGGCCTGATCTGGCAAGGAGCTTTTTTTACAGCATCTTTGGGAAGTCATTGGCTTTGGGCAGGGTGGATTTGATTTAAATCACAATTTAAATCACTAGTCAGCAAGGCTTGATTTAAATCATAGTTTTCTACATAAATACTAATTCTTGCTGGTATAACTTTAATATGCAAGTAGATGAAGATTTTTAGAATAACAACTTTTCATATTAGTTTTTTATCCCCAGTTTAATAGGTTAATCATTCATATTTGGACAACTTTACTGTTGTACTTAGGAAGGAGAAAAATAATCAATACCTTAATAATAACAATTTAAATAGATTTATTCAACTGAAACAGTAACATTACAACATATGTTATTTGCTTAAACAAACATCCATGTTTGTTAACTAATTTGGCTAAACAAAAACAAAATATATATATTTTAAGAAACTTACTGTCAGCCCAGCCTACACATGAAAAACCTAAATACTGTCCACTCCAAACAATCAGAAAAATATTGTTTCTATTCTATTCACTGAACTTCTTGAAACTTAGCACTGAAGGGGTTGTTTCTGTATTCATAGGTTTGTAGAACAATAGGATTAAGGTCTTTTTCTCAACTGTTCATGTTATAACATTTTTGCTGTGAAGAAGAGACATGTGATCTCTGTTGAGTCAAATTCAGTTTTGAGAACTGCAAAAGTAAACCAAGCATCTGTGATAATATCTTGCAGGCAGAAAACTGCCCAATAATCTTACAAAAACCTCTGGAAGAGCATGACATTGTGAATGGATTAATGGAATTTATTTACCCCCAAAATTAAACATATACAACCTTATTCTACATAATTAAAAAACTAATCTTTATTTCATGATGGAATAACCTTTGGATGGTAATATATTTTCCTCAAAAAGCATTTTATTTTATAAAAATCCAATTTAAATTAAAAAAATCGATTTAAATAAGAAAATCTGATTTTTTTTATTTCTTTTACAAAATCATTGATTTTTATCCACCCTGGCTTTGGGTAGCAGAGTGAACTGCAGCTGAGTTCAGGATTCAGTGGTTTTGGTTGGTTAATGAATCTAAAAAACAACAACCCCAAAACAAAGTCAGCTTGTTTGTCTCCAGCACAGATTGTTTGATCCCTTGCCTTGGTAATGGGTGGTGCTCCCTCCCATGGTCCCCAGTGTGGATTCCTCCGACTTATTTGAACAAGAGAGGAAACAGGAAGTGGCCTGTTTTATGCCAGTGGTGCCTTTGTAGTTCTAAATTCAAATTGCAAGTAGCACAATGCTTATATATATATGAACTGGCAAAGCAATTCAGTTATAAAAAGCAGCAAAGCACAACACTTAGTTTTGTTTGTTGAATTTATTAGATGCCTTTTTCTAAAAAAAAAGACTCAAGTTGTCTTGGAGCAGTTAAAATATACAAACATTTAAATAAAACGAAACAACAGAAACAGTCACCATAAAATAGTAAAACTACACTACCCCAACAGTATAACGAAACATCATGGGCTGATATAAAACTCATCCCATCAAATATCTGGGAGTACAGGAATGTCAACTTCACACAGAAAAATACTTTTTTAAAGATGATTTTTGTTTTATTTTAAATTATATTAAGAACATAAGAGCATCCATCATTCTGTTCTCACAGTGGCCAATCAGATGCCCCTATGGGAAGCCCACAAGGGATTCCTCAGGAATTTGATGGGCTTGGTCATCCCAGATGTTTTGGTGTTATGGTAGTTTTCCTATATTGTAGACATACTGGGCTCCTTTGGAAGAAAGGGTAGGATATAAAATAAACAAATGTTCAACCACTGTCCTTTCAGCTTCATCCAAATTATCTCAATTAAGATAGAAAAGTCTTGCAATACTTCCAGGTGCATTCAAGCTTGAGACAGTCTCCAGGGGAAGGCCAACATTTGTACTGGTATTTGTACATGAAGTGAAAAAAGTGCCTGCTGTCGCTTACACATAGTCCAAGGGGCACACTTTTCCAGACAAAACATGGGAAGCAGTTCTGAATCACATACCTGATGTGCTCCCTCCAACTGTCGAAGCAGCTGCAGATTTCCAGAGTTGAGGAATGAGGGAGATTCTCAGTCCCTGGATTTTAGACTTTTTTTGTGTTAAAATAGCACTACATATAGCTTGCTCCCATTTGACCAAGAATGCAGGCTGGTGCAGAGCAGATTGTTGATGTCTGTCTACATTTGTACCTGCCTCATGATATCAGGGACGCAGATGGCGCTGTGGGTTAAACCACAGAGCCTAGGGCTTGCTGATCAGAAGGTACTGCTCCGGCGGGAAGGTAAATAGCGTTTCCGTGTGCTGCTCTGGTTTGCCAGAAGTGGCTTTGTCATGCTGGCCACATGACCTGGAAGCTGTATGCCGGCTCCCTCGGCCAATAACGCGAGATGAGCGCCCCAACCCCAGAGTCAGTCACGATTGGACCTTCAGGGATTATTGGACATCTGTTACCAGTTCCCAAATGTGTTTTTTTCTTCTTTTATTGTAGGAGCCAATCGAAGAGTTAGACCCAGAACATGTCTTGGACATGAAGGCCGATTCCAGATTGCACATAATTTTTGGGGGAACGAAAGTTGTGCAGCACATCCCACCGCAAAAAGCCAGCACAGGCCTGAAACGTATGTACATGCCTATCTAGCTTGAATCAATGGCAGAGAAGCTCTTTAAATGGCAGTTTAGTTGCTACTTGATTGCTAATATAATAAACCTGCTAACTTTAGCACTAAGGATAATCTCTCAGTAGGAAAGACACGTGGAAACCTGTGCTTTCCTCTTTCTTCTATGGCAGAATTTGCCTGGGGCAGAATTTAAAGTTGGCACTTTTAGCAGTGAGAGAAGGATATACAGTGGGACCTCGACTTACAAATTTAATCCGTTCCGAACGGACCTTCGTAAGTCAAAAAATTCATAAGTCAAAGCCAATGGGGGGGATTTAAAAATTCGTAAGTCGAAAAAATCCTATCTAAACCGCATCCAAAATGGCGGAGGGAAGTCTGTTCGTAACTCGAAACATTTGTAGGTCGAGTTATTCGTAAGTCGAGGTACCACTGTATACCTGTTCAGAAACTCTGCAACTTTGAGATCAAGTAGACATGCAGACATTGGTAGTGAAACAGCTAGTGCTAGAACAAGCAAAAGGGTCCAGTTTCTCCAACAGAAGCTACCTGAGCGATTCACATGACAGAATTAAACTTGCATTATATAAAAAAAGCATACAAGCAAAAGAGCCAAGCTTGGATAAATTACACAATTTGGGGTAGCTCAAACACTCCTTATTTACACAATTGTGTATCATTTATTCCCTTTGAATAGTATGCATTTCTGACAATAATAGGATTTCAATATGGTATGATGGAGATTGGGAAGGCATTTTAAAAAGTAGAATAAATAAATTCTTTTTAAAAACACAATTTCAAAGGGAGAGAGGGGGGAAACGTTTGCTGAAAATGCTATAGGTCAGACACAACTCCTCAAAACATGATCTAAGGGGAACTGCCTGATCCTGGAAGAGAGGGAGGGGCACTCAGATTCACCACAGATCTACCAACACTTTTGCGTCTTCTGCGCTGTGTAAGCTTAGACTGGTTTCTGCATGTTGCAGCTTCCTTCCTTAGCTTTAGCTCTTCTGCATTTCTTGATGGTTTGTCCTGGCACCATGTAGCAGCTGATGCCAAAGTGTTCATGTCTGAAGAGCTCATTTCTTCATACAGTGGTACCTCGACTAACGAACCACTCGACAACCGAATATTTCGACTTACGAATGGGGGTAATGGCCGCGCGCTTACGAATGTCTCGACATCCGGAAAAGAAGCGGCAGCGGTTTTAGATAGGGATTTTTCGACTTACGAATTTTTAGATAGGGTTGCTTCAACTTACGAATTTTTCCGTTTTCAATGCATTCCTATAGGAAATCACGATTCCAATGGCGTTTTTCGACTTGCGAATTTTTTGACTTACAAAGGTGCCTTCGGAACAGATTAAATTTGGATGTCGAGGCACCATTGTACCAACATGTTGTGTAATCCTTTTCCTTTATACCTCTTCACAGCGGTTGATAACGGGTGTGTGGCCTATGTTCTAAGGACAGGCTTCACTACATCTCAGGTAAGAAACAAGAGCCGCTGGGCTTCCACTGGACAGTGCACAACTGTCACCCAAAATTGGTTTGGGGTTTGTGTCAGGAGAACCCTCAGAACAGCACTTGGAGGGAGGAGGGGGCAGACCACTGTACTTAACATGAGATAGTAGAAACCTGTTTTCATGTTTCTGTTACCCTTGGGAGTAATCCGCCTGACTTGTCTGGATATTTAGCTCCACCTTCAAGGGACTTCTCTTTGCCTTCCTGAAGCTTCTGATAACCCTTGAAGCTCTCCTAAGTAAACTGGGGATCGTGTTGAGCTGAGGACTGGTCATCTTAGGAGAGCTAATCTTGGAAGCAAGCCCTGGGAAGAACCTTTTGCTTCTGTCCTAAGAGCAGAGTTCCTGTCCTTTCAGGAGAGTGAGAGCTCCAACTGTTCTATATCAGTCTGATTTTTCAGGGAGGAAACTTGTTTAGCCAGCAGGGTCCTTCTTACTGAACTGCAGTGGGCAGGTGAATCTCAATAAGAAGTGCTTAAAAGTCTCTTTGCCCCAAGTCTCAAGTTAACTAAAAAGGTTTCCTTCCACTTCTCCTGAGGGAGGTTATTGCTGCCTCCCCCTGACAACTCTTCCTCCCTTCCAGGGGAAGCTTCTGCGTACCATCCTGTTTGGTGTCAAGCGGGTGACAGCCAACAACTTGGAGACCTTCATCTTCATCCTCTTCCTGCTCATCTTTGCCATTGCAGCTGCAGCGTATGTGTGGGTTGAAGGTGATTTTTTTATTTCTGGAACCTAGGTTTCTTACACATCAGAAAATAGTATCAGTGAGGGCACAGGTTGGGGTTCCACAGAAGGCGCATACATTTGATATGGCTGCCTTAGTGTTGAAGGGGATGGAGCCTCGCCTGATGGGCTGTCCTGCTATATATCCATTGCTCCCTAGAACAGTAAATCCTGTACAGATGATTTGGCAGCCTTTTCTGTGGGTGGAGATGCTGAGATCACAAGAAACTTAACTCTTTTTTTTAAAAAAAAATCATTTCTCCTGGCACATTAGCAGTTCTCTTGTTGCCCATAGGCATTCCGCAGCATGTGGTTTGAGAAACATTGTTCTGATTATATTGGTGGACTTTGCAGCAGTAAAATGGCATAAATAGGTGTCTGCTCCCCTTCCCAAGGCACCAAGGACCCCAGCAGGAACCGTTACAAGCTCTTTCTCGAATGCACTTTAATCCTCACCTCAGTTGTCCCACCTGAACTCCCCATCGAGCTCTCTCTGGCCGTCAACACCTCACTCATTGCTCTCGCCAAATTGTGTAAGTACCAAGCCTCACCAAGAAATGAAGATGCATGCTTTGAAATTTCAGGGGGTGAAACTGCTGACCTTATTGCATTTCTAGGAAGTGTCCCTGTTTTATTTATTTTACAACTTGCTCTACCCTCAGGTTCCGAGCAGTTTGCTAACTTTATTTTTATTGCAGGATACTGTGTTCTACAATATTGTGACTATTGTGGCCTTATAAATAAAGTGCAACATAAGAAGTTGCTTATATAATAGTTGACTAGATGGTAGGGGTCTTGTCCTGCACTTATCCACTCTCAGATTCCCATAGACTTCAGGTCACATGAACAAGGGGCTTAATTTCTCCCTTCTCTCCCCCCACCCCACTGTAAGGTTTCATCCCCACATCTTGATTTAGAATGCCTACCATCCTGTCTCATGGACAGGACACTTATGAGATGCCAGGGACCATTGGCCCGAGAGCAGAATCCCTGTTGCCATGGTGAAGCAGCCCATAGTTCTTGGAGCCACTGACTTTGTTGCCCAATTCCTCCTAGAAGTATGCATTTGTAAGAACTCATTACTAAAATATATCCTTTCTCTTCCATGGCCACTCAGTCCATGCCCAAACAGAACTGTTTCATGTTTACCATCTGAGAAGTGGATATACCCTTGTATCTTGTAATTGCATATCAAATGAGCACAAGCAAGTTTGTCCTTTTATTAAACCTCCTGGGTAGTAGCCACAAAGACTTGTGTTTGCGCAACAGAATTGCCCATCCCTCTCCTCCTCCCCTCATATCCCCCCCCCCGAACTCTTCTGGGGTTTTCCCAAACCTCCAGAACAGATTTGGCAGTGGGCATGCAAGGAGAGGGGAAGTTCTGTGGCACAAGCAGAATGACTTCACTGGGTACAGACCCCCATGTCATTTTCCTCACTTGATTGTGTATGTGTGTGCAGACATGCCGCCTCCTCCTCTGTTTGGAGAGGGGGCAGTGATGGAGGAGGCCTTTACACAAAAGGGAAGGTTTATTTTAAATTTTTGACCACCATGAGTTGGAGCCCAGTAGGGGGGAAAAGGGTGGAATAGTGATCGCTGACCTCTCCCTCTCTCTTTGTTTTCTTGAAGATGTTTACTGCACCGAGCCATTCCGCATCCCATTTGCAGGGAAGGTCCAGATTTGCTGCTTTGATAAAACAGGCACCCTGACCAGTGACAGCCTAGTGGTGAGAGGTGTGGCTGGGCTCAGGTAGGTCCAAGGAGGGGTGGGGTGAGCCGAAGGAGGCTGTTCAGAGGTATCATGGGCTCTTTCTCTCTTCACTTTTTAAATTATTATTATTTTTTATTTAATTTGTGAGTCACTTTATCTTGCCCAGGGCCACCCAAAGAGACTTGCAAACAAACAAAAGCCTCACCTGTGTTCTCAGGCAATAGAGATATCCAGCCAGGATATCGACCTTTGGCTTAGCTTCCAAGCCCCCTGACCACCGGTCATTTGGGCTTGGGCTGATGGGAGGGCCGCAGCTTCCCCAACCCTGGCAGAGAAGATTGTAAAAGTAGTGTTTGCATGTAAAAGCTAAAGGGACCCCTGACCATTAGGTCCAGTCATGACCGACTCTGGGGTTGCGGTGCTCATCTCGCGTTTTGGCCGAGGGAGCCAGCGTACAGCTTCCAGGTCATGTGGCCAGCATGACAAAGCCGCTTCTGGTGAATCAGAGCAGCACATGGAAACGCTGTTTACCTTCCCGCCGGAGTGGTACCTATTTATCTACTTGCACTTTGACATGGTTTCGAACTGCTAGGTTGGCAGGAGCTGGGACTGAGCAACGGGAGCTCACCTCGTCACGGGGATTTGAACCGCCGACCTTCTGATTGGCAAGCCCTAGGCTCTGTGGTTTAACCCACAGCGCCACCTGCGTCCCACAGTGTTTGCATGTAGCCACTAGCAAATTCTCATTTCCACATTGGTTATTGGAACTGCTATATGTTCAGTGTAATAATAATCTGCATCCGTTTCAAGTCCTCTGTCACACTAATATCAGTAGTTAAAGAAAATGAAGGTGTCCTTCAGCTGGAGTAATTGATCTCTGTGTAATCTCCACTATTGCAGAGATGGGAAAGAGGTGACCCCTGTGTCTGACATTCCTATTGAAACACATCGAGTCATCGCCACATGCCACTCCCTTATGCAGCTGGATGATGGGACTCTGGTGGGGGACCCTCTGGAGAAAGCCATGCTAACGGCTGTGGAATGGACTCTGACCAAAGGTGGGTTTGCTTCGTTTCTGAGCTGCATGCCTTTTTCCATAGCTCCCTTACCTTTCAGTTCTGCTAGAGTGAGCAAAGCTTGCCTGCAACTTTCTTTCGCAATATTTGGAACTAGGTGTGAGTCAGCATCTGACTAGCCTGAGGTCTGACTCAGGCTGCTTCAACGTTTCCAGAAACCCCTTTTATGTTCCGTGACTCTGCGCTGGGGGAGCCAGGGCTTCCTTGTTCTGTTAAGGAATACATCCTGTGGGCTCAGGGGCCCTTTGTCCCTCCCAGGAGTGCAAGGGGAGGATTGCTGCTTGTGGTGCTGTTGAACCCTTTCAGGATTTCCTGATCTCTTTGTTTCCAGATGAGAAAGTTTTCTCCCGAAGTATTAAAACTCAGGGACTGAAAATTCACCAGCGCTTTCATTTTGCCAGTGCCCTGAAAAGAATGTCGGTCTTGGCTTCCTACGAGAAGGTCGGCTCCACAGATCTGTGTTACATTGCAACTGTGAAGGGGGCCCCGGAGACGCTGCACAAAATGGTGAGCAAAGGGAGATGGGTGTGACTTTATCTCTTGGTTTATTGTTATAGCCATGCAAGGGGCTGGTGCCAAGGCAGGGAATGCTTAGGAACCTGAGCAGGATTGGACATGCAGAAGAGAGTGGCCTTGCGACTCACAGACTGGAAGACCTTCCCAAGAGAAGTACTTGAATCATCCACGCATTGACCTAGTGGCAGATGAGCATTTTGTGCCCTGGATTGTGGGGATGCCAGATAACATGCCAAAGATAGGAGGGTGTGACATTAAGGCCCATGCAGCTAAGGGGTGGGGGGTGGGGCAGGGGGGAATGCCAAAGGGCCAAAGCTGAAAATGTGATATCAACATTGGATAACCGGAGTGCCTTTGATTTCGTGAAGCGCTCTATTGTCAAAACAATGTTTGGCAGCTTGACAATGCTGCTGTTAAACTTAGATGGGTTTTTTGCTAGAACATAAGAACCCTTCTGGATCAGACAAAAAGCCCATCTAGTCCCGCATTCTGTGTTCACTTTGGCAAACCAGATGCCTCTGGGAAGATGGCAAGCAGGGCAAGATGTTTGCAGCTGTGCTCTTCCCACTTTGGTTCCCCAGCAACTGGTATGCTGAGCCACAATAACTAGCAGCCTTACCTGCATGTAGCTAAGCCCCCGTTGAAGCCGTCCAAGTTGGCAGCCTCTACTACAACTTGTGGGAATGAATGCAGTGTACTTCCATTTGTCTCTCCTGAACCTGGTAACCTTCAGCTTGGAGGGTGCTCCAAGGCTGCCAGGGCCTCTGCTGTTGGGGTGTTTGTGGCTCACAAGGAGACATTCTCAGGGTGGGGGGCATCTGTCCCCCGCCTTCAAATTCTTTTGTGACTGTTCCTCTTTGCCCCTCTCTTTTCTCGTGCAGTTCTCTCAGTGCCCCAATAGCTACAACAGCATCCACACAGAGATATCACGTGAGGGAGCCAGGGTCCTGGCACTCGGCTACAAGGAATTGGGACACCTCACGCATCAGCAGGTAGGCTGCACAGGACACCTCCCACCTGTTCTCTTGGGACCTTGTTGCTATGTGCCAGATTGTGGCCCCTCTGGTGGGTAAAGTTAGTTGCACTAGAGATAAACGGAAGGATAAAGCCAGCCCCCAGTGGCCCCTTGCTCATGGTTGGCCTTGGGCGCCTCTTCCTTCCTTTTGCGGGGTAGAGAGGAGCCTTCCAAGTTCTGACAAAGCACAAGAGGGTTGCTTTTCACATGGCAAGGTCAATCTGTGCAGCCCTGCTAGAAGTCTGCTTCTGAAGTATGGCAGCCCACAAGTGACCTGGCCAAAGGGTTTACAGTCCAAAATAAATACACAAGGCAACCTAGAGGGAGAAGTTAGAAACTGACAGATGAGGATGAGTGGAAGGCAATGTCAATGTGGGTTGTTGTTTTTAGCAAAGACACCCCACCCCCCGCCTCCCAGTCCAGTAACTGCAATGGGGAAGGGAAAAGCCTTTATAACTTTAGAGGAAGGGACATAGCTGGCACCAGGGCAGAAGGCAGAGAGATGGGAGGGAACTCAGGGAATTGGTGGACAATGAATGAGTTTCTGTGTGTGTTGGAGAGAGTTGATGTGAGAGAAGAGGACGATTGGACTGGAGAGTTTGGTGAATGCAGAGTGAGAGGGGGGTGAGCATAAAGATTTGGGTGGAATAAACTGATCAATCCCAATGGAAAAGGAAGTCTGCTGACTGGTTGGTAAGTTGGTTGGAATGGGCTGCCCAGGGCAGGGGGACTGGGTTTTCCATGACGCTCATCTGTGCCAGAGCAGGTGCTGTTTACTGACTTGGCACAAGCATGGAGGGAACTTAGTCAATGGTCTCCAGCACACCTTATTTCCAAAGCAGGATTCCAGGTGAGACCTGGATGCTCTTTGACATACTCATAGAATAATAGAGTTGGAAGAGACCACAAGGGCCATCCAGTCCAACCCCCTGCCAAGCAGGAAACACCATCAAAGCATTGCTGACAGATGGCTGTCAAGCCTCTGCTTAAAGACCTCCAAAGAAGGAGACTCCACCACACTCCTTGGTAGCAAATCCCACTGTTGAACAGCTCTTACTGTCAGGAAGTTCTTCCTAATGTTTAGGTGGAATCTTCTTTCTTGTAGCTTGAATCCATTGCTCAGTGTCCGCTTCTCTGGAGCAGCAGAAAACAACCTTTCTCCCTCCTCTATATGACATCCTTTTATATATTTGAACATGGCTATCATATCACCCCTTAGCCTTCTCTTCTCCAGGCTAAACATACCCAGCTCCCTAAGCCGTTCCTCATAAGGCATCGTTTCCAGGCCTTTGACCATTTTGGTTGCCCTCCTCTGGACACGTTCCAGCTTGTCAGTATCCTTCTTGAACTGTGGTGCCCAGAACTGGACACAATATTCCAGGTGAGGTCTGACCTGGAGGTCTGACAGTGGGACTATTACTTCCCTTGATCTAGATGCAGCCCAGAATTGCATTGGCTTTTTTAGCTGCTGCATCACACTGTTGACTCATGTCAAGTTTGTGGTCTACTAAGACTCCTAGATCCTTTTTCATGTACTGCTCTCAAGACAGGTGTCACCCATCCTGTATTTGTGACTTTTTCTTTTTTCTTTTTGCCCAAATGTAGTACTTTACATTTCTCCCTGTTAAAATTCATCTTGTTTGCTTTGGCCCAGTTGTCTGATCTGTTAAGGTCATTTCGAAGTGTGATCCTGTCCTCTGAGATATTAGCCACCCCTCCCAATTTGGGGTCATCTCTAAACTGGCTCAGGATGCCCTCAAGCCCATCATCCAAGTCGTTTATAAAGATGTTGAATAAGACTGGGCCCAAGACAGAACCCTGTGGCACCCCACTAGTTACTTCTCTCCATGATAAAGAGGAGCCATTGATGAGCACCCTTTGGGTTCGGTCAGCCAGCCAGTTACAAATCCACTGAATGGTAGCATTGTCTAGCCCACATTTTACCAGCTTCTTTACAAGAATATCATGGGGCACATTGTCAAAGGCCTTGCTGAAATCAAGATAGGCTATATCCACAGCATTCCCTTAATCTACCAGGCTTGTAATTCTGTCAAAAAATGAGATCAGATTAGTCTGACATGACCTATTTTTCAGAAACCCATGCTGACTTTTAGTGATCACAGCGTTCCTTTCTAGGTGCTCATAGACCGTTTGCTTAATGATCTGCTCTAGAATCTTTCCTGGTATTAGTGTCAGGCAGAGTGGGCGGTAATTGTTTGGGTCCTCTCTTTTCCCCTTTTTGAAAGTAGGGACAACATTTGCCCTCCTCCAGTCTGCTGGGACTTCGCCTGTTCTCCAGGAATTTTCAAAGATTACTGCCAGTGGTTCGGAAATCACCTCTGCCAGTTCTTTTAATTCTCTTGGATGTAGTTCATCTGGCCCTGGAGACTTGAATACATCCAAACTAGCCAAGTATTCTTGTACTACCTCCTTACTTGTTCTGGGCTGTGTTTCCCCTGCTGAATCATCTGCTCCATATTCTTCAGGTCGGGCATTGTTTTCTTTTTTGGAGAAGACTGAGGCAAAGTAGGCATTGAGGAGTTCTGCCCTTTCTCTGTCCCCTGTTCGCATTTCACCATCTTCTCCTCTAAGTGACCCCACTGTTTCCTTGTTCTTCCTTTTGCTGCAGACATACCCATAAAAGCCCCTTTTATTGCTTTTAACCTCTCTAGCAAGTTCATTCTGTGCTTTAACTTTTCTGACTTTGTCTCTACACGTGCTGGCTATTTGTTTGAATTCCTCTGGTGGTTTCCCCCTTTTTCCATTTTTTGTACATATCCCTTTTAAATCTTAACTCAGTTAAAAGTTCTTTAGATAGCCACCCTGGCTTCTTTAGGCACCTTCCATGTTTCCGTCTCATTGGTATTGCCTGAAGTTGTGCTTTTAATATCTCCCTTTTAACAAACTCCCAACCATCATGAACTCCCTTCCCTTTTAGTATTTCTGTCCATGGGATCTCACCCAGCGTTTCCCTAAGTTTTCTGAAGTCGGCTTTCTTGAAGTCTAGAATTTGAGTCTTAGTATGCTTGGTTGCTCCTTTCCACTGAATAATAAACTCCAGAAGAGCATGATCACTCCCACCTAATGATCCTGCCACTTCTACCCCACTAACTAGGTCATCACTATTGATTAGGACCAGATCTAAAATGGCTGATCCTCTTGTTGCTTTTCCCACTTTCTGGACAATGAAGTTGTCTGCAAGGCCAGTGAGGAATCTGTTCGTCCTTATGCTCTTTGCTGAGCTTGACATCCAACAGATATCAGGATAGTTGAAATCCCCCATTACTACTATCTCACTTCCTTTTGAATGCTTGGTCATCTGTTCCAGGAAGGCTTCATCTGTGTCCTCAGTTTGGCTTGGGGATCTATGGTAAACTCCCACAATGAGATCACTGTTATTTTTCTCTCCCTTAATTTTGACCCAGATACTCTCAATATGGCTTTGAAGTTTTAAATCCCGGATCTCTTCACAGGTATACACATCCCTGACATATAATGCTACTCCTGCTCCTTTCCTGTTTGGTCTATTTCTCCGAAATAGATTGTATCCCTCTTTTACCACATTCCAATCATGAGACTCATCCCACCAGGTTTCAGTGATGCCTATTATGTCGTGTTTAGTTTGCTGTACCAAGAGCTCAAGTTCATCTTGTTTATTTCCCATCCTCTGTGCATTGGTATACAGACATTGAAGACCATTAATCTTTGCCCCATGTCTCTTATTTAAGGATTTTTTTCCTCCCACCACTAAGTCTGTGTACTCTTTGCTCCATTTGGTCCTTGACATTTGGGTGATCATCTTCAGCACTTGGTAGACTCCTACCTTCAGGACCACTGTCTCCCTCCCCCACAAAAGTCAGTTTAAAGCCCTCCTGATGAGGTTTTTGAGTTTCATGGCAAAACATTCCTCCCAACCCTTGTGAGGTGCAGCCCATCACTTGCCAGAAGTCCATATTCAAGAAACTGCAGACCATGATCTAAGAATCCAAACCGTTCCTTCTTGCACCATTAGTGAAGCCAGTTGTTCACTTCCCCTATTTTTCCCTCTCTCCCTGGGCCATGTCGTTCAACTGGGAGGACAGATGAGATGACAATTTGTGCATTTAATTGCTTCAACTTCCTGCCGAGAGCCTCATAATCACTTTTGATCTTCTGAAGGCTATGGCTTGCAGTGTCATTGGTTCCCACATGGACCAAAAGGAGTCTGAGGGCTGCCCCTAGAAGCAGGGTGTGAATTTCTGTGGGGGATTCAGTGGGTTTTATGATTCCTTGCAGCTATTCTGTTACATCTTGGATCTTGGCCCCAGGGAGACAGCACACTTCTCGAGACGTCTTATCAGGCCCACAGATCACTGCTTCTGTACCCCTCAGTAGGGAATCCCCTATCACCACTACACGCCTCCTCATAGGCTTGGTCGGGATTCTTCCATGTGCTGTCCCTTCCAAGGTCACCTGCATATTCCCGGAGGACTGACTTTGCTGCTCGTCTTCATATTTCTGATCAGCTGTGATGAGGGAGAGCACTTCAAATCAATTGTGTAGTTCTAAACACTCAGAGTGATCCCTGTGACTTCTATGAGTCACGTTCCTCCATACATCTGGCTCCTGTGTTGGGGAACTGACTCCCTCTTCAGGGATGTCCCCTGTCTCCTCCTTGGTGCAGACAGTGTGCTCTGCTGCATCCAAGAAAAGCTCCTGCTCTTTAATTCTCTGGAGTGTAGATCCTTTGTCAAGAATACAGACATTGCGCAGGAATTGCAGGTGCCGTGTGTGGTATGGGCTAGGAAGTTTACCAAGCAATCCCAATGTTGTCTGCAGTCTGAGGGCTGCCCCTAGAAGCAGGGTGTGAATTTCTGTGGGGGATTCTTCATGTGGGGCATCTAAATGCTCAGTTGGACAAAGCGCTGACCTTCGTTCTCCCTCTCATCTGAAGGCACGAGAGATGAAACGAGAGTTTCTTGAGTGTGACCTGCGATTCATGGGCTTCATCGTGGTCTCGTGCCCCCTTAAAGTGGACTCCAAGCCCGTCATCCGCGAAATCCTCAATGCCTCGCATCATGTGAGTGAAAAAGGGGTGCCTGCTGGTTGAGATGCAGTGGGAAGCGGAGACATGGGAGTCCTAGGCAAGCTGAGGAACCGGCCTGCTTTCCTATTTCTGTCCCTGCTGCTGCTGCTCCTCCTCCTCCTCCCACTTGTCCAGAGTCTTTGTTTCCCATTTGCTGCAGTTTTGAACAAAAGTCCTATTGTCTCCTTGTGATCAGCCCTTCCCCATGCACAGCATATCCCAAGGCAAAAGATGTGAGCTTAATGCCAAGGTGTTCAAGAATGTTGTTTCCCTCCTCCACACTCTTTAACAATTCTCTGCTTGTGAGATTGGATATGTCCTATGCTTGCAGGGAAAAACCTCTTCACACTCAAGTTCACATCAGTTGATTAGCTAGAATGGTGCTCCAGAAGAGATAAGAATCTGAAACATAATAAGAGCTTGGATGGGTTAGTAGACGCCCCTGCCAGTTGCTCCCTAGCATCTCGCATTCTGAGACATCCTGGAAGGTTTCATTTAGTGCTTGTAGCTAAAGGACCATTCCAGGATGAGAGAGCTCCCCAATGTGTTTCGGGGGAGGAGAAGAAGCTGACTATCCTTAATGCAAATGAAGTATTCCCCACCCCACCCCCATCAGGTGGGAAGGGGGATGGAATAGAGAGAATTATTGGGGGTGGGGGGTGGGGACAGTGGAGAGGTTTGAAAGATGGAGGGATGTGTCAAATGGCTCTTATTGTAACGGTTGTTGAGCTTGTGGTGGCAAGTTGGCCAAGACAAGCGAATGTGCTCTGATCTTCCCTATGGTACAGATAGAGAGGTTTGTTTCCTCCAGCGAAAGATGTTTCAGAAACCAAACACGCACAAACATACATTTCAGAAGAGAACATGCTTTGAGGTACAATGTAACACTAATTTTGTGATATATACAAAACAGCTTTATAAAAGTCCATGTGGCACATGTGCATTGAATCTCCAGTCCCTGCTAAGGAAAATGTCCCCTGATGCTGCCTTTTACTTCTTCTCAGGTAGTGATGATAACAGGCGACAACCCCTTGACTGCCTGCCACGTGGCCCAGGAGCTGCACTTCACCCAGAAGGAGCAGACGCTCATCCTGCAGCCCCCCAGTGACAAAGGTAGAGAGGCTGAGGGAGGCAGGGGGATGTGGTCATGGCCCAGGATTCTGTGACTGCAAAAGCATAGGAATAGTGCAGAACATAGTACACAGTACATAGTATTCAGCTTTCTGAAGATGCTGGTGAAAGGTCTTGCCTGGATAGCACAGGGGGGTCAGTTTACTACTATGAGCAACTGCAGTATGTATGGTGTAGAAATGCAGTGTAAGAAATGTGATGGAGACTCTGAAAGCAGCTGCAAATGGTTGATAGCTAGTGGAAGGGACTGGGTGCAGGAGAGGGGGGGGCAAAGGCTTGTTGAGTGTACAGTGAGGAGGGGAGGTTGGGGTGGTGGAGCCAGGATAGCTCTCTTCCCTGGGCTAGTTCTGCAAAGCAGGCAGCCCCTCCTCCTGCTCTTGCCTCCCCCTTAACCAAATCCTCTCTTCCAGATTGCAGCTGGCAGTGGCAGTCCATCAGTGGCACCGTCACTCTCCCCATCGTCCCCGATTCCCTACAGGAGCTGACCAGGGACCACAACCTGTGTGTCACAGGAGAGGGGCTCTCTCAGCTGCAGGCCACAGATGCCCAGCTGCTGCTTCGGCTCATTCCACATGTGCAGGTCTTTGCGCGAGTTGCACCCAAGCAGAAGGTGAGAGGTGCTTCCTCACTGCAACATTCTTAAGGCCCTTGCAGCCAGCAAGCCCAGGGATCCAGGGGGTGCATGATTCTCTCATCCACTGTTTGGATTGACAGCCTGCAACCTGGCACATGGCACCATCTTTGAAGAGAGAGTGTTGGACAGGGAAGTCCAGAGTTTGCATCCTGTATCTGCCATTGTGCTCTTGGAGTGGCCTCAGAGGTGGAATGTTGCAGGAGTAGCAGGTACCTTGGAGTCAAAATCCTGGGCACAGCTGTACAAATAAAAAATAAAATGGAAATAATAATATCTTTTTATCAGAGCAACTTCGGCTAGTATAAGAATGTGCAGACTTTCACTTGCCTCTTTGGTTTAACTAGAAGTGTGCTGCCTCTTTTACCAAAAGCACCAGATGTCCCTGTACTTGTTTTTGATCACTTGACTCTTGCCATCAAATACATAAGCTTGGTTGAGTCATGGCCTCTGTGGAAAGGATTTTGTCTGCCCCCAAGTGGGCTCCCTTACCTTCCCCTGGATCCATGTGGTAGCCTTTCCATTGTCCTGCATGTCTTGCAAGACAAAGGAGCTGTCAGGAGTCTATGTGTTTGGGTGAAGCGAAGCAAGCTCTTTGATGGCATGGATTTGAGTAGATGCAGGGGTCTCCAAACTAAGGCCCGGGGGCCAGATGCGGCCCAATCGCCTTCTAAATCCGGCCCGCAGACGGTCCGGGAATCGGCATGTTTTTACATGAATAGAATGTGTCCTTTTATTTAAAATGCATCTCTGGGTTATTTGTGGGGCCTGCCTGGTGTTTTTACATGAGTAGAATGTGTCCTTTTACAGTATTTAAAATGCATCTCTGGTTTTTTTGTGGGGCATAGGAATTTGTTCATTTTTTTTCCAAAATATAATCCAGCCCCCCACAAGGTCTGAGGGACAGTCGACTGGCCCCCTGCTGAAAAAGTTTGCTGACCCCTGGAGTAGAGGGTGGCAGGCCCTCTTCCTCACTCTATTTTCTCATTGCAGGAGTTTGTTATCACAACACTGAAGGGGCTTGGCTATGTGACACTGATGTGTGGGGACGGGACCAATGATGTGGGAGCTCTGAAGCACGCTGATGTGGGTGAGTGCTTATTCTGTTCAAAAAGTACCACTGATTAATTGAATTTCGGATTTTTAAGAATGAGTATTTAATAATACCCTTCAGTTAAGACTTGCACAGGATGGCAGACTTTCCAATGGAATTCCAGCTCAAAAAGGGGTCAGACAAGGATGTTTACTGGCTCCATTTTTATTTAACATCTATGTTAATCACATGTTTGCATGTAATTGATACTCACCCACCTGTGTTTTCTAGTGGCAGAAAAGTTCCAATTTTAATGTACGCGTATGACGCTGTACTTCTTTCTCAAACCAAAGTTGGCTTGAAACGAGCGTCAGAGAAATTCAGTGATCAATGTAACACCGAACTGCTAACAATTAATTTTGCTAAAACTAAAATTGCCCGCTTTGGCCGCTCCTTTAGGAAACACAATTGGAATATGAAGGGAAATGCCATAGATCAAACTAAGAACTTCCAATACTTAGGCATCACCTTCTCTTACAACGCCAAATTCTCAGCACATTTGACTGCATCAGCCACCTTAGCAGAAAGAAGTGCTAACACCATTCTTAGACTATTTAGAAGGAAAGGTGCTGGTTTCCTTCCTATGGCCCTAAAAGTCTTTCATGCAAAATCTCTGGTCCAACTTCTATACAGTTTACAAAATGGACTCTCTGCCAATCTTAAGATTCTCGAAACAGTCCAATCAAAATTTCTTAGATCCCTATTCAACACCTCTAAGAGCACATCTAATGTAATATTAAGGCAAGAGGCAGGACTGCCTAGAGTTGAATTAAAAGTCTGGGAACAAGCAATATCCCTCTGGTTGAAAATTCATTATAACACAGAGGGAATGTTATCTCATCTTCTGGCCGCAGCCCCTTATCCACCTTGGCTTACGCAAATTACTAACAAGATCAAACAAATTGGCCTAAACCCAGAAGGCCTCTTAAATGGTACTTTGAATAAGGCAAAAACAATTATTACTCAGAGGCTTTTCAATATTGAACTGCAAAAAGAAGATGCCTTACTCCCTGAGAACTACAGGTGTCTAAAATCTTGGCCTAATTTGGCAGCTACCCTGTATCTATCCAATATTACTTATAAATCTTATAGATGGGCCGTCTCCAGAGCTCAATTTGATGTGATGCCTTCAGCTGTGTTACCCGGCAAATTCTTGTGTGTACCAATCGATGAGCCCTTTTGCCCATGCATGTCCTATAAGGTGGAATCTGTTATTCACATTCTTTTATTTTGTGAACTCTCTAGTGAAGAACGATTGCGACTCATTTTACCCATTATCAAAATTCACACCTTTGCAATATTATCTGGAATTTCCCCCCGAAACATTACGTAAATTCCTTTTGGAAGATTCTTTGAGCTCAGTATCCTACGCTGTGGCTGAATTTTGCACCTTAGCTATTAAAAAAAACGTAAATCTCTTTTATTGAATAACATATTATTCAAATATAACATATTTGTCCTTCCCTCCGATGATGATATTGCTGATCTTTTGTTTGGAGTTGTGTTGTTTTGTATTGCTGGCTCTTGCTGTAATAAAATTGACTGACTGACTGAATGAGTCTTTAATTGACAGGCTTACATAAGCCAGGCATGGATTGCAAACTTCAGTTTATGATGCATTTCTCCCACCTCACACAAAAGAAAATGCCTCCTTTACAAGTTTTTCTGTACTCTGGCTACCTCTTCAGCTTACAACTTCAGCCTACTGATCAATTCTCTTATTGCAGGTGTCATAGTAAAACCTTCCTTGCTACCCTCTCCTCTAAGAAGCCTCCTTCTTATCCAGTTGGGATGCGGAACAAGGGAACTGCCTAAACTTTTCTGTTCCTGAAAGCAACTCGCCTGACACCTCCCAGTATCTTCTGTATGTTCTTGCAGGAGTGGCTCTACTTGCCAATGCACCGGAACGAATTCCTGAGCGCAGGAAGAGGCCCCCCCGCGATGGCCCTGCTGACGGGAGACCTGCTTTGCCCCCCTCCCTGGTTGGGAGTAACATGAGGCCCACCTCCCGCGCTGCCAAGCACAGGCTTATGTTGCACAGAGAAGAGCAGCTTGCCATGCAGCGGGTAAGTTGCTCCCCCCCCCCAATATTGGACTCACTTGTGCTTCAGGACTTTTTCCTTTGTGAAATTCCAAGGTGTTACAGGGAGACACACACTTTGCTCCACTCCTGTATCCATTGTATGCTGGAAGAAAAGTCATGAGCTTGAATGGAAGCTGGCCTTGTCCTTAGCCTGACCTAGATTTAAAAAATAATAAAATTCCAGTGACCGTGAACCAAGCAACTGTCCTCTTCGTGTCCTCTTTCCTTTTCCTAGTGACTGTAAGGTTGGCATTCATCGTGAATGTATCTCGTGAGGATAGCTTTGCTGTGGATTAAACCGCATGTCTTCCTAACAGGAGAGAATTAGCCAGGTGCTGAAGGATCTGGAGGAGGAGCAAGTCCCCATTGTGAAGTTGGGTGATGCCAGCATTGCGGCTCCTTTCACCTCCAAGCTGTCCTCAATTCAGTGCAGTAAGTAGGAAAGGGCAAGGCAGGCGCTGTGAGTACTTGGACCAACTCTGAAGGATGGGGACACCTCCAGGCATGTTTTGCCTGTAAATGCAGCCATTGAGCCTCTTTTCTGCACTGTTTGTGTGCATCCGACTAACCTGGAATCTTTAAACTATGCACGTTTTAGGTTTGCACTGTAAGAGGTGAAGTGGAATATTAGTCTGGCACTGTGTGTGGGAAGGGGCTGGGAAAGCAGGAAACCCCTCAGTTCTGAGTCCTGCCCCACCCAGTTCTTTTATTTGATTTCCAGTTTGTGGCCTCCAGAGGAACCCAAGCCAATCCACTAGAGAAGGTTTCATTGAATGAGTGGCCAGAGCAGGGCTGGAACTGGCCTTCTGCCAGCCTTTCTGGGCTTTTCCTTCCCAGATACTCCAGCCGTGTAGCTCTCAAGAGGGAAGGGCAACTCGTACACCTCATGCAAGCAAAGTGTTATTTCCTCCTCCAGTCTGCCATGTGATCAAGCAGGGCCGCTGCACCCTGGTCACCACGCTCCAGATGTTCAAGATCTTGGCTCTGAATGCCCTAATCTTGGCCTACAGCCAGAGTGTGCTTTATTTGGAAGGGGTCAAGTTCAGTGATTTCCAGGCTACATTGCAGGGGCTGCTGCTCGCTGGCTGCTTCCTTTTCATCTCCCGGTCAAAGGTAAGAAAGGTGGTGAGAAGGGAGGTGAACAATTCTACCCTCTTCATCATTTGCACTCTTTCCTTACAGCCCTTCCATGTTTTAAAGCAACTTTCAAAATTGGTCTGCCTTGCCACATTGACATGCTTATTTTCTTTCTCCGAGACCACTTTCCAAAGCAGTTGGTGTGTGCAGGGTTCAACATGGACTGCTTCCCAAATATTTGCAAGGGAATGCAGCTGGCCCACAAACCCATGACAGCTGCTGCTGCTAATAACATTTATTATCTGATTGGGTTGCCCCAGCCATTGTGGGCGGCTTGTGGCTGCCTGGTCCTGACCCCTTTTCTTCTTATTTCCAGCCTCTGAAGACCCTCTCCCGGCAGCGTCCGCTCCCCAATATCTTCAACCTTTACACAGTTCTTACAGTGCTGCTGCAGTTCATGGTTCACTTTGTCAGCCTGGTTTATCTGTATCGAGGTGCACAGGCCCGCAGTGACCCCAAGTGAGTGCTGCTTAGATTTAAGCTTGGAACTATGAAAATGTGAAAGGATATTGCTCACAGTGGAATTGGTAGCGGCAGGCTGGAAGGAATCATAGAATCATAGAGTTGGAAGAGACCACAAGGGCCATCCAGTCCAATCCCCTGCCAAGCAGGAAACACCATCAAAGCATTCTTGACATATGGCTGTCAAGCCTCTGCTTAAAGACCTCCAAAGGAGGAGACTCCACTACACTCCTTGGCAGCAAATTCCACTGCCGAACAGCTCTTACTGTCAGGAAGTTCTTCCTAATGTTGAGGTGGAATCTTCTTTCTTGTAGTTTGAATCCATTGCTCCGTGTCCGCTTCTCTGGAGCAGCAGAAAACAACCTTTCTCCCTCCTCTATATGACATCCTTTCATATATTTGAACATGGCTATCATATCCCCCCTTAACCTTCTCTTCTCCAGGCTAATGTCGCTCCCTATCATGAACACTCTTCCCAGGGCAGGTGTGAATGCAAGAGACAGCCCTGAAACTGGGGGTTAACATGATCCCTGCCCTAGGACAGGCAAAGCTGTTTCCTTGCATCCATCCATGCTCCTTCCTCCTCAGAGAAGCCCTGGAAAAGGGCCCTGTAAAGAAGAAGGAGAGATAGCCAAAGGGATCCATCAGCCCCAGTCCTTCCAGCTTGCACAACCGGCCCCTGGGAGAACACGAGGGTTAGGGGAGTCCTCCATTAAGTCTCCTGAGGAGTGGCCAGATAGTTCTGGGACTTGTGGCACTGTCTTACTACACAAAGCAGGTTTTTGTTTTCCCTTTTTTAAAAAGAGTGGCAGGGGGTGGGGGTGGGATGCCAACTCATGAGCTGGTTTACCCCTCTGGTCTGAAGTCAACCCAAACTCCTTGATGAAGATAAAACTGGCACCTATCTCTGTGTGCCAGTAAGGATGACTGATGGGAGCAGTGGAGCTGCATTGTTGGGGGAACAGCCTTCAAGATCTGGGCCCAGCTGTTGACCAACTCTTTGAGCACTCTTGGAGGTGGGCCGCAGCTGCACCCTCTGGTGGCAGGAGGTGCCAGTAAATAGCTCTTCCATGATGAAGGCGTGTATTGTTGGCACACAAAAAATGGTTACAGAATAGCCGCTCCCTCTCTCCTCTCCCCAGACTTGCCACAAACCTTCTCTCTAAGGAGTATCAAGTGGTGATCGGAGTGGCACTGTATAGGGACGCTCCCCTTCCCCAAGAAAGTCAGTGCCATAGCCACTGTCGGACGGGACATGTTTTAAAAAGGGATGTGCTGCATGCCCAGGAGTGCTCAGGGGGCAAAGGGCAAAGTCACCTGTTCTGCTGGGGAATTGGCAATGGAGACTGCTGAGGAAGGCCCTGGGAGCCGGTCTCTGTTTTATTTCTAACAATGTTGGTCCTCTCCTCCCACAAGTCTTTCCCATGAACAGCATCCAATGCACCAGAGGGAGAAAGGACAGAATAGTTCTGTTTGGAGACGAAAACGGAATAGCAAGAAACCAAGAACTGACAAAATAAGAATGAAAAGCCAAGGAAATGAGAAGCAGGAACGTAGAAATACTGTGTCCTAAGTCAAGGCAGGGAAGAAAATGGGAGGTGGAGGCTCAGGAGCCAGCTGGTGCTGCTATTTGGTTATCATGTGACCCCACACTCCTAGGACAATAACTTGAATTTTAAGGAGTCAAATTGTCAAGGGCCTTTCTCTGTTTCTTTTAAGGAAAGATGATTTTGTAGATCTCTATAAAGAGTTTGAACCCAGTTTGGTGAACAGCACGGTTTACATCATGTCCATGGCCATGCAGATGGCAACATTTGCCATCAACTATAAGGTGAGGTGGGCTCAGGTTTTTTGGTTTTTTGTTTGGCTCTCTAGGGTGTGCTGTAATTTATTTCCCTGCTTCTCTTGGGTACCTGTCATGCTGGAGCCTGATGCTCCATTTGAAGGCCAGGCTGTAAGATGCTGGTGGCCAGGGATCTCAAAGGGAGTGTGAAGCCAGGTGGAAGTTTTGCCAGGCCAGGAGTCCAAGTACTGAAACTCTTTGTCTGTGCAGAATGCTTTGAATAGTCTGAATGTTGCAAGCGGATTAGATTATCTGATGCTCTACTTTGAGTTCTTCAGGGTGCCCTACATGAGAAGTACTAAATATTTTTATTTTATTGATGGGGGCAGAAGAGAGGTTCAAAGAGAGCCATACCGTTTTTTGCAATTGCTCATATGACTGGGATAAGCTTGAGTACAAAGGAAACTACTTAAGCCACAAATTTGCATTTAAGTCTTGTGAAATTCATTACTTGAGATCGACTGTGTGTTCCAATAAAAACCAGGACTGCTTTCTGAGATACACACATTTCCTGCAACCCTTTTGTCCCTGGAAATAAAAGTGGATGTACCAGGGGAGGCAATGAATCCAAAGGATCTAGTGCCTTCCCAGACTTCCAACATGCCCCTCGACCAAGGAATAAACTCAGCCCAGGAGCTGGCATTATTACCATTCATTTTCTTCCCTGATGGAAGGGAAATAGTTGTGGTTGTGCTCTTCTACCCACCATCAGCAAGACCGTGGCAGGGCACTGGATTGTGCGGACCATGTCTTTGGTTCCAATCCCACCACCACCCAGCCTAAAAGAGATTAAAATCAGCTTCAACCTCACAAAAATCTTGATAATGAAATAAATGCCTAGCCAATAGACATTGATATTTTGGCCTGCAACATGCAGCCAGTCTCCGGATCCATGTCTGTTGAAGACAAAAAATGACAATTGGGGTGATAGTATTTGGGTTTGGTGATGCCTGCAATCTGGTTCTTGACTGCCCTTTCCATCCTTGTCTTTGTTGCTCAAGGGCCATCCATTCATGGAAAGCCTGCGGGAAAACAAGCCTCTGCTGTGGAGCATCATTCTCTCTGGGCTGGCCATTGTAGCCCTTTTGACAGGTTCCTCTCCTGAGTTCAATGAACAGTTTGGACTGGTAGACATCCCAACAGAGGTGAGTAGGCATGATCCTTCCTAGGTCTTTACTTGGGGATTGTGTTTGTGTTTAGGGTTTGTTTGTTGTTTTTTCACTTGGGGAGCTTCAGAAATGTCTGTTCAACTGGCAGGTAGCTAGCAGTGTGCATCTTAACCAGGGCCTTCTCTGACCTGGTGCCCTCCAGATGTTTTGGGCTGCAACTCCCATCATCCCTGAGTAACTCAAGGAAATGCATGTATCTTAAAATGTGATCCCTGGTAACTACTCAAAAGGAATAACAACTAGAACTGAACATGTACCTTTTTTGTGTCCCCTGTCCGTCCGTCACAAACTAGTTCAATAGCTGAAGAACCAGTGTCCCTATTGTGAGCTATTAAGTGGCAAGCATGTACTTTGTACTTGGTCTCAATGCAATATATTTTTAACCAGTCATGAAAATGTTCACAAATCCAGCTTATTTAAGTTGCTTCCTTACGCTACTGTGATAGTGGTATCCTAGCACAATTTCAGTTCAGCTCAAGATAATTATTTTTGGCGAGCAACCAAAAAGTGTGGTGGAATAAATGTTGCTATTGGGGAACATTCATGTTTTTCTATCCTTCTATTGCAGTTCAAAATGGTGATCACTCAAGTTCTTCTGGCAAACTTTGTCACTGCCCTACTTGTAGACAGAATCCTACAGTTTTTTCTTGGCAGCACAAAGCTCAGAGTGCCTTCTTGAGATGAACAGACCCCTGGCCAAAAAAGGAACAGCCACTGTACAGTTTTGCAAGAAGAATATTTATTCTTTGGACAGCCCTCTCTTACTCCAGTTTGGTACTGGCAGGCGACTTCCCCATTGTGCTGTTTTGGAAACCTCAACAAAGGCGGTGCCCTGGGGGCTACACCAAGCTCCACCTGTTTCCCAGACATGACAGCACCTGCTGACTTTTATACTACCCCTACACTCCTCAAAAGGTGGTCATGGGATTTGGTAATTAAATGGCAATCCATGCATTTTGAAATATGGCTCGAGTTTTCTTTGTGGTAAAATCCTTTCCTATTGTGCCAAATTCAACAGTTTTTAGAGGGATAGCACAAAAATCTTATCCTGGAGTTTGGGGCTGGAAGTCTTCTCATTTCACTTTCAGTTAAAATTTAGTGTTGTACTTCTATGGAAGTCATACTTTCATTGTATACAAGGCAGCCTATTCAGAAAAGCCATTACTATTTTTAAAGGTAAAGCTAAAATCTGCTCTTAAAAGTAGTGCTTTCCACAGAAAGTAAACAAGTTTGATACTTATCAGCAAGAAATACAGTACAGGGGATAGCATTAGCTGCCATCGGGCAAGATTGCATTTACAAACATGAGCTGCTAAAGTAATGCACCTGCTAGTTTCCTTTTAAAGAACATCTATGTGGTGAATGGATAGGAGTCCTGATAGCAAAAAAGGCACACTGTCAAACAAATTACAGCTGCTAGGAGATGCTGGGGGGGAGTCTAGCAGCAGCAGTTCTTTCGACGACAAAGCCATAGTTGTACTGAAAGCAAAACAAAACAGCCTTTATAAATCACACCACACAACTCTATCTAGTCTCAAAATTTCTCTAAGGACAGCTTAATAAGTACATTAAAAACCTCAACTGCTGCTTACCTCTTTCTCAATATCGGCAAGAGATTTGATATGCAAGCTTTTAAACGGAGAATAGGCCTAGAAAATAAAGAGCAATTATTTTTGCCTCGCCACACCTTAATTTCCCAAGACCTCACCTCAAACCCAATATTGCCACAACTAAAAACTTTCTTACCACCATTCCCTCTGGAAAACAAGTTCTGATTAGCAACACCTCCACCCAATTGAACTAGACAACCCCTCCCCCCAAAAAATCTTCCCTTAAAGGCAGAGCTACAGTACTGAAAACACACTTGGAATTGAGACTAATTCTTACATTCGTGCCCTTGGAGATGCTGCTCTCAAACTTGGGGTGAAGGGTGAAGGGCACTCCATCCATGGCTAAGAGGGAGAAAAAGAGTTAGGTTATTCAGCTGACAGTGAAAAGGACAAGGAGACATTTGCCACCCCACCTCTAGAGGGCAAAATGCTCCACTCAATCGCAACACTGTTTGGCTGCTTTCCTATGAAAGCAAGAGCAGTCCAAGAGTCGTGCTGAAAAAGTAGCAATCTCTGCTCCTAAACAAAGCAGTGAGAGCTCTCAAGGAAAAAGAAATTCACACAAAGCAAACTAATTACAGGTAGGTACCCGTGTTGGTCTGGCGTAGTAGAAACAAAATAATTTTTTTCTTCCAGTAGCACCTTAGAGACCAACTAAATTTATCATTGGTATGAGCTTTCGTGTGCATGCACACTTCTTCAGGTACACTGAAGTCTCCAGACCCTTATATATAGTGTGAAGGTGGGGAGGGGTATTCTCAGGAGGGTGGTGGGAATGGGCGTTTGACTGATAGGTGTGGAAACTCGTTGATGACATCAACGTTAACAGTCATCACACCTATCAGTCAAACGTCCATTCCCACCACCCTCCTGAGAATACCCCTCCCCACCCTCACACTATATATCAGGGTCTGGTGACTTCTGCTTCAGTGTATCTGAAGAAGTGTGCATGCACACGAAAGCTCATACCAATGTCAAACTTAGTTCGTCTCTAAGGTGCTAGTGAAAGCAAACTAAGTTTTAGTACCTCATCCCCTAGAATTCTGGCTACCTACCTGAGATGCCATAGACGTTTGAAGTATCATATATAGATTCATGCCGCTTCAGGGTAGGTTGCCTTTTGGGACCGGGTGGAACCACGGGCTTTTCTGATGGAAGGACTACACTGCAGGATTAGATTGGAAAGTTGTTCACAGCAATCTTATAAATACTCCTGATGAATTACAAGCCAGACTCTTTCAAGAGTGCCACACAATGGATTTCTCATCTTCTATGCTAGCGTTCTCTGTAGTATAGTATTTTTCCAATTTGTTTGGGCTTGCATGTTCTGAACAAATGTAGACAGCAAATAATTTACTTTTTTAAAATTCTGGCAAGATCCACTCACACTGAGCCTTGCAGTGACTCAGTATGATAGGACGTGCCCCCACCCACAGCTAGAGACCAGGGGTTTGTTCTTAGTTGTGCTGAGCCTTGGAGACACGTGCAGCTTATTCAAAGCACAACATGTCGTAATCAAGACTTTGCCCCTCACCATCCGGAAAAGGGGGGAGGGTGTCATCAGCTCTGACTGGCTAACACAACAAAAGGCTAAGGGTTGTAGCAAACTAAAAAAATAAGCGGAAACCCAGTTTCCTAATGATTACTTTGCAAAATATAATGAACAGAATTTTAAAAATAGGAAAAGTACCGGAGACTTAAGACAGAGGCCTTTGTTACATTAATTCTGAAGCAAGAAACTGATTTGTTATTAACTAAGAATTATAGGTTAATTTCCTTATTAAATAACGATTCTAAATTGGCAAATATTATATGACCAGGCAGGATTTCTTCCAGGACGTCAGATGAAGGATAATAAAAGGAATATAATTGATCTCCCAGAATACCTGGAACTAAAATGAAAAACAAGCAGCATTCATGTTTATTGATGCCTGTGAGGGGGAAACAGTACAGAGAGCTCCCTTCGATCTTGAGGAGCAGTTCTTCCACCAGCAGCGGAGGCAGCGGAGAGGGGGCAGAGTCCAGTGGGGAAGGAGGAAGTAGGAGACAGGGCTCTGGCAGGATAGCAGAGCCTCTGCTGCACGTGAGGGAGGAAGAGAGAGCGGGGGAAAGGGGGGAGAAGGAAAACATGGAAAGGAGACCCTTTTTCCCTCCGGTTCCGGAATTACGCAGGAGGAAGCGCGGAAGGAGATTTGGGGTGCCCAGACTCTTATGTTGGAAGAAAACGTGGGAAGCGTCACTCCAGGGTTCTGGGTCAGACTGAGAATATGTACCCTGTACAGCTCTAGCACTGTAAATAGCCTGCACACAATAAAAGCATGAAAAGGCAACGCTCTGGAGAGTCGTTACTTTAGAGTAGTCGCAACGCACCTCTGTGACAATGCCGAAAAGGCATTTGATAATATTTTGTGGTCATTTATGCAAAGATGGAATCTGAAGAAAGGTTTAGAAGAGGAATAGATGCAATTTACTCAGAGCAACAAGCAAGATTAATTGTGAATAATGTTATTACTGAAAAATGTAAAATCATGAAAGGGACAAGACAAGGATGCCCCTTGTCACCATTATTGTTTATTTTAATATTAGAAATCCTGGTGAGAAACATGAGCGCAGATGAAACCATGAGGAATAACAGTAGGAAATAAAGTATACAAGTTGAAAGCATTTGCAGATGACCTTGTCATAATGGGCCCATAAATTCATTATTGAAAGCATTACAAAAAATACAGGAATTCGGACAATTGTTAGGTTTTAAACTGAATAATAAGACCAAACTCTTATTATTCAGGTTTTAAACTGAATAATAAGACAGTAACAAAATTACTGTCAAAAATATATAATCTGTTTCTGGAGTGGGACACTAAGGGGGAACAGGTCAAATGTGTTATGATAAAATGGGCAAAAGATGTGGGACATAATATACAAATGTCAGATTGGGAAAGGCTTTGGAAAACAAGATATGAATTTTACTGCATGTACACTACTAAAAGAGAATTATATGAAAATGATGTACCAGTGGTATTTAGGTAAAGGTAAAGGGACCCATGACCGTTAAGTCCAGTCGTGGATGACTCAGGGGTTGCGGCGCTCATCTTGCTTTACTGGCCGAGGGAGCCAGCATTTTGTCTGTAGACAGCTTCTGGGTCATGTGGCCAGCATGACTAAGCTGCTTCTGGCAAACCAGAGCAGTGCATGGAAACGCCGTTTACCTTCCTGCCTATTTATCTACTTGCACTTTGACATGCTTTCAAACTGCTAGGTTGGCAGGAGCAGGGACTGAGCAATAGGAGCTCACCCCGTTGCGGGGATTCAAATTACCAACCTTCTGATCAGCAAGCCCTTGGCTCTGGTTTAGACCACAGTGCCACCCACGTCCTGTGGTATTTAACCCCAGTTAAATTAGCAAAAATGTATAGAACAGGATCTAGTAAGTGTTGGAAATGTAAAGAAAAAGAGGGTATGTTTTATCATATGTGGTGGGAATGCAGGAAGGTTAAATTTTGGGGGGAAATTATATATAATGAAATGAAAAAAAAATGTTTAGAATAACCTTTATTAAAAAAACCAGAAGCCTTTCTATTAGGTATTGTAGGAGCAGAAATTTCAAAAGATCAGAAAAAAATTATGTATGCTATGACGGCCGCTCAAATGCTGTTAGCCCAAAAATGGAAAGACGAAGCAGTCCCGACTAAAGAAGAGTGGCAAACTAAGTTAATGGATTATGCTGAAATGGTGAAACTAACTGGAAAGCTCAGAAATCAAGATGACGAGAAATTTAAAAAATAATGGGAAATGTTTATTATGTATTTGTAAAAGTATTGTAAACAGATAAATACACTGTCAGGATTTTAAGAACACTTGTAATTTTAGAAATAGTATAGGAAATCTGAGGTGAGAAAAAATTTGGTGTAGAACTGATACGGTAGTTTATAGGAAATGTAGTGAACCAGGAATGGTTGGGGGGAGGGAAGTCAGGGGATTCGGAGAATCCCACTTTATGGAATTGATATGGTTTGATGCATAATTTTCTTTGTTTATGGATGTTATTGAATTTGTTACTGTTGGTCTGGGTCGAAGTAAAATAAAAACTGAATGAATTTTTTTGTTTTAGTTTTAGTTTTTGTTACTTTTGTTGAAAACTTAACTATTTTTAGTCAATGAGCTAAAGTGGTATGAAAAGCCAATGTTGGGAAACCCAACCAGATGGGTTCCATAAATATTATCATTATCAACATCATCATAGTCCTGCCTCTACCACCATAAATCAGCTCCACTTAAAGAGGATAACAAATAGCATTGGTCACTGGTCTGCCCCACTAGTTCAGTGGTACAATGTACTCATTGGCAAAGATTCAGGACAGCTGTAATGGTAAGGTAAAGGTAAAGGTACCCCTGAACGTTAGGTCCAGTCACGGACGACTCTGGGGTTGCACGCTCATCTCGCTTTACTGGCCGAGGGAGCCGGCGTACAGCTTCCAGGTCATGTGGCCAGCATGACTAAGCCACTTCTGGCGAACCAGAGGAGCACAGAAACGCCGTTTACCTTCCCGCCGGAGCGGTCCCTATTTATCGACCTGCACTTTGATGTGCTTTCGAACTGCTAGGTGGGCAGGAACTGGGACCGAACAATGGGAGCTCACCCTGTTGCAGGGATTTGAACCGCCAAGCTTCTGACTGGCAAGCCCTAGGCTCTGTGGGTAAATTAGGGGTTTCACAGTACAGTTTCAATTCAGTTAACACATAAAACTACATTAACAGCTACAACTCTCCATCCAGAGATTATTTTTTGTTGTTATTAAAAGAAGCCATACATCCAGTTTTAGAAACATTAAGAGAGTTGTTATGGAGCTAGTAAAGTTTCCATCTGCTGCCCACCCTATGCAAATAAAGGGGATAGAGGTAACAGGCTCTCTGCCCCACAGTTCATGCTTATCCTCACCAGCAATTTGCCTCCCACAGAAGCCTGGAAGCTGGAACTGGAATGCATGTGCAGAAAGCTCAAACACCCTGAACCAACAGGTGGCAATCTGGTCTAGCAATTTAGTTGATCTCTTTTTGTGAATGAACATTTATAAACTGAGAAAAACAGGTGAGAACAATTGGCATTTGGATGGTTCAAGAATCTGGCCTAGTATTTTACTTTCTACAGAATAGATCCTATGCCAGTGAAGATGGGAAATCATGGTGGGTCGCATAACATCAATAATGATGTGGTTGTGACAAAAGTTGGACAGAATCTACAACAGGGGTCAGCTACCTTTTTCAGCCGTGGGCCAGTCCACCGTCCCTCAGACCATGTGGTGGGCCAGACTATATTTTGAAAAAAAATATGAACGAATTCCTATGCCCCACAAATAACCCAGAGATGCATTTTAAATCACACATTCTACTCATGTAAAAACACCAGGCAGGCCCCACAAATAACTCAGAGATGCATTTTAAATAAAAGGACACATTCTACTCATGTAAAAACAGGCTGATTCCCGGACTGTCTGCGGGCCGGATTGAGAAGGCGATTGGGCCGCATCCGGCCCACAGGCCTTAGGTTGCCTACCCCTGATCTACAGCAACTTACCCATCTGGTTCTAATGAAAGTCGTTTCATTTCTAGGTTCACTTTTCGTGGCTTGGGAAGGGGCTTGGGCTTGAGAATGTGCTCCTTTTTACACCAAAGTGCAAATCCGCTCATTTCCCTAGATGAGAGGAATATGGTTAGAACAAAAGCATGTCTCCCAGGAGCTACAACATGAGAACAATGACTACAGATTGAGTGCCTCACCCTATCCGCATGTAGTTTGGGATCACTTTATTTTTGCTACTCAGCAGGATGTCAAACACAGCAGTTTCAGCTGCAGTCAATGGAATCAGCTTGACACACAGCCTCTTCTTCTTGGAGAGGGAGGTTTCTGCAGCAGGAAAGCAGGAAAAGGAGATTAGACCCAAACGACATCAAAATAACACTAAGACCTTGCCTTCCTTAGATGGGCTTATGCATCCAAAAGTGGAGGGGAAGGTAAAGGAATATGCTCCACCTTGTATTTGGGCTTCCCTGGCCTGCACACAACTCCATGCACTATCAGAATAGGTTAGTCCACAAAACCTAATCTACACCCATGTCAGCTCCAACCAAATACATCTATGTGCACCTGAAACTCTTGAAAGAGACAAGGTACATTGAAGGTGTTTGTTTACACCTGGGAGGCCATTTTTAAAGTACATTTCTAAACACACAAGTTAAGTTGGAAGGTGTGAACAAACTTCTTGACACTGCTCCCTTAGTGTCAAATAATTTCCTGCTCCAAGCTATTCTACATAACTAGTCAAATTTGTACATAGAGCCAGCCAACATGAGATGTTTGCTGCACAAGTCATCTCATAAGGCCACACAGGTTCTAGCCCAGGCACCCCCAAACTGCAGCCCTCCAGATGTTTTGGCCTACAACTCCCAGGATCCCTAGCTAACAGGACCAGTGGTCGGGGAAGATGGGAATTGTAGTCCAAAACATCTGGAGGGCCGAAGTTTGGGGATGCCTGTTCTAGCCTATTTAAGAGAACAGTTATTGAAAGTGTAGCCCTTTATAAACAAACACAAATGGCATATAGAGGTCCTTCCCCACACAGAGATTCAATTATGACTCGATTTTATTTGAACACTGTTCTTATTTGGAGCAGGTGTTTTTCCATATTTGTTCTCACGGTTAAGACAAAAGCCAAAGATTCCAGCATCAGAAAATCAGGCTCCATTTGCTTTCTCGCAGAACAGTGCTTGGCTAGTTTTATGATGCCCGAAATACCTGCTCATGGGTAAACATGCTGTAGTAATTTAATCTGCTAGAAATCGGTTATTTCCAATAATTACAAAATAAACTTAAAACAGCTTCAGTCCTCAGACCTAACTTTTGTTATATCTCGATTATGAAATGAACTTTCTTCCTCCCCTTTCCTGTGTGCCTTCTTCTTTTAGATTATTTAAAATAAATACAGTTTTATTAGGGTTTATAGAGAAATATACAAAGATTATGATCAAATATCTTTATAGCATCTTCTGCCTCAGCAAAAAGGTCAGCATCTTTAAGGGATACTTCAGGTATAGGAGCCACTTAGCCTAAGGAAACAGTATTCAAATATTGGTAAATAAATAACACGTTCACAAACAGTTTTGAGTTTTGGCTGCTATATATGAGACAAAACTAAGTTGAACAAACTTGCACAGTTCTGCCTTGTCCCAGTCACAAGGCCATGTGGAACGTGAAAAAATGATATGGTTCCCATTTACATCTGTACCCAGCGGCCAAAAACAACAACCCACCACCTCAAGAAGTAGGTTAATTGTTCCATTATCCCTTAGCATCATAACCAATTAAAAAATGAGAGCCAGTACAAAGTTCCCCCATGGAGGATCAAGAAAAGGACTAAATGACCAAATGAACTTCCAAGGGAGGAATCATGGTGGATTGAAGGTCTTTCATTGGCTCCTTACCTAAGGAGATAGTTAACAGGGCATTGCACGCAAGTTTGGCTGGCAGCTTTCCCTTCCGAAAAGTTGAAATAAAGGGATTACCCTCTTGCTTTGAAAAGTTTTTCCTCTCTGCCAGAGGGTTTTTTTCCCCTGCCCTGTGGGTCAAGTGACTGGAAGCAGAGGACCATCATCTTGTCCAAAACAGACTACAAGCCATACAAACGCCTCCCTTTCTTAATTTTCTTCAGAATGGGATAATTTACAACCTAAAAGAGTTTTTGTGTCTGTCAGTGAAAACTAGCACCTGGTGAGTTAACTGCTTTTCATAATGAAGGAAAGAAAGCTACTGTTTAAGGCATTGAGAAAAAGTGACAAAAAGCTGGATCTATGGTGTGAAATGAGAAAGTTTTAAACAGACAAGGGGAACCTCTGTGAAGCTTTAAGTGGATTCCCCCCCCCCCCCGTTTGACCAAAGTGTGTTTAAGAAATTAAAAGGTACTTTGCTAGCTGACACTGCATCCACAAGAATGGAATTTTCTTACACAATAGCTTTAAAAAGAGATGTAGGAAAATAGCCTCAACCATCAGAAAGCCACTTATAAGAAAAAGAAGAGAGAGGGGCAGAAGGGGAAAAGGAGGTGGAAAATAAAATAAAATAATTTATTATTTCTATCCCATGCTGGGCGGCTTCCAACAGAGTATTAAAAACACAATAAAACATCAAACATTAAAAACTTCTCTAAACAGGGCTGCCTTCAGATGTTTTCTAAAATTCAGATAGTTGTTCATTTCCTTGACATCTGATGGGAGGGTGTTCCACTACCAATAAGGCCCTCTGCCTGGTTTCCTGTAACCTCACTTCTCACAGTGAGAGAACCGTCAGAAGTCCCTCAGAACTGGACCTCCATCCTCCAACTGCCTCCAGACACTCACACAGGACATTTACCACCTTCACTGGTTCTGATTTGAAACAGAGGTAGAGATGGGTATCATCCGCATACTGATGAACACTCAGCCCAAACCCCGATGATCACTCTCAGCGGCTTCATAGTCATGTTAAAAAAGCATGGGGGGAGAGGACGGAACCCTGACACACCCCACAAGTGAGAGCCCAGGGGTCTGAACACTCATCCCCCCCAACACCACTTTCTGGACACGGCCCAGGAGGAAGGAGCGGAACCACTGTATAACAGTGCCCCCAGCTCCTCTACACGGTCCAGAAGAATGTCATGGTCAATGATATCAAAGGCCGCCGAGAGAACCAGAAGAACTAGGAAACAGCTTTCACCTTTGTCCCTAGCCTGCCAGAGAGCATCAACCAGTGTGACCAAAGCAGTTTCAGTCCCATGATGAGGTCTGAATCCGGACTGGAAGGGATTCAAATGGTCCACATCCTGCAGGCGTGCCTGGAGTTGTTCAGCAACCACCTGCTCAACCACCGTGCCCAAGAATGGAAGATGTGAGACTGGACAATATTTGGCCAGGTCCAAATATGTTTTTTTAAGCAGTTTAAATAACCACCTTTCAGCAGGTCTGGGAAGGCTCCTTCACAGAGGGAAGCAACAAAGGTTGTGTTCTACAATTTATAACAGCAACACACACTTATGTAATACATAGGTCAAATGCAGGCATAGGCAAACTCCGGCTCTCCAGATGTTTGGTACTACAATTCCCATCATCCCTTGCTAACTAGCCCTGTGGTAAGGCATGATGGGAATTGTAGTCCCAAACATCTGGAGGACCGGGGTTTGCCTATGCCTGGTCAAATGGATACAAGCTAACCCTACAGGATAGCTGTCATAGCCCAGGACCACAAAGTATCTTAGGTACATTCTGTACATGGAAATGGAAGCTATTCTTGGTTAGTTTCTGCTGAAGAACTGTTGTTATAAACAGATTTCTACCAAACAAGTATCCAATGAATAGGCAGACTTACTGGGATCCAAAAATTCCTTAGCGTAAGTGTATCCGTAAGGCAGCGGGGTTTTCTCACTCAGGATTATGACATCATAAAGTACATCTCCTGTGGGGTTCTGAAAAGAAGCAGAATTCATAAAGTCCAGCAGCACTGAGTTACTGGCACCCACCTTCTACTGGCACCCAGGCATACTCCTTACCTCACTGTTTATAGCTGATGTAGAGCATAGGAAGTAACCAGATTTCTGTGCAAATCCCTTTCCAAAGTTTGCAGGTGCTCCTTCTACAGTGGATGTGATCTAGAGACAGCAGGAGAGATCAGAACACCTATGAAGTGACAGGGAAAAGTACTGTCTTGATCTATTTGCTTGATAAAGGGTCACAGGAAGAAAATAGATTTTGCAAGTTAATATTCAAGATCCAGAGAGCCTTAAAAAGCCACATTTTAAAGAGATTGTGCCACAGGAACTCTCCTGCAGAATAGGTGCTGCTTATTAAATAGCACAATGACACAAGCAGGTGTGAAGCATGGAAACAGTGGGGTGGGTGGGGCAGAAAGCAAACCAGTCCATGAATGAACAAGCCAGGCCACACTGTAGCCAAACCAGTTTTAAGTGAAACGTCAACACTGCAACAATGCTGAAGGGCACATACATGTTGCTGACTAACTAAAACCAAGTCAGGAATCTGTTGCCAAACTGTCAGGTCAGATGACCTTTCATTATCATCTGCTTAGCTTGGTTGACAGCTGAGCTATGTTCACCAGGTCTTTGTATTCAGGGCTGCAAGATAGCCAGCAGATGGCAGAAGAGAACTAGACTCAATAAATATGCTAGAAAGAGGAGCCTCAGTCTAAAAATACTAGAGGACCTAGTACTGTACTCCATTGGTATAAAACAGGCATGTCCAACAGGTAATCGTGATCTACCGGTAGATCACTAGACGTCTGCAGTAGATCACTGGTAGATCACTGGCTCCCCCCAAAGAAGCTGAACAACTGTGGCTCCCCTAAAAAAAGCTCAACATTTTACCTCCTCCCTGAAAGAACTCAACAACTTTGACCCAAACCCCCCCAAAATAGGGCTTCCTCCTTCCTAAACAAAGCTCAACAATTTTGACCTGAACCCCAAAAAGGGGGTAGATCACTGCCAGTTTTTAACTCTGTGAGTAGATCGCAGTCTCTTGGGAGTTGGCCACCCCTGGTATAAAATACTATAGCAGCACTGTCACATCAAAGCCCACTCAGCCCTGGGCTCCTCAAGATGCTCCCAGTAGAACAATAATATTTTGAATTCCTGTTCAAAAGCATTTTGTCTAGAATTAAATTATAAATGTTCCTCACAACAGCCCTGCAAAGCAGGCCACTACTATCTCCCACAAGCAAGTGCTTAATCTATCAAACCAAGAGGGGTTTGGCATGCCTGGCTCCTCTCTCCTCCGCTCTCGGGGGGTCTCTCTCTCGGGGCGGCCTTCCTGAAGCACCGACGGAGACGAGCCCCGAGGAAGCGCAGAGAGACCCAAACCGTGAGAGAGAGAGAGAGAGAGAGAGAGAGAGAGAGAGAGAGAGAGAGAGAGAGAGAGAGAGAGAGAGGTGACGGGGTCACCCGAGGCCACCCTGGGGCGGGGGGGGGGGTCTCGTCCCTCACCGGAGTCCATCCCGCGGGAGCCCCGTGGGCGGCGGCAGCGGAGCTCCACCCCAGGCCGGTGAGCGGAGGGCTCATGGCGCCCGCGGCCTCGGGACGCTCTTCCGCTCCGGAGAACGAGGCGGCGGCCTTTGGTAGAACAGACTAAAGAAGAGTCAACTACAACGCGGGCGTCCGCGAGAGAAAGCGCGACGGAGCGTCCGTCCGTCCGTCCGTCCCGGGAGGCGCCTCTCGCTCTGCCCCCCCCCCCGGATTGGAGAGAGAAAGCCGTTGACTCGTCCGCCTGTTCGCTCACAGCGGACCTCTTTCGATTGGACGCCTTCGAGCAGCCAATGAAAAGTTCGCTCTCCTCCGGACATTTCAGGGAAAGCGGAAGAAGCGCGCAGGCGCCCTGCCTCGTCTTCCTCGAGGCCAGGGGGGTGGGACTTCGCGTCGCTTTTCAACGCCTTTCCTCCGCTCCGGGAAGGCGGGGCAAGTCCACGGTTAGCCAATGAAAGGCCGCTCCGTCGATCCCGTAGCGGAGAACTTTTGCATGTTTTCAAAGAACGGTGGAGAACTTTTCTGAAGTTCCTCGCTTTATCGTTCTGTTAACCGCTTGGAAATAAGTTTGTTTGTTTGTTACAACCAAACGGCACAAATGTTTTATGAAATAACTAAATGAGCAAACTCCAAAAGCCAGAGCTGGGCAGTGCCTTCACTGAGAACCAGTTGGGGAGTTGGGGAATTTGATATTTTCACATGCACGTGACTCGTTTCCATTTTTTCAAACTACTTAAGAGAGTCACCTCATAGAGTGGGTGAACATTTCCATGCAAAATAGTCAGTGACAGGGATAGCTGTCTTCAGTAGCCTCACCTCTGGAACTATGCCCCCCCCCCCCGGCAATCTGTTTACTGGGGAATTTTCCAATCACTCACCCACCCATCTCCCCCAAAGTGTTGCAATGAGGACTTCCGCTTGGATCGCACATAGCTGCCAAGTTATCCCTTTTTTTAAGGGATTTTCCCTTATGCTGAATAGGCTTCCTCGCGAGAAAAGGGAAAACTTGGCAGCTATGATCGCAGTAGAAAACGGCTGACAGATTCCATCTCTCCGATCCCATGAGCTGATTTACGAGGCTGCCGAGGGGAGTATGCAGCCTCCTGAAGCCCCCCCCCCCCGGGTATGGGGGGTGCAGTCTCACCCGCAGTGGCCTGTTACCAGCTTCGACCTCGGAAGGAAGAAGCTGGGAACCCTGAGTGGGAAGCCCCCGTGGGAATTTCAGATCCCCCAGACGCCTTTTCTACGAGTGAATACAGGCTCCATGAGAAGAGAAAGATTGGATTAAGTCATGGACATGTTTCAGACAAGAAAAGAAGATTTATTCTGCTAAACTCTGCCGCTGAGAGAACAAGATAACAGAGGAATGTAACCAACAAGAAATGTATTTGATGGGACTGAAGGGGGGAGCGAGAACTTTATAGCTTTGCTTCATTATATTTACACATAACAACCTCCCACCTGAAGAACCGAAAAATAATATTTACAAAGCAAGCGAGATGAGAAAGTTGAAATTTATTGAATCAATGTTTTTTTTGAGTATATATACTGTGTGAATTGAAAATATGAATAATCAGAGTATTATCCTTGGAATCGCCTGGAATGTAAAGACTCCTCAAAGTATGGTCATCAGAGAAGCTGTCTCATTAGCAGCTGGAAACTTGTTGAGACATTTTTGAGTTATGACACAACTTTAATTCAGAGTCTGACATGAAGGAGACTATGTCGGCTGGAGATTAGTCAAAGGGGGGAGATAGCCATAAATAAGACATTGGATGTGTGTTTATAGCTTTGATTTGGCAATTCTCCCCCTGGAAAGACTATCTTGAGAAATACCACAGGAGTGATCTGGAGTGAAATACCACACGAGTGTAAAGATCTGATTTATGGTGACTGCTCAAAGATGGCTGTTGCGGACTGAGAGAAGGATTTTTGGATTCTTGGACGGACTTGGCAAGATACCAGCATGCGAAGAGACAGTGTTAATTTACAGAGGAATCATAGGCACAAATTCACACAGAAACTTATATTATGTTCAAACTCACTTGCCTGAGAAAACTCAGGGGCTTGAAAGAAGATGAAAAGACTTTAATAGAGTATTGGATGAGATCTGGACATTATGGATTAGAAAGCAGTGACAAGAGGAGGAGGGAACTTTCTGAGTCTGAAGCATGGGAAATCAATTTTAAATTTGTATAATTTGGCAGAAGATTTGGATTGTTTAAATGAAATTTGTATAATTTGAGAAGGAATTAGATGTTAAAATGGGAAAATCTAATAAAAATGTTTATTAAAAAACAAAGTATTGCAATGAGGGATACAATGATGTGATGGGGGTGCTGTGGGGGCAGCCCCCCTTACTTGAGCCCCCCTCCTCTTTGCTGTTAGCACACCTTTTCCCCCAAAGCTTAAACACCTCTTCAGTGGAAATGCCGTCTACCTCTGCTTTTGGGAACCCCACCCCTAGCAATTCATTCATCTGCCTCCTGTTCCCCTTCTGCTCTAAATTCCAAGAGCTTGTTTGCTCTCTTTCCCCCTTTGCAGCACATGTTGGAGGTCTGGCAGCCCTATCTACCTGCACTTCACCTAGCTGCCTTTTTAAAACAACACTTTCCCCAATAGATCTTCCCTGAGCGGGCTCACTGGACTCCACTTCTGAGTTCCAGTTGTCATTCCCCCCCCCCCCGGATCCCACCCCTGGGCAAGCTCACTGGACTCCACTTCCAAGTTCTAGTGTCATCAACAGGCCACACATCAAAGACCTTTTTTTACCATGTAGAAATATATTAAATAAATTGTCCAGTAGCACCTTAGAGACCAACTAAGTTTGTTCTTGGTATGAGCTTTCGTGTGCATGCACACTTCTTCAGGTACACTGAAACAGAAGTCACCAGACCCTGATATATAGTGAATGGGTGGGGAGGAGTATTACTCAGAAGGGTGGTGGGAATGGGTGATTGGCTGATAGGTGTGGTAAACCTGTTGACGACTGTTAACAACTGCAATTGGTCTTACAGGAAAACAGCAAGGGATGAGATGGCCAAAAATAGCTTTATCATGTATAATGAGATAAGAATCCAATGTCTCTATTCAGACCAGGTCTCTCCATGGTTTTAAGTCTGGTAATAAGTTGTAATTCAGCAACTTCTCTTTCCAGTCTATTTCTGAAATTCTTTTGTAACATGACAGCTACTTTGAGATCTTGTATAGAATGTCCTGGGAGATTGAAGTGTTCTCCTACTGGTTTCTCTGTCTTGTTATTCCTGATGTCAGATTTATGTCCATTTATCCTTTGGTGTAGGGTTTGGCCTGAGAGCTGAAGGGCACTGTTGGCATTTGATAACATACACAATGTTAGAAGATGAGCAATTAAATAGTCATGAGATGGTATGTTTGAGGTTGTTGGGTCAAGTGATGGTGTTTTTACAATGGATAGAGAAAATAATAAAACAGATAAGCAGAGCCAGGAAGAGATAGACAGGAAAAATTGACCATTTCAGATCACTATCTCCTCAAAATTCCTCTTTTAAAAATTTAAAAATTATTTAAAAATTTAAAAATTAATAATTATTCCTGGAATAATTATCCCATACAGGATCATAGGAACATGCAAGCCCACTCACCATGACAAGGTGATGATCCAGTAAGTGAACATTTTTAAATAGCAGCTAGAACACCAAACAAAATTCTTGAGACAAAAGAACAACATTATAAAAGATCTGCAAAATATTTCATATCATCTTTGCACCAAAGGGTTTTGCTCCATTTTTAATTGTAATTGAGAAAACTGTTTGTTTGTTTGTTTGTTTGTAAGTCAGTTTCATTCCTTTAAAAATAAACAAATAAAAGGAAATCATACTCTGCACGACAAGCCACTAGCGATACTAGCAATTCAAGGATATACAGTCAGCCTGTTTACTTAAGTGCTAGAATAACTGTACAAGGCCATAATAGACCAGCTACCAGGCAATAGCAAATCAATACCTCAAGAGAGTGGAATTAGACAAAGGTGTAAAATGCAGAGAAAAGAAAGGGCCTGTTGCTGCTGTGTGTTTGTTCTTCTCTTCTTTCCTTTCACCAGTATACATGGGAGGAGAAATTTTCCTGCAGTCCTCAGCAACTTATGAGCTAGGACAAAATTGTAAGTTGTCGCTGGTTATCAGGGCATATCCTTAAGCATATCCGGCGCCATGGTGCAAAGCTCCCTCCGGCGCCCCCATCCCACCCCACCCCCGGTTTCCCAGGGTTGTCGACCTTTTTAAAGGGAGGACGGCGCTGCTGGCGGGGCTGGAGGTGGGCATCGGCTGGAGGGCGGCTCCTCTGGCAAGGAGGAGGCAGAGGCTGGCCACGGCAGGCGGAGGCTCCGGACGCAGCGCTGCTTTGGCATGGCGGAGGTGGGCGAGCTGATGCCGGGAGCCTCTTCCCTAGCTCCCTCTAGAACTTGGCACCCTGCGCCACTAGCCTCTATGGGTAAGACACCCCTACTGGTTATGGACTACATACATACTTGCACCTGTGGATTTAAAAAGTTGAATGAAAGGGGAAAGAGCATTGGACAGTTTTATCTGATTTTAGCTCTGTGGCTAAAACCTTGGCATCATATCTATATATATATATAAATGTAAAAAGGACATGTGGGTGTGTTTCCACTTTTCATCAAAACCACTTGACCGACTGAGGTGAAATTTTGACACAACATCACATGCGAATGTCCGAAGGATATAGGAAAGTTTGCTAAGACAGATGTCACACCTCCGCCAGGTAAAACCCCCCAAAAAACCTGTTTCAGAACGCACCGCTCAGCCAAAAGTGCATGCTGGGAAAAGAACCAGGTTACAAACCAGCGCCCTCTATCGGCGGCTACACTGGTACTACACCTATAAAACCTTCCCTCACAGCACCTTGGCTCCCGTTTACATACTAGGCCAAAGCCTTTACAGACCAGGTCAAATGGAGGTACTAACTCGCCTGGGTGGGGGTTGGGGGGAGGAGGGGACGGGATAGGTCAGGACACGGTGGGACCAGTCACAGGGATGAGCCAGGGGGTGGGGGGAAGGGGTGGGATCGATAAAAGGGGTGGGATAGAAAAGATAAAATAAAAGCCAGTACCAGTTTACAGCTGCAGTCAGGATTGTGACTGGAAAATCCATTGTCATCTTCTTTTAAGATCAACACAGGATGAGTGTAGCGTGCTTCACTGAAATTGGGGGAGGGGAAGGATTTTCTTATTTGGTTGGAAGAATGGAAGTATTACTGTCCAGCAAGGAACTGTCCAATAGGATAGAACATTATTTTCATCTGCCCCATCCTTTCGCGCTGCAGGGCAAGAATGCCACCACCACTAAAGTGCAGATCAAGTAAGATAGAACAGAAAACCCAAAGCAGGCCATAGTGCTGAGAAGTGGGCAGCTGCGGAGTTGCATCCCAAGCTTGCAAATGGAAGAACAAGGCACCTCTACCCCTCTGGAGGCTGGATCACAGATAGGGTTGTCGCGGGAAGTCTGAGCAGTTTCCGGGCTGGTGAATTTTCTAAGTTCTGGAAAGTCCCTGATGCTGAAATTGAAACAAGAATCCTTAGTTGCCTCCAGAAGCTTCTCGTGGTTAGAATACAGCAAAACAGAGACCATCAGATTGCACATTTATGGCAAATTATTTATTTGCAAGGCTTCATGTTTGTAAGAGGAACAGCTAGCTTTTTGATTAGCCTAAATTGTGGGAATTGCCACACAGTCTCTGTGGACTAAGTCAAAGTCCTCTCTCTCCTCAGCCCCATTTATTTGTTTCTGTAAATTGGACAAATAATGTATTCAGTCTCTCACAAATATAATTTGCCTTCTAGACTTCTATTTATCAGTCTGTAAACCACCTAATCGTAAAAACCGCTAAAAAGGTTATATAAAATAAACATTAAAATATCATTAAAAGTCAGAAGTTAAAATCCAGCTTACCTAAAAATACAAAATAAAAGTAGCAATTAAAACAAATAATGGTCAAGGAGCATTACACCATTTCATGTGTAAGACAAATATAGCTATCAGCTTTGAAAATTAGAGGATGTAAGCACATGGAAATTCGCAGTATAGGAAAGATCAGCCCAGGACTCTGCATCAGCATCTTAGAAAAATGAGAAACCTTTATGACATAGATCCAACAATCCTGGCAACTTCAAAAATATTAATTAGAGCAGACCTACAAGCCAGGGATATTTTTAAAAAACCCAGGAATAAACAACTACAGGTAGGTCTGAAAAGATCAAATCTGAATTGAATTTGTAAGATCTGAGAATAATCACTTTCAGTTTTCTACTTATCCAGGAATTGAGACAAAGTTCACATAGGATGCGCAGTGTATTCCAAATGCTGCAGATGTAGCAAAATACACCCTTGCACAACTCTCTAATGCAGGGGGGCACCCCCATGCATCAGAAAAATGTCAAGTGAACATGCTCTTAATGTGGAGAAGAGAGGGTATTTAAGGCACTATTTTACATTTGCTGGTTAAGCAGCCATAATCACTACATGGCTAAAAATAAATGCTTACCGAGTTGCACTGATAGCTTTTGAAGATACCGTGTAACGTCTTCCATATAACTTTGACAAACCTTCACCATCTGATGGACTTTATCCAGCTGAGGAAACAAACATTTTAGAGGTCAGAACCCAACAATGGGATCCCAAGAAAGGACAGACTTCCCCTCCAGTTTAATCTGAATCTTCCTAGGATTTGCCTTTCAGAAGATCATCCAGATCTATTAAGCAATAGAAATCAGAAGCCCCCTTTCCATGGTGAGTGGACCCTACCACCTTCTGCTCCATTTAAACCTTAATTCTATCTGACTGTTTTTAGCAGTTTTTACCTTTAAGCTGCCTTGAGCCCCGTCAGGAAAAAAGGCGGGGTATAAATAAATAACTATAACAAGAACACAGCCATTGTGGCTAGGAGCCATGGATAGCCTCCTCCTCTGTGAATTCTGCTCATCCCCTTTGTGGCCATCACAACAGCTTGGGGTGAAATTTCTGTTTGCCCTGGATCTTCAAACATTCAGCTTCATTGGATGACTCACCGCTAGCTCCATGTAGTCAAAGACATCTCCTTGAGAATCCAGGATTTTCTGGTAGTCTGGCTTGGCTTGAAGTACATGGGCCTGGGATGCCCCAGCATAGCTATAAGGCTCCTCTGGCACTTGCTTCAACTTGTACTCCTGTAGCTGCCTAAAAGTCAAGTTTCAGTGCTTAATAGCTGATGCCATCCAGCATACTAACATCAGGAAGCAAGTTTATAGGCTCATATCTGGGGGCAAGGCCACAATACAGCCCAATAGACTGATCTAGGACCTTGGACCTGGTGTTTACCTCTATAGATGCTGGTGATCTGACACTAAGTAAAAGCGAAACCAACGAAGTGCCAGGGTCAGATCACTACCTGGTGCAACTGGACTTCTCCGCGACCCTTCCCCTCTGCAGGGAGGTGGGACCGATTCGGATGGTCCGCCCCCGCCACTTAATGGATCCAATTGGCTTCCAGAGAGTGGTAGGGGATGTTTTATCCCATGTCGATGGCCTTTCAGCTGATTCCCTGGTGGCCCGCTGGAATGTAGAGTTAACCAGGGCTATTGACTGTCTGGCTCCGAAGCACCCTCTCCGATTGCATGGAGCCCAGACAGCCCCGTGGTTTTCCCCGGAGCTGAGGGCGATGAAACAGTCGTTGAGACGGCTAGAGCGCCGGTGGCGGAAAACTCATTTTGAATCAGACCAAACACGGGCTAGAGCTCAACTTCGAGCCTACCAAGTGGCAATGGCGACGGCGAAGAGGACCTTCTTCACCGTCTCCATCGCATCTGCAGAAAACAGCAGCAGGAGACTCTTCCAGGTGGTTCGCAATTTAGCGGAACCACCTGCTCCATCCGGGCCTAGTACGGGCCACATGATCTCCTGCAATGATTTTGCAAAGTTTTTTGCAGATAAAGTCGCTCAGATTCGGGAAGAGGTAGACTCCACCATGGGAGCAGGGCCGGGGCGGGGGAGTCCTGTCTAGTCAAGTTGCGTGGGATCAATTTCAATCTGTTACCTCCAAGGATGTGGACAGGCTGCTTGGACGAGTGAAACCAACCACCTGTCTCCTTGATCCTTGCCCATCCTGGCTTATAAAAGCTAGCCGGGAAGGGCTGGGCGATGGGCTGTGCGGGTTGGTAAATGCTTCTCTCTGGGAGGGAGCCTTCCCAGACCCGCTGAAAGAGGCGGTTATTAAACCGCTTCTAAAAAAACCATCTTTAGATGCGGCCAATATGGCCAACTATCGCCCAGTCTCAAATCTTCCATTCTTGGGCAAGGTGATTGAGCGAGTAGTAGCTGAACAACTCCAGGCACACCTGGAAGAAGCGGACCATTTGGATCCCTTCCAGTCGGGGTTCAGGCCTCATCATTGGACTGAAACTGCCTTGGTCGCACTGGTCGATGATCTCCGTCGGGCTAGGGACAAAGGTAAGAGCTGTTTCCTGGTCCTGCTGGATCTCTCAGCGGCTTTTGACACCATCGACCATAACATCCTTCTGGACCGTCTAGAGGGTTTGGGAGCTGGGGGCACTGTTATACAGTGGTTTCACTCCTTCCTCCTGGGCCGTGTTCAGAAAGTGGTGGTGGGGGAGGAGTGCTTGGAGGCGGTCAGAGGTTGGATGGCGACTAACAGATTGAGGTTGAATCCTGACAAGACAGAAGTACTGTTCTTGGGGGATAGGAGGCGGGCAGGCGTGGAGGACTCCCTGGTCCTGAATGGGGTAACTGTGCCCCTGAAGGACCAGGTGCGCAGCCTGGGAGTCATTTTGGACTCACAGCTGTCCATGGAGGCGCAGGTCAATTCTGTGTCCAGGGCAGCTGTTTATCAGCTCCATTTGTTACGCAGGCTGAGACCCTACCTGCCTGCGGACTGTCTCGCCAGAGTAGTGCATGCTCTGGTTATCTCCCGTTTGGACTACTGTAATGCGCTCTACGTGGGGCTACCTTTGAAGGTGACCCGGAAACTGCAATTAATCCAGAATGCGGCAGCTAGACTGGTGACTGGGAGTGGCCGCCGAGACCACATAACACCGGACCTGAAAGACCTTCATTGGCTCCCAGTACGTTTCCAAGCACAATTCAAAGTGTTGGTGCTGACCTTTAAAGCCCTAAACGGCCTCGGTCCAGTATACCTGAAGGAGCGTCTCCTCCCCCATTGATCTGCCCGGACACTGAGATCTAGCGCCGAGGGCCTTCTGGCGGTTCCCTTGCTATGAGAAGCCAAGTTACAGGGAACCAGGCAGAGGGCCTTCTCGGTAGTGGCGCCCACCCTGTGGAATGCCCTCCCACCAGAGGTCAAAGAGAATAACAATTACCAGACCTTTAGAAGGCATCTTAAGGCAGCCCTGTTTAGGGAAGCTTTTAATGTTTGATGGATTTCTGTATTTTAATGTTTTGTTGGAAGCCGCCCAGAGTGGCTGGGGGAACCCGGCCAGATGGGCGGGGTATAAATAATAAATTTATTATTATTATTATTATTATTATTATTATTATTATTATTATTATTATTATTATCTAGCATACACATTTTTATTAGCACTGAGCATGAAGAGGAGTTCACATACATAAGTGTGTAACTGCCTTCTGGCAAGCATGATGAGCCTGCTTTCATCATGGTAAGAATAGTCCATGCAATTGCATGATAACCCCTGTCCCTTCGCCGGCTTCACAGCTGAATTGCTTGGTCAGTGTGTTGCTGATGCACCATAATTGTCCTGTCCCTCCCCTACCTCCCCACCACCTTTTTCTAGCTACAAACTTGGAACTAGGAAATGAAGCAAGGAAATGCCCCTGACCTTCCAGGTCAGGAATGACTAGGGAGCCAGGGCCCTGGCAACCACAAATTTTGACTTGGGTACCAAAGTCAGGCAAATATTGTGGACCTCTGTCCGTAGTTAGTTCTTTTTGTACCCCCCTTAAGCTTCTCAGGTTTCTTTTCACTGAGTTAATTTTACAGCCTCTGGTTACTTGTGCTCTGCTCAAAGTTCAATTTTATGACCACCTCCAGTTGCCTTGTCAAAGGGAAGATGGTCACTCTAACCTGGATATATCCTCTGCATTTTTCTGGTAAGACAGAAGCAGTTCCTCCCAGGCTTGATCCTCTGCAGAGAACCTGGAGAATGAAGAGAAAAGACAACAAGTTGTTTCCTTTAGTGCCAAGGCCTGAGCACAAAAGCCCTCCCCTCCCGTCCTGTGGTTTCCAGCAACTAATATTCAGAAGAACACTTCTTCCAACCGTGGAGGAAGAACATTGCCTCCAGTCCGTGAAGGCAGAACACAACCTCTTTCGTAGATCTAATCCTCTTTCAAAGCCCTCTGAATGGCCATCACTGCCTCCAGGGAAAGAGAGCTGCGTATTTTAACTACCGGTATGTGCCGTGGACTGGATGATTCCCAAGCCAGAATTAAGATTGCCGGAAGAAATATCAACAACGTCAGATATGCTGATAACACAACCTTGATGGCAGAAAGTGAGGAGGAATTAAAGAAACTTTTAATGAGGGTGAAAGAGGAGAGCGCAAAATATGGTCTGAAGCTCAACATCAAAAAAACCAAGATCATGCCCACTGGTCCCATCACCTCCTGGCAAATAGAAGGGGAAGAAATGGAGGCAGTGAGAGATTTTACTTTCTTGGGCTCCTTGATCGCTGCAGATGGTGACAGCAGTCACGAAATTAAAAGACGCCTGCTTCTTGGGAGAAAAGCAATGACAAGCCTCTTAAAAAGCCTCTTAAATGACAGCATCTTAAAAAGCAGAGACATCACCTTGCCGACAAAGGTCCATAGAGTAAGCTATGGTTTTCCCAGTAGTGATGTATGGAAGTGAGAGCTGGACCATAAAGAAGGCTGATCGCCGAAGAATTGATGCTTTTGAATTATGGTGCTGGAGGAGACTCTTGAGAGTCCCATGGACTGCTAGAAGATCAAACCTCTCCATTCTGAAGGAAATCAGCCCCGAGTGCTCACTGGAAGTACAGATCCTGAAGCTGAGGCTCCAATACTTTGGCCACCGCATGAGAAGAGAAGACTCCCTGGAAAAGACCCTGATGTTGGGAAAGATGGAGGGCACAAGGAGAAGGGGACGACAGAGGGCGAGATGGTTGGACAGTGTTCTCAAAGCTACGAACATGAGTTTGGCCAAACTGCGGGAGGCAGTGCAAGACAGGAGTGCCTGGCGTGCTCTGGTCCATGGGATCATGAAGAGTCGGACACGACTTGTAAGGGGGAGGGCTTATAGGGAAGAGCCGCCCCTCATCAGGCCGAGTTCCTCTCAGAGCAGTAAGTCGAGTAGTGGATCAGATTATAGGAGTCAGGAAGCAGAGAGGGAGGGAAGAGGCTCTAGCAGCATGAAAGAGCCTCAACACCGAGTAGAGAAGGAGGCAGCTGGGGAGGAAATGACGGGAGAGCAGTCAGAAGGACGGCCCTTCCCCCCCGACGCCTGAATTGAGGCGCATGGCACTCTGTAGGACGGGAGGGAGGCACTTTGGGGTTCCCAAGCTGTTATGGTGGGCGCAAAACAGAAAGAAGCCATTGCGAGGTTCTGACTCAGGCTAAGCAGGCATGTTTTCCAGACTCTTTGCACCTTAAAGACAAGCAGGTGTGGAGCGCCGTTACTCAAGAGTAGCCGCAAGAACCTCTGACACGACTGAATGACTAAAACAACAACAACATGTGCCGTGTGAAGGACTTTCTTTTATTCAGCTTCTAGTAAGCCCTACAAGCAGGGCAGGACTGAGTAGCTGTGTTCTGATGGGACAAGATTGCACATAATTTATACTCCTCTGCAAGTTATCGAGAAGTTCCAAGATACTGGAATTTGCTGCCAAGGCGTGTGGTGGAGTCTCCTTCTTTGGAGGTCTTTAAGCAGAGGCTTGACAGCCATATGTCAAGAATGCTTTGATGGTGTTTCCTGCTTGGCAGGGGGTTGGACTGGATGGCCCTTGTGGTCTCTTCCAACTCTATGATTCTATGATATATGAATAAAATACTTAGAATCATAGAATCATAGAATCATAGAGTTGGAAGAGACCACAAGGGCCATCCAGTCCAACCCCCTGCCAAGCAGGAAACACCATCAAAGCATTCCTGACAGATGGCTGTCAAGCCTCTGCTTAAAGACCTCCAAAGAAGGAGACTCCACCACACTCCTTGGCAGCAAATTCCACTGCCAAACAGCTCTTACTGTCAGGAAGTTCTTCCTAATGTTTAGGTGGAATTTTCTTTCTTGTAGTTTGAATCCGTTGCTCCGTGTCCGCTTCTCTGGAGCAGCAGAAAACAACCTTTCTCCCTCCTCTATATGACATCCTTTTATATATTTGAACATGGTTATCATATCACCCCTTAACCTTCTCTTCTCCAGGCTAAACATACCCAGCTCCCTAAGCCGTTCCTCATAAGGCATCGTTTCCAGGCCTTTGACCATTTTGGTTGCCCTCTTCTGGACACGTTCCAGCTTATCAGTATCCTTCTTGAACTGTGGTACCCAGAACTGGACACAGTACTCCAGGTGAGGTCTGACCAGAGCAGAATACAGTGGTACTATTACTTCCCTTGATCTAGATGCTATACTCCTATTGATGCAGCCCAGAATTGCATTGGCTTTTTTAGCTGCTGCATCACACTGCTGACTCATGTCAAGTTTGTGGTCTACCAAGACTCCTAGATCCTTTTCACATGTACTGCTCTCAAGCCAGGTGTCTCCCATCCTGTATTTGTGCCTTTCATTTTTTTTGCCCAAGTGTAGTACTTTACATTTCTCCTTGTTAAAATTCATCTTGTTTGCTTTGGCCCAGTTGTCTAATCTGTTAAGGTCATTCTGAAGTGTGATCCTGTCCTCTGGGGTGTTAGCCACCCCTCCCAATTTGGTGTCATCTGCAAACTTGCTCAGGATGCCCTCAAGCCCATCATCCAAGTCATTGATAAAGATGTTGAACAAGACTGGGCCCAAGACAGAACCCTGTGGCACCCCACTAGTCACTACTCTCCAGGATGAGGAGGAGCCATTGATGAGCACCCTTTGGGTTCGGTCAGTAAGCCAGTTACAAATCCACTGAATGGTAGCATTGTCTAGCCCACATTTTACCAGCTTCTTTACAAGAATATCATGGGGCACCTTGTCAAAGGCCTTGCTGAAATCAAGATAGGCTACATCCACAGCGTTCCCTTCATCTACCAGGCTTGTAATTCTGTCAAAAAATGAGATCAGATTAGTCTGACATGACTTATTTTTCAGGAACCCATGCTGACTTTTAGTGATCACAGAGTTTCTTTCTAGGTGCTCACAGACTGTTTGCTTAATGATCTGCTCTAGAATCTTTCCTGGTATTGATGTCAGGCTGACTGGGCGGTCATTGTTTGGGTCCTCTCTTTTCCCCTTTTTGAAAATAGGGACAACATTTGCCCTCCTCCAGTCTGCTGGAACTTCGCCTGCTCTCCAGGAATTTTCAAAGATTATTGCCAGTGGTTCTGAAATCACCTCTGCCAGTTCTTTTAATACTCTTGGATGTAGTTCATCTGGCCCTGGAGACTTGAATACATCTAAACTAGCCAAGTATTCTTGTACTACCTCCTTACTTATTCTGGGCTGTGTTTCCCCTGCTGAATCATCTGCTCCATATTCTTCAGGTCGGGCATTGTTTTCTTTCTTGGAGAAGACTGAGGCAAAGAAGGCATTGAGGAGTTCTGCCCTTTCTCTGTCCCCTGTTTGCATTTCACCATCTTCTCCTCTGAGTGACCCCACTGTTTCCTTGTTTTTCCTTTTGCTACGGACATACCCATAAAAGCCCTTTTTGTTGCTTTTAACCTCTCTAGCGAGCCTGAGTTCATTCTGTGCTTTAGCTTTTCTGACTTTGTCTCTACACGTGCTGGCTATATGTTTGAATTCCTCTCTGGAGATTTCCCCCCTTTTCCATTTTTTGTACATATCCCTTTTAAATCTTAACTCAGTCAAAAGTTCTTTAGATAGCCAGCCTGGCTTCTTTAGGCACCTTCCATGTTTCCGTCTCATTGGTATTGCCTGAAGTTGTGCTTTTAATATCTCCCTTTTAACAAACTCCCATCTTGATTGCCATCTAGACACAATAAGGCTTGTCAAAGGGTAAGAATGTATTTTTAGAGTTATTTTTGCTCACTGATTTCTATTCCCTCTGAAGAACAACTTGTTTGAAGCATCTTGGGAACTGGAATAGCTTCATGAAATCTTCGTACACCCACTGGGTTTGAGATGTTGTCTGCACATTGCTCCGTATTACATTTAATTTCACTTCAGTTTTGTCCATCATCCCAGTACTAATTTTCATGTCTTTCCCACGCCTGCCCCTGGACTGTAGCCAATCTTCCAGCCACATTTCTAGGTGGGCTTTCAAAGAAATCAATGGGAAATCAATTATTGCTTTGATCAATTAATGCTTTGATGGTGTTTCCTGCTTGGCAGGGGGTTGGACTGGATGGCCCTTGTGGTCTCTTCCAACTCTAGGATTCTATGATATATGAATAAAATACTCAAAATAAAATCAGACGCCAGCCTAGATAGGTCTTACCTGACTGTAGTCTCCTTTAAGGCAGCCACCATGGAATTCAGCGCTGGATCTGCTAAGCCCCTAAAATAGAAAGACTTAAATGGTTATGAAATATGACAGAGGGACTCCTTGTAAGTTCAGTGTAATTCTGCCGCGTTGTACTGTGGGCCCACGACTAACATGAGGGTTACGTTCCGGGGATCGCACCTGAAGTCAAAATCATGTTCTAGTCAAAACCCATTGGGTTCAAGAAAGGGTGGGATTGCCAAACTCATTTTCCCCGGAAGCCTGCTCCCTTTCTATTTGTTGTTGTTTTTAATTACCATGTGCGTATTTTAGTCACACGTTTTTATCTTATGCTGGTCTGTGACCTTCATAAAATTTGATGATTACCATGTGTAACTGAAGGCGCACAAATTAAATGTGTGCAAATTGTGGGTTTACTGTATCTTGCTCTGCTGTTTAAAAAAGCAGTTTCTGGTGCTGTTCCTAGGCCATTGCCTGAAGCTTAGCTGAGATTTTACTAGCCTGAGTGACAGCTTCATGTGAAGAGGTGAAAACCAAGAAGGCAACCAACCCAGGATTGTGTTAAGTACAAAGTAGGATCGCTCAACACGATTGGGACAAAGGGCAAGGAGCCATTACCCATGGGAGTCCTCAAGGCATTTTTGCAGAGTTCCATCTAGTTTGAGTTTCTTTGTACAGTGGTTCAGATCTTCCGAAAGCAGGTTCACTGAAGGTAGAGATAAAGAGAAATCATAGCAAACAAAAATTCCAACTTAATATGGGCTGAAACAGTTGTTTTCCATCTCTGTTCCAGGGAGCAAGTCAGCTTGCCAAACATTTCTAACCTTCCTTCGCAATGCAACTATCAGAATGTGTTGTGTGCGCTCTTGGGTGTATGTTCTATGTTCACATAATGTGACAGCAGGGTCAATGGCTCAGTTTTGCATGCAGTTAAGGTTAAGCGTTAGAGAAGTCCTCTGGGTGCAATCTCTGGCTCTCTCTCCTTGCAGGGCTACAACTCCTATTAGCCTTATATGGCCCTGCTGGCTGAGGCGTGTTGTAGTTCAGCAACATACAGAGTGCTAAGGCTCCCCACCCCTGGAGTAGACAGTACCAGGCAAATGGAACCATGGTCACCTAGAGCAGGCATCCCCAAACTGCGGCCCTCCAGATGTTTTGGCCTACAACTCCCATGATCCCTAGTTAACAGGACCAGTGGTCATGCATGATGGGAATTGTAGTCCAAAACATCTGGAGGGCCAAAGTTTGGGGATGCCTGACCTAGAGTAAGTTCATTTCCTATTCCTAGCTAGAACACTGTGTGAACCAGGTATGCACCCCAGAATACACCTCAGAATTCCCTGCAATGAACAGAGGTTCCAAAGCACACAGGAATGAAGTTTCTGACATCTTTCCCAGTTGGGGATTGAGCCTTAGACCTTCTGCATGCCAAGCAGGGCATCTCCCTCGGAGTCCCTTTCTCTTGAGGCTTTTCTCCACAGACAAGTCAACGTGGAAAAGTGTTCACTGAAAGTGAAGAGTCAGATCGCCAGTGCATTCTAAAGACTGACATGGGAGTCCAGGAAGCATGCAACTTACACGGGGTGAGCTTCCAGGGATCGCACCTAAGGCCAAAACCGTGTATAGTCAAAATTCAATGGGTTCCATGACAGGTGGGGTTGCCAAAGTCATTCTTCCCAGAACCCTGACCCCTTTTCTCTCTTTCTGCCACAGAACTAAAGCTAAATGCACACAAGCTAAACACACATAAGTTGTGGACTTACTGTATTGCACAGGATTTCCTATGCACCTATGGCAAATCCTTAACAGATGTCCTAGCTTTCTCAATTACTTCACCAGAATTGAAGCTCAACAATTTAAAGCAATGGGGTTATAGGGAAAGCAAAAGTGTATAACAGCAGCAATGGACTACTGGCCTGCGTCTTGCAAAGCTACTTCAGTTCCAAGGCAGTCATGAATAATTTCTAGGCCCCCAATAAAACTGACTTCCACGCATCCTTCAGCTATGCCACACTTTTTCTTTGTTTAAGTCAACTGACCTACCTTTCTGTTCAAAAGTTTCAGGATCAAAACCATCAGTTTGCTTTAATGAGCATTCAAGTTTCCGGGCAGAGTACTAGGAGGGAGGGAAAGAAAAATGTTTGTGAGTGGGGGCATTTGCTTCCATAGTGTTCATAGCATTCAGATAGAGAACAGTGTATTAACAGAACTACTAGAAGGGAACAAGGCAGATATCAAATAGCACAAGAAAGGCTTCCGGTTTGCCTGCAAAAGGAAATGGTGGCGAGGAGCGTATCGTCCAAGTAACAGATGACCGCAGCCGGGCTTTCTGAGCAGGGGGTGCTTGCCAGGGTTAGTTGTTGTGGTTGTTTAGTCGTTTAGTCGTGTCCGACTCTTTGTGACACCATGGACCAGAGCACGCCAGGCACTCCTGTCATCCGCTGCAGTTTGGTCACTCATGTTCGTAGCTTCTTACATTCCAGGTTCCTATGTGTAAGGGGGAGAGATTACAGAGAACCTCCCCCTCTCATCAGGAGCAGTTCGTCCCCAAGCAGCCATGAAAGCGCGGGGTCTGAAGGGGCCAGTCAGGAAGCAGAGAGAGAGTGCCAGGTCTCCGGCAGCATGGGAGAGCCCCTGCTCCACAGGCGGGAAGAGAGAGAGGCGGAAAGGGGGGACAGGGAAAAGACGGAGCATAGACCCTTTCCCCCAGCACCGGAATTAAGGAGGAGGAGAAAGGGGAGGAGATTCACTGTCCCGAGGCTGTTATGTTGGTCAAAGTCGCGACAAGGGGCAGTGCCGGATTCTGAAACGGAATGAGAGGACATGAAACCGACAGCTCACTACACTGTAAATAACATGCACCAATAAAGACTCTGTTAAAGACAAGTATGTGGAGAGTCGTTACTCAAGAGTAGCCGTAACAACCTCTGACACTATGCAATATTTTTCTTTACAGCATTGGATTTTCCTTTCGCTTCCAGGCATAACCGCAGCTGAGCAACCTTTCGGCTTTGGCCCAGCCGCTTCATCAGCTCTGAATCTACTTGCACTTGTCCTCCGCTCTTCCTCAGTAGCATGTTGGACGCCTTCCGACCTGAGAGGCTCATCTTCCAGCATCATAACTTTTATATGTCTGTTGTCTTTGTCCATGGAGTTTTCTTGGCAGGGATACTGGAGTGGCTTGCCGGTTCCTGCTCCAGGTGGATCACGTTTGGTCAAAATTCTCCACTATGACCTGTCCGTCTTGGGTGGTCCTGCACGGCATAGCTCATACCTTCTCTGAGTTATTCAAGCCCCTTCGCCATGAAGGAGTGCCAGGGTTAGGCAACCCCTCCAAAAATCCTCACGGAACAGTGGGGAGCCGAGGGGACCAGCTGGGCAAGGAAGAGACTCGCTGCGTTCGCGGAGCCTCATCGCTGCATTGGCAGCGGGGGGGGGGGGGGAGAGAGAAGCAGCTTGAGTCTGCCCGTGGCTCTACTGCAGCCCAGAACAGCTGAAACCACAATCCGCCACCTGAAGCAGCAGACCTTCTAAACAAGGTATTTATTGCCAAGCTTTGTGGACTTTAAAGTTAAAGATTTTGGATGAAAATTAAATTTGGCAAAGACAGAAACTAAAAAGGGAGCCAACTTCTGTCTTCTGACGGATAGATTCTGCAGTACAGACTTGTGAATGAGACTAGAGACATTTGGAAACACATCAGTCCTTTTATTACTTTGAAAGCTGCACTTAGCTACTAATTAACAATCCATCTCTTTGTTGGAAAAAGAAACTGTTGTTCTTTGAACTTCTAAGGGGGAATTTTTTATGAAAGCTGAAGTTGTCTTCATGAATGAAAGTATCTAAAGGACTGAAAAAATAAAATAAAATTGAAAGGACCTGGATCTTGGAAAATCCTACCAAAGCTCAACAGGGGAACACTTTTCCATAACGGAGTAATCTCAGGGAGGAGATGTGCCTGGGAGAGTGGGAGTAGGGGGAAAAAGTTTTAAATGAGCAGGGCCACTTATTGGGAAAAAACTGAGGAGAGCACTGCAAACTGGATTACAAAAACCATTTGGATTCTAAATACCATCAGGATTACAAATACAATTTGGAGTACAAATTTAACTTTTGTGTGGAACATATAGGATTTTTCTGAATAGCAGGACCATTTTGGATTACCAGAAACTTTGAAAGCACCAGATTACCATCAAGGGGACAACGCAACATCATTTGTGGACTGTGAAAACATTTGTTTCTTTTCTGTTAAATGTTGTATATATATATAAGCTTTCCTTTTATTTTGAACTATTTTTGAATTGTCTGAAACTTACTTAAAAGTGAAACTGTTGAGACATACTGTGTTGGGATAGTACTGGTGGGGGAATATCTATATACAAGCTTAAGAGTGGGAAAGAGATAAGGAGGAGAAAAGACCTTGAGACAGAAGTGTTCTCTAAGCAATTGTTTTGAGAACAGACGTGGCAGAGAAACAAAAACAGGAGGTAGTAAAACAGAAAGTATTAGAAAAAGCAGCCACGATGTTTAGAAGATGCTGAAAAAGCTTTTGATAATGTTTCTTAGGATTTCATGAAAAAAATGTTTTAAGAAATTAATTGTGGATATAAATTTCCAGAAGGAATACAAGCAATATATTCAGAACAAAATGAGAAATTCATTGTAAACCAGGTGATAACGAATGATGGTGTTTCCTGCTTGGCAGGGGGTTGGACTGGATGGCCCTTGTGGTCTCTTCCAACTCTATGATTCTATGATTCTATGAATGCAAGATACAAAAAGGAACCAGGCAAGGATGCCCGCTATCACCGTTACTGTTTATCTTGGTCCTGGAAGTACTTGCAAGAAATAGAAGAGCAGACAAAGAGATTATAGGGATAAAAATTGGGAAAAAACAATTTAAATTGAAAGTCTTTGCTGATGATTTAGTAATTACGGTAGAAGATCCAAAAAATTCTCTCCCTAGGGTAATAGAGAAAATTCAAGAATTCGGGGAAGTAGCAGGATTTAAATAAAATAAAATTAAAACTAAATTATTAAAAATTTAAAAGAAGAGAAAAAAGATTTGGCGCAAAATATGGAGATAGAAATTCACAAAAACATAAAATATTTAGGGATATGGTTAACAGCAAGAAATAGAATTATGAAAAAGTATGGTGTGAGATAAAAAGAAACTTAGAAATACCGTGTTTCCCCTTTTTAAAGACACCGTCTTATAACTTTTTCCCCTCAAAAAACACAGGATGGGATGTCTTTTTTTATTTATTACCGGTACGGTTTTTTCGGCTCAGGGCGCTGCTGGGCTCTCTTGAGTGCTCAGCGCTGCAGCAGCCACCGGTGCCGCCCAGCGGTGGCGGCAAGCACAGAAGCGGCAGGGACGGCGGTGGACGAGAAGGCGGAGTGCGGGGATGTAGCCAGCAGGGCGGGAGCGCGATCAGCTGTTAAACGGAGCTCTTGGAGTGCCGCTCCATAGCTGATCGCGCTCTTGGAGTGCCAGCCGCATGGAGTGACTCTGTGAGTGGAGGTGCCTGTGGGGGTTGGTTTCCATGGCGCGGAAGTATGGCTTATTTTCGGGGTATGTCTTATATTTCTCAAATGCTTAAAACCCCGCCATGGCTGCGTATTAAAAAAGGGGAAACAGGTTATGGGGAGGAATGAACCTTTCCCTACTAGGAAAAATTGTGGCGGTGAAAATGAATGTATTGCCAAAAATGCTCTGTCTTTTTCAGACAGTCACATAATGGTTAAGGATGATTGTCTCAAAAGATTGCAAAAGGATATTTCTAAGTTTGTCTGGGGTGGGGGGTGGGGCAAAAGGCCAAGGATTAAACATAAGATACTTACAGATACAAAAGAAAGAGGAGGCTTTGCCCTCCCATACTTTAAATTGTACTACGAGGCTGCATGTTTGGTGTGGATTAGGGACTGGATAAAACTGGAAAAGGAAGAAGCATTAGATTTGGAAGGTCACTGTCATGGGATTGTTGCGGCTAGCGGTGCAGGGGCTCTGATACATCGCTGAGCCATGCCTTCTCCATTCCGCTCCCATCCTCATTCCCCCCACCTGACCCGCTGCTGCTGCTGCTCTCGCTAGGCGAAGTGCTACTCAGGATGATGGGGGGGGGGAGGCTCCCTGTAGGGAGGTCCCCTGACAGTCACAATAACAGATATGGATGGCATGTATACTTATGGTACGGGAAAGGGAAAGTACATAAAGGATTCTACAATCAAATAATCAGGAAATCAGGAAGCTTCGTTACTCAAACCGCTTGGTAAAAAGGGAAAGTGGCCTACATATAGAGAGACTTATTGAGAGATCAAGAAGGAAAATGGAAATTAAAAGAGTATGATGAAATTAAAGAACATTTTCAGAGTTGGTTACATTACGGACAATTAAATGAGATGTATTAGGAGGATATATAATGAATATATAATGAATTGGAAAAAAATTGAAAAAATATTCAAAATTACATTTGTAAAAAAAAACCATAAGCATTTTTGTTAGGGATCTTAAGACAAGACCTGCCAAGGGAAACAAATAATTTATTTATCTATGCTACAAGAGCGGCAAGAGTCTTGTTAGCACAAAGATGGAAGATGGAAGACAGACGAAATCCCAACAAAAGAACAATGGCAAGAAATACTGATGAGCTATGCGGAACTGGCAAAGTTAACATACACCACTAGTAAACTACGTGAGAAGGACAACCGTGACTTTAAGGAAGTTACTTAAAAAGACAATAAAAGGATTTGGACTCCTTGGCAGGTTTTGAATAAACATCCACAAATTTATTAGTAGAACAGATGATAGATAAGGTAATGATACTACGTACAATTTTACAACATGCAGAGAACCATATGTACCGTGTTTCTCCAAAAATAACACACCGTCTTATATTTATTTTTCCTTAAAAAAAAAACCACGGTGGCTTATTTTCAGGGGATGTCTTTTTTTTTTTATTAAGTATTTTTTTATTAAGTTATTTTTTATTAAGCCTATCACTATGGCTTATTTTCGGCGTATGGCTTATTTTTGGAGTATGGCATATTTTCGGGGTATGGCTTATTTTCGGAGAAACACGGTATAAACAAACCAGAGAGGGGAGCTGAGGGAAGTCCTTGGAGGGTGGGAGAGGGAGTGATGGGAGGGAATAAAGGGGGGGGATGTTGATTTACAAACTGTCTTGTTAGAAAGTTGTTTCAATAAAAATATTTTTTTTAAAGAGAGAGAGAGAAACCCAGCCAGATGGAGGGGGTATAAATAATAAATTATTAATATTGTTGTTGTTTACTTCCAACAAATATAAAAGCATTATAAACATTACATGCTAAAAGGCTTCCCTATACAGGGCTGCCTTCAGGGTGGGTGCCACTACAGAGAAGGCCCTCTGCCTGGTTCTCTATAACTTCGTTTCTCGCACTGAGGGAACCACCAGAAGGCCCTCGGGAGATGTACCCCAGTGCTCCTTCAAGTACACAAGGCTGAGGCTGTTTAGGGCTTTAAAGGTCAGCAGCAACAACTAATAAAGAGTAGAAAGGAGAGGCTAGAATGGAGAGCCTTTTTGTGAGACAGACAGCCTTACCCGGAAGCTGGAGTGAAGAAGTTCCACCATTCTGTCTGTCTCTGGCAAGTCCAGGCTGATTGCTTTACTTAGTTCTGAAAGGTAAGCACAATACCACTTAAAGTCCAATAACACTAGCCAGATAATTCAATTGTGCATTTTTAACATCTTTTCAGTACTGTACAGTACATTAAATAGTTGTGTAATCAAAGCATACCTGACTGCTAAGCTGTAACCATTTGCCATCCACCACAATTTTATCAGATGTGGAGACAGATTGTTTCTTCACATCGATAACACTACTATGGATATCTCATCTGGCTCCCCATTATGCCCAGCATTTGTGACTGACCGGGCCTGCAATCCTACACACACTTGCCTGGGAGTAAGACCCACTAATCACAATACTTACCTCCAGACACGTATAATAGCATTGCACCATTAAGAGTAACACAAATTAGAGAATTGCCTGAAAGAGATTTCCCACAATGGATTTCATCCTGCCATTAACACAAGTCTCTACTAGTCCATGCAGGAAGTGCACTATTTGGACATAACAGTGCAGCCATAACTGCCATCTTATCGAGAAACAAGCCACTTCCAGCTACCATCCAGAACACACTACAAGTGATGAGCGGTTAATGCCTGTCCAAAAGACTCACAATCACATGCAGCACTGAACCCAGAAGCGACCATAAATGTCACCAAAAAGACGAAAATACTTTCCAGAATGTATAAATTGCTGCTTGAGTGGCATACGAAAAATGAACAAACAAAAAAATGTTATGATCTTGTGGGCAAAGGATGTTGGTCACAACATCATGATAGAGGAATGGGAAAAATTATGGCAAGAGAATATTAAGTTTACTGCATGTAGTTTGCTAAGAGAAAACATAATGAAAATGATGTACAGATGGTATCATACACCAGTAAAGTTAGCTAAGATTTACCATACACATGATAATAAATGTTGGAAATGTAAGAAGGAGGAAGGTTCCTTTTACCACATGTGGTGGACGTGCCCACTAGTAAGTGACTTCTGGGAAAAGATTTATAATGAAATGAAGAAGGTGTTGAAAAACACATTTGTGAAAAAACCAGAGGCATTTCTAGTGGGCATAGTAGGTAAAGAGATCCCTAAGAGAAATGTCAATTTTTTAATGTATGCCACAGCAGCAGCAAGAATCTTATTAGCAAAGAACTGGAAAACCCATGCAATACCAACTATCGATGACTGGCAGATGAAGATGATGGAGTTTATGGAACTGGCTGAGATGACCGGAAGAATCTGCAACCGGGGGGAAGAAGCGATAGAAGAAGAATGGAAAGATGTTAAGTTGTATTTTAAAAAATATGTAAAAGTTATATACCAAGATTAGAAGTAGGCTGAAATCAAACTGTGGAGATGATGAATATGTAAGATGTAAAGTATAAAATAAGATAAGACAAGGTGAACAAATTGGTATAGAAATTGCTAAAATAGTGTATGTTAAAGAACCACAGTGGATGGGGGCCCGAGGGGGTCCCTATATATAAAAGGTGAGAGGAAAATAGGAGTAGGAATTTTTTGTTATGTATTTATCTTTTTGTAGTGTTTTTTATGTTGTGTCTTTCTCTGTCTGTATCTTTCTGTGTATTCTGGAAAAAATTGTAATAAAAATTATTTTTTAAAAATAAATAAATGTCACCAAAAATGTCATTAAAAGGGCGCAATAGGGCAGGGTAGGATGTACTTATGTGGGTTCCGCCAACATGTGAGGTGACAGGGAACAACCCTCACGCAAAATGGTCATCAACTGCAAACAATCCACTATCTTCAGTCAAAACCTACAAAATATAATTATTTTTTCTCCTGTTTTTTTGGGGGGGGGCACACCTCCGCAACATCATGGATTTTTAAGGAAAAACTGCAATACTAATGTAGGAAGTAAATAAAGATCAACAATGGGCAGTGTGTTCCTATGAGTCACCTACAACAGAAGCCCAAGTGCACCACTGCAAGCCAGTTTTTCCTGAGATCGAATGAAACCATCATTTGAGGTGGTTGTGCCTTCTGGGGACCTGATTTGTTAGGTATTGTTTGCAATAGCACACATGTAACATAAAACTATTATAAACACCAGGGAGGAGGAAGGGAAATCATTCCACAGAGGTCTGTGCTTCTGAGGTTGATTCCCAAATTGAAAATCATGGTTTGCAGAGAACAAGTGTTACATATGTACCAGACCTGTGAGAGGCCTATATGTAGCTGAGCACATTAATTTTATCCAGAGAACAGAAGGCCCTTTTTATGGAAGTACTGAGTCCAGTCAATGCAGGGTCGCATCTGCTCAGGGATAATACATTTAGCTGCTGTTGTAAGTAATTGAATATTTCTTCTATAGTTTCAACTACCGTGGCCGCACTGGCCGATGATCTCCGGCGGCCTAGGTACAAGGGTGAAAGCTGTTTCCTAGTTCTGCTGGATCTCTCAGCGGCTTTTGATACATAACTTCCTTCTGGACCTTCTAGAGGAGCTGGGAGCACTGTTATACAGTGGTTCCACTCCTCCCTCCTGGGCGGTGTCCAGAAAATGGGGGGTGAGTGTTCAGACCCCTGAGCCCTCACTTGTGGGGTGCCTCAGGGTTCTGTCCTCTCCCCCATGCTTTTTAACATCTACATGAAGCCACTGGGAGAAACCATCAGGGAGTTTGGGCTGGGTGTCTGTAGGGATTTGACAGGCGGCGTGAGGCACACCTTCCCCTGGCAGGCCATAGCCTGACCTTTGGGCGTGAGGCATCTGCACATCATGCCCTCACTCTCACCCTTGGCTTTCTCAGTAGTCTACCGTGTCCTGTCTGTGACCTTTGCCTCCCTTTGGAAGGGCATGGCTCACTTCCCACTTGGTGGGAACATGACGTGGTGGAGCAAGTCTCGCAAACACCAGAGGAAACGTATGTGTCAGCTCATGATGTAAAGGACCTAAAGGTCAGACTGTTCCTACACGTGTGCATTTGTGCTAATAAAAAGGGCTCTGCCAAGCTTGCATTTCCAGGTTGTTACGTCCACAGCTCACATGCATCAACCCTCCGACTCGTGTCTTCACTTCAGGTGTCCATTAATATGCGAGTAATACCCAGCTCTACCTTTCTTTTAACTCGGAACCAGTGAAGGCAGTGCAGGTCCTGTGTGAGTGCCTGGAGGTGGTTGGAGGATGGATGGCGGCTACTGGATTGAGATTGTATCCTGACAAGACCAAAGTACTGCTCTTGGGGGACAGGGGCGGGCTGGTGTGAAGGACTCCCTGGTCCTGAATGGGGTAACTGTGCCCCTGAAGGACCAGGTGCACAGCCTGCGAGTCATTTTGGACTCACAGCTGTCCTTGGAGGTGCAGGTCAATTCTGTATCCAGGGCAGCTGTCTACCAGCTCCATCTGGTACGCAAGCTGACACCCTACTTGCCCGCAGACTGTCTCGCCAGAGTGGTGCATGCTCTGGTTATCTCCCGCTTGTACTGCAATGTGCTCTACATTTGGCAACCTTTGAAGGTGACCCAGAAACTACAACTAATCCAGAATGCGGCAGCTAGACTGGTAACTTAGTTGTGACGTTATGCTGAAAACATACCAGAAACATCCATGTGAAGAGGAGGCAGAGACATCCGGCGATTAGTGCCCAGCTTCAGACTGTAGCGATTCAAGGAATGACGCATGACTCGTGGGTTAGGGAGATGGTCAAAGGATTGGTTAAATGAAGTAGAAGGACCAAGTTTCTGCAGAGATGCTTTCTTAGGGCTGGGGCCATTGGCATCCCCTTCGTTTGGACTGGGACTTAGATTGCATTTTCTCTTGCCAGCTTCTGCTAACACCTTAGTGTGACTGGCTCCTGGGTCACTCTGGATACCACAGCTGAATCTAATGTTATCTGGCTCAGAAGCACATCCAGCCTCCGTTTTCTCCTGACTGCAAACATTTTCTAGAAAGAAGGGAAAAGAGGAAATGCTAAACAAAAAACTTGAAATACTATGAAGTACAGATCTGAAGTACAAAGTCTACACAATGGCAAATAGAATTGCAGGAGCAGCAGCAGCAGCAGCAATGGCCATATAAAATGAACCTAGAGTTGTGTCAGTACAAAAAAAGGTTTGCAAAAGGACTCTATGGAATGGCCAGGTAAGCCTCCCCAGGAAGATGGGAGGTTGGAAAATAAAAATCGCTAAATGGTATCCCTGCTTGCTTAATACCACCCTGACAGCCTTGTTGTCTGGTTTAGTGCTTTTAATTCAAAGCATCCCAGTTGAGGGAAGAGCCTCAACGGGGAAAGCAATGCTTATGAGCTGAAGATGTACAAGTTTAAGGCAACCAATTTCAATCATCAATATATTTGTTTTTATTTGCTGATCTCCCCATTACCATCAGTGGAGTTTATTCCTAGGTTGCAGAGGCCTGCAACCTAAACTACAATTCAAGGGCAGTGAGATTCTAAGAAGTCCTGTGGTGGATACAGAGGATACAGAATTCTCTGCATACATCCCAGCTTCTTACCTTATTAGCAGAGTTTAGTTGGCATATTTTTGAGCTATCAAAATATTACATTTTCCCCTTCAATCACAATTTTATCTTTTAATAACTGGAAATATACTGTTCAGTTTCTCCTGCCTCGGCAACAAAGCATCCATGCATACAGTAACCGTGCAAAGCAATTCAAAATCTATCAATTTATTTACCTAATGCTGCAACATTTTTTCTATCTTCAAAGCCAGGTTGATTTTCTTGAGTAGAGTTCTAAACAAAAAATGAATATTTCTCATTACACAATTATTATCAGACATTTTTTTCCTCCTCACAGGATTCTACAGGTTTTGCAATGATGTAAGCCCAACCTTCAATGCTCAATGTAATAACTTGTTAAATCATTTAAAGCCGAATCCTGCACACATTTTACATGGAAGCAAGCAGTCCCATCAAATTCAGTGTGTTGTATCCGATGACGTTGTCCCATTAGCGCAAGATCCTCCCTCCCTCTGAGCAACATGACTTCCTTTCCTTACACGCCCACAGCTCCCAAATCTCCTCCAGACAGTTGGACAGGGCCATAGCTGCCAAGTTTTCCCTTTTCTCGCGAGGAAGCCTATTCAGCATAATGGAAAATCCCTTAAAAAAAGGGATAACCTGGCAGCTATGGACAGGGCAGGGCCAAAACAGAATGGGAGGGTGGGTAGATAAGAGGGAGGCAAGTCCCATTGTGTAAAATGAAGTCCTTATGGGACAAATTCACTGGATACAACCCAGTAAAATTTGCACAGGATTAAAGCCTCAGATTGTGGCTTACAAATATGAAGGCAAATCCAAAAGCAACAATGATCCATCCATTGAAACACAAGCAAAACCCAATAACACAAAGGGCAGCTGTAACAACCAATGCCTGGAGATTTAGGCAGCCATTGTGACAAGAAACTAGAAAAGGAACACTGTTTATATTCCAGTATGGTTATAAATGCATCACATTCCCATTAAACTACATTCCATATGTGATCCACATCTGGAGCAAAAAGTGAGCATTTAAAAATTACATCAAAAAATAGGAATCTCACACTATAAGTTAAAAAAGAAAAGTAAGGCTACCCTTGAAGAAAATATTAGAAATGCCTTCCTGCAACACTGTCCAAAATCAGACGTGACCTCAAACATTAGTGCCCCAATTTCACATAATACACACATGTACCCAACTGCACGGGTGGCGCTGTGGGTTAAACCACAGCACTTAGGATTTGCCGATCAGAAGGTCGGCGGTTCAGATCTCCACGACGGGGTGAGCTCCCGTTGCTCGGTCCCAGCTCCTGCCAACCTAGCAGTTCGAAGGCACGTCAAAGTGCAAGCAGATAAATAGGGAAGGTAAACAGCGTTTCCGTGTGCTGCTCTGGTTCACCAGAAGTGGCTTTGTCATGCTGGCCACATGACCAGGAAGCTGTACGCCGGCTCCCTCGGCCAATAACGCGAGATGAGCGCTGCAACCCCAGAGTCGGTCACGACTGGACCTAATGGTCAGGGGTCCCTTTACCTTTTACCAACTGCACTAGAAGGTATTAGGACATGTTTTTTGTTTTTGTTTTTCAAAAAAGGGAACTGCATAGCCAGAGCTGTCATTTGTGTTACAGATACACTTCACACTAAACATTCCACTTTCCTGCTACAAAGAAATGGGCATGTCTTTTTGTCATGTACAGATACTTATTTTATTAACTGGCTCACACACATTGGCCTACAGTACAAATTGGACTGCCACCCTGTATGTTTTAGCATAGCTTAATGTCTTTTAACAGCTGCAGCAACTGAACAGGTGCAGCATTCTCAAAAATGCTGTGCCTGTTGGGTTTCCAATTTTCTTGCTACTATTTAAATGAAGAATTCATCAGGAAAGCCTTGCAACCCTAAGTATGGATTGCTTGGAATTTGTTATTGCGACATTAAGTTTTATGCAGTTTATAGCTGGTAAAGAACACTTGTGTTACCTGTTGGGTGATGCCCTTTGGAAGACTGTCTTCTGTACTGAAAAGTTCAACAACAACAAAAATTAAGCCTTAGGCTTCTTGCATTTCTCCCACATCTCATTCTGCTCCCACAACTTAGGACCAATTCACCTTCCACTTAACTTTTGCAAAACACCTACATGTTACACATCTGTGTTCTCATTAGCATTTCCTGTAGTGAATTTTATTTATTTTTAAATATTCAACCCCATTCTTCCCCTCCAAAAGGTTAGTCAAAACACCTTATGAAGCCAAGGAAACAAAAAACAGCACCAATGAAACCCTCAGGTTGGGTGGTCTCCGGGAGGGAGGGAGCCTTTCCCTTGGCAAGCCCTGTCCTTGGCAGGAATCATCCCTTTGAAAACTTTTTTTGTTTAGGCAGGCTTTTACAATATGGGTGGGTTTTATATATAATTCCAATCAGTATTTATTGATGCTTTTATTTTGCTTTTAAGGCTATTGCCGTTGTTTTTATTATTTATATTGTAGCCCATCTTGCTATACAGTATATCTATGAAAGTGTAGGTTACACATTTGTAAATAAAATAACACAAACATAATTAAAAACAGCATCAAGAAAAGCAAGACCGCCAAGAGCAGCGCTCGCAAAGGAGACACCAGGCAGCCACAGAAACAAACCCTTCCTTAAAATGGAACATTTTCCAAATAAAGAGGGTCATAACCAGCTTCACACAGAACAGCGCCCCGCCCGCCTCTCTGCTTTGCCTGCCTATTTCTGCGCCTCCCTCTGCATCGCTCGGGGTTGGGCTGGATGACCTCTTGGGATCCCTCCCTCAAAGGCGCGGCGGGGTTTGCCCTGAGAGGCCACGGACACGGCCTTCGCCCCGTCAAATAGCGCCCCGCCCCCGCCGCCCGAAAGACCGAGGCGCGGAAGCAGCCCCCGGCCGGGCTCCCTGTCGCTTCCCTCAGTCACCTGCCGGGACGAGACGCCGCCGCCGCCGCCATTTCGACGTCGCCGCCGCCGCCAGAGTCAAACTAGCCCGCCGCCACGCATGCGCGCCGGCGTCCCGCCCGCCCTTGGCCCAAGAGCCTTCTGGGAAGCCGGCTCGTCCGTTTCTTTTCGGGGAGGGGGTTGGGCTGTTGGTTTACTCCGACGCATGCGTGTCTTCCTTTGGTAGCCGTAGAGCTAGAAAGGGGTGAGAAGCGGCGAGGCGACTTAAAGGCTCGATGCGCCGAATTGAGAGGGAGGCGGGGCCGGAAAAGGAGCCCCGGAGAGAGGCAGCGTGGTGCAGGAGTTAGAGCGTCAGGCTGGGCGGGGCCTGGGTTCAGATCGCACCTCGGCCTCGCATGTTTCCCAGGGCCGGTCACTCGCTCCCTCACCTCCGCCTGGCGTACCTCGCAGGGTTGTTGTGGATGATTAAAAAAGGGAGGAGAGGGCACTGTGCGCCGCCTTGAGCTCCTTGGAGGCGCAGGCAGGGTGCAAATGTCATAAATCATAGAATCACAGAATTGCATCTAGTTCACCCCCTGCTATGTGCTCAGCTAGACCCAACAGAGGAAATAAAGAGCTCCCAACAGAAAACGAGAAATGGAGGGTCTCTGTGGGCAGCTGCCATGGCATTCCCCTTCCTCCCCTGCCCCCACCCCCAGAAACAAAACAGAGCAACAAACACAGAAGTGGCCAAATCAAATTACAAACTCTTCAGGTTACAGACTCTGCTAACCCAGAAGTAGTACCTCGGGTTAAGAACTTGACCCCAGCGGGAAGCCCCATTAGCTAAAGTGGTACCTCAGGTTTCAGGTTAAGAAGAGACCTCCGGAACAAAGGAAGTTCGTAACCAGAGGTACCACTAGACAGCTTAGAGGAATGGTTGAGGCTCTCATATAAAACACACCTCCTCAGGTTGATCTACTTACATCCACGCCTCCCTCTCGGCCTCAATCTGAACCATTCCAGTACAGGATTCTCCTCTTCTCAAGCTCAAGCAGAACAGAGCAGAAGGGCCTGGCCAGGGACAGGGACAGGGTGTCCCATTTTGCCACCCGAGGGGAAAGGGTACCACCCCAACACAAGAACGAGCTATTTGAATGGCTTGTAAAATTGCATTCCGGGTCCCTTTCCTGAAATACACATTTTGCCTGGAAACAGAACATGGTTTCTGTAGATTTTGTGGCTTACTACATCACTCCCATCTGGTCCAATGTGATTTCAATTGGGTTCATTTGGATAGCTTGGAAGTTGGCTTTCTGGGCCATTTTTCTGTGAATAATATAAATTTCCTGGAACATGGTTTATGTGAGAGTTACCAGTATATCATTTAGTGCTTCAATCCAATCTAGTTTTGCATGGCTACTGAATTTGGTTGGTTTGGAAATCTCAGAAGTTGGTACTCCAGGCCATTTTTCTGAAAGTGGTAACGGAACATAGACTCTGGACTTTCTACATAAATTTCATCTAGAAACATGTGACCAATATATTTTGTTGATTTGGATAGCTTTGAAGTTGTCCTGTTGTGTTTCTGGGTATAAAGGGGTTAATGCAATTATAATATTGGAATACTTTCAGTTCTAAAATATTACTTGTCTGTCTCTATAAACAATGCCAAACACAGTGTTAAATAGTACATTCTGGCTTTTACAAAATTGAAAATCCACTTTCAGCTAGCTAAGAACCCCTCCTTGAAATTAATGCGGCAGTTTCCAAGTATATCAGATGAAACAGCTTACACTGATGCTTGATTTTAAAATAATTTCACAACTGCAATATGAGCTGTATTCACAGCTGTTCTTGGGCATCTTTTTAATCAATCACCAGTGCATTCTGTTTTATTTTGAAGGATGTACTAAAAGGGATCTTTATAATAAGAAACTAAATAAGAAAGAAACAGCTACCCTAAGAGTTTAAACTTATAGGACTCAGGATCAGAAAACAATTAAGATTTCCTTCATCCAATTTTCATTTATCTCATTAGCTTCTCATTAGAAGCTTATACAGCAAAGAAACATTTTCATATCTCCATGTCCCAGTAGCTATAGATTGGCATTAGTGACTAGATGCATCTAGTCTATGCATCTGGTCCATGGGGCCACACATTCGATGGACGAAGGAATCTCTGCTGGTCTTAGCCTTAAAAGATGTAAGTCCGTGTAATCCTAAAACGTAACCATGATCTGTATGACAACTATCACATACAAAGAAGAGACGATCAAGATGCATAACATCAGAGTCCTGTAGAACAAATATGTTTTAACAAGATGAAAACACAGGCTTTCTCTCACTCGCAGTTTTCAATAAAATTTTAAGAGACCAAGATTCTAATTGACCACACAAACAAAAAGCCAAAAGCCAATCCCTGAAAGAAAACATTTTGTTGCAATTGAAGTACAATCCCAATCAAACTTGTATCTTTTTTGTGCCTCTTAGAGGAAAGCACTTTCCAAACCTTTACTGCATTAAACAACTTTGATGTGTATAGTATAGCAAGAAGAGGAAATTGTTCCAGATTTTAAAAATGAAGTTATTTGTTGTTTACTGTTGTCATAATTTTCTTCTCAAATTTTATCTTCTGTATCATGAAAATAAATTAAAACATATTTTTTTAAAATAATAATAATAATGAAGTAACGCCAGCTTCCAGGGATGGGGGCTTTATCTTGCTGATATGACACAGGCTCCACTAAGCCCCCGAAGACACCAGCCATGACAGGCAGACTATGAGCAGAGCACAGGGAGTTGGACTACATGACCCTTGCAACTCTGCTATTCTATGATTCTGTGACCTGAATTCCATCTTGCCTCTGCTCTACCTTAACCACCTCTGTTATTGACTAGTCCAGGTAGTTCAACTTCTGAGGCTGAGGACTATACATTTGCTGGGACTCACTCAGCACCCTCCCATTTTCAGGGAGCTACTTCAGGGGATACTTTAACACCACCCACTTGCTGATGGGGTTCCACTACCTTGAAAGAAAGATGTTCATAGCTTGCAGGTACTCCTAAATCCAACGTTGTCAACAAAGATACAGGCAGCCCAACAATGTAGAATGCATCCCACACGCTTCAGCTGGTGGTCCAGATAGTTTCCTATCTGTATAAGGATAACTGGATTTCAGTGATTACTCTCTAGTAACCTCTACAATGCACCATGTCTGGAGCTGCCTCTGAAGAGTTCAGAAACCACTGTTAGTGCAGAATGCAGGGGCCAACATCAGTTACAACAGGGGCCAAATAATATGATCATGTTATCCTGGCTCTGGCCCGGCTGCACTAGCTCTGCACATGTTTCCAAGCCTAATTCAATGTGCTGATTTTAACTTGGGAGAAACTTGCATGGCTCAGGCCCTCCATGTTTACTGGAGGACCTCTCCAGATATGAGCCTACTTGTAGCCTTGCAGTGGTCAGCCAAGAAAGAGCCTCTGAGTGTCCTAAGAGATGTTCAGAGGGAGGTGACAAAGAAGAAGAGCTCTTTTGGAATGCTTGCCATGGTGAGGCTGCCTGGCACCAGTGTTAACAACTTTTGGGTGCCAATACAAGAACTTTCACTGGTCCCAGGCAATTGATGGAACATGACAGTATCTGTTGGCTTTTATGTCTTATCTTTCTGTTTGGTACTGTTGGCTGGCTACTGTGCCGAGATATAGGCATTTATGGGATGGGTGCTTTTTTTACTATTATATTGTTCCTGGTTTCTGCATTTTAAATTTTGCATTATTTTCTGCAAGCTGCCTTAGCATAAGATGTTTTAAGAAATGCAATGAATAGTAACAATAAAACAACACATGAAGACATAACAATTAAGTCTTTCCCTGGTTAAAGGCATATGCTTCTTTTAAGACTGACTGGTCATAGGGTAAAAATGGATGTCATATATAGTCTGCAGTCTGGACAATTATATTTCAGCTTAGTAAGTAGAGATATGAACAAGCCTTTGACCTGCAAACTGAGTGAGTGCCTTTGCATGACTCATGATTAAACCAGGAAGTTACCTAATTAACCAAGTTTTCCCATTTTGGCCTAACTAGAAAGCCATAATTACTAGTTTTAGGCAGACTGACTCTTAGTTTTTTTAATCATCACAGAGATGTTTATCTAGGCTTTCATCACATTCATAAAACATCTCTTTAAAAAGTTACGTGCAGGATTCTGCTACACATATAGGGGAGGCTTCTGGGCGCCAGCTAAGCAGCACCATCCACAGTGAGCTTTTGCTACAGGTGTTCAGAATGATTTCCCCACAAGGATCCTGAGAGCTCAGTTTCAAAAAGAAAAAGAGGGTTGAAGCAAACGCTCTACTGCTCTACCAAATGTTGCATCTGTCTTCACCCAGGAACAACGGTACAGTGGTACCTCGGTTTAGGAACACAATTGGTTCCGGAAGTCTGTTCATAAACTGAAGCGAACCTTCCCATTGAAAGTAATGGAAAGTGAATTAATCCGTTCCAGACGGGTCCGCGCGTTCATAAACCGAAAATTCGTAAACGGAGGTGTTCATAAACCGAGGTTCCACTGTACCTTCATCTGTCCAAGCACCTTCACAGGTAACTACTGTATATTTGTTTATATTTCCTTCTTTTCTACATCCACCTGCCAGTAAGCTGTTAGCTGACAAACATGAAGGAAGGTTTCAGAAGAGGCAGAAAGGAAAAAAAGGACTTTGGAAGTTTATTCTTTGATAAAATTTCAACTGAAAGTGGTGGACTTTGCTATTAACATTTTTCTAAATGCACAAAAATCTATTCACAGGGAAGTCTGTGTTTACTCTAAGACATTAAATTAGAACTACATGAGTGACACAGAAGATGAAATTTCTATTCGAGAGCAAAGTCCAACAATCATTTTGGTAAAGCAATGGCCTGTTCTGGTTAATGAGTTCAAAGAAAAAGCCTTCCTATACAAAATTACAATACAGAGAACGCATACAATTACAATACAAGAGGGGCTATTTGTTAGTAACTAGCATCTAGAACAGAATTTTATAATAAAAACACATAGAAATTAAAATCAGTTGCTATTTTTTTAAATTGGAAAAATGGAGACAAATTCCAAAGTTCATTGGAGAAACACTTTCAGACTTGTAAGCATAAAAGTGATATTTCTTTTTAAAAAAGGAATTTGGTTTGGTAAATGAAGCCAGTTCCTTTAAAATCCAAAGGGCAGAAGCCAGAAGACTCAAGCACATCATGCCGAGAGGTAGAGAGGTGTCCATATATAATCACAATCTTCTATTGGTTTTCATTTTTCTTTTTCTTTTGTCTGAGGTAATTAGCTGTGTGTGTCAAGTTGTAGAATCAAAAGTATTGGCAAAAAAAGAGCAACATTGACAAGTTACACTAACGACCTCTTTCCTCTCCTCAACAGGTCCTAAAAAATTTAATTAGACGCATCTGAATTAATGCTTCCGGGATCTCCGGCAGGTGAAGTGATTGATGAAGGGGTAGTAGCATCCTGCCAGCTGCCATTAGCCTGAAGAGGGAAGAAATGCATTTTGTGGTTAAGTCCACAAGGTGTTACTTGCATCCTAAACCATTCTGATTCGGATTTCCCACATTGCAGTGGGAAATCACTGTGCCATGTACAAGACACATACTTTGTTCCATAAGACTTGACCTCAGAACAGAAGTCTTGACACTGCAGTTCACTTTCTGGAGCACAGAAGGCAAAGCACTGTGTGAATGCTGCTTCCGCTGCATTTGTTTCACGGCCTTTCCTGTTCCCCAAATGGGATTCCTTTGCTCTTGCTCAACTTCTCCAGCTAACTTACCTAAATGGATAAAATTTTACTGCTTATGACTGTATTACCAAACAGAATTCAGAGCAAAGGTTGGAACATTATGTGCAGTGACAGCCACTCCCACATTTCCGTTCTCACAAGCAGAACCAATCCATGGCTGTTGCTTGCAGTCTCTTCCTCCAACTGACAGCTCTCTCTTCCTATGGGAGGGGGCCTGGGTCTTTCCTTCTAATCCACTGGGCCAATCTGGCTTGGTAGGTAAGCCATCTTCTCTCTCTGACCATCCCCTAACCACTTGGGGTCCTGGTCTTCACTGTACCAGGAATGACACAGAAAAGGGATAAAATAAATAAGGGGCTGGTTCCCACCCCCCACCCCCCCGAATGACAAGGACTGGAAGGAGGCTCCCTATTTCCCCTTCTCTTTGGAGCAGTGGCGCATTGTGGCAGGGTGTTAGCAACACCATGGTTAAGGCCTCAGCAGAGTACAGTATTATTTTAACTACACCTGCCGTGGTGGGCACAATAGCCCAGTCAGACTTCTGCAGCTTACGATATTCGCTTTCAATATCAGAAGTTCCTTACATCAATACGCTGCGTCGAATATAGAGGGTTCCCCACAATGCTGTCATATCTTCCTGCCTGATGTATGACATGGTGTAAGGAATCCATCTGTAACAATACAACCAATTTGGCAAGAGAGATAAAATAGCTCAAACAGTTATGCAGATACTTCGGTCGCCGCCTAAAGCACCACCATCCCACCGCCATTAATGTGGCCTCCAATGGAATGCTTGAAATGTTCTCATATCCAGCTGGGGCAATGGCTGCAAGTTAAATCTCTGTTTCTAACTTTGTGTCCACCTTCTGCAGCAGATGTCATCTCTCCAGCACTGTGACACAATAGTGTGCTATGCTCAGAGCATGGAGACTGCTTTCAGACTCGGCAGATTAAAAAAATGATGGTGGATGAAACTCTGGGCCTGGGACTCAAGTCCTCAAGTGCCCCTGCTCTAGAAATGTATGACACAGCCTCACAAAGTACCTCACCCTTGCATTAGATGAGTGCCACCTTTTAATCTTGAATCTAATTTATTAGGAGCTCTAAACCCAGAGTGTGTATAATTACAGGAATGAACTATCTGGCAGTACTGTTACTCTCCTGCCACACATGCTGCCGGTGATGTCACAGAGTACCATCATTTCTTGGCAGCTGTTTGGCTTCACCTTTGTTCAAATACAATAGTCCCAAAGCAGGAATATGCTATATTCAAGTCTTTTTCAAGTCTGCTGCACAAAAAAAGTTATGCTCAAGTCTTTCTAAGCCGTACATGCAAGTTCTTCTGTACAAATGTGTGTGTGACTAGCCTTAGCCTCTCATGCATGACATCCCTCCATATACGATGGGCCAATCCCAACCCTAACCCCTTCTGCCCCAACTCCATCTTAGAACAGAACAAGCAAATCTTTCCTTGCCTGAGCAAAGACTGGGAAAATTAAACTTGGCCCAAGAAGCAAAAAAAATAAAAAAAATTGAATAATCTTTCTCCTATTAAGTCACTCCTACAGGTGACCATCTTATTGCAAAATTCCCAAGAGATCTTAAAATCCAGTAATTCATCAATGTGGTGCTTTGAGCCCTTGGATGGAAGTGCTCACACCGTTTTCTCGGCACACCCACCTGTGACTGCACATTGGCTCCCACTGGCGAGTTCTGGTAGGAAGTGAGTGATTGCAGGTTTATAAAGGAATCTCCAGAATTAGTCATTTTAAATGACCCAGAGGAACCTGAAGAGGAAAAGAAGTTACCTAATGGTATGTCTGCACCTGCTGATTTTTGCACAATTTTATCAAGACATTAGCACAAGGAGCTGCTGTGTTTTGCACCTGATCCCATGATTAACTTTCTGTAGTGCTCCACTTTGGGGGCTTGGTGAAAAGTTTCACAGTCCCACCTCCTTGTCCATTCCCATCCCATTGTTAACTCTGAAGCAGAGGTTTCAAAAAGTGTCCATGAAAATCCTGAGGTTCCTTGGAAGTTTTCCAGGGATTCATATGTGTTTAAAAAACTGCCTCCCCATAAGATCTCTCCTTCCAATGCACAGCTGCATGTGCGTGTTCTAGGATACAATCTCTTTTTACATGGGTTGGTGGTGAGGCTCTACAGGCCTCCTGTGGCTCTACTACCTCCTGTGAACCAAGCATACACCATGGAATATGCCCCAGCATACCGTATCTCCCTGATAGCCATTGCTCAAAGCAGCTCCCGTACTCACCATCAAAGGAGAGATCCCCAAGGATAGAAAAGGGTGACTGCACACATACAGATGGAAACACTCCCCCAAACATGCAAAACCCTGACTGGGAAAAACAAAGATCTCCCTACACAAACTGTGGCAGAGAACCCTCTCACCCATCAACGAACCTTGTTTGGACAGAGATATAGCAGGCAGCCCAAGCATCCTTTCCATTTCAGATTGGAACCAAAGCATGAAGGGAGGGAGAGTTCTCCTAACAAAGACCACACACCCCACAACATGATTCATATTCATGATTAACCTAATATATTTGCTTGTGCTACTAACAATTTATGAACTTTACTATTAGATCACTGAGGAACAGAAATTTTGTTGCATTGACACCTGCAGTTGTTCTAACCCAGGGGTCCCCAGACTACGGCCCAGGGGCCGGATACAGCCCAAAGACCTCATTTATCTGGCCCCACCGCCCGCTGCCACCGCCCGCTCTTACCAGCGCTTACCGGGCCGAAGGAGGGCTGGAAATAGCTTGCGTGCATGCACAAGCTATTTCCGGTGCTCCTGCGACCCGGAAGTGTGCCGGAAATAGTGTGCGCGCATGTGTATGGGCGTGCGCTGCCCCGCCCTCCGGCCCGCCTCACGATCAGCGCTTCGGGCACTGGCCTGAAGCACGGTAAGTTTGGGGACCCCTGTTCTAACCTAATTTCAACGTGCTGATTTCATATCGGAAGTCGGTTTTGTTCTGTAAGCTCTATTTTTTTGCAATTCATGTTTTTCACTTTTCACCATAATCTTAGTTTTTTGCAATGCAAGAATTCAATATTTTATTAAACACATAGCCAATGTAGAACAATATTATAAATACAGGTAGGTAGCCGTGTTGGTCTGACGTAGTCGAAACAAACAAACAAAAAAATCCTTCCAGGAGCACCTTAAAGACCAACTAAGTTTTTATTTTGGTATGAGCTTCCGGGTGCATGCACACTTCTTCAAATACTGTTAAGGTGCCAGCAAGTAGGCACACTGAAGAGCAGCAGACGGGGTCGGACAAGCCAAGGTCAATAGACTGGTCAGAGTCAGTTGAAGTCAGGCAGTTACATAGGAGTCAAGAGTAGAGAAGGTCAGTTCAAGCCAGAAGTCTTACTTGGAGTCAAGAGTAGAGAAGGTCAGTTCAAGCCAGAAGTCCAAAAGCCGAGGTCAGGGAAGCCAGATCAAGATCACAGGAACCAAGGACAAGATGAGCGAGGCAACTAGGCACTTCAGTACGACGTTGCAGACGCTGAGGAGTGGCCAGTCCGCCTCTCTCTTAAGTAGCAGGTTCCCTCCCCCTCTTTTTATGAGCTGCAGCTGTTTCCAATTGCAGCCGGCGTTTTTCAGCTCTGCGTTCCTTTGCAGAGAAGGGAGGAGGGGAAGGGGCCATCTGATAACCTGCCTGACTGGGGCCTGGTTCTGGATCGACTTGTTGCTGCAGTTCTGATCCTCCCTCCTCCCTGTCAGATTGCTCTTCTTCCGAGGAAGGAGTGCCTCCACCAGTCTTCCCCAGGTGTGAATTCCTCAGATTCCTCTGTGGGGGCTCATCACGGGGGGGGGGGGCTAGCCACCACTCTTCCTCGTCATCTGTCTCAACCCTGACAAATACACTGAAGTATCTGCTTCAATGTATCTGAAGAAGTGTGCATGCACACGAAAGCTCATACCAAAATAAAAACTTAGTTGGTCTTTAAGTTGCTGCTGGAAGGATTTTTTTTATTTTGTTTCAAATATTATAAATGTAAGTGACTTATATAGCATTGAACATGACATGTATAGCATTGAAAATCACATGTATATCTATGTACAGTTGAAGATATGCAAAAAAATGTATTCCCTTGGGATACAGTATATACAAGCTGCTGTTATTCAGGTAAGAATTTGCGCTTGTATTTGAAAACATTTACCTTCAGTATTTAATGCCTTCATGAACTGTTTCATCAAGCCATATTTTTTCATGTCTCCTATGTCAAATATGAACAGTTATATGTTCAGCAAAGCTTAATTCAACCACATAAAGGCAAAAGGCCTTGAGGTCAATATTGGCTTATGAGATCCTGAACCGTTATAATAAATCTGCAAGATCTCATCCTTACCTCCTATGTCGCTTTTCAAACTCCAAATTAATTCTTTTAAATCCATCTCAGAATCAAATCCAGAATTCCTCCTTCCATGCCACAATCAACCAAAAAGAAGGCATTAAATACTAAAGGTAAATGTATTCAACATATAGTTGCAGCTTTTCCCGCTTTGTCTTTCGAGAAGATCAAAGCAGGTGTGTTCGATGGACCTCAAATTCATGCCCTTGTTCAAGATGAGGAATTTGTCAGGAAGATGAATGGCAAAGAGAAGAAAGTGTGGCAGTCTTTCGTGACAGTTATCAAAAACTTCCTTGGCAACAAAAAAGCAGAAAGCTACTGTGTTTCTCTGAAAATAGGACAGTGGCTTATTTTCAGGGGATGTCTTGTCCTTCTTACCTCCTCCTCCTGCATTGCAACTGCTGGGTCCGCTAGCTTGGGCCCTCGACGCTGCTGCACGCTTTGTCGGCGCTGCAGCAGTCGCTTCCAGGCGGCGTCTGGACCCAGCAGGCCTTTTCTTCCTGCCGCGGCCGACATTGGAGCAGCTGGGTCCCGCTGGATTGGGCCCTCGGCGCTCCGTGCGGCGCTGCTGCGTGCTTTCTTGGCGCTGCAGCAGCCGCTGCTTCCAGGCACCGACTGGACCTGGCAGGTTTCCTCATGCTGCTGCGGCTGACGCACTCCATGTGGCGCTACTGCGCACTTTGTCGGCGCTGCAGCAGCTGCCGCTTCTGGGCACTGACCGGACACAGCAGGCCTCCTCCTGATGCCGCGGCCGACATTGGTGCAGCTGAGCCCCGCTGGCTGGCTGGCTGGCTGGGGCGCTCGGCGGTCTCGCTCCACACAGTGCGGAAGTATAGCTTATACCGTGTTTCCCACATTTTAAGGCACCGTCTTATAATTATGACTTATTTTCGGGGGGTGTCTTAGTGGTTCCTGCCTCCTCCTGCCGCGGCCGGCGTTGCTGCTGCTGGGCTGGCAGCACCCTGCGAAGTCAGGAGAAGCCGGCCAGACCGCTGGGGGGGTTAGAAAAAACGTCCGGAGCGCGACCCAATGGCAGCGCTCCTCCTCACCTGATGGCAGTGCTCCTCATGTGCCGCAAAAGCCACCAAACAACTGGGGGGGGTAGAAAGGCAGCCGGAGCGCAGCCCGATAGCAGCGCTCCTCACGCACCACAAAAAGGACACAGAAAGCTGCCGGACAGGGGGCTAAAAAGCAGTAAAGCGACGGCCACAGCTTTAATCGGCTCGCAACGCCCCCCTCGCCGTCGCTAGGGCTGCCGAGGCTGGATCGTGCCTTCCGTCCCGCGCCTGCGCGCCGGATTTTGCCCAATCCATCGGGGAGCAGGGAGCGCTCAGAATCTGGCAAGGGGGGTCTCTCTTCCCATTCGGGCGCCTGAGCATCGCCACTTGAAAGGCTGGAGGCTCTCGGCAAGGTGGTCTAGAGGAGCGATCGCGGAGCGCTTCTCTCTGCAGCTGCCGGTTCCGGTGGCGGGGCGGCAGGCAAAAAAGAAAAAAAAGAGGCCAGGCCGCTGCGCTCCGCCCAGCGCTGCAGGGCGCTCCGAGCGCTTGGCGCTGCGGAGCGCTCCCCTTTGCAGCTGCCGGTTCCGGTGGCGGGGCGGCAGGCAAAAAAGAAAAAAAAGAGGCCAGGCCGCTGCGCTCCGCCTGGCGCTGCGGAGCGCTCCGCTCTGCAGCCGCCAGTTCCGCCTCGGGCAGGCAAAAAAAGAGAGGCCAGGCTCCTGGCTCGGGCGCGCGGAGCACCCCAAGCCTCTGAGAGCCAGCAGGACGAGGAGGAGGCTTGCCGGGTCGTCGCCCAGCAGCGCGCGCGGAGCACCCCGAGCCTCCAGCAGCCAGCAGCAGCAACAACAATCCCAGAGGCTCGGGGCGCTCCGCGCGCGCTGCTGGGCGACGACCCGGCAAGGCTCCTCCTCGTCCTGCTGGCTCTCAGGGGCTCGGGGTGCTCCGCGCGCACTGCTGGATGCCGACCTGGCAAGCCGCCTCCTGCTCTCGCCGGCTCCCAGAGGCTCGGGGCACTGCACCATGCCTCAGCCCCCACAGCACCTTCGCCTCCTCTTCCCCAGCCTGCGCTCGAGGCCACGGTGCGTGCAGCCGCCTGCTGCCCAGACTTTTTGTTCTCTGCCCCTCCGTCTCGCCCACCTCGAGCCTCACATTGTTCGCCTCTTCGCCCGCAACTCCCTCCCAAGACGCGGAAAGCTGCTTTGCGCGGCAGCATCTGCTGAAAAGCAGTCGACTCTCGCGCCCCCTCGCCTCCCCCCCCTCAGGAGTCCAGTGCAAGGTCCGGCACTGAGCTCTGCCTGCGGGGCCCCGAGGATCCGCGCACACCCTTGCCTCCCCCTTGGCGGCCCTGCTCGGCGGCAGCCCACGCCGCTTGCCGGACACCCCTCTTCGCTGTGACTTCTTTCTCTGCTTTACTTCTTATTTCTATACTCTTGCCGCGGCCAGCGTGCTGGGTCCCGCTGGCTGGCTGGGGCACTCAGCGGTCTCGCTCCTCGGAGGTATGGCTTATTTTCGGGGTATGGCTTATATTTCCTGAACGCTTAAAATCCTGCTATGGCTTATATAATGACTACGTCTTAAAATAGGGGAAACACGGTATTTCTCAAATGCTTAAAAATCCTGCTACGGCTTATTTTATGACTACTTCTTAAAATAGGGGAAACACGGGATGTGGTTGTGGTTTAAAAAAAGTTGTTGGCTTTCCACAATCTTGGGTGCAAAAAGAGTTTGAAGCTCCATTTCCTGAACAGTCACCTAGATCAATTCCCCAAAAACCTTGGGGCAGTCAGTGATGAACAGGGAAAGACCTGAAGACAATGGAAGAGCGTTATCAAGGGCGATGGGACAAAACTACAGTGGAACCTCTACTTACGAATTTAATCCATTCCAAATGCACATTCGTATGTAGAAACATTCGTAGGTAGAAACGATGTTTCCCATAGGAATGCATTGGGAATGGATTAATTCGTTCCGGGCCTTTAAAAAATGCACTTTAAAGGCCGGTTGCGAGGCAGCTGCGAGGGCCCGATCCGGCCCTATGGCCAGATCGGCAGCTGGGGGGCGGCGGGAGGCCGGCGGCAGTGGCGGAGAGGGCCCGATCCGGCGCTATGGCAGCTGGGGGCGGCGGCAGGGCGGCGAAAGCGGCGGAGAGGGCCGTTAAAAAATTATTTAATGAAGTTAAAAAAATTGGTGACTGTCTTAAAGGCTTCAAAGTGAACTTGGATACAGGCTTCAAAGTGAAAATGGATACAGAAGAAAAACAGCAAGAAGTGGACAATGGAAGGGAGGACGTAGAGGTTAAAAAAGTTGGTGACTGTTTAAAAAACTTCAAAGTGAACTTTGAAGAAAATCAGCAAAAACTGCAACTGAAAGACTGTGCTTTCAATGAGGAAAGAGGAGTACATTTCCGTTGAGAAGAAAAGAAGATTGGGCAAGGGATATCGGAAGGGGAGCTGTCAGGAGTGGGTTAGAAAGAATAGAGGGTTGGCAGGGGAGGTGGCAGCGGGGGGAGAACAGGAATGAGGGGAAGGGGAGACACTGGAGAATGGGAGTGGGGTGGAATTTGTGAATGAGAATGTGTTAATTGGGAGAAAGTCATCTGTAGTTATGAAGAGGATGGAAAAAATGAGAAATGATTTAAAAAGAATTAAATTATATATATTAAAATATAGTGAATATGAAAGAAATTTGGAAGAGATGTATAGGCTAAAGGAAGAAAATATTTTAAGACTGTGTAAATGAAAAGGAAAATAGGTAATGAATTAGAATAGATTAATTATGGTATTAGGGAAAAATGGAGTTCCCCTGTGTCCCTACTCATCACCCTGGTGGCAGGGGGAGTTGCTGGGATGAGGGATGGGGGGCGGGGGGGGGGCTTCAATGAGAAAAACGACAGCCTCCTCCATCCTACTACACCTGAGGATTCCTTGGTAGCAGGGGAATCTGGGAATGGGGTGGGGGGGCAGTATAATATATGTAAGAAAAATTGAGGTAATGATTTGAAAAATGGATGCTTTAAAGTTTATTTTTTCTTTTTCTTTTTTATGTTTGTGTTTGTTGGTATATTTATTACATTGTATGTTTATTCGCTTAATTATGTTTTAAAAACCCTATAAAAATCAGTATCCAAAAAAAAAGAAAAAGGAAAGGGAGATCAAGACACAGCGAGCCAGGGAGGAGGGAGGGAGGGAGAGGAGCAGCTTGGCCGGTGCTGTTGCTCACGAGCCGCTGGCTTGCCAGAGAGTCAGCCGGGGCTTGTGCGCGGCAGCAAGTACATAAAATATAGAGTATGTCCCAAACTCTATATTTTTGGCTATGTGTTTAATAAAATATTGAATTCTTGCATTGCGAAAAACGAAGATTATGGTGAAAAGTGAAAAACATGAATTGCCAAAAAACTAGAGCCTACAGAACAAAATCGACCAGATATGAAATCAGCATTGAAAGAACATACTGTATAAGAACAGTTGACAAATCTCATGCAACAGAAAATGGGGGAAAAAAAAGTTCCCCAGTGAAATGTGAGACGGTCTTGGACTTGGTGAACTGACAATTATATGTTCATGGTGGTTCTGAAGAAATCATAGAATCATAGAGTTGGAAGAGACCACAAGGGCCATCCAGTCCAACCCCCTGCCAAGCAGTACACACCATCAAAGCATTAATTGATCAAAGCAATAATTGATTTCCCATTTATTTCTTTGAAAGCCCACCTAGAAATGTGGCTGTCTCATCCAGCAAGGAAGATTGGCTACAGTCCAGGGGCAGGCGTGGGAAAGACATGAAAATTAGTACTGGGATGATGAGGCACAAAACTGAAGTGAAATTAAATTTAATACGGAGCAATGTGCAGACAACATCTCAAACCCAGTGGGTGTACGAAGATTTCATGAAGCTATTCCAGTTCCCAAGATGCTTCAAACAAGTTGTTCTTCAGAGGGAATAGAAATCAGTGAGCAAAAATAACTCTAAAAATACATTCTTACCCTTTGACAAGCCTTATTGTGTCTAGATGGCAATCTAGTTCGTCGAAGAAAACAGAAATGCTTGTTAAGTATTTTCTCTAGCACTTTTTAGTTGTAACATAACCTAAAGAACCAGTGGTTCCAAACATATTGGGAACTGGAAATGCTCCAGTCCATCTTGGTTCACCCAGAAGTTTACTGCTATTCAGGAAGTTGCACTTATATATAGCAACCAGAATGGCTCTTGGAAGGCAGGAAGAGGAAAAACTTGTGGGGGGAAACCAGAAGGATTTAGACATGCAGGGCAGTTCTAAGCCACTTTGCAAACAAGGCCCATGAGGTCCATTCACATTTCTGGAGCTTTTTTGACTTCAGAACAGCACAGAAGAGGCTCTTCCAACTGCACACAGGTTTCCCCAGCAGGTGTCCAGGGAAATCCTGTGCTAGAGGCAGGCTTTCTGCGCTTACCAGAATTTGGGGTGGGTGGAGAACTTGTCTGGTTGCCCTGGGCCACCACATTGGTTGCATCGACTGCTGTCTTGGCTGCATAAATGTTAGCCTCCTCCTGGAACTTCCCCATGTTTTTCTTGTACCGGATTCTCTTGTTACCAAACCAGTTTGAGACCTGCAACAATAACTAAGTTAATGTGTGAACAAAGTAGTGTATAGGCAGCTATCAACAGAAGAGAGGAGACCAGCTGGTCCAGCTGCAAAATTGCAAATACTTTGGGACCAGCACAAATAGCGCTTTATACCAGTGTTTCCCAACCTTGGATCTACAGCTGTTTTTGGACTACAATTCCCATCATCCACTGGTCCTGCTAGCTAGGGATGATGGAAGTTGTAGTCCAAAAACAGCTGGAGAATTAAAGCCTAACACCAAGAGAAAAGACTTACAAAATCAAGTTTCCGGTGTCTGCATCAGATATTTCTTTAAATGAAAACAAAAATCAAACTAATTACCTGATATAACCATTAAATGTATTGCTTTAAAAAAATAGAATTTACACATCATAGGTACGGTACATTCCATGTAGCGTAGAACTCAACATTGTGCTAACATGACTGTTCTATCTGGCAAACATAAATGCTTGCGCTGATGGAACTATCTCCCCTTTCCTCCCTGGCACCATGTTCTGGGGGCTCTCCCAAGCCCCCCACCCCCGCCCCTGAGTGGATTTAGGGGTGGGGGGCAAGAGGAAGCCCTTGCACTGGCTTCTGCTAGTGCACTGGGTTACTTGAATCTAGACCATAGCTTCTTACAATTTTTAACTGTTGTTATAGTCTTTTATACAATGATTAAAGGTTTTCAAAAAGAAGAAAACTTACATGAAATTCTGCAAAATTTTGAGAACCTTTGTTTAAAGTCTACAGGATGCAACTGTCAGAAACAAGCAACTGCCTCCACAAATGGTTGGAAAAGAGAGCACCACATTGACTGGAGGTGGAGCACCTACCTGCGAGACTGTGATGCCTCCTTTCTTTGCTAGTTCTTCTTTGGCTTCTTCACTGGGGTAAGGGTTACTCAGGTGAGAATAAAAATACTCATTCAAGACTTCTGTTGCCTGCTTGCTGAAGTTCCGCCGCTTACGCCTGGGAACACATTGAAATTATTCATACAGTTGATGTCAGAGCACACTGTGTGCTGGCCCAAGGGCTTAAGGAAGAGCCAACGAGGGCTGCAGGAAAGCACACAGTGGAAAGATTTTATCCAAATGCGAAGACAGAGCGAGCATGGTATGAAGTGTGTGTGTGTGTGTCTGGACTGAAAGGGCAGCCAAATTAAGTAGACTGCTCTAAATACAATTAAAAATACAGTGGTACCTCTGGATGCGAACGGGATCCGTTCCGGAGCCCTGTACACATCTAGAGCAGTACTTAACCTGAAGCGCTGAATCTGTGCATGCTCCCTGCGCAATTCAGCGCTTCTGTGCATGTGTGTGACATCATTCAGCGCATCTGTGCATGCACGAATTGCCGAACCCGGAAGTAACTTCCGTTCCGTTACTTCCAGGTTCAGCGCGTACATAACCTGTGTTGTACACAAGCCGCAGCATTTGTATCTAGAGGTAGGACTTACAAAGGTATGACTTACAAATCGTACTTACAAAGTGATGTGGCAGATTAAATCCCTGAATACCCCCAAAATCTAAAGCACGCTTTCTTGAAATTCAAGACAGAAAACTTTCAGAAAACAGATAATACATTTCAGAGCAGGAATACACAAAGAGCAAGGAATCATATCTCAGCGGTCGAACACATACATATAGAAGTTCCTAGGCTCAAGCCCTCACAATTCATTTATTTATGTCGATTCTACTCTTGAATAAAACTCCCAGGGTGGCAGTGAAAATAATCAGCTAACTGGTGCTGAGAAATGGCCCCAACGAAGACCCTGGAAATCTGCTACTAAAAGAGATCAGACTGGGTTAGATGGGTCAGTCTGGAGATGACTCTTCCTACTGCAGATGCATCTGGCAAAAGGCAGATCGCAGGAAATCATAAAATTAGGCCTAAGCTTGATGCTTCCAATGCAAGGTATATAAATGCAACTTGCATAATTAAAAATAGCAAACACCACATTTCATGGGTGAATTGGCTGGATTGCACCCCAAACAGGTTATTGTTAAACCTTAGATGTCCCAGCACCTGCCAACCTAGCAGTTCGAAAGCACACCAATGCAAGTAGATCAGGCATCCCCAAACTGCGGCCCGCCAGATGTTTTGGCCTACAAATCCCATGATCCCTAGCTAAGAGGACCAGTGGTCAGGGATGATGGGAATTGTAGTCCAAAACATCTGGAGGGCCGAAGTTTGGGGATGCCTGAAGTAGATAAATAGGTACTGCTGTGGCGGGAAGGTAAACAGCGTTTCCATGCGCTCTGGTTTCTGTCACAGTGTCCCGTTGTGCCAGAAGTGGTTTAGTCATGTTGGCCACATGACCTGGAAAGCTGTCTGTGGACACACGCCAGCTCCCTCGGCCTGAAGCAAGTCGAGTGCTGCAGCCCCATAACCTTTGACTCTACCGTCCAGGGGTCCGTTAACGTTTTACCTTTAACTAAACCATAGGTGCCAATAGATGCCAGTGTTTATTGCCTCCACATTGTTATCAGGTTCAATATTGTCTTTTCCCATTGTGCCCAGTGTCACACTTTGTACAGCCTTCTGTGCCACCAAGATCCTGGACACAAGAAGGGTCTCCCTTGAGCCTTGATCATGTATTACCTTGCATCCAGAAACCGTGAGCGCAGGATCATCACAGCCTCACAAGTGCTCTGTTTCAGCTGCATCTGAATGGTGCTGAACTTTCCATGAATTATATTCACCATGCGCTCAATTTCTTTGGGTGAAATTGGCCTCGTCCTGCTCTGTTCTCGGAGCAGGTTCATCACATGGGTGGTGAACTCACTGCAAGCCTGGAAATAAGAAGCAGAGAGGCATATTTGACTGAAGCCAAGGTCACATTTAATTCAAAACTTATAAATAAATGGTAGTGATAATTATACAACAGACTAGACAAGGGGCAGATAACTTGGCATCACATGCAGTCTAAATATTAATACAAGATTATAATATTTAAAAATATACTTTAGCTTACTTTGTGAGATTTAATATGTAGAAACAGCATATTCTGTAGGCTATGTTACACAGGTCTGATTTTAAAAAAAAACGGCAAAGGGCCATTAGATTTTATTATTAATAGGCAGGTATTCAAATACTTTTTTACACTCTAATATAGTTGTATTGCTGCATACATTTAGGTTTGACCCAATTTGGTTTGTAATTATTTTTATTTGCCCATATCTATACAGAAATGCCAATCAGCTGTACCAATCTCTGCAAAAAGCAGATTGTGCTCTGTTGAAAGTCGCAGAAGTTATGTGAGAAAAAGAAGAATTTTGAAGACCTCTGTACAAAATTCCCCTATGAAACACAGAAGCTGGTGTTGGCTTCTGGAGAAGAAAGGAAGCGATCTCTGCAAACCACTGGTCTGTGGCAAAGTGGTGCAGTTCCAAAGAGGAATGCGCACCCAAAGCTATTGACAGCCACATTTAATGCAACCAAGAATTAGGAAAGGTCATAATCCTGACGCTACATAAAAGCTCACAAAAGGACACAAGACTGCAGCCTAAGTGAATTTATGCCCCCTAACAATTTTACTTCTTCTTTCCCCCCATCTAATATTTTTATTTGTTTTTACAAGTACACATTTATAACAAAGTTGTTTAAATAACCATACTCTGAGATTCTCTGAATCTCCAGACTTCCCTCCATCCCCTACATGGTTCCTTGTACCAATATTTACAACTACATCTCAGTCTATTCTCCATAGCCTATGGAGAAGAGGCTAACACTTTTACTTCAGCATAGTCCAAAGGTGGATGTATACTCCCTGCTCTGTGATCACAAAGGATAAACAATGGTTTTTAACTGAGAGGATAAAAACTCTTCCATGCAGAAAGATCACCTGTTCATATTTCTCTAGCTCAGAGTGGTATATCTGTCGGATCTGTGACAGCTTGGCCCTGTAGTCAGAGTGCTCAATGCTATTGTCATTTGGACAGCCACCTGAAGTTGCTGCTATGGCCGCAGGTCCTCCTCTTCCCCGCTTCTCCGGCCCGGAGACACCCTCTGCCAGCAACATGTTATCAAGTCTCATTAGCTGAGCATCAGGGGGATCTTCTTCCTGAATACCACGTATACTTAACACTGGATAAATATAAATAGGGAGCAGAGGGTTATTTCAGAAGCAGAGAAAACAACGTAGGAGTTTATTTGCCCCATGATCTCTTTGCACGTACAGCAACTACCATGACCTCAGAATGCATAGCCCCCAAACAAAAGGCTAACAAAGATTGAAGAGTTTATTTATGCTTCATATGCAGTTGCACCCAAAGGCGGGAGCTGAGGCTAGAGAGGAGAGAGCCCATCTCCAGGGCAGGGGAAAACAACAACAACAGGAAGACACATGTGGTCAATAGCATCCCAAACTATTTGCATTTCCCACACGGAAGCACACATCGAACACATTCAAAGGCCAATGGAGAGCATAGCCTAATGAAAATTTCAACACATGCAACAAATTCTTGACTATTTTATATTGTCATTTGGAACTCCTTCCTAAGCTTCCTCCTTGTTCTCTGAAGTCCTCTCTAAAGCCAAGTGTCTCAGAGGTTCACTTTTTAAAATGGAATTGGTTCTGTGCCATTTCCTCAGCTAGAAGAAACCTGTAGCAGCCATTGACTGCTATAGAATACAAATGTTCAAACTTACACCTTCTTCCATGGGTAGAAAAACCCATATGCCCAGTAGACACTGGAGCCTTTAAAAAAATGAGCCTGGAAAATAGATGCTGAAGAGGGGGAAGGAGTTACATTTTCATTGCCCCTTTCCTCCAAATAGTATACATGATTCTCCCTCATTCCAATTTAACTTCAGTAGTCTAAGGCAGGCATAGGCAAACTCGGCCCTCCAGATGATGGGAATTATAGTCTCAAAATATCTGGAGGGCCGAGTTTGCCTATGCCTGGTCTAAGGTGACCCAGGGCAACATACAGAGAGTTGTTAATGGAAACAGAAAACCAATTAAAATTAAAAGACTTTAATGAAATCAGAGAGAATGTAACTGAATGGTTGCAGTATTTTCAGTTAAATCAAATGTTTGAGAATGATAAAAAGATAGGATTTGCGTATGAAATCTCAACTTTTCAGAGAGAAATAATAGAAAATGAAATTAAATTACTTTCTAAAATGTACAATCTGTTGTTGGGAATGGGAAACGAAGGATGAAGAGGTCAAGTCAGTCATGATTAAATGGGCACAAGATGTGGGACATAATATTCAGATGATGGAATGGGAAAAATTATGGAAGAATGATATAAAATTTACAGCGATTAAAGAAAATTATATGAAAATGATGTATAGAAGGTATCTAACTCCAGTTAAATTAGCAAAAAAATGTATAAAACGAAGAAAAGCAAGTGTTAGAAATGTAAAGTAGCAGGGGGGACATTTCATATGTGGTGAGATTGCAAAATTATTAAGAAATATTGGGAAATGCTTTATAATGAAATGAAGAAAATGTTTAGGATAACCTTTGTTTAAAAAAACAGAAGCTTTGTAATAGGTATAATAGGAGTGGATGCGCCAAGAGCACAAAAGAGATCTGTTTACGTATGCAAAAACGGCCGCACAAATTTTACTAGCCTGTAATGGTGTTGTTGCGGCTACTTTCGAGTAATGATGTCCGAGTCTGCTGTCTTTTAAGGTTTTGTTGTGCATAGTATTTACAGTGCAGAGATAGCAAAAAACATGACCACTCAGTCACTCGCAGAATCTGGGAGTGAACGTTTCCTGTTGTGTGACCAACATAAGAGTTTGGGCACCCCAAAACGCCTCCTCCCGACCTTACGTTTGGTGGTGCGCCTTAATTCGGGCGCCGGAAGTGGCTGCCTGTCCCCCTCCACCTGCAGGGTGAGGCGTTGCAAAGGCTCTCCCAGATCATTGAGCTCTGACGCCTCTGTCCCGCTGACTTCCTGATTTCGCTCACCTGACCCGCTGCTGCTGCTCTCACTGGGTGAAGAGCTGGTGAACAGGATGGGGGGGGAGGCTCCCTGTACGGAGGCCCCTGACATCCACACCCCCTCATGCCCCCTCCCCTCCCTTCACCATGGGTGAAGGTGGAAACCCCTCAAGCGATGTGTCCTCCGGATCCGTGGCAGCAAACACCTGCTGCCAGTCTGTTTCCTCCTGCGAAGTGCTGGGGAAGCCTCTGAACAATCCCTTCCCCTAATCGTTGTCTGCAAAAACCGCTTCCCACCCCCACATTCCACAGTTCGGTGGGCTTTCCTCCCATTCTTCTTCACTGCCCTTTGAGCCGCTGTCCGGAAACCCTTCAAAGTTTTCTTCATCATCTATGGGCGTGAACACCTCTCCCACCCACATTCTCGGCGGTTTGGGTCCGTGCGGAAACAGCGCATGAAACTCCTCTGCAAGAAATCCTCCTCTATGCTTTCCGCCGGCACCCACACATTGTCCAAGACTGGAGCCCGCTCCCATGCTACCAAGCACTCCAAACCTTCGTTACCCCACCTGGAATCCCAAATTTCCATGACTTCATTATCCAGCTCCTCCTCCACCATGGGCAGCGGGGGAGCCCCTCCCGTTTCCTCCCTTTGGAACCGGTGCCCTTCCCTGTAAGGGGATAGCAAGGACCTGTGAAATACCGGGTGTATCCTCATGAACTCAGGCAACTGCAGCTTGAAAGCGACTGGGTTGATCTGCTGCGGTACCTTGAAGGGCCCCAGCCTTCTGGGAGTCAATTTCTTGCATGTCCCTGTCGTGGGGAGTCCCTCTGACGACAGCCAGACCTGGTCCCCCTCCCTGATTCCTCCCCTACTCTCCTGTGCCTGTCAGCCCCCCTCTTGTAAGCTTCCTATGGGTCCCACCTATAATTGGCCTTAAAGGGCGTGGTCCCTGTTGACACATGCACTGCATTATTGTATGCAAACTCCGCCAGCGGCAACCTATCCACCCAATCATTCTGTCTCTGATTGACATAGCATCTCAAGTACTGTTGTAAGATGGCGTTTGCCCTTTCTGATTGTCCGTTGGTTTGAGGATGGCGTGTCGTGGAAAGGCTAACGTCTACGTGTAACAGGCTCATGAGCTTGCGCGAAAAAAAACGGGAAGTGAACTGTCTTCCACGGTCGAAGATCACCCTTGAAGGTAATCCATGAAGCCTAAAAATACCGGTATGTTCCACGAACAATTTGGCAGTCTCCTCCGCCGACACTGCACATGCGCACACTACAAAGTGACACATCTTAGTCAGCAAGTCCACGATTACCAGAACCGCAGTTTTACCCCTTGAGGGTGGCAGGTCTGTGATGAAATCTATGGACACCACTTCCCATGGCCCACTGGGTGTGGGTCAAGGCTCCAGCAACCCTGCTGGTGCCGCCCTCCCCCCCTTGGCCCGCTGACATGTGTCACAGCCTCTGACGTACCCCCTTGTGTCTCCCCTCACCCTGGGCCACCCAAATTGCCTTGTGACCAGTTGTGTGGTCTTCTCCCTTCCAAAGTGACCTGCTGGGGGATTATCATGCAATTGCCTGAGCACGCGCCTCCGCAGGGATTCACCGGGCAGGTAGAGAGCATCCTGGTGAAACAGTAACCCCCCTTTCACCTCAAAACCTTCTTCCACCCCCTTCACTTCCTGCAAGTCTCTCATCTTGGTGCGCCTGACTAGTTCCACTTCCCCCACCACCACCGTTCCCCCACAGGTCCAGCTTCCAGGTGGGAACACGTGTCTGGCAACCATGGACCCTCATCCCCCATATACTCGGGTTTTCTGGAGAGTCATCTGCTCTGATGTTCTGCTCCCCCGGTATGTAGTGGATGGTAAAGTTGAAGTGGGAGAAAAATTCCGCCCATCAGATTTGACGCTGGTTGAGGACACTGGCAGTTCTCCAAAACTCCAGATTCTTGTGATCTGTGCACACCTGAATGGGATGACGTGCCCCGATGAGGAAGTGTCTCCACTGTTTAAATGCAGCATGTATCGCAAGCAGCTCCCTATCGAAGACTGTGTAATTCTGGTTTGCCTGGTTCAGCTAGCGAGAGAAAAAGGCGCAGGGTTTCCACTCCCTGTTGGTGTCCAGCTGCAACAAAATGGCGCCCACCGCATGATCTGGCACATCAGTTTCCACCCAGATTGGCATGTCCAGCACCATGTGAAACAGATGCTGCTCTGAAGCAAAGACCTTCTTAAGACTTTCGAACGCCTGCTGTGCCTCCGGTGTTCACCTGAAGCCTTTCTTGCCACGCAAGCAGTCAGTAATGGGTGCTGTCACATGGGAGAAATTCTGGATAAACTTTCGATAGAAATTTGCGAAACCCATGAAATGCTGGACATCCTTCCAGTTTCATGGGCTCTGCCACTCCAGAACCACCTTCACCTTCTCCCTGTCCACAGCCAACCCCCTGTCCGACAACTTGTAGCCCAAAAATTCCACCTCTTTCGTGTGGAATAAGCACTTCTCCAGCTTGGCGTACAGCTGGTGTTCCTTGAGTCGCTCCAACACTGCTCTAACATCCTTCACGTGCTGTTCCTCACTTTCTGAATATATCAGTATTTCATCCAAAAAGGCGACACAGTTCTTGAACAGCAGGGGTCCCAGCATGTGGTGTATGAAGGCTTGGAAGCATGGACTGCCTGCCTGCCTGTAAGCCGAACGGCATAACCAGGTACTCAAAAGCCCCTAGTGGCGTGTACATGGTGGTCTTCCATTCATCTCCTTCCCTGACCCTTATCAGGTTGTATGCCCCGCAGAGATCCAGCTTTGTGAAAAAATTTCCCCTTCTCACCGCATTCAGCAGATTATCCACTCTGGGCATGGGGAACGCTATAGGTTCCGACAGGGAATTCACGATTCTACAGTCCACTACCAAACGGGGTTGTTTACAGGTTTTTTTTATCCACAAAGAACACAGGATTCCCTCCCCCCACCGCCTTCGATTCCCTGATTAAAAAAACGTTTTAGGTTTTTATCAATGAATTCTCTGAGATGTGCCATCTCCTGGTCGGACATGGAATACAGCTTGCCCGGCGGCAGCTTGGCCCCAGGCAAGAAATTGATCTGGCAGACATAAGTTCGGGGGGGGGGGCAGTTTGTCCGACTCCTTTTCACTGAAAACCTCCTGTAGGTCCCAGTACACTAAGGGAATTTTGGCCCCTCCTTCCGCATTGACTGAGGCTGCGGTGACCAGGGTCCCCTGACACCTCTCTCCCCCCCCCAGGCAACTTTCCATGCAGTAACCTAATCCGAAGGTGAGTGATCTCTGGTGCCACCCTATGATGGGGTCATGCAAGTCCAGCCAACTCATGCCAAGAATTATGGGGGGTCCCGACAGGGTGGTCACATTGAAAGCCAGTGTCTCAGAGTGCCTCCCCACCCTCATTCTCATGGGGGGGGGATTTGGTGCGTGACCCCTCCCCCCCCAATTCCCTCCCATCAATGGTGGTGACTTGGAGAGGGAAGTCCATAGGCAGGAGGTGGGTCTGGTGCTGCTCTGCGAATTCATGTGGGGGGGGGGAATTTGCGCTGGCCCCACTGTCTACTAACGCATTGACCTCTAGGGGGTAACCATTGGGTAGCTGCAGAATCACCCTAGGGATGATGCCCGCTTTGGGGGGAGACGATGGGGGCTCTTTTACTGCTTTTCCGCCTGGCTGCTGCCGCTTTCCTCCTGCACCCAGGCATTCTCATTTCTCTGCGGCTGGGCTTCTGGTCCTCCCTCTTGGACAGCCTTTCCCGCCATCCCTTGCCACCCCCTGCACTGGGGACACGATTTAGCAAAATGACCAGGCTGGTTGCAGAGGAAGCATTTCCCGCCCCTTCCCTCCTTCTTGGGCGCCGCTGCATTTGGGCACGCTGCATGCGTGCACCCCACCAATTTCCATCGGCTCAGGAGGTGGAAGTCTGGGCGTTGTGCCAGTCGGCCTCTCAGGAATGAGCGGGAAATAGGGACTTTCCTTCCCGCTTCTCTTTCAGCTGCGCTTCCTGCCTTACTCCAATCGACAGAGCCGCCTTGCTCATCCATCGTTTTGGGGCGGGGCCCCCTGGAAAGTTCATCCTTGACTTTTGGGTGCAACCCCTGCTGGAACATCGCTTGTACCGGCTCAGAAGTCAAGTCCCAACCCAATTTGTGCACCAGCATGGCAAATCTAGACCAGTAACTCCTCACGGTCATGGAGCCTTCCTTCAGAGTAAGCAGCTCCTCCCTTGTTACATCAGCCTGCACCTCACTGGTGAACATAACGTCCATCGCTTCATTAAATTTGACCAGATCCTTGAGCGCATCATTTCCCGCTGCAATTAATGGTCTGACCCATTCACGCGCTGCCCCCTCCAGGTGATCAATGATGAAAGCCACCCTCTGCTGGCCGTTGGCAAACTCCCCCTCCTGCAATTTTAGGGCGTAATTTATTTCTGTCTGAAAGCCCAAGTATTGCTGCGGATCCCTGCTGAATTTGCTCACCAGAGATGGCACCTTCTTTCCAAAGGTCCCTGGGGCGGGCTGCTGGCTCTGCTGCCTCCGCTCATCCAACCTTGTGTCAAGGATCGCTGCATGCGCCTCGAGCTCCACGACCCGTTTGGTCACAGCCTCCAGTTGCTGTGCCAGCTCCGCTATCTGTGCAGCGGCTGCTGCGGCTTGCTGCACTGCCGCCTGTTGTTCCGCTGTGCTCATCCTGACATCTTCCTCAAGAGCAGCCTGAAGGACTCCCAGATTGCTGTAATGGTGTTGTTGCGGCTACTCTCGAGTAACGGCGTCCGAGTCCGCTCTGTCTCTTAAGGTTTTATTGTGCATAGTATTTACAGTGCAGAGATAGCAAAAAACATGACCACTCAGTCACTCGCAGAATCCGGGAATGGACGTTTCCCGTTGCGTGACCAGCATAAGAGTTTGGGCACCCCAAAACGCCTCCTCCCAACCTTACGTTTGGTGGCGTGCCTTAATTCGGGCGCCGGAAAGGGGCTGCATGTCCCCCTCCACCTGCAGGGTGAGGCGTTGCAAAGGCTCTCCCAGATCATTGAGCTCTGACGCCTCTGTCCCGCTGACTTCCTGATTTCGCTCACCTGACCCGCTGCTGCTGCTCTCACTGGGCAAAGAGCTGGTGAGCAGGATGGGGGGGGGAGGCTCCCTGTACGGAGGCCCCTGACATAGCCCAACATTGGAGAGAAGATGGTGTCCCATCTAAAGAAGATTGGCAAATTAAACGAATGGAATATGGTGAAATGTCAAAACTGACGATGAAATTAAGAGGAAGAGACGATAATGAATTTAAGGAAGAATGGAAGATGTTTATTGCATATATACAGAAGCAATGTACACAGGTTAATATGTTAGCAGGGTTTTAAGAACACTTGTAATGTTATCATGAATGGATAATAGATTATTTAAATATGTTAGAAACTTAATAATGGACATGCTGTATTTTGATAAATAATTGAACCAAGGAAGGGATTAGAGGGAAGTCCATTGTTTTTGTTTTTCATGTTTGTTATTTTTGGAAAATTAATAAAATGTTATAAAAAAGAAGAACAGGGGTTTGAAAAAGAGTCATCCCAATATAATTCTGTCTTCTACACCACATTGGTTGCTTTCTTTCATGTGTTTGCAGGCCAAGGTTACTGCTTCATATTTCTCATTTAGTCCCTATGCCTCTCCTGCGGCCCCACATACTTCCCACACTTGCTCTCTAGGGTAGGTGGAATTGGGCTGCAAGAGAGGCAGGGCCTCAACACACTTTCCTCCTTTTCCACAATCCATCTTTCCTAGCCCAGGCAGACCAGAGCACAAGGGCTGCGCAATGACAGTATCTCAGATAACGCAGATCACCTGGGACTCGGGAATAGCTCAGTCCAGACCATCAACTGGCAGGTTGTAGGAGTCAAATGGCTGTGAGCATTTGCAATGCCACCTGTTGCACACCTGCATCCTAAATGCTAAATTCATCTCACCAGACCTGAAAGAAGCTCTCAGAAGTTCTATTAGTCAAAAATATTTTTTATTAAATCCAAAAGATTTAACAGGATTCAAAAATTAGTCACAGGTTATAGTGTGGGCTTTTAATTGCATGGTAACTTACCATAAGTTCCCATGTAAAAGAGCTTCTCTTCATTCAGACAATACACTTTAAATTATTTTCCAAGGAAAGAATGGATTTGTCTCTGTTAATTAGCTGAGAGAAACTGTTATCTTTGTTAAATAGCCTCAAAATAACACTTGAACCAAATTACTTTAATATTTATCCTAATCAGTTAATTAATCAATTAAATGAGTAATAGTACAACAATAAATTGACTAAAAGAAACCTTTCCATTGGTTGGCAGCCCTAATTTTTATGAATGCTTTTAATGGACAATTCTCAGCCCCATAAACCCCTGAGAACCTGGGCAACCTTTGCGCGAAAAAAAACGGGAAGTGAACTGTCTTCCACGGTCGAAGATCACCCTTGAAGGTAATCCATGAAGCCTAAAAATACCGGTATGTTCCACGAACAATTTGGCAGTCTCCTCCGCCGACACTGCACATGCGCACACTACAAAGTGACACATCTTAGTCAGCAAGTCCACGATTACCAGAACCGCAGTTTTACCCCTTGAGGGTGGCAGGTCTGTGATGAAATCTATGGACACCACTTCCCATGGCCCACTGGGTGTGGGTCAAGGCTCCAGCAACCCTGCTGGTGCCGCCCTCCCCCCCTTGGCCCGCTGACATGTGTCACAGCCTCTGACGTACTCCCTTGTGTCTCCCCTCACCCTGGGCCACCCAAATTGCCTTGTGACCAGTTGTGTGGTCTTCTCCCTTCCAAAGTGACCTGCTGGGGGATTATCATGCAATTGCCTGAGCACGCGCCTCCGCAGGGATTCACCGGGCAGGTAGAGAGCATCCTGGTGAAACAGTAACCCCCCTTTCACCTCAAAACCTTCTTCCACCCCCTTCACTTCCTGCAAGTCTCTCATCTTGGTGCGCCTGACTAGTTCCACTTCCCCCACCACCACCGTTCCCCCACAGGTCCAGCTTCCAGGTGGGAACACGTGTCTGGCAACCATGGACCCTCATCCCCCATATACTCGGGTTTTCTGGAGAGTCATCTGCTCTGATGTTCTGCTCCCCCGGTATGTAGTGGATGGTAAAGTTGAAGTGGGAGAAAAATTCCGCCCATCAGATTTGACGCTGGTTGAGGACACTGGCAGTTCTCCAAAACTCCAGATTCTTGTGATCTGTGCACACCTGAATGGGATGACGTGCCCCGATGAGGAAGTGTCTCCACTGTTTAAATGCAGCATGTATCGCAAGCAGCTCCCTATCGAAGACTGTGTAATTCTGGTTTGCCTGGTTCAGCTAGCGAGAGAAAAAGGCGCAGGGTTTCCACTCCCTGTTGGTGTCCAGCTGCAACAAAATGGCGCCCACCGCATGATCTGGCACATCAGTTTCCACCCAGATTGGCATGTCCAGCACCATGTGAAACAGATGCTGCTCTGAAGCAAAGACCTTCTTAAGACTTTCGAACGCCTGCTGTGCCTCCGGTGTTCACCTGAAGCCTTTCTTGCCACGCAAGCAGTCAGTAATGGGTGCTGTCACATGGGAGAAATTCTGGATAAACTTTCGATAGAAATTTGCGAAACCCATGAAATGCTGGACATCCTTCCAGTTTCATGGGCTCTGCCACTCCAGAACCACCTTCACCTTCTCCCTTTCCACAGCCAACCCCCTGTCCGACAACTTGTAGCCCAAAAATTCCACCTCTTTCGTGTGGAATAAGCACTTCTCCAGCTTGGCGTACAGCTGGTGTTCCTTGAGTCGCTCCAACACTGCTCTAACATCCTTCACGTGCTGTTCCTCACTTTCTGAATATATCAGTATTTCATCCAAAAAGGCGACACAGTTCTTGAACAGCAGGGGTCCCAGCATGTGGTGTATGAAGGCTTGGAAGCATGGACTGCCTGCCTGCCTGTAAGCCGAACGGCATAACCAGGTACTCAAAAGCCCCTAGTGGCGTGTACATGGTGGTCTTCCATTCATCTCCTTCCCTGACCCTTATCAGGTTGTATGCCCCGCAGAGATCCAGCTTTGTGAAAAAATTTCCCCTTCTCACCGCATTCAGCAGATTATCCACTCTGGGCATGGGGAACGCTATAGGTTCCGACAGGGAATTCACGATTCTACAGTCCACTACCAAACGGGGTTGTTTACAGGTTTTTTTTATCCACAAAGAACACAGGATTCCCTCCCCCCACCGCCTTCGATTCCCTGATTAAAAAAACGTTTTAGGTTTTTATCAATGAATTCTCTGAGATGTGCCATCTCCTGGTCGGACATGGAATACAGCTTGCCCGGCGGCAGCTTGGCCCCAGGCAAGAAATTGATCTGGCAGACATAAGTTCGGGGGGGGGGGCAGTTTGTCCGACTCCTTTTCACTGAAAACCTCCTGTAGGTCCCAGTACACTAAGGGAATTTTGGCCCCTCCTTCCGCATTGACTGAGGCTGCGGTGACCAGGGTCCCCTGACACCTCTCTCCCCCCCCCCAGGCAACTTTCCATGCAGTAACCTAATCCGAAGGTGAGTGATCTCTGGTGCCACCCTATGATGGGGTCATGCAAGTCCAGCCAACTCATGCCAAGAATTATGGGGGGTCCCGACAGGGTGGTCACATTGAAAGCCAGTGTCTCAGAGTGCCTCCCCACCCTCATTCTCATGGGGGGGGATTTGGTGCGTGACCCCTCCCCCCCCAATTCCCTCCCATCAATGGTGGTGACTTGGAGAGGGAAGTCCATAGGCAGGAGGTGGGTCTGGTGCTGCTCTGCGAATTCATGTGGGGGGGGAATTTGCGCTGGCCCCACTGTCTACTAACGCATTGACCTCTAGGGGGTAACCATTGGGTAGCTGCAGAATCACCCTAGGGATGATGCCCGCTTTGGGGGGAGACGATGGGGGCTCTTTTACTGCTTTTCCGCCTGGCTGCTGCCGCTTTCCTCCTGCACCCAGGCATTCTCATTTCTCTGCGGCTGGGCTTCTGGTCCTCCCTCTTGGACAGCCTTTCCCGCCATCCCTTGCCACCCCCTGCACTGGGGACACGATTTAGCAAAATGACCAGGCTGGTTGCAGAGGAAGCATTTCCCGCCCCTTCCCTCCTTCTTGGGCGCCGCTGCATTTGGGCACGCTGCATGCGTGCACCCCACCAATTTCCATCGGCTCAGGAGGTGGAAGTCTGGGCGTTGTGCCAGTCGGCCTCTCAGGAATGAGCGGGAAATAGGGACTTTCCTTCCCGCTTCTCTTTCAGCTGCGCTTCCTGCCTTACTCCAATCGACAGAGCCGCCTTGCTCATCCATCGTTTTGGGGCGGGGCCCCCTGGAAAGTTCATCCTTGACTTTTGGGTGCAACCCCTGCTGGAACATCGCTTGTACCGGCTCAGAAGTCAAGTCCCAACCCAATTTGTGCACCAGCATGGCAAATCTAGACCAGTAACTCCTCACGGTCATGGAGCCTTCCTTCAGAGTAAGCAGCTCCTCCCTTGTTACATCAGCCTGCACCTCACTGGTGAACATAACGTCCATCGCTTCATTAAATTTGACCAGATCCTTGAGCGCATCATTTCCCGCTGCAATTAATGGTCTGACCCATTCACGCGCTGCCCCCTCCAGGTGATCAATGATGAAAGCCACCCTCTGCTGGCCGTTGGCAAACTCCCCCTCCTGCAATTTTAGGGCGTAATTTATTTCTGTCTGAAAGCCCAAGTATTGCTGCGGATCCCTGCTGAATTTGCTCACCAGAGATGGCACCTTCTTTCCAAAGGTCCCTGGGGCGGGCTGCTGGCTCTGCTGCCTCCGCTCATCCAACCTTGTGTCAAGGATCGCTGCATGCGCCTCGAGCTCCACGACCCGTTTGGTCACAGCCTCCAGTTGCTGTGCCAGCTCCGCTATCTGTGCAGCGGCTGCTGCGGCTTGCTGCACTGCCGCCTGTTGTTCCGCTGTGCTCATCCTGACATCTTCCTCAAGAGCAGCCTGAAGGACTCCCAGATTGCTGTAATGGTGTTGTTGCGGCTACTCTCGAGTAACGGCGTCCGAGTCCGCTCTGTCTCTTAAGGTTTTATTGTGCATAGTATTTACAGTGCAGAGATAGCAAAAAACATGACCACTCAGTCACTCGCAGAATCCGGGAATGGACGTTTCCCGTTGCGTGACCAGCATAAGAGTTTGGGCACCCCAAAACGCCTCCTCCCAACCTTACGTTTGGTGGCGTGCCTTAATTCGGGCGCCGGAAAGGGGCTGCATGTCCCCCTCCACCTGCAGGGTGAGGCGTTGCAAAGGCTCTCCCAGATCATTGAGCTCTGACGCCTCTGTCCCGCTGACTTCCTGATTTCGCTCACCTGACCCGCTGCTGCTGCTCTCACTGGGCAAAGAGCTGGTGAGCAGGATGGGGGGGGAGGCTCCCTGTACGGAGGCCCCTGACATAGCCCAACATTGGAGAGAAGATGGTGTCCCATCTAAAGAAGATTGGCAAATTAAACGAATGGAATATGGTGAAATGTCAAAACTGACGATGAAATTAAGAGGAAGAGACGATAATGAATTTAAGGAAGAATGGAAGATGTTTATTGCATATATACAGAAGCAATGTACACAGGTTAATATGTTAGCAGGGTTTTAAGAACACTTGTAATGTTATCATGAATGGATAATAGATTATTTAAATATGTTAGAAACTTAATAATGGACATGCTGTATTTTGATAAATAATTGAACCAAGGAAGGGATTAGAGGGAAGTCCATTGTTTTTGTTTTTCATGTTTGTTATTTTTGGAAAATTAATAAAATGTTATAAAAAAGAAGAACAGGGGTTTGAAAAAGAGTCATCCCAATATAATTCTGTCTTCTACACCACATTGGTTGCTTTCTTTCATGTGTTTGCAGGCCAAGGTTACTGCTTCATATTTCTCATTTAGTCCCTATGCCTCTCCTGCGGCCCCACATACTTCCCACACTTGCTCTCTAGGGTAGGTGGAATTGGGCTGCAAGAGAGGCAGGGCCTCAACACACTTTCCTCCTTTTCCACAATCCATCTTTCCTAGCCCAGGCAGACCAGAGCACAAGGGCTGCGCAATGACAGTATCTCAGATAACGCAGATCACCTGGGACTCGGGAATAGCTCAGTCCAGACCATCAACTGGCAGGTTGTAGGAGTCAAATGGCTGTGAGCATTTGCAATGCCACCTGTTGCACACCTGCATCCTAAATGCTAAATTCATCTCACCAGACCTGAAAGAAGCTCTCAGAAGTTCTATTAGTCAAAAATATTTTTTATTAAATCCAAAAGATTTAACAGGATTCAAAAATTAGTCACAGGTTATAGTGTGGGCTTTTAATTGCATGGTAACTTACCATAAGTTCCCATGTAAAAGAGCTTCTCTTCATTCAGACAATACACTTTAAATTATTTTCCAAGGAAAGAATGGATTTGTCTCTGTTAATTAGCTGAGAGAAACTGTTATCTTTGTTAAATAGCCTCAAAATAACACTTGAACCAAATTACTTTAATATTTATCCTAATCAGTTAATTAATCAATTAAATGAGTAATAGTACAACAATAAATTGACTAAAAGAAACCTTTCCATTGGTTGGCAGCCCTAATTTTTATGAATGCTTTTAATGGACAATTCTCAGCCCCATAAACCCCTGAGAACCTGGGCAACCTTTGCGCGAAAAAAAACGGGAAGTGAACTGTCTTCCACGGTCGAAGATCACCCTTGAAGGTAATCCATGAAGCCTAAAAATACCGGTATGTTCCACGAACAATTTGGCAGTCTCCTCCGCCGACACTGCACATGCGCACACTACAAAGTGACACATCTTAGTCAGCAAGTCCACGATTACCAGAACCGCAGTTTTACCCCTTGAGGGTGGCAGGTCTGTGATGAAATCTATGGACACCACTTCCCATGGCCCACTGGGTGTGGGTCAAGGCTCCAGCAACCCTGCTGGTGCCGCCCTCCCCCCCTTGGCCCGCTGACATGTGTCACAGCCTCTGACGTACTCCCTTGTGTCTCCCCTCACCCTGGGCCACCCAAATTGCCTTGTGACCAGTTGTGTGGTCTTCTCCCTTCCAAAGTGACCTGCTGGGGGATTATCATGCAATTGCCTGAGCACGCGCCTCCGCAGGGATTCACCGGGCAGGTAGAGAGCATCCTGGTGAAACAGTAACCCCCCTTTCACCTCAAAACCTTCTTCCACCCCCTTCACTTCCTGCAAGTCTCTCATCTTGGTGCGCCTGACTAGTTCCACTTCCCCCACCACCACCGTTCCCCCACAGGTCCAGCTTCCAGGTGGGAACACGTGTCTGGCAACCATGGACCCTCATCCCCCATATACTCGGGTTTTCTGGAGAGTCATCTGCTCTGATGTTCTGCTCCCCCGGTATGTAGTGGATGGTAAAGTTGAAGTGGGAGAAAAATTCCGCCCATCAGATTTGACGCTGGTTGAGGACACTGGCAGTTCTCCAAAACTCCAGATTCTTGTGATCTGTGCACACCTGAATGGGATGACGTGCCCCGATGAGGAAGTGTCTCCACTGTTTAAATGCAGCATGTATCGCAAGCAGCTCCCTATCGAAGACTGTGTAATTCTGGTTTGCCTGGTTCAGCTAGCGAGAGAAAAAGGCGCAGGGTTTCCACTCCCTGTTGGTGTCCAGCTGCAACAAAATGGCGCCCACCGCATGATCTGGCACATCAGTTTCCACCCAGATTGGCATGTCCAGCACCATGTGAAACAGATGCTGCTCTGAAGCAAAGACCTTCTTAAGACTTTCGAACGCCTGCTGTGCCTCCGGTGTTCACCTGAAGCCTTTCTTGCCACGCAAGCAGTCAGTAATGGGTGCTGTCACATGGGAGAAATTCTGGATAAACTTTCGATAGAAATTTGCGAAACCCATGAAATGCTGGACATCCTTCCAGTTTCATGGGCTCTGCCACTCCAGAACCACCTTCACCTTCTCCCTTTCCACAGCCAACCCCCTGTCCGACAACTTGTAGCCCAAAAATTCCACCTCTTTCGTGTGGAATAAGCACTTCTCCAGCTTGGCGTACAGCTGGTGTTCCTTGAGTCGCTCCAACACTGCTCTAACATCCTTCACGTGCTGTTCCTCACTTTCTGAATATATCAGTATTTCATCCAAAAAGGCGACACAGTTCTTGAACAGCAGGGGTCCCAGCATGTGGTGTATGAAGGCTTGGAAGCATGGACTGCCTGCCTGCCTGTAAGCCGAACGGCATAACCAGGTACTCAAAAGCCCCTAGTGGCGTGTACATGGTGGTCTTCCATTCATCTCCTTCCCTGACCCTTATCAGGTTGTATGCCCCGCAGAGATCCAGCTTTGTGAAAAAATTTCCCCTTCTCACCGCATTCAGCAGATTATCCACTCTGGGCATGGGGAACGCTATAGGTTCCGACAGGGAATTCACGATTCTACAGTCCACTACCAAACGGGGTTGTTTACAGGTTTTTTTTATCCACAAAGAACACAGGATTCCCTCCCCCCACCGCCTTCGATTCCCTGATTAAAAAAACGTTTTAGGTTTTTATCAATGAATTCTCTGAGATGTGCCATCTCCTGGTCGGACATGGAATACAGCTTGCCCGGCGGCAGCTTGGCCCCAGGCAAGAAATTGATCTGGCAGACATAAGTTCGGGGGGGGGGGCAGTTTGTCCGACTCCTTTTCACTGAAAACCTCCTGTAGGTCCCAGTACACTAAGGGAATTTTGGCCCCTCCTTCCGCATTGACTGAGGCTGCGGTGACCAGGGTCCCCTGACACCTCTCTCCCCCCCCCCAGGCAACTTTCCATGCAGTAACCTAATCCGAAGGTGAGTGATCTCTGGTGCCACCCTATGATGGGGTCATGCAAGTCCAGCCAACTCATGCCAAGAATTATGGGGGGTCCCGACAGGGTGGTCACATTGAAAGCCAGTGTCTCAGAGTGCCTCCCCACCCTCATTCTCATGGGGGGGGATTTGGTGCGTGACCCCTCCCCCCCCAATTCCCTCCCATCAATGGTGGTGACTTGGAGAGGGAAGTCCATAGGCAGGAGGTGGGTCTGGTGCTGCTCTGCGAATTCATGTGGGGGGGGAATTTGCGCTGGCCCCACTGTCTACTAACGCATTGACCTCTAGGGGGTAACCATTGGGTAGCTGCAGAATCACCCTAGGGATGATGCCCGCTTTGGGGGGAGACGATGGGGGCTCTTTTACTGCTTTTCCGCCTGGCTGCTGCCGCTTTCCTCCTGCACCCAGGCATTCTCATTTCTCTGCGGCTGGGCTTCTGGTCCTCCCTCTTGGACAGCCTTTCCCGCCATCCCTTGCCACCCCCTGCACTGGGGACACGATTTAGCAAAATGACCAGGCTGGTTGCAGAGGAAGCATTTCCCGCCCCTTCCCTCCTTCTTGGGCGCCGCTGCATTTGGGCACGCTGCATGCGTGCACCCCACCAATTTCCATCGGCTCAGGAGGTGGAAGTCTGGGCGTTGTGCCAGTCGGCCTCTCAGGAATGAGCGGGAAATAGGGACTTTCCTTCCCGCTTCTCTTTCAGCTGCGCTTCCTGCCTTACTCCAATCGACAGAGCCGCCTTGCTCATCCATCGTTTTGGGGCGGGGCCCCCTGGAAAGTTCATCCTTGACTTTTGGGTGCAACCCCTGCTGGAACATCGCTTGTACCGGCTCAGAAGTCAAGTCCCAACCCAATTTGTGCACCAGCATGGCAAATCTAGACCAGTAACTCCTCACGGTCATGGAGCCTTCCTTCAGAGTAAGCAGCTCCTCCCTTGTTACATCAGCCTGCACCTCACTGGTGAACATAACGTCCATCGCTTCATTAAATTTGACCAGATCCTTGAGCGCATCATTTCCCGCTGCAATTAATGGTCTGACCCATTCACGCGCTGCCCCCTCCAGGTGATCAATGATGAAAGCCACCCTCTGCTGGCCGTTGGCAAACTCCCCCTCCTGCAATTTTAGGGCGTAATTTATTTCTGTCTGAAAGCCCAAGTATTGCTGCGGATCCCTGCTGAATTTGCTCACCAGAGATGGCACCTTCTTTCCAAAGGTCCCTGGGGCGGGCTGCTGGCTCTGCTGCCTCCGCTCATCCAACCTTGTGTCAAGGATCGCTGCATGCGCCTCGAGCTCCACGACCCGTTTGGTCACAGCCTCCAGTTGCTGTGCCAGCTCCGCTATCTGTGCAGCGGCTGCTGCGGCTTGCTGCACTGCCGCCTGTTGTTCCGCTGTGCTCATCCTGACATCTTCCTCAAGAGCAGCCTGAAGGACTCCCAGATTGCTGTAATGGTGTTGTTGCGGCTACTCTCGAGTAACGGCGTCCGAGTCCGCTCTGTCTCTTAAGGTTTTATTGTGCATAGTATTTACAGTGCAGAGATAGCAAAAAACATGACCACTCAGTCACTCGCAGAATCCGGGAATGGACGTTTCCCGTTGCGTGACCAGCATAAGAGTTTGGGCACCCCAAAACGCCTCCTCCCAACCTTACGTTTGGTGGCGTGCCTTAATTCGGGCGCCGGAAAGGGGCTGCATGTCCCCCTCCACCTGCAGGGTGAGGCGTTGCAAAGGCTCTCCCAGATCATTGAGCTCTGACGCCTCTGTCCCGCTGACTTCCTGATTTCGCTCACCTGACCCGCTGCTGCTGCTCTCACTGGGCAAAGAGCTGGTGAGCAGGATGGGGGGGGAGGCTCCCTGTACGGAGGCCCCTGACATAGCCCAACATTGGAGAGAAGATGGTGTCCCATCTAAAGAAGATTGGCAAATTAAACGAATGGAATATGGTGAAATGTCAAAACTGACGATGAAATTAAGAGGAAGAGACGATAATGAATTTAAGGAAGAATGGAAGATGTTTATTGCATATATACAGAAGCAATGTACACAGGTTAATATGTTAGCAGGGTTTTAAGAACACTTGTAATGTTATCATGAATGGATAATAGATTATTTAAATATGTTAGAAACTTAATAATGGACATGCTGTATTTTGATAAATAATTGAACCAAGGAAGGGATTAGAGGGAAGTCCATTGTTTTTGTTTTTCATGTTTGTTATTTTTGGAAAATTAATAAAATGTTATAAAAAAGAAGAACAGGGGTTTGAAAAAGAGTCATCCCAATATAATTCTGTCTTCTACACCACATTGGTTGCTTTCTTTCATGTGTTTGCAGGCCAAGGTTACTGCTTCATATTTCTCATTTAGTCCCTATGCCTCTCCTGCGGCCCCACATACTTCCCACACTTGCTCTCTAGGGTAGGTGGAATTGGGCTGCAAGAGAGGCAGGGCCTCAACACACTTTCCTCCTTTTCCACAATCCATCTTTCCTAGCCCAGGCAGACCAGAGCACAAGGGCTGCGCAATGACAGTATCTCAGATAACGCAGATCACCTGGGACTCGGGAATAGCTCAGTCCAGACCATCAACTGGCAGGTTGTAGGAGTCAAATGGCTGTGAGCATTTGCAATGCCACCTGTTGCACACCTGCATCCTAAATGCTAAATTCATCTCACCAGACCTGAAAGAAGCTCTCAGAAGTTCTATTAGTCAAAAATATTTTTTATTAAATCCAAAAGATTTAACAGGATTCAAAAATTAGTCACAGGTTATAGTGTGGGCTTTTAATTGCATGGTAACTTACCATAAGTTCCCATGTAAAAGAGCTTCTCTTCATTCAGACAATACACTTTAAATTATTTTCCAAGGAAAGAATGGATTTGTCTCTGTTAATTAGCTGAGAGAAACTGTTATCTTTGTTAAATAGCCTCAAAATAACACTTGAACCAAATTACTTTAATATTTATCCTAATCAGTTAATTAATCAATTAAATGAGTAATAGTACAACAATAAATTGACTAAAAGAAACCTTTCCATTGGTTGGCAGCCCTAATTTTTATGAATGCTTTTAATGGACAATTCTCAGCCCCATAAACCCCTGAGAACCTGGGCAACCTTTGCGCGAAAAAAAACGGGAAGTGAACTGTCTTCCACGGTCGAAGATCACCCTTGAAGGTAATCCATGAAGCCTAAAAATACCGGTATGTTCCACGAACAATTTGGCAGTCTCCTCCGCCGACACTGCACATGCGCACACTACAAAGTGACACATCTTAGTCAGCAAGTCCACGATTACCAGAACCGCAGTTTTACCCCTTGAGGGTGGCAGGTCTGTGATGAAATCTATGGACACCACTTCCCATGGCCCACTGGGTGTGGGTCAAGGCTCCAGCAACCCTGCTGGTGCCGCCCTCCCCCCCTTGGCCCGCTGACATGTGTCACAGCCTCTGACGTACTCCCTTGTGTCTCCCCTCACCCTGGGCCACCCAAATTGCCTTGTGACCAGTTGTGTGGTCTTCTCCCTTCCAAAGTGACCTGCTGGGGGATTATCATGCAATTGCCTGAGCACGCGCCTCCGCAGGGATTCACCGGGCAGGTAGAGAGCATCCTGGTGAAACAGTAACCCCCCTTTCACCTCAAAACCTTCTTCCACCCCCTTCACTTCCTGCAAGTCTCTCATCTTGGTGCGCCTGACTAGTTCCACTTCCCCCACCACCACCGTTCCCCCACAGGTCCAGCTTCCAGGTGGGAACACGTGTCTGGCAACCATGGACCCTCATCCCCCATATACTCGGGTTTTCTGGAGAGTCATCTGCTCTGATGTTCTGCTCCCCCGGTATGTAGTGGATGGTAAAGTTGAAGTGGGAGAAAAATTCCGCCCATCAGATTTGACGCTGGTTGAGGACACTGGCAGTTCTCCAAAACTCCAGATTCTTGTGATCTGTGCACACCTGAATGGGATGACGTGCCCCGATGAGGAAGTGTCTCCACTGTTTAAATGCAGCATGTATCGCAAGCAGCTCCCTATCGAAGACTGTGTAATTCTGGTTTGCCTGGTTCAGCTAGCGAGAGAAAAAGGCGCAGGGTTTCCACTCCCTGTTGGTGTCCAGCTGCAACAAAATGGCGCCCACCGCATGATCTGGCACATCAGTTTCCACCCAGATTGGCATGTCCAGCACCATGTGAAACAGATGCTGCTCTGAAGCAAAGACCTTCTTAAGACTTTCGAACGCCTGCTGTGCCTCCGGTGTTCACCTGAAGCCTTTCTTGCCACGCAAGCAGTCAGTAATGGGTGCTGTCACATGGGAGAAATTCTGGATAAACTTTCGATAGAAATTTGCGAAACCCATGAAATGCTGGACATCCTTCCAGTTTCATGGGCTCTGCCACTCCAGAACCACCTTCACCTTCTCCCTTTCCACAGCCAACCCCCTGTCCGACAACTTGTAGCCCAAAAATTCCACCTCTTTCGTGTGGAATAAGCACTTCTCCAGCTTGGCGTACAGCTGGTGTTCCTTGAGTCGCTCCAACACTGCTCTAACATCCTTCACGTGCTGTTCCTCACTTTCTGAATATATCAGTATTTCATCCAAAAAGGCGACACAGTTCTTGAACAGCAGGGGTCCCAGCATGTGGTGTATGAAGGCTTGGAAGCATGGACTGCCTGCCTGCCTGTAAGCCGAACGGCATAACCAGGTACTCAAAAGCCCCTAGTGGCGTGTACATGGTGGTCTTCCATTCATCTCCTTCCCTGACCCTTATCAGGTTGTATGCCCCGCAGAGATCCAGCTTTGTGAAAAAATTTCCCCTTCTCACCGCATTCAGCAGATTATCCACTCTGGGCATGGGGAACGCTATAGGTTCCGACAGGGAATTCACGATTCTACAGTCCACTACCAAACGGGGTTGTTTACAGGTTTTTTTTATCCACAAAGAACACAGGATTCCCTCCCCCCACCGCCTTCGATTCCCTGATTAAAAAAACGTTTTAGGTTTTTATCAATGAATTCTCTGAGATGTGCCATCTCCTGGTCGGACATGGAATACAGCTTGCCCGGCGGCAGCTTGGCCCCAGGCAAGAAATTGATCTGGCAGACATAAGTTCGGGGGGGGGGGCAGTTTGTCCGACTCCTTTTCACTGAAAACCTCCTGTAGGTCCCAGTACACTAAGGGAATTTTGGCCCCTCCTTCCGCATTGACTGAGGCTGCGGTGACCAGGGTCCCCTGACACCTCTCTCCCCCCCCCCCAGGCAACTTTCCATGCAGTAACCTAATCCGAAGGTGAGTGATCTCTGGTGCCACCCTATGATGGGGTCATGCAAGTCCAGCCAACTCATGCCAAGAATTATGGGGGGTCCCGACAGGGTGGTCACATTGAAAGCCAGTGTCTCAGAGTGCCTCCCCACCCTCATTCTCATGGGGGGGGATTTGGTGCGTGACCCCTCCCCCCCCAATTCCCTCCCATCAATGGTGGTGACTTGGAGAGGGAAGTCCATAGGCAGGAGGTGGGTCTGGTGCTGCTCTGCGAATTCATGTGGGGGGGGAATTTGCGCTGGCCCCACTGTCTACTAACGCATTGACCTCTAGGGGGTAACCATTGGGTAGCTGCAGAATCACCCTAGGGATGATGCCCGCTTTGGGGGGAGACGATGGGGGCTCTTTTACTGCTTTTCCGCCTGGCTGCTGCCGCTTTCCTCCTGCACCCAGGCATTCTCATTTCTCTGCGGCTGGGCTTCTGGTCCTCCCTCTTGGACAGCCTTTCCCGCCATCCCTTGCCACCCCCTGCACTGGGGACACGATTTAGCAAAATGACCAGGCTGGTTGCAGAGGAAGCATTTCCCGCCCCTTCCCTCCTTCTTGGGCGCCGCTGCATTTGGGCACGCTGCATGCGTGCACCCCACCAATTTCCATCGGCTCAGGAGGTGGAAGTCTGGGCGTTGTGCCAGTCGGCCTCTCAGGAATGAGCGGGAAATAGGGACTTTCCTTCCCGCTTCTCTTTCAGCTGCGCTTCCTGCCTTACTCCAATCGACAGAGCCGCCTTGCTCATCCATCGTTTTGGGGCGGGGCCCCCTGGAAAGTTCATCCTTGACTTTTGGGTGCAACCCCTGCTGGAACATCGCTTGTACCGGCTCAGAAGTCAAGTCCCAACCCAATTTGTGCACCAGCATGGCAAATCTAGACCAGTAACTCCTCACGGTCATGGAGCCTTCCTTCAGAGTAAGCAGCTCCTCCCTTGTTACATCAGCCTGCACCTCACTGGTGAACATAACGTCCATCGCTTCATTAAATTTGACCAGATCCTTGAGCGCATCATTTCCCGCTGCAATTAATGGTCTGACCCATTCACGCGCTGCCCCCTCCAGGTGATCAATGATGAAAGCCACCCTCTGCTGGCCGTTGGCAAACTCCCCCTCCTGCAATTTTAGGGCGTAATTTATTTCTGTCTGAAAGCCCAAGTATTGCTGCGGATCCCTGCTGAATTTGCTCACCAGAGATGGCACCTTCTTTCCAAAGGTCCCTGGGGCGGGCTGCTGGCTCTGCTGCCTCCGCTCATCCAACCTTGTGTCAAGGATCGCTGCATGCGCCTCGAGCTCCACGACCCGTTTGGTCACAGCCTCCAGTTGCTGTGCCAGCTCCGCTATCTGTGCAGCGGCTGCTGCGGCTTGCTGCACTGCCGCCTGTTGTTCCGCTGTGCTCATCCTGACATCTTCCTCAAGAGCAGCCTGAAGGACTCCCAGATTGCTGTAATGGTGTTGTTGCGGCTACTCTCGAGTAACGGCGTCCGAGTCCGCTCTGTCTCTTAAGGTTTTATTGTGCATAGTATTTACAGTGCAGAGATAGCAAAAAACATGACCACTCAGTCACTCGCAGAATCCGGGAATGGACGTTTCCCGTTGCGTGACCAGCATAAGAGTTTGGGCACCCCAAAACGCCTCCTCCCAACCTTACGTTTGGTGGCGTGCCTTAATTCGGGCGCCGGAAAGGGGCTGCATGTCCCCCTCCACCTGCAGGGTGAGGCGTTGCAAAGGCTCTCCCAGATCATTGAGCTCTGACGCCTCTGTCCCGCTGACTTCCTGATTTCGCTCACCTGACCCGCTGCTGCTGCTCTCACTGGGCAAAGAGCTGGTGAGCAGGATGGGGGGGGAGGCTCCCTGTACGGAGGCCCCTGACATAGCCCAACATTGGAGAGAAGATGGTGTCCCATCTAAAGAAGATTGGCAAATTAAACGAATGGAATATGGTGAAATGTCAAAACTGACGATGAAATTAAGAGGAAGAGACGATAATGAATTTAAGGAAGAATGGAAGATGTTTATTGCATATATACAGAAGCAATGTACACAGGTTAATATGTTAGCAGGGTTTTAAGAACACTTGTAATGTTATCATGAATGGATAATAGATTATTTAAATATGTTAGAAACTTAATAATGGACATGCTGTATTTTGATAAATAATTGAACCAAGGAAGGGATTAGAGGGAAGTCCATTGTTTTTGTTTTTCATGTTTGTTATTTTTGGAAAATTAATAAAATGTTATAAAAAAGAAGAACAGGGGTTTGAAAAAGAGTCATCCCAATATAATTCTGTCTTCTACACCACATTGGTTGCTTTCTTTCATGTGTTTGCAGGCCAAGGTTACTGCTTCATATTTCTCATTTAGTCCCTATGCCTCTCCTGCGGCCCCACATACTTCCCACACTTGCTCTCTAGGGTAGGTGGAATTGGGCTGCAAGAGAGGCAGGGCCTCAACACACTTTCCTCCTTTTCCACAATCCATCTTTCCTAGCCCAGGCAGACCAGAGCACAAGGGCTGCGCAATGACAGTATCTCAGATAACGCAGATCACCTGGGACTCGGGAATAGCTCAGTCCAGACCATCAACTGGCAGGTTGTAGGAGTCAAATGGCTGTGAGCATTTGCAATGCCACCTGTTGCACACCTGCATCCTAAATGCTAAATTCATCTCACCAGACCTGAAAGAAGCTCTCAGAAGTTCTATTAGTCAAAAATATTTTTTATTAAATCCAAAAGATTTAACAGGATTCAAAAATTAGTCACAGGTTATAGTGTGGGCTTTTAATTGCATGGTAACTTACCATAAGTTCCCATGTAAAAGAGCTTCTCTTCATTCAGACAATACACTTTAAATTATTTTCCAAGGAAAGAATGGATTTGTCTCTGTTAATTAGCTGAGAGAAACTGTTATCTTTGTTAAATAGCCTCAAAATAACACTTGAACCAAATTACTTTAATATTTATCCTAATCAGTTAATTAATCAATTAAATGAGTAATAGTACAACAATAAATTGACTAAAAGAAACCTTTCCATTGGTTGGCAGCCCTAATTTTTATGAATGCTTTTAATGGACAATTCTCAGCCCCATAAACCCCTGAGAACCTGGGCAGCCAGATCCACTAACATGCCATGGTTTGTTCTGATCGCTAATCATAACACTCTCTACATATTCATCAAAATGGAAAATAATTAGACTGAGCCAAGTGAAATTCCCATCATTTCTAATTAGCCCTTAATTAAAACACATCACAACCTAAGGTACTGAGGCATCACTCAATATGCAAATGCAATCATTGCAATATATTTACATATCATTAATTAACACGCTGCAGTGCTGTAATGAACTGTACGAGAGCACCAGTGCCAAAACAAGAATGATATGCCATTTGTTTAGGCTTGTTTTCCAATCCAGATTTTTCTCTTCCATGTGGCAACAGAGCAGCAGGGCTCATAGTACTGTCTTATGATGGAACACTTGTGCTACTAGAGAGGAAAAACATATCTATTGATTAACTGAAATATTCAAGAGGCAGACACCGGATGATCAAGCTGATTCAGACAACTGAAGTTAAGCCCCTGCCGAAATGTCGAGTTCTCTTTAGGGACCAAGGAAGATAAGGTTCAACTAGTGTTAGGAAAATGGTAACGTGTCAATAAAAACAGCAGCACTGGCAAACAGTGGTTAAAGGACCTGGTAACGTTTCAACTCAAGAGAATTTGGAAGAAGAGAGGGAGCTCAGTGATTGAGCTTAAGTGGCAACGTTGCGCTAATATGTTTTTGGCCTACAACTCCCATGATCCCTAGCTAGCAGGACCAGTGGTCAGGGATGATGGGAATTGTAGTCTCAAAACATCTGGAGGGCCGAGGCTGAGGAAGCCTGATTTAAGTATTTGAATGGCAATCCTTAATTTGCTCATGTAGAACAGGCTGAGGCCTCTGCAGGCCTGAGCACCCAACCCCACTTACTTTGCACCTGGACCGCAACACACCCTCTGATCCCAAGGACCTTATAATCGACCCTCAGTTGCAAGATGAAATATTTTGGCCATGCCAAGGAGGAGGAGAGACAGGGAAGCATCCCTTCAGATCCCTCCTCCTTCGTGCTACTGAGCAGCAGCAGCAGCAGCAGCAGCAGCAGCAGCAGTGGCGTTGGCAGAATCTTCCCTTCCTTATAAGCCCCAGCTGCTGCTATTAACACTGCAAAGAAGATAGTGTAATGAGCTAATTTCCATATATATCAGCAGCTCAAGTATTCTGGCTCCATCAATGACTCAGTGTTGTCCTGACTCAGTTCAGAATATGACCACAGTTAAAGGAGCTGCCAACTAAGATTTTACTGGAATATATTCCTATGCCTACTTGCTTGGGAGTAAGCAAGCACAGGATCAGGCTGCACATGCAAAATCAACTAGAAACACTAATAATACGTGCTGCTGCTCCTCCAAGTGCATGGGCATATGTTCAAAGACACTTTCAGCGTTAGAAAAAGAAGAACAGAAAGATGCTCTCAGGTCAAATCTAGACTGCAAACACACAAGACAGTTAAAGCACGTGACTTCCCCCAAAGAACCCTGGAAATTGTAGGTAAAAGGTAAAGGTAAAGGACCCCTGGACAGTCAAAGGTGACTATGGGGTTGTGGCGCTCATCTCGCTTTCAGGCGAACGGAGCCAGCATTTGTCCATAGACAGCTTTCCGGGTCATGTAGCCAGCAGGACTAAATCAGTTCTGGCACAACGGGACACCGTGATGGAAACCAGAGTGCACAGAAATGCCGTCTACCTTCCCACCTATTTATCTACATCAGGCATCCCCAAACTTGCAGCCCTCCAGATGTTTTGGACTACAATTCCCATCTTCCCTGACCACTGGTCCTGCTAGCTAGGAATCATGGGAGTTGTAGGCCAAAACATCTGGAGGGCCACAGTTTGGGGATGCCTGATCTACATGCACTGGCATGCTTTTGAATGGCTAGATTGGCAGGAGCTGGGACTGAGCAACGGGAGCTCACTCCGTCGCGGGGATTTGAATCGCCGACCTTCTGATCGGCAAGCCCAAGAGGCTCAGTGATTTAGACCACAGCGCAACCAGTGTTGGGAATTGTAGCTCAAAAGTATGATGTTACAAACGGAATAAGACGGGGATGTCTCCGGTCACCATTATTGTTTATACTGGTTCCTTGAAGTTCTGGCGAACATTATAAGAGCAGAGGAAAGTATAAAAGTATAAAACCAAGTTGCTGGTTCTAAACTCAATAAGGTAAAAATTAAAATGTTGGTGAAAAATATGAATGTACAATTAAAAGAAAAATTACAACAGATCACAGAAATACGTGGGGGGGAGGAGAGTAAATATAAATGTATTCAAAGACAATTACATACCTACATGGAAAGAAATAAAGAGGGATTTGGAAGTATGGGGAAGGATGAAATTATCATTTTGGGGTAGAATATCTGCTGTGAAAATGAATATGAGGGGAAAGACTTCATCAGGCCAGGCCTTCTTCCGCCTGCCTTCCCCCACCCTTCAGTCTCTGCGTCTCAATTTTTGTATTGTATTATTTTATGCACTGTGGCTTGCAGTTGTTTTATTGATTGTAGTTTAGAAATTATTTATTGTAATTGTTAAGAGTGGATTTCTGTTTAATTTTTATATGCTGATATTATTCTATACTATTCTAATGATTGTTGAATGTTACTTTATTTTATGTAAGGTTGCTTATTTTAAAAGTATGTTTTATTATTACATTTTTGTATTGCATTAGATTGTTATAAGGAGTACATTTTTTGTTTCTTAAGCTTGTAAACTGCCTTGGGTACTGTAAGATAGAAAGACGGTATACAAATTAAAAGTGATGATGATGATGAATGTAATACCAAGAAGGCTTTTTTTATTTCAATCTGTAATAGGTGGAACGGGACACTTCAAAGAATGGCAGAAAGTAATATCAAGATTTATCTGGCAGGGGAATATAAATTACTAAATCATTCCAAAGAAAGAGGAGGCTTCTCTTGCCAGATTTGAAGTTATGTTATGAAGTGTCCTGTCTCTGCGGGTTGTGGGAATGGATCTTGCTAAAAATACAGGTTTATGAGACTTGGAGGGTCATGATAATAGATTTGGGTGGCACGCTTATTTGTGGTATGATATAACGAAAGTACATAAAGGATTCCAGAACCATTTGATAAGAAAGTCAATCTATGAGGTATGGGATAGGTACAAGAATACATTAGAACAAAGAACACCATGGTGGCTCTCTCCATTGGAAGCAATCTCAGTTTAAAAAGTAAATATGAGAGGCGAGTGGGCCACCTATAAAGACTTGTTAAAAGAGACAATTAAAATTGAAAATTGAAAAAATGAGGATATTAGAGAATTGTTGAGGGATTCTCCACAATTAAATGATGTTTTCAAGTTGACAAAAAAAGGTTTCGATACGAGATCCGAGGTTTGAAATAGATCTGTTGGGAAATCATGTGAAAGTTTTATCAAAAATGTACAAATTACTTTTAGAATGGCATACAAGTGAAGAAGAAGTTAAGGCAGTGGTGATACATTGCACCCCCAAACTTCGGCCCTCCAGATGTTTTGGACTACAATTCCCATCATCCCTGACCACTGGTCTTGTTAGCTAGGGATCATGGGAGTTGTAGGCCAAAACATCTGGAGGGCCACAGTTTGGGGATGCCTGGGCTAGAGACTTTGGATATAATATCCAACTTTCATCCTGGGAAAAGTTATGGAAAGAGGAAATATAATTTACTACATGCTGTTCATTGAAATAAAATAATATGAAAATGATATATCATTGGTATCTAACACCGAGTAAAATAGCTAAAATGTACAAAACAAGTTCTAAACTGTGTTGGAAATATAAAGAGAAAGAGGAAACTTTTTACCATATGTGGTGGCCATGGACCTCGGGTTAAGAACTTAACTCATTTTGGAGGTCCATTCTTAACCTGACGTACCACTTTAGCTAATGGGGCCTCCCACTGCCGCCGTGGCATGATTTCTGTTCTCATCCTGAAGCAAAGTTCTTAACCCGAGGTACTATTTCTGGGTTAGCAGAGTCTGTAACCTGAAGCGTCTGTAACCCAAGGCACCACTGTACTTGGTTTAAAACCTACCGGTAGTAGTTCTGGTGAGGTTCATGTTGCCATTTCTGCCTTAGCACCACCTTCTGCAATTATTCCAGAACTCTTCCTCTTCAATATTCCCCTACTAAAGGGAGTGGTCTGAGAACAATGGGGGGGGGGTGCCAAGAAGCTTTATATTTAAGGATCAGGACACTCTTAGGACCCCTCCAACAAACACGAATAATGTTAAGTGCCCTTGTTGATCGGCTGTCTTAAAATTAGAAAAAGTCAAAACACAAGAGGTGGCCTAGCCCTAGATCTACATAGTGGCAGAGAATCATCACATTTAGTGAGAGAAACACCAATTTTTCTCATAGTTTACCATTGGTTCTTGTAAGCTTGCTGGCACCTGACTGAAGGGAAAAGGGAGGCCCAATATGTGAAACTGATTCAGAACTGAGACCCAGCTTGTGTCCCTAAATCGTTAAAACAGAGCCTCAACTATGACTACACTATGACCAGGTCTTTGTTTGCTTGAAGCGGTAACATCTGCTCCCCATAATTTAAATAAGGAACAGACAGGACATCAGACATTCAAAAACCTATGAGACCTAAACAAATCCGGCGTAACTATGGGGTTGCAATCCCTTGGTACAAATATGTTCAACTTGAAATGAATTTCAACTTGCACATTTTAAAAGATGCAAACTGCACACCCAGAAAGGCAAATCCCACCAGGAAACACATTTCATTAAGCAGAGCTTGCGAACTTGTGCTCTTTCAGCTGCGGAAAGGGGGAGAGCAAACCCAATAAAGATAAAACCAGCAGCAATTGCTGTTAAGAGAAAACAGAATATGCTACCCACAAAGCCAGCATGCCCAGGTTGCTCTTTGCAATGTTTCCTAAGCCTTTTCTAGCCCAGGAAATATCACTGTAACCAATAACATATATCTGTAGTTACTAGAGGAAAACCCACAAAGAGCAGCCTCTTCTCCTAGTCTTTCCATTACTTTGAACACGTATAGGCCTGGGTTATGCAACATTAAAAAAAAAAAAGAATTCTCAAGTTACTGAAAATCTAGTCACTAAGACCTTGAATGAGCAATTGATCACTGAGCATCAGGGGTGTGTTTCTAATTCGTATCATATACAGAAAGCAAATGTAACCAAGGATAGAGACAGACACTAGCTTTCAAAAGAGCTGAAGGAAGTACAATTCTTCATTTTCCATTACACCACGGGTGTCAAACACAAGGCCCGGGGGCCAAATCCGGCCCGCCAGACCTCATCATGTGGCCCGCCGAGCGCCCCAGCCAGCGGGACCCAGCAGCGGGACCTTGCTGCTGAAGCGCCGCGCCGACAAAGCGCTGACAAACAGCTGGGGCCTGGGGGGGGGGGTAGAAAGGCGGCCAGAGCAGCGCTGCGTGGAGCACCCCGAGCCACAGCAGGAGGAGGAGGCAGCTTGCCGGGTCAGCGCCCAGCAGCGCCGCACGGAGAGTCCCGAGCCTCTGCGACGCAGCAGTGCTCTGTAGCACTTTGAATCCTCCTCCTCCTGCCACGGCTCGGCGCCTGGAAACGGCTGCTGCTGCTGCTGAAGCACAGACAAAGCACCCAGCAGCGCCGCGTGGAGGAGGAGGAGGATTCAAAGTGCTACAGAGCACTGCTGCGTACCAGAGGCTCGGGACTCTCCGCACGGCGCTGCCGGGCACTGACCCGGCAAGCCGCCTCCTCCTCCTCTTGCCTCACCTCCTCCTCCTCCTGCCGTGGCTCAGCCTCATGAATGTGAGCTCAGCAGCGGCTCAGCCTCACGAACGTGCAACTCTGAGGCTTTACGCACGTCTCCTAAAACGGACACCCGCTGCCTCATGCTGCACGGGAAATGCTTTTTGCCCCTGGGTCCCTTCGCGCTCTTTTCTGGCGCTGAATCAAGGCGGCGACCCCCCCCTTCCCTTTCTTTCTTCCTCTCTCTCGTTCTTATTCTTTCTTTCCCTCTCCTTCCTTCCTTCTTTATCTCTGTCTTCTCTCCCTCTTTCTTTTTCTTTCCTTCTTTATTCCCTTCCTTCTTTCCTACTCTTCTTTCTCTCCCCTCTTTCCTTCCTTCATCTCTCCCTCCCACTCCCTCTTTTCTTCCTTTCTTCCTACCTCCCCTCCCCTCCCTCTCCCTCTCCCTCTCCTCAGAAACATAGGATGCTGCTTTATACTTCTGGCCCTTAAACCCTGGAACCAGGAGAACAGCTCCAGTGAGTCAACCTTAGCCAGTCCCTTTGGTGAAGGGTGGTGGCTCACTGGCAGAACATCTGTCCTGCATGCAGAAGGACCCCAGCATCTCCAGGTACCAGTAGCTCTGCAAAGCTCCTGCATGAAACCCTAGCGAGCCTCCACCACCCAGTGCAGTTACCAAAAATCATTTTTCAATAAATTGTACAATAATTGTACATTTGAATATCTACTTGCCATTATTCTGACTATGTTAGTTATTACTTACATTATTACAAAAAACAGTAATAATTGAATGCAGTGACAATAATTTATGATAATAAAGAGTGGACACGTAGTCCTACAGATACAACCGGCCCTTTGAGGGTGACCAAACTGCTGATGCGGCCCCCGATGAATTTGAGTTTGACACCCCTGCATTACACTGTTTTCTTTTATCCCCTTCAATCAGTTTCATCGCCTGAGTTCTGCGAGTGTAGCTTTCTCCCGACTGAAGTGCAGAGTGTTTGAGGACCAGGACATTCGCAGGGAAACCAAAATGCTTGTTTACTAACAACCTTACTATATGCTTGTGAAACATGGACCACTTCTAAACGCCATCTCCAGCTCCTCAAAAGATTCCACCAACAGTGTCTCCGAAAATTTTTACACATCACGTGGGAAGACAGGAGAACTAATATCACTGTACTGGAAAAAGGAAAGATCACCAGTGTTGAAGCAATGATTCTTCAACATCAACGTCGCTGAACTGGTCATGTTGTGCGGAAGCCTGATTATCATCTTCCAAAGCAACTACTCTATTCCAAACTTAAAAATGGAAAGCATAATGCTGGTGCTCAACAAAAGAAATTTAAAGACTGTCTCAAGGCAAATCTAAAAAAAAATGTAGTATAAATACTGACAACTGGGAAACACTGGCCTGCAAGCGCTCCAGTTGGAGAACAGCCTTTACCAAAGGTGTCATGGGCTTTGAAGACACTTGAACTCAGGACGCAAGGGAGAAACATGCTAGGAGGAAGGCATTCTTGGCATATCCACACCATGATCAACTCCCTCCTGGAAACCAATGTCCCCTCTGTGGAAGGATGTGTGGATCCAGAACTGGCCTCCACAGTCACTTACGGACTCATTGTTAAAACCGTGTTTATGGAAGACAATCTTACTCAGCTACGAGTGATCGGCAAGGAAGGAAGGAAGCTGTCTATGGCCAAATAGGCTTTGAAGAACTTAAACAACCTGCAAAACTTGTCAAGTGAGAGGACAGAAGGGTGAGTGTTCTAACATAGGGAATAATACAACTAACACATACACTCCAGCCTAAGAGAATAAACTGTCAGCTGAGCACCCCAGCCAGGAGTTAACAGTATCAGGCAAGTTACTCTCTCTCTTGGCCTCTGTCATACGGGGATAATAATACTGGCTTACTTTACATAGCTCATGTAAGGATTAATGAATTACCGTATAATGTAGAATGGACACAGAGCTATTATTAATTACTAGTATATTGAAGCCCGTTAAAATAACGGGTGCTAGAACAGTGAGCTAAGGAAGGAAGGAAGAAAAGAGGGAGCAGGAGGGAGAGAGGAAGGAAAGAGGGGAGAGAAAGAAGAGTAGGAAAGAAGGAAGGGAATAAAGAAGGAAAGAAAAAGAAAGAGGGAGAGAAGACAGAAAGGGATAAGGAAGGAAGGAAGGAAGGAAGGAAGGAAGGAAGGAAGGAAGGAAGGAAGGAAGGAAAAAAGCAGGCATCCCCAAACTTCGGCCCTCCAGATGTTTTGGACTACAATTCCCATCTTCCCCAACCACTGGTCCTGTTAGCTAGGGATCATGGGAGTTGTAGGCCAAAACATCTGGAGGGCCGCAGTTTGGGGAAGGAAGGAAGGAAGGAAGGAAAGAAAGAAAGAAAGGGAAGGGGGGCGCCGCCTTGATTCGGCGCCAGAAAAGAGCGGGAAGGGACCCAGGGGCAAAAAGCATTTCCCGCGCAGCGTGAGACATCGGGTGTCGGTTTTTTAGGAGAGGTGCGTAAAGCCTCCTCAGAGTTGCACGTTAGCGGGGAGGGTGCTGAGCCGCGGCAAGAGGAGGTGGTGGCTTGCCGGGTCAGCGAGTCCTGAGCCTCTGGCACGCAGTAGTGCTCTGTAGCACTTTGAATCCTCCTCCTCCTGCCGTGGCTCGGGTGCTTTGTCGGTGCTTCAGCAGCAGCCAGTTCCAGGCGCCGAGCCACGGCGGCAGGAGGAGGATTCAAAGTCCTACAGAGCACTGCTGCATCCCAGAGGCTCGGGACTCTCCGGCCCCTCCCACGGCACTCTAGGCTGTTTGTGTCCCTGCGTCCATTGTGTGCTTCCCCAGAAGTCGTCGCGTCTCCCCCCGCCCGCCCGCCCGCCTTTCCTAACCCACCCAGAGCCGAGCCCGCCTTGCCACATTCTTTTAACGGCTATCTGAACCGCCGTGCGGGGGGAGGGGTTGGGATGCGGCGATGGGGTGGGGGTGGGGAACGGCGGCTCCACCGCGCGCTCGCGTCACAATCCCTCGCGGTCCCTTTCCCTCTTCCCCTTGCGCCATTAGTCGGGAGGCGAGGCGCGGAGTGGCAGTTTGGAGGGGAAGCCGTTGAGGGAGAGAGAACCGCATTCCGCCCCCCCCCCCGCTCCAGGGCGCGAGTGAGTGTGCGGGGACGGGGAGTGCGCGGGGATTGGGCTCTGTGTGCGTCCAGTCCCTGTGTCCGTGGGGCACATGCACAGTAGCGCAAACCCAGGGACACAGGGAATATTGGACGCAGAGACACTTGCACTTTATTACTGTACTAGTGTATTTCAGCCCGTTCAATAACGGGCTCTAGAAAATTCTGGGGTTCGGAGAAGCGCTTGCGCAGCGCTTCTCCGAACCCTGGGACCTGTCATTGCTGTCGGCGGCAGGGGGACAGGAACGGAGGAGGAGAAAGCGCTGCTTTCTCCTCCTCCGTTCCTCTCCCGCAGCCGCCGACAGCAAGGAGACCTCCCAGGGTTCGGAGAAGCGCTTGCGCAGCGCTTCTCCGAACCCTGGGACCTGTCATTGCTGTCGGCGGCAGGGGGACAGGAACGGAGGAGGAGAAAGCGCTGCTTTCTCCTCCTCCGTTCCTCTCCCGCAGCCGCCGACAGCAAGGAGACCTCCCAGGGTTCGGAGAAGCGCTTGCGCAGCGCTTCTCCGAACCCTGGGACCTGTCCTTGCTGTCGGCGGCAGGGGGACAGGAACGGAGGAGCGCTTTCTCCTCCTTCCTTCCTCTCCCCCAGCCGCCGACAGGAAGGACGCGTGCACTCTCTCCCCCCCCCCACCTCCAACCGCCGCTCCTCTCACGGGCCAGGGAGGGTTGTGAGGAGGCCTTCGCCGGCCTCCACCCTCGCTTCCCTGACGTGCCCTGCAGTGAGGCAGTGTCCGGCGGGAGCGGCGGTTGGAGGAGGCAGAGGGGGGGGAGAGTGCGCGCGCGCAGTCTCTGCTGTCCAATCCCTGTATCCCTGGGGCACATGCGCAGTACCCCAGGGACACACGGGACAGCTTGGACGCAGGGACATCTTGGACATTATTATATAGGATATAGGATTGTTAGGGAAAGTCCTTTTTAAATATTATGTCTTTATTATTGTTTTCTCCACTATTATCATGTAAATAGTTGTGGCTTCATCGAACTTTAAGCTGCACTGAAGAAAGGGAAAGCTTCCCCACTTCAACTGGAAAAAGGTGTGTGAACAAAAGAAATGGTTAAATTGGGCAGTAAAACTGTCACCATTGAGTGGCGATTACCACAGACCTCTGCCTTCCCACAGAACTCTCCACCTAAATCCTCTCCTTTGGTTTGATTGTAAAAAAAATCTCAAAACACAACCAGACAGCACAACCCCATCATGAGCACAAGACAATCGCCTGAGACAACCCATTTGGGGCTTCACTGAGTGTGGCAGAGTGCGAGACAGAGAGATCTGACCCATGAGGCACCATCAGCTTGCACATTGTTACTTACAGGCAAATTGCACTGAAATGAACAGTGCCTGGCAGCAATACCCTTTCACCCCTCCCCACAAATAATGCAGTCAAGTTTCCCGCATTTGGGGAAATCGCAGGGGTCAGCACACCCAGAGTGCAGTGGAGGAGCCTCACCCTGGGAAAACCTCCTTCCTGATCAAGGAATCTCCCCTGCCAGGTAAGGATACCACCCCTGTTCACCTGAGGGAGGCTTGTGCAGCACTGAAACACAAGGATGTGATGCCTGTGGGTCCAAGAGACTAAAGAGTCAAAATCAGAAACTAGAAGGACAAAGGTCCTGTACCTTTGGCAGTTGTGCAAAAGTGAGTTTCAGAAGGTACAGCTCCTGCATGACCAAACACTCCTGCTAACATCCCCTCTTCTACACAATTATTTGAAGTAAAGAAGCCCTGGCTTCTTTTGCATTTGGCCCATATACCAAGATCCCTTGCATGTTAATCCTGTATGACTGGAAAACAATCCCAACCACAGTCCTAACCCTGCAGGTAGCCACTTGCTTGGGGGCAAACAAAAATTTCTTCTAGGTGAAGAGTTTGCCAGATCTACTGCTCATGCCTTGCTCTGGCATACAGGAATATAGAGACAGGCTAGAAAATATGTTGTACTCATCTGCAAGCATGCATGAATTATTTACTGAAAAGGCAAAGAACAGTGTGAGAGATGTGTAGTTTGCATGAATTTTAGAAGACTGCCCACCAGTCCAAGTTGAAAGTCAACATTATCTGCCATTCGCAGATCTTTGTGCCATGACACCTACGATTGCTGTAATGAGTGCATGCCAGACGCAGCATAAAAAGCATCACCTGCCATGACCATGCTGATTATGTTATTCTGAATGTTATGCAAATTACATTCATTATGCAGAAATTAATTTATACAAATTAGCCACAGCTCTCTAGACCACATTTCCAGTGTTCAACAAGTTGCCTATCCCATAAAAGAGGTTTGTCTACAATCTAAATACAATCAACTTTGAAGAATAAATACAATACAGAGGTCATCAAAGTAGAAAGAAATGAATGGTGTTTGTCACCAAATAGCAGATAACACTGGGTGGCTTCAAGCAAAAGCCATTCACTTCTAGAATGAAGGGAGGATGATGTTAGCCCTTGACATCTTGGCTAATGAGAAATGTACTTGCGTACATGTAGCATTGGGGGGGGGGGGTGTTTAAATAGCCAGACAGCCATTCTTCATCTTTTTTTTAGTACACACACTAGTTGAAACAACATACAAATATTTTACAAGAATGTCTGGATATTTTCAATTTACTAATTTAGGTGACAAGCCTACACAGAAAGTTTGGCTACTAAAATCCTAATGAAGTCAATGGGGTTTAAACAGTGACTCTGCAGAAATGTGCCCCCAAGTCTGTTCTGTTTTGTTTTCTAAATTGGTCCTATTTCTTTTCTCTTTTCTTCTTTTTTGTGTGTCATCTTACTCTGTGCACTTGTAATTATGTATTTTTTAATCTTTCCATAAAGAAAGGACATGTACTCCAAAGTCTCACTGATAATCAGCTTGTGGCTGAAAGGCTACAGTGCATTAATGGTAAATTTAGCCCTTAAAGAGAGTTGCAGTGGCCCATGTGCTAGAAAGATTAGTTTTCAGAAACAAATTTTGCATGAAAATACCAACACACCTGTTTTTTCTTTAATATCACATAGCACGCTGAAGAGAGCAGGTTTCATTCGGTGGCAATTCAAGGCATGTTTCCTGAAAAGGAGGAGGGGGGAAACAGGATGAATGGCAAAGAAATATAACAGATAAGAAAAAGAAAAGGGTATAACGAAGAAACAGGCAAAACATTCCATTCAAAAGCCACAGTCTACATTGCACCAGAAAATTGCTCTGCAAGGTTCATTTACAGTCTGAAATGCCCTATTGCCTATACTAGCTAAGCACCATGAAAGTTAAACTTGTATAATTATACAGATGCTTGTGTATTTTAAGAGCATATGGGAAGCCTCAAGGCTGCATTCCACATTAGCATTCTTGCACTTCCTTTAACAAGGCAGCCTGCTTCAAAATGAGGGACGCTATGTAAAACCACAAAAGGAATATTTAAGCATCCTGCTGCTTAACTCTGCACCAGCAAAGCCACAGAACTGTCAGAATCCCAATCTATTATTCACTCTCAAAACACAGGAGTGAAAGATCACTCTACCAGTCTTCAAACCAAACACTACAATTGATATACAGCTGCTCAAGTCTTTACAGACCCTCGAACTCAAGGGTGTCAAATTCAATGGGCAGGACGGACAAATTCCACGTCCAGGGGATGCCCAGGAGGCCTGCTATTAGTTCTTCACTAAGAAATGTCACTTCCACCTGAGTCCCAAACCAGACTATCAATTTCACTGATGTTCTGCACCAAAATCAGTAAAATCAGAAGTTGTGACAGCAGTTCTGGCAACTTACACAGCATTCATAGCTTGAATATGAGAGCAGAATGGTGTTCTATTTTGCCATGCTGTCCTGGAGACCCCAGGAGCAAATGAAACTGTCTTACACGGAGTCAGACCATTGGGCCATGAAGCCCTGCAAGCGCATCTCACCAGGCCAGAGACAGGCAAGATACCGTAGCAGCACCACTGGCAGGCAGCTCTTGGGCTCTACTGCAGGCGCTGGCTCTTCTGGAGTGGGGGCCTCCTGCACTGTTATCCTCTGAAGGGCCGGACGATGTCCCTGAGCTGACGCTCATACACAAACTGCCTGGAGTTCAGCGACTGAGGAGGGAGCACAAGGGCTTCTGCCTCTTCGATTTGTGTGTTTGTTTCTGGCCAGTGACCTTGCAGGTGACCTCTCCCTGAGCTTCTGTGGAGTCAGGTGAGTCAGGTGAGTCAGGTGACTAGCTGTGGGTAGAGCTAGTCAGTGCCTGGAGTTCAGCGACTGAGGAGGGAGCACAAGGTGAGCTGAGCTTGGGGGACACTCTGTAGGTTTTGCGGATTTGTCTTTTTAGGTGTGTGTGGTGAAGGTTGTGTGCTTATCTGTTTCCTTACTTGTTTGTGTGCTTGTGCTTGTTTTCTAGGCTTGTGTGTGTGTTTGTTTCTGGCCTATGACCTTGGAAGTGTGCTCTCCCTGAGCACATGGTCTGAGGGGGCGGGGCTTCTGTGGAGTCAGGTGACTAGCTGTGGGCGGAGTTTGACCCATCTTTTAGATTTAGGGGAGCTAGTCTTAAACGTTTATTGGGGGAGACTTAGGCTTCTTCTTCTTCTTCTTCTTCTTCTTCTTCTTCTTCTTCTTCTTCTTCTTCTTCTTCTTCTTCTTCTTCTTCTTCTTCTTCTTCTTCTTCTTCCTGACTTCAAACTTTTCAAGATGGAAGGTAAGGGAACAACTGCAGTCACTTGCAATTCCTGCGCAATGTTTGTATTCTTGCCAAAGGATGTAGACGGCTACACCTGGAGCAATTGCAAGTTGATTGCCCTACTAGAAGACAAGGTCCAGGCCCTTGTATCTACGCTCTAGAGCATGGGTGTCAAACTCAAGGCCCGGGGGCCAAATCCGGCCCGCCAGACCTCGTCATGTGGCCCGCCGAGCGCCCCAGCCAGCGGGACCTTGCTGCTGAAGCGCCACGCTGACAAGCGCCGACAAACAGCTGGGGCCTGGGGTGGTAGAAAGGCAGTGGGAGCAGCGCTGCGTGGAGCGCCCCGAGCCACAGCAGGAGAAGGAAGAGGCAGCTTGCCGGGTCAGCGCCCAGCAGCGCCGCATGGAGAGTCCCGAGCCTCTGCGACGCAGCAGTGCTCTGTAGCACTTTGAATCCTCCTCCTCCTGCCACGGCTCGGCGCCTGGAAACGGCTGCTGCTGCTGCTGCTGCTGAAGCACAGACAAAGCACCCAGCAGCGCCGCGTGGAGGAGGAGGATTCAAAGTGCTACAGAGCACTGCTGCGTCCCAGAGGCTCGGCACTCTCCATACAGTGCTGCCGGGCACCGACCCGACAAGCCGCCGCCTCCTCCTCTTGCCTCACCTCCTCCTCCTCCTGCCGCGGCTCAGCCTCATGAACGTGAGCTCAGCAGCAGCTCAGCCTCATGAACGTGCAACTCTGAGGCTTTACGCACGTCTGCTAAAACGGACACCCGCTGCCTCACGCTGCACGGGAAATGCTTTTTGCCCCTGGGTCCCTTCGCGCTCTTTTCTGGTGCTGAATCAAGGCGGCGACACCCCCCTTCCCTTTCTTTCTTCCTCTCTCTCGTTCTTATTCTTTCTTTCCCTCTCCTTCCTTCCTTCTTTATCTCTGTCTTCTCTCCCTCTTTCTTTTTCTTTCCTTCTTTATTCCCTTCCTTCTTTCCTACTCTTCTTTCTCTCCCCTCTTTCCTTCCTCTCTCCTTCCTGCTCCCTCTTTTCTTTCTTTCTTCCTTCCTTCCTTCCTTCCGTCCTTCCCATCTTTCTTCCTCTCCCTCATTCTTATTCTTTCTTTCTACTTCCTTCCTTCTTTCTCCCTTTCTGTCTTCTCTCCCTCTTTCTTTTTCTTTCCTTCTCTCCCCTCTTTCCTTCCTCTCTCCCTCCTGCTCCCTCTTTTCTTTCTTTCTTCCTTCCTTCCGTCCTTCCCATCTTTCTTCCTCTCCCTCATTCTTATTCTTTCTTTCCCTCTCTACTTCCTTCTTTCTCCCTTTCCGTCTTTTCTCCCTCTTTCTTTTTCTTTCCTTCTTTATTCCCTTCCTTATTTCCTACTCTTCTTTCTCTCCCCTTTCCTTCCTTCCTTCCCCTCTCCCTCCCACTCCCTCTTTCCTTCCTTCCTTCCTTCCTTCCTTCCTCCCTCCCCTCCCCTCCACTCCCTCTCCCTCTCCTCAGAAACATAGGATGCTGCTTTATACTTCTGGCCCTTAAACCCTGGAACCAGGAGAGCAGCTCCAGTGAGTCAACCTCAGCCAGTCCCTTTGGTGAAGGGTGGTGGCTCACTGGCAGAACATCTGTCCTGCAAGCAGAAGGACCCCAGCATCTCCAGGTACCAGTAGCTCTGCAAAGCTCCTGCATGAAACCCTAGCGAGCCTCCACCACCCAGTGCAGTTACCAAAAATCATTTTTCAATAAATTGTACAATAATTGTACATTTGAATATCTACTTGCCATTATTCTGACTATGTTTCTGCTTTCAGCGCTAGTTATTACTTACATTATTACAAAAAACAGTAATAATTGAATGCAGTGACAATAATTTATGCTAATAAAGAGTGGACACATAGTCCTACAGATACAACCGGCCCTTTGAGGGTGACCAAACTGCTGATGCGGCCCCCGATGAATTTGAGTTTGACACCCCTGCTCTAGAGAATTAATGAGCTGGAGCTTTTCTTGGATGCAGCAGAGCACACTGTTTGCACCAAGGAGGGGACAGGGGACATCCCTGAGGAGGTCAGTTCCCCAACACTGGAGCCAGATGTATGGAGGAACGTGACTCATAGAAGTAGAAGGCCCAGAGATCGGTCTGAGTGTTTACAACTACACAATCGATTTGAAGTACTCTCCCTTAACATGGGAGACGAGGTACAGACTCCATTTGAAGATCTCTCCCTCATCACAGCTGATCAGAAATATGAAGACGAGCAGCAAAGTCAGTCCTCCGGGAATATGCAGGTGACCTTGGAAGGGACAGCACATGGAAGAATCCCAACCAAGCCTATGAGGAGGCGTGTAGTGGTGATAGGGGATTCCCTACTCAGGGGTACAGAAGCAGTGATCTGTGGGCCTGATAAGACGTCTCGAGAGGTGTGCTGTCTCCCTGGGGCCAAGATCCAAGATGTAACAGAATAGCTGCAAGGAATCATAAAACCCACTGACAAATACCCCTTCCTTTTGGTCCATGTGGGAACCAATGACACTACAAGCCATAGCCTCCAGAAGATCAAAAGTGATTATGAGGCTCTGGGCAGGAAGTTGAAGCAATTAAATGCACAAATTGTCATCTCATCTGTCCTCCCAGTTTAACGACGTGGCACAGGGAGAGAGGGAAAAATAGGGGAAGTGAACAACTGGCTTCGCAAATGGTGCAAGAAAGAATAGTTTGGATTCTTAGACCACGGTCTGCAGTTTCTTGAAGATGGACTTCTGGCAAGTGATGGGCTGCACCTCACAAAGGTTGGGAGGAATGTTTTTGCAATGAAACTCAAAAACCTCATCAGGAGGGCTTTAAACTGACTTATGTGGGGGAGGGAGACAGTGGTCCTGAAGGTAGGAGTCTACCAAGTGCTGAAGATGATCACCCAAATGTCATGGGCGAAATGGAGCAAACAGCACACAGACTTAGTGGTGGGAGGAAAAAATCCTTAAATAAGAGACATGGGGAAATGATCAATGGTCTTCAATGTCTGTATACTAATGCACAGAGCATGGGAAATAAACAAGATGAACTTGAACTCTTGGTACAGCAAACATAGGCATCACTGAAACCTGGTGGGATGAGTCTCATGATTGGAATGTAGTAATGGGGGGATACAATCTATTTCAGAGAAATAGACCATAGGAGTGGCGTTATACATCAGGGATGTGTATACCTGTGAAGAGATCCAGGATTTAAAACTTCAAAGCCATATTGAGAGTATCTGCGTCAAAATTAAGGGAGAGAAAAATAACAGTGATCTCATTGTGGGAGCTTACTATAGATCCCCAAGCCAAACTGAGGACACAGATGAAGCCTTCCTGGAACAGATGACCAAGCATTCAAAAGGAAGCGAGATAGCAGTAATGGGGGATTTCAACTATCCTGATATTTGTTGGATGTCAAACTCAGCAAAGAGCATAATGTCGAACAGATTCCTCACTGGCCTTGCAGACAACTTCCTTGTCCAGAAAGTGGGAAAAGCAACAAGAGGTTCAGCCATTTTGGATCTGATACTAACCAATAGTGATGACCTGGTTAGTGGGGTAGAAGTGGCAGGATCATTAGGTGGGAGTGGAGTTTATTATACAGCAGAAAGGAGGAACCAAACATACTAAGACTCAAATTCTAGACATTAAGAAAGCCTACTTCAGAAAACTTAGGGAAACGCTGGGTGAGATCCCATGGACAGAAATACTAAAAGGGAAGGGAGTTCATGATGGTTGGGAGTTTGTTAAAAGGGAGATATTAAAAGCACAACTTCAGGCAATACCAATGAGACGGAAACATGGAAGGTGCCTAAAGATGCCAGGGTGGCTATCTAAAGAACTTTTAACTGAGTTAAGATTTAAAAGGGATATGTACAAAAAATGGAAAAGGGGGGAAATCACCAGAGAGGAATTCAAACATATAGCCAGCACATGTAGAGACAAGTCAAAAAAGCTAAAGCACAGAATGAACTCAGGCTTGCTAGAGAGGTTAAAAACAACAAAAAGGGCTTTTCTGGGTATGTCCATAGCAAAAGGAAGAACAAGGAAACAGTGGGGTCACTTAGAGGAGAAGATGGTGACATGCAAACAGGGGATAGAGTAGGGGTTCCCAACAAAATTTTCTCGAGGACCCCTCATCGAGCCACTATTGTGACAAGGACCCCCATTAATTCCTAATCCTAAATCTAATTCCTAATTCCTAATCTAATTTTTCCAGTAAGCTTAACACTGATCTTGGAAGGGTTAGGTTCAAGGGACGCCGACGATTTAGGTTCAATGGACACTGACAAGATCAGTTCGAGAGTCACTGACTTACCTGCTTGAACATCAAATGCATTATCTTCCTCTTCATCTGTAGGCCTTTGTCGTTTTAACGAACCACTTTTTAACCAACGGTCCATTTTTAACTACGCGAACTGTAGCTTCCGCGAAAAACAACGCTTTGTTTACAAACACTACTGTTTTGCAAAGAGGCAGCACGCGCCAGGGAGGAGGGAGGGGAATGGAGAAGACAAGGTACCTGCGCAGCAGCGCACAAATGAAGCCGACGCGCGCAAAGCATCTTGGGGAGGTGAGCTTTAGTAGAATGCGCGCGCTGCCTCTTTGCAAAACAGTAGTGTTTGTAAAGCGCCACCTAACGGCATACAGCAGAACTACTGCCTCTATCTAATTCTAATAATAAATTACCTTCAGGATATGTCAGGTTGAAGCCTTGCACATCTCATTAAAAAAATTCCCAAGTTGGAGCAGTCACAGCAGATCAGTGACAATACACCAAAATCTATGCAACTGAGAGCTAGCCTCTTTTTTATGGCAGGGTAAGAATTTCAGACTGCACACATGAGACTGCAGAAGAGCAAGGAAGTGATATTTCTGGAGGTTCTTGTGAGGGATAAGAGGTACCGACAGCCCCCTCCCATCCTGAATACCAGCTCCTCCCCTAGCGGGGAGGGGGAGACCTCGAGTGGTGATTCAGGAAGTGGAAACAGGAGCTTGAGTACCTTAGCGGAGCACAGGCACCGCCGGGGAAAGGAACAGGGAAGCAGGGAGACGGTGGGAAAGAGGCCGATCCCAGCCACCCCGGAATTGCGTAAGAAGCGCCGGGGGAGGAGATTCAGTATGCCAAGATTACTTTGCTGGAGGAAAACGCGCGAACCGCCATTCGGAGGTTCTGCGGAAGACTGACAACATGTACCACTATCTGTAAATAGCACTGTTTTCAGCACTGTAAATACACAGCACCAATAAAAGGATAAAATGCAGAGCTGTGTGGAGTCGTTACTCTGACGTAGCCCACCCAGGCCACTGTGACAGTTCTCATGTAGAGTATGTTCTCTGTATGGGAGACTAGCACAGCACTGAGAATGTTTTAGCATAGAATTCCTCTCCTTGGTCTAGTTGCTCACCATTTGCAGGGAGCTTCTTACATAGAAAGTCTGAAGTGGTGGAGTCCAGTTGTACCACCAGTGTTGATATACCGTATTTTTCGCTCCATAAGACACGTTTTTTTCCTTCCTAAAAAGTAAGAGGAAATGTCTGTGCATCTTATGGAGCGAATGCATGGTCCCTAGAGCCGGATTGCCCCGGGGCGGAAAGCATATCGTGCTTTTTTTTTTTAAGGAAGAACTAAAGGCTAACAAGAGGGAAAGAGGGAGTTGAAAGGAACCTGCTCAGCAGCTGATTGCAAAAGACTGGGGAGGGAGATAAGGGAGCTAGCTCCCTTCCAGGCCCCGCCCCCTTGCCCAGGCCTCCATTGTTGAATGTTCTGCAGAAGGAGGCTGCAGTGAAATTAGATTATCTGTCTGGAAACAGTAGAAATGGCTCCCTTTCCTTTCCTAAAGAAAATGCAGAACTGTGAGTTGAACCCCAGAAAAACAGGATTTTTTCCCTTTGCAAGGTAAGCTCAGCAACTTTGAGCTGATCCTCAAAAACGGAGCTTTCTCCCTTTGCAAAAAAAGCTGCACAACTGTGAGCTGATCCCCCCAAAATGGGGCTTTTCCCATTTACAAAAGAAGCTGGAAGAAGCTGCACAACCTTGAGCTGATCTCCCCCCAAAAACCCAGGGCTTTCCCCCTTTCCTCCTCTAAAAATTAGGTGCGTCTTTTGGTCAGGTGTGTCTTATGGAGCGAAAAATACAGTATTTACGATTCAAGGAGTCCTCAAAGAAGAACCAGCATGGAATAATGTCGTCCCAGTGAGAGAGGGAGGGCAGGATCTATGCTGGGGCCTGAGCTTAACTAGAAAAAAAAATTGAGATAGGGCTGAAAAGTGGAAACATAGCCGGATGGTACTGTGCTACAGTTAGAAAATTGGGGGGGGGGGCAGCAGGGGACAAAGAAGGGAGAGTGGTGGATAGGTGGCAAACGAGTGGGAATAGGGTGAGGAGCAATAATGGGTTACCGGTATTTTCTGATTGATTAAGATGGTCCGAAACTGGAACGTTTTATGGAGCTGGTTGATGCATCTGGGAGATCTGGAGCCCAGGGGAAGGGGAGTAGAATTAGATAAAAGTGGTTAAAGGATATTATGATAGAAGAAATAATATTTGAATGTATGGGAAAAAATTGGGGTACAAATTGTGAGGCTAAAGGAAGAATTAGAGATGGATGGGAAAATAAATTTAGATTTGGAGTAATTAACGAATTATAGGTTGAGGATAGTCGATTTTTTTTCTTTGTGTAGATTAGAATTGGTTGTGAAATAATGGAAAAATTGCGTTAGAATGATTTAAGATGATAAGGGAAAATTGCTGAATTTAGATTTAATAAATGGACCCAGTGGGGGGGGGGAATCGAGGAAGTCCACAATGTCAAGTTTTGGTATGGGTTTTTGTTTTGTTTTTTGGATTATGTTTTTTTTTATTTTTGTTTTTGTATTGAAATGTTTGAAAATCAATAAATATTATTTGAAAAAAAGAAAAGAAAAATACAGTATTTAACAGAATCATATGCTGATACTTTTCATGGGCAGCACTACTTCAGGATGAAATTTGTGTTTTTCATGTCCCCCTCCCAATAGCTTCCTGTACAAACAAATCTAGCATGCCAGGAGGATGGATTCAGCAAAGCTTTCTCTAGGATTTATTTCTATATGTATAGAAGATGGAGAAAGTGGGTGCATTTAAGCAGGCACCCCTCCACCAAGACTCTTGGAAGAAGAGACACAACACTTCGAGCAACTGAGGCTGCAATCTTACACACACTCATCTGGAAGAAAGTCCCACTGAACTTAATAATAATAATAATAATAATAATAACAACAACAACTACTCAATGGGAGTTTCTTCTGAGCAAACATGTATAGAATTTCACTTTGAATATACAAAGGGGAAACAGTGGGCCTTCATGCTACATGACCCAGCCCCAAAATCATTTGGCTAAGTAAAATTATTGTATTAAATGTTGCCTTAGCAAGGAATGACAAATACAAATAAACCATCACTAGTTCAAACTCAGTATAGAGATCCGTCAATAAATAATATTGTGCTCATAAATTAATCTCTCCAGAACCTGCTTAAATACTCAATGTTGGCCAAAGTTCATTACTCACTCTTGGGACAATACTCTTCCAGGTAAAGGTAAAGGGACCCCTGACCATTAGGTCCAGTCGTGACCGACTCTGGGGTTGCGCGCTCATCTCGCATTATTGGCCGAGGGAGCCGGCGTATAGCTTCCAGGTCATGTGGCCAGCATGACAAAGCCACTTCTGGCGAACCAGAGCAGCACATGGAAACTCCGTTTACCTTCCTATTTATCTACTTGCATTTTGACGTGCTTTCGAACTGCTAGGTTGGCAGGAGCTGGGACCGAGCAACGGGAGCTCACCCCGTCACAGGGATTCGAACCACCGACCTTCTGATCAGCAAGCCCTAGGCTCAGTGGTTTAACCCACAGCGCCACCTGGGTCCCTACTCTTCCAGGACTTCTACATTAATCCCATAGTTCTACAATTTCCATAGCTGAAAGACTCTACAGCAGGCATCCCCAAACTCTGGCCCTCCAGATGTTTTGGACTACAATTCCCATCATCCCTGACCACTGGTCCTCTTAGCTAGGGATCATGGGAGTTGTAGGCCAAAACATCTGGAGGGCCGCAGTTTGGGGATTCCTGATCTACAGGAAGCCAGTCCACCTACTCCTCTTGCAAAATTACTAAATGCACTGCATGCAGCGCTGCTTTCAAAGACTGCCTGCAAACTACAGTTAATTCAAAACACAGATGCAAGACTGTCAATTGGAATTAGGCGGCAGAACATCTCTCATTAGTGATTAAACAGCTGCATTGGCTTCCAACTCAGTTTTAGGCACAATCCATGATGCCAGTTCTTAGCTTTTAAGGCCTTCATGGTTTAGGACTACTTTTTTTCTTTAAACGGTTGAGTAAGTTAGGCTTCTTAATAAACAGATTTTAAACAAATGTATTTTGCAACAGGGGGGATTCAAACAGCCACCTCAGCTTTAGTTCAATGTTGAATCCATACTTGGTTTTTGTGTACAGTGACTTTTGAAATATTATACACCAGTCTACTTAGGTATCTGCCACCCTGGAAGGCAGACTCTTTAAACAAGAAAACAAAACAACCTTACATTAGAGTAAATTCATTAAACATTCCACAGCTCACAGCAGTCATACAGCCCAGTCCAGCCTAAAAGACTTAACAAAACATGGCACAAATTGCCTGCTTCTATTGACATTCTGTTCCTCAAAGAGGTGGCACCCTGCTGAACATGAAAGGTAGTAGTTTGTGATTGCATAAAAAGTCAAATGCAAAGATCCAAGTGCACGACATAACTTTACTTCCTCTGGCAGAGTGCAGGTCTCCAAGGGCATCACAAGCAGTAACATTCTGAATACAAGCAGAGGGTTCAGACTGCTACCAAGCAAGGTTCGCTCCAAGAGACTCAGATTAATAAGACTGGCCTTGACTGCTGTCAAAGAGACAAGAAGGCTGCCAAGTGGAACATAAAGATGCTCCCCCCCCCCCCCGGTAGCAGAGTTGCTACTGACCAGGAAGTGCAAGAACCAGTAACATTAGATTTCTTGCTTTGTTTTCAGTGCTGAATTTCTTACTGCTAATACTCACAATATTTCATAGGGAACAGTAACAAACTGTTATGAGATGTAGCAACACTGGAGCATTCTAGTAACACTGAGACGTGCAGTAGTGTAGTCAGCCCACATTACATGGAGTGTTTGGATTTTGTTCCATAGGCACCTTCACGCCCAGCATTGCAAATTTCAGGCCAGTACATGGCTCTCTTTTGACCAGCCAGGCTGAACTTTTCCTTGCACAACTAAGAATAAATATGCCTGTAATAATCTTTAAAAGCAATCCTTGAGGACAGGTGCCTGTCTGCATGTACCTGATCATGTTGCTTTTCAAGTTACTGCACTAGTTGAGCATCCGGGTGTATTGCTGCACAAGTACAACACAAGTATGACTCATGGTGCTGCACCTTGCAGCTAATCCTTTCTGCATTTCATCATGCACAGCGAATCACAGGAATGTGGAAACTGGCACGAAGGAGGAGAGAATGTCTAAATATGTATCCAGTGATCATTTAGAATGTAAACTGGGACATTGTTTTGAGAGCAAATATACAGAGTGCTACTTTGTTTTATGGTGCCACAGATGAAGATTCTAAACTGTCAAAATGAATAAATTAAAATTTAGTGTACCTTAGAGGTTCTCTTTTCATGTTTCTACATGAACGGAAATATTCACCTAACCCAAGACCTTATATGCTGTACACTGGCATTACCCCAGACCGAGCTACTGCTGCAAATGCATCAAGGCTTCAGTCCATAGGGCATACCATAAGGCATACAAAGTTCAATAGGACTTACTTCTGAGTAAGCACAGCACAGGGTTAAACCAAAAGAACAAATTACACATAGAGATGTACACACATATATACACCTAGGCATCCTAACCCAGCCTGGGTACACAGTTGCATGTATATGTTTTTGTTGATGGGTCCTCCTATCATTGGATGATTCCACCACATCCACTTCCACTGAATTCAATTCATGATGGAGCTGCACACTGCACACTGCACAGAGCAAATATTTTGCTTCATATGCACTGATGTTTCTTGCAGCAAACTCTCAAATTGGAATTTTGGCACCTGCACTTAAATAATCACTTTATTATCAATGCAGAAGAATTACTACCAAATTACATGCAGCATCAGGGAAAAGTGAGTAACTGGAATGATGCTAATTCCTTTTGCTGTGCTCTTCCTATATCAAGCTTGTTACCTCCCATAATTAATTTTAGTCCCATGAGAAAAACACGAGAGGCCACTGTGCTCCTAAAAGAGGATGCATTTCTCAAGCCAGCACCTCATTAAACAGAATCCCCTTGGTTTTCTTGTGTTCATAACAATGGCATGAGTCAAGACGATAGGTTCTAAGATACTTTTCCACACAGAATTCTGCCATAATTCAGGTCAAGATGTTTTCTACATCTGCACCTATCAAAGTGGTGGAGGCACAGAATAGCTGTGTTACAGATTGCTATGACTAGATCATAACCTTACGTTTTAGACTGTTTACAAAATAAATGCTAAAAAGTTCAGCATAGATAGTTAGCACCTTTTGTCTCCCAGCAGTAATCCAGCCCAATATTACTACTTAGAGGGATAACAATACTAGACCATTACTGCAGAACATGGCATTCTGTTGAAAATTCAGAGGCACAAATGCTTAGAACCATAGAACTGGGAGGAATCCCTAAGGGCCATCTAGTCTGCAATGCAGGAATCTCAACTAAAGCATCCCTGACAGATGGCCATCCAACCTCTGCTAAAAAACTTCCAAGGAAGGAGTATCCATCACCTCCCGAGGGAGTCCCTACCACCACTGTCCAGCAGCTCTTACTGTCAGAAAGTTCTTCCTAAAGTTTAGTTGGAATCTCCTTTCTTGTAACTTGAAGCCATTGGTTCAGGTCCTACCTTCCAGAAAACAAGCTGGCTCCCTCTTCCACGGGGCAGCCATTGAGATATTTATATGTACCTCATGTCTCTGTTAGCCATTAATGCCTCAATTCACCACAGAATTAGACACACTTACAGCTCAGTCCTGTGTGTGTTTATTCCGAAGTGTGACCCCCCTCTTCCATTGCACTTGCATCCTAATAAGTGTTCTTAGGGCTCCAGCCATAAGCTCATCAATCTCAGATAGTTTAAGGCGGGTGTCCGCAAACCAAGGCCCAGGGGCCGAATGCAGCCCAATCACCTACTAAATCCAGCCCGCGGACAGTCCGGGAATCAGCATGTTTTTACATGAGTAGGAATTTGTTCCTTTTTTTTCCAAAATATAGTCTGCCCCCCCACAAGGTCTGAGGGAAAGTGGACCGGCCCCTGCTGAAAGTTTGCTGACCCCTGGTTTAAGGGCAACTAATTCTGTGCTGGCTTGTAGCCAGTGACTTTAAGGGTGATGTTCCCGTGAGGTTTAGATAGTTCTCTAGGAATAATTAAGGAACAAGTGCCTTACTTCTGTATTGTTTATATGATCTTCATATACAGAAGTATCGTACACCCTCCACTCCCCCCCCCCCGCAAGGGAGATGTTCAGTTTAGTATTGTTAGAAGATCACTAATCTGACTCACCAAAGGCTACCAAGGAAGCACGGCAGCTACAGCACTTACAAACCAACTCTTGGGTAAAGAAGTGGAGGGCAGTGCACACCTAGAGAAATAGGAGCTTGCAGTCCTGCTCCCTGATTTCTTTTAACTTCTCTGTCAACAAAACTAATGCAAGATAAAACTGTATTATGAGTTTGTCCTATTGAATGTACATTGCTAAAACTGTCCAACAAATATGGGCCACCTGAAGGAATTGTGAATTGTTGTTTCACAGTAAAAAAGTTATGTATAACTTAGTAATGTGCTAAGCCCCCAATGAAGGAACACAGCATTTTCTGTGGTGAGTAAACAGGAATTTGGTATTTGTATCAAATTGCAAGGGGCAAAACATGATGGGGCAAAAATGTTCTTTTGAAACTGCTTGACAATTTATATGAATTGCCACCACAGAGAGGACCAATTTTGACAGACAAAAGTGGGTTGCTGACTTTTGTATGCACTGAATGAATTACATGGTTACAACTCAACCCACATTTACAATGCCACAAATCAATCCAGGATGGACAAATAGTTGATAGTCAGCAGATGCCACTTTACAGCACTTTTAAGTAGCCACTTGCCGCAAATTAAGAATCAACTCCAGGCTACCAGGATGAGTTGTTGTTTCTTGTTGCCATTTGGCCACAAATGACTGCACATAGTGCAGACAAGGAAGTTAGTAAACATGTTTTGAACCTAGTAACTTTTGTAAACTTATTTGCAAGGCAGCTGTATAGTTCCACCCACTTCACATTCTCAGTGCACCAAGTTGGCTACAGGAAGTGGGTCTTAGCAGAGTGGAACAATATTTGTGTTTATGGGCCACAATTTTGCTTGGGGTTACAAATCAGAGAGAACAAATCAGATAGAGGAACTAAGCAGGAGTCCAAGAATATTCCAAGGTTCCTCCCTCTCCTCTTTCAGACCAGTCTATTTGTGTGTCTTTACTAAGCAGAAAAAAATATAATTTATGATTTTAAACTCATTATTACACAGAAATTAATTTCACTTAAATAAATGAAACTTCAAAATAATTTTCTGCAAACTCTTAAGGCAAAGACCATGCAACTTCATGGTCCTGTGCAGCACCCCAGCATGTGACCTACGTTAGACAATGCAGAAATCAAAGTAACGTATTGAAATAAACATAGGTATAAAAAGAAGTCAGTATCTATTCTCCCTACCCTATAATGCCAGCCATTTGCAAATAAAAAATAAAAAAATGCAGCTGATCTGTAAAATGGATGCAAATATGTTCCTCAATGTCAATGCACCACAGGCCAGTACTAACTAAAAACCATTATATTGGGATGACTCTTTAACAAGTTGCCCATTAATAGCTGTCTGGCCACAAATTCTTCACAAATGTGGGGCCACAGATAATCCACCATCTTATTTTGGTTCTCACTCAACAAAGGCAAAAAGAACAACAAAATAAATACAACCAGTAGGCTGCATCAAATCCCTAACCAGATTTTTCATTAGGGTATCTCAAGTAAGAAGCACAATATAAGGATCTGATCCAAAGATACCAAAGCTATCAATCTTTTCCTTCTTGAACATACCATAGGCTTGTTTGCACTTACACAGAGTCCCCTGCTCCTTGCAGACCTGCCCAGACTTGCTGCAAGTTCACTATTAGCATTTGTTGTGATGCCCCATGACCTGCCCACTGCAAGTACTGCCCATGGTACCGTTTAAACAGCAAAACTATCTTCCCCCATGCTAATATATTATGCTAGAATTGCTTCTGCCTTAGTGAGCAATGGAGAAATAGCCCCAATCCTCTCTAACTTGGGGTCTGACTCCTCCCTAACTAGACTGCACTCCTCCCTGACAAAGAATGATTCTTTCTTTCTTATACCATTTTACCAAGTCCCATTGAGTTCACATCTTGCCTGGGAAACTAATGGACACATTGTTTGGGGCACTGACCACTTGTTTAGCATCCAGGGGCTCTTAGGTCACCTGGTGATTAACCGACCATGGGATCCTTCACCAGATCCCAAGGGAAACGCCATCTGTCACCAGATCAGGCTGGTCAGCAACCCAAGACTCTAGAGATCACTGCATCAAGCTCCGAGGGCCTCTTCACACATTACAAATGTACAGCATACACGGAACAGGCTGGCGGTTCGGGGTCACAAACTGCCCGCCGAGGAGTTTTTGGGGCTTCGGTGCGTCTCTTCCTCGGGGCTCAGGTGCTCCTGCCATTACCTTCCCCCACCCCTTTTGTCTATGGCTTCCCCGCTGGATCTCGCTCGGAGGGGGACCCTCGCTCCAAGGCAAAGTTTCCGTCTCCCTCACCGCCCGCCCGCCCGCCTGGCCTAGGCCCGCCCCATCTCCCGTGGCCCCTCCGGGCCCTGCGTGCCGGCGGCGCCCGCCCGCCCGCCCCCCCCAAGCCCGGCAGCCTCCCTCCGCTCCGGGGCGTCCGCTCGCCCTCAGGCCGAGGCGGCGGCGGCGCCCCCTCCCTCGCCGCCCTGGACGCCGCCCTCCCTCCCTCCCTCGCTCACCTGGCCTGCGCCTCGTCCAGGCTCTGGTCGGTGATGGCCATGATCTGCTGCAAAATGTCCCCCGTGTCCTGGAGCCCCGGGGGCGCCTGCGGCGGGGGCGGGCCCGGCGGGGCGGGCAGCCGGTGCGGAGGGGGCTCTCCGGCGCCTCCCGGAGGGGGCTGCAGGCCCGCCAGGAGCCGGGACGCCTCTTCCATGGCCGGGCGGAGGGCGGACGGGCGAGCGGAGGCGCCTCAGGCGGGGGTCGCGGCCCGATCCCGCCCCCCGGCGTCCCTGGCACTGGCGGACGCCCGACGGACGCGCGACTGGCGGCTAGCAGGCCCCGGCGATCCTGGCGCCTCGCGCGCGCCTCGCCCCGCCCCCGCCGCGCCACGGGGCTCCGCCTCCCCCGCCTCCTCGGCCGTCGCCCCGCCAAGCGGCAGCAGCAGCAGCGGCGGCTCTGGCGCTTCTCCCCCTCCCCCTCCCCCTCCCCTCCTTCCCTCGGAGTGTCCCGCCCCCTTCTGGGACAAAGCCAGTCTCTCGGCGGCCGCAGCGCCATCGCCGCCTCTGAGGGGAGAAGGGGCGGGGCCAGCGCAGAAGATGCCTTCGCTGACTGGCTGGCCGGCCGGACTGCCTGCGGCGACGCCACGCCCCCCTCCCGTCTTCGCCCTCCGGCGCCTCAGGCGTCCCGCGTCGTCTCGAAGCGCCTAGGCGACGGGGCCCGCCCTCCTCCCCCCGCCCCTCCGCCGGCCAGAAGGAGCAGCGTGGCCTCGCGCAGGCAGCGGCGGGATCCCGGCGCCTCCTTGGCGCTTCTCCTCCCGGGCGCCGCCTGCGCCTTCCCCGCCTTGCCTTCCTGGGTCTCCCGAGGCCCCGTTAGGCCGCCCTGAGGTCCTCCTGGGGCCGCTTGCCAACTAGGGCTTTTCCCCGGGCTGGGCTTCCTGGGGGCGGCGGGCGGGCGAGCGAGCGAGGAGGAGGGGAAGCAGCAGCAGCCACAAGCTCCATGTGGGCGCCCAAGAGAAGCGCCTGGCAGCTGGTGGCCGAGCCAGTCCCTCGCTCCCCGTGGAGCGAAACGTCATGATCTTGGGAGTGGGACTGAATCTCAGATCCAGGAAGGACGCTGCTTTCCTGTCCTCCACCCCTGGAAAATACACTCCGAGTTCTGCATAAATGAGAGAACTCTCCGTGCCCAGTGAGGGAAGGCAGGATAACTTTTTGAAAATGAAAACAAATGGGAGATGCTTGATAGGTATGTGTCACATTCGGGATGATTTGATGCCCTTTCTCTATTTGTTATTCATCTGCCTTCCTCACCCTGGGACAGATGGATCTCAGAAGAAAGCCATCACGGCCGTCTTTCGCATCTCTTGCAAAATCACAGAGATTCATGCAACCACTTCTGCCATCAGGTTGTGACCGTCACAATAGAAGTTGTCCTCCCTAAAATAAATATCTTTTGTGTGCGTGCATATATATTCTGGGAATCCATGCTTTGTCCCATGTACCACATTTCTCTCTCTGCCTTTATTCACAAAACACATACAGAGTTTCCATCATTCTAAGCTTCAGTTACACTCTTCTCTGTACACAGTATTCTACATCCCATGCTGGTCATAGAATCATTGAATCTTTGAGTTCAAAGGGACCTCAAGGGTCATCTAGTCCAACCCTCTGCAATCCAGGAATCTGGATCTGCAACTTGAAGCCATTGGTTCGAGTCCTACCTTCCAGAGCAGGAGAAAACAAGCGTGCTCCCTCCTCCATGTGAGAGCCCTTTAAGATATTTGAAGATGACCATCATATCTTCTCCCAGTCTCCTCTTTTCTGGGCTAAACATACCCAGCTCCTTCAAGCGTTCCTCGTAAGGCTTAGTTTCCAAACCTTTGATCATATTGGTTGCCCTATTCACACTTTCCAGCTTGTCAACATCCCTCTTAAATTGTGGTGCCCAGATTTGGACACAGTGTTCCAAGTGTGGTGGTTGCTGTGGGTTATCCCTGTGCCCTGCCCACTCAGGGTCATAGCTGTCAAGTTCTCCCCTTTTTTAAGGGAAATTCCCTTATGCTGAATAGGCTTCCTCGCGAGAAAAGGGAAAACTTGACAGCTATGCTCAGGGTCAATGTTTCCCAGGAAAGGGGGAGGATGTGTTCATTTCCCCCTATGTGTTCCCCCCCCCCGTGGTTGTGTCTCATCCCTGTGTTTACTCCCATCCTGTAGTGACCCATGAGGTATCCCGTCCCCCCTCCCTCCCTCCACCCTACGTCAGCCCATAACCTATTTGGGCCCCTCCCCCCACCCAGGGCTCCATTCGGGATAGTATTTAAAGGGCTGTAGAGCTGAGGCCTAGTCTAATGTGGAGCTGAGGCCTAGTCTTTAGGCTGTAAAGGCGAGGCCTAGTCTGTGAAGGAGAGTCGAGGCCTAGTCTGTAGGCTGTAAATTAGAGCTGAGGTCTAGTCTGTGGGCTGTAAAGTAGAGCCGAGGCCTAGTTTGTAAAGTAGAGCAGAGCCCTAGTTTATAGGCTTTAAAGTAGAGGCGAGTCTGTCAGCCTTGGCTTGGGTATTTAAATGCGAACCGAGGCCTCCGCCCCATATCTCCATTCCTTGGCCCTGGCCTGACTATGGGTTGTCTGCTAATGGCCGCCTTGGTGGTTTCAGTTGCTTGGTTGATGGTGTCATTATTTGGCGCCGCCCTTCAGAGCTTTTGCTGGTGACAGTATACAATCTGCCTTTCTATTGGATGCTGCTGGAGTCTTCAGAGCTTCTGCTGGTGATGTATAATTTGGGCACCACTTTTTTGTGTTTAATCATTATTTTAGGTATGAAAGGTGTGCTTTTTGGGGGGGGGAATTATGCAAGATCCCTCCCTGACGGGTAAGGTACGCTTTGTCCTAATTTGATGTAGTTCGGTTCAGCGGTTATGGTGAAAGGCTGGGATATCCGTGCATGCAGTGGTAACATTTATATATATATACAGTAGATAGAATTGTAAAGATCTTCTAGTACCATTATTTATTAATGTGCTGCTCTTTGTAGTTCCAATGAAGGCTTGCTTGTTTTCATTGACTCTAAACTTCTGTCTTCTTGTTTCCTCTCTTTCTTCCCTTCCTCTGTTTTGCCTAGATAGGCAAAGGTAAAGGTACCCCTGACCATTAGGTCCAGTTGCGTATGACTCTGGGACTGCAGCACTCATCTCACTTTACTGGCCGAGGGAGCCAGCGTTTGTCCGCAGACAGCTTCCGGGTCATGTGTCAGCATGACTAAGCTGCTCCTGGCGAACCAGAGCAACGCACGGAAACGCCGTTTACCTTCCCGCCAGAGTGGTACCTATTTATCTACTTGCACTTTGACGTGCTTTCGAACTGCTAGGTGGGCAGGAGCTGGGATTGAACAACGAGAGCTCACCCCGTCGCGGGGATTCGAACTGATTATTATTATTTAGACCACACCGCTACCCATGTCACATTTTGCCTAGATAGTGCAAATTTGAACCATGTTTTACAGCTCTCACAATTTTCAACCTATTCTGTGCTGAATTAATTTTGTACATTTTGATTTTCAATGTGGTTCAGTAACATTTGAATTCAGTCCCCCTTCCCCATTTATAAATACACAGAAGCTCGTTTGTTTTCCTATCCATTCATACCAACTCAAACCCAGTTATTATAGTAGAAATGGAAAAAGCTAACTACTACATACATGAAGGTTTGATTGATTGAGAACATTACTTGTGGTTATTGTTTTCCCTGTAGATTTGAAGCTTGAGTCGGTTCAATCAATAAATGCACCAATATTAATAGGAAGGCACAGCGCTCTGCCTGGAAACCAAACATTATCCTCTGCAAGGAAGCCTGGGGAGTGCTGGGAACTCGCTCAGCAACTGCATCTGCTGATTCCTTGAAATTTCCACAGATGAATATTCACAGATTTTAAGCTCAAAATGGTAAAGGCCACAGCGGCAGTCCTGCACGCAGGCTGCTGACATCCCACGAAAATGGAAGTTAAGCAAGCTGTGATCATATTTAGACAATAAATGTTATTCAGCAAAAGTACTCCATATATAAGATTTATGAGTATCACAAAGAGGAAACATTCTGAGTTAAATTGCTTTTTACATGGGAGTGGGAGAGAGAGCAATAGCCATAATTTCAAACTAAATGTATATATTCAATTGTGCTCACTTGATATAAGCAGAGAACCTGGCACTCCTCTGTGCATTACAGCACCTGATATCAAGGCAATATGAAGTAGCAGCCGCAACACTGCCAAGAGCTACAGGAATCATGAGCTAGGCAGGGTGTTTAGCTGGGTTTTCTGTCAAAGAAAAACTCTTAAAAGTATATTCTTCAAAGATGTTTTGTAAGCTTGATGACAGGCTGGACAGTCGATGTTAAAAATACTAAAAGGTTCAATTATATACCATAATAGCTATGCTGAAACCAATTGTAGATCAGAAGTTTGTTGCCTGTTGTCTGGGAGTATAATATTCTGCAAGTGGAAATAGGACGTGCTTTCTATATTTTGGAGAGCAGAGGATTACATAATGCACACTGGTGACCAGTCCATGCCCTGTCTTCCCCAACATAGTGCCTTCCAGATATTGTTGGACTACAACTCTCATCTGTCCCAGCCAGCGTGGCCAATGCTGTGTGTCTGTGTGTGTGGGGGGGGGGGTCACCAGGCTGGAAAAGGCTGTGCTAGACCAACGAAGACACTTGCCTGCCTGCAGTGCCAGATTTACGTATAAGCTAAACAAGCTATAGCTTAGAGCCGCACTCTCTTGGGCCCCCCAAAAAAACTCAAAGAAAAAAACTGGATTTACATTTCCAAAAGCTATATATATAAAAATGTAAAAATCGTGAAACTGCGTTCTACACTTTTCTCCGTAACCACTTGACCGATCGTCCTGAAATTTTGACACAACGATCCAGGCCACTCCCCGAGCGTTGTTGGGGGCAAAAATCCCTCAAATCACACACCTGGGCAGGTACAGACCTGGATTTCCACCAAGTCAAACAGCGCCCTCAAGTGGCGTAATACCCTCCTCCACCCCTCCCTTCCTGTGAAATCTAAGCCACACCCACAAACCAAATGACATCATCAACCAAGCAACTGAAACCACCAAGTCAGCCATTATCACAGGCTGCAGCACGGCCTCTGTTTTATGTAGGCCCCTGACAGGCCAGGGGGTAACCCACAGCAACGCACTTGGGGGCATGGCAAGGGGTTTTTACTTTACCATTTAGCACCACTGCCCCCCCCAAAAAAAACCCACCAAAAAACCAACATTGCCAAGTGGAGGTCAGGGCCTGCCTGGGGGGGTGGCACAGAATGCAGCACGGCCTTTGATTTATGTAGGCCCCTGCACGGCAAGGGGTTTTTACTTTACAATTTAGCACCACTAACCCCCCCCCCAAAAAAAATCCACAAGACAAAAATAAATACCATCCTTCAAAACGTCATGAGATACGCCGGTCATGGAGAGGGAGGGGGACAAACAGAATAGATCATGGATTGGGACACGTGGGGCAGTCACAGGGATTAGCCCCAACAACACGCCACACCCACAAACCCCGTCTCCGCCACAAGATCCTGTAAAACAGGAGGCCTTGCAACCACCAAAACAGCTATTCCACCCCAAGCCCAAAGCCTCTCCCGGCGGCTGCATTAATAAACGCCTGGCAGCATTAGGCAGTCGTTCATCATTTCTCCTAACACGCACTTGGGGGCACAGCGAGGGGTTTTCACTTTATAATTTAATGGGCGTTGTGTCACATGCGAGGCTCCGGCGGCCATTTTAAGTAATGGCAGTCGTGCCCCTTTTAACCTAGGCTTTACCGTGCTTCTCCAAAAATAAGACACCGTCTTATATTTATTATTCCTAAAATAACCCCACATTGGCTTATTTTCAGGGGATGTCTTATTTTTTATTACGCGTCCAGCCTTGCCTCTTCCTTGGGGCCCTCCAGAACTGCGCCTATCACTACGTCTTATTTTTGGGGTATGCCTTATATTGCGCAAATGCTTAGAAATCCTGCTATGGCTTATTTTATGGGTATGTCTTATTTTAGGAGAAACAACTGATTGTAAGCCTCTGTGTCTTTTTTTAAAAACAACAACAACCATGCACTTTCTCTCCCCAGATATTTGCAGTGGCCACCCCCCACCCCATTTACAATTCCCTACCTTCCCCTTGCCACTTCCTGGGTTTTTTATGGAACTGAACAACTTGAGTGCTTCAGAACGCACCTTCTGTTGCCAGGCCCTTACAGGGCCCGGGCCAGGTAGATAATGTGGCCCTGTTTTTAACCCTTTTGTTACTTTTTTCATTTTAAAGATTGTGAATATGCTGACCGAGACCCCCTTTAGATTCGGAGGCCCGCGCCAAGTGGCCCATATGACCCCTGTCTGGGCCTGTCTGTTGCTACGGGGCTATGGGGCTTCACTATTTGACCCCCCCCCCCAGTTGGGGTTCTTTAAGTAGTTCTCTGGGTCCCAGGACGCATCATCACCCCCGATAGAAATGTTCACGATGCGTGCGCAGGGGCCAATGTATGGAGATACAGGGGGAGGGGACAACAGAGGGCTCAGACAAAAGTAAATACTGGGAAATGGAACCCAGAAACTGACAGCTCCTTCTCCAAGGCTGGGGGACAATGTAGCAAGATACCGGGGGTAGGGGCCAACACTCCCCAGGGACAACAGAGGGTTCATACAAAAGTGCATGCTGGGAAATAGAACCCAGAACCTAACAGTTCCTTTTCGAAGGGTGGGGGCTAAGGTATGGAGATACAGGGGGAGGGGCCAACACTCCCCAGGGACAACAGAGGGAAGGGTATCCTACCGAAACACAGGGATGAGCTGGGGTGGAGGGAGGAGGGGCAGGATACGTCATGGATCGGGACAGGATGGGGTGGGGGATCACAGGAAAGAACCACAGCAATGTGTGGCCGGGTCAGCTAGTACTGTATAAGATAAAAACCAAATAAAATAAATCCTACATACATGTTTTGTGTTGTGTACGCTCCTATGATGTAAGTAATGGGCTGCGCCTGCTAGCCTGCTCCCTAAAATATCGCTGGTTTGTTGTTGACAAAGGACAGATAGACATATAAAGGGCCCCATTACATTCAGTAGCTTAGGGCAGGCAGATGTTTTTGGCCTACAATGCCCATGATCCCTAGCTAGCAGGACCAGTGGTGAGGGATGATGGGAATTGTAGTCTCAAAACATCTGGAGGGCTGAGGTTGAGGAAGCCTGACTTAGGGCTTCATCAAACCTAAATCCGGCCCTGCCTGCCTGGTTGTGTCCATGGAAGAAGATGCAGTGTTAATCTGGCCAGGGAGAGAGAGAAAGAACCAGGAGGCTTTGGAGGTAGCTGACAAGAAGAAGGCTGCTCTACCCTGCCTCCTCTTAACATTTGGGGTAAGTCACTGGGGCCGGGGGGGGGGGGTGAAGCAATATATTTTAGGATTCATCCAGATTGCTGTGGTTGGGGGAGGTTGCTGACCCATTGCCGGAGCACCCGCTGGTGTGCCAGCACAGACATCTGATCCTATGAACTCTGTGTGGCTATTTCAGAAACCAATGCAGACTTCAACCACCAGACTTAACATGGACACTGGTACCAGAGCCTGCAATAAACCCAGATGCCAACTTTGCTGCCACATACACCCGGACAACATCATTACTGGCCCCAACAACATCCAACATACCATCTCAGGACTATTTAATTGCTCATCTTCTAACATTGTGTATGCCATCAAATGCCAACAGTGCCCTTCAGCTCTCTATATTGGACAAACAGGCCAAACCCTACGCCAAAGGATAAATGGACATAAATCTGACATCAGGAACCAGAAGACAGAAAAACCAGTAGGAGAACACTTCAATCTCCCAGGACATTCTATACAAGATCTCAAAGTAGCTGTCTTACTACAAAAGAATTTCAGAAATAGACTGGAAAGAGAAGTTGCTGAATTACAACTTATCACCAAGCTCAAAACAATGGAGGGACCTGGTTTGAACAGAGATATCGGATTCTTATCTCATTATACATGATAAGCGATCTTCAGCCATCTCAACCCTTGCTTTTTCATGCAAAACCATTTGCAGTCGTTTTCGGTCATCAACAGCTATCAGTCAGTCAATCACCCACTTCCACCACCCTTCTGAGTGATCTCCCCTCCCCATCCCCACCCCTCCCCACCCCTTCTCTACATAAGTGCCTGGGGACTTCTATTTCACTGTATCTGAAGAAGTGTGCATGCACACGAAAGCTCATACCAAAATAAAAACTTAGTTGGTCTTTAAGGTGCTACTGAAGGAATTTTTTTATTTTACTTCGACCCAGACCAACACGGCTACCTACCTGTAACCAATGCAGACTGTGAGCCCATTCCTACCCTTGGGCGAGGGAGGGAGGGAGGGGAAGAAAAAATCCAGCAAGAAACCTAGCTGTTTTCCCATCTAACAGAGCAGCACGCTTTTAAGCGGAAGATCAAAACTTGACTGCAGCAATGAGTTGCTCTTTTAAAACGTATCATAACCTCTGCTAAGCTAAGAAGGTTCAGAGCCCAGGGAGTGATGGTGGGACAATGAGGAGTGGCCAGAGGGAAAAGAGGGCGAAGACTGGGAAGAGACAGTGTCAGAAGCTGAAGAGTGAACAGGCCTTAATGAGCTGGGAGAGTCTGGCAGAGAGAAGTCCAGACTCGGAGGCAAAAGCTGAAGCAGGAGAGGAGAGGAGAGGAGGGAGGTCAAGAGGCAGAGACAAGTCTGGCTGAGGAAGAGTCACGGGTGTCTCCCCCTCCTACTGCGACAAGTGCCCCACCCCTTGTATCCCAGAACCAGAAGAGAGCAGAAATGAGCGGAGCAATGGCAGGCTGAACACAGGCACAGTCTCCAATCGCTTGGAAAAAGCTCTAGAGAGGAAGGGACTTAGAGAGTTGTGCAGAGGCAGGGACTGATGCATGGAGCAAGACCTACCAGGGATGAGCTGCTATGCTAATTAGGCCTGTCACTCTGCAAAATCTGTGAAGATCCTGGTTTTGCTATTAAAGAGTTTAATCCAACTATGAGCAGTGTGATTTACTGCTGGCTCTGAGAGCAGGCTGCATCTGGGGAGTGGGGACTGCAGATCTCTAGGGCGTGCAGACTCAGAAAAGAGGGAGATACAGACACTCTCACCAAGATGGCCAAGTACTTAGTCCCTTTCCTGGTCGAGTAACATTTTGTCTACACTCATATAACATTTCCTTTTAGATGAGTGCGACAGTTTTTTTCATTTCTTTTTTTAATGCTATACCCTTTTCACATAGTGGGGATGATATACACAAACCACCTTTTCTCTGCTCACAGATAATCATGTCTCTACTGGATAATGAAATGAAAAGGAATTAAATTGTAGGGCAATAGTTCACAGGGATACTGCTGAGGGAGCAGGGAGATCTATCTTCTAGTCCTGTGATGAATCACCTGCGCTTATACAAAATGGACAGGGATATAATTAACAAGTGAATTCTTGCATGTCAGCACAACAGAAGAAAGTTCATTCTCAAGCTGAAGCCGGAAGCAGGCAACTGACCCAAGTACACAAACCTGTACATCTGGAATGCAGATCCACCCTCTTTCCTTGTGAATCACACCTTTCCTCCAAAAACCTCTATAAATTCAATTAATATTTAAGCCATAGGGAAAGATTTTTGATGCAGAAAATGAGTGTACTGTACTTGGATTATTCCATGGCTTTGTGCCCCTTCATGGATCAATGCCTTGTCATGGCGAAGGGGCTTGAATAACTCAGAGAAGCTATGAGCTATGCCATGCAGGGCCACCCAAGATGGACAGGTCATAGTGGAGAGTTTTGACTAAACGTGATCCACCTGGAGAAGGAGCTGGCAAGCCACTCCAGTATCCCTGCCAAGAAAACTCCATGGACAACAGAATTCATCATGCAAAAGGCTGGACTAGATGAATCCCAAGCCGGAATTAAGATTGCCGGAAGAAATATCAACAACCTCAGATATGCAGATGACACAACCTTGATGGCAGAAAGTGAGGGGGAATTAAAGAACCTTTTAATGAGGGTGAAAGAGGAGAGCGCAAAATGTGGTCTGAAGCTCAACATCAAAAAAACCAAGATCATGGCCACTGGTCCCATCACCTCCTGGCAAATAGAAGGGGAAGAAATGGAGGCAGTGAGAGATTTTACTTTCTTGGGCTCCTTGATCACTGCAGATGGTGACAGCAGTCATGAAATTAAAAGACGCCTGCTTCTTGGGAGAAAAGCAATGACAAACCTAGACAGCATCTTAAAAAGCAGAGACATCACCTTGCCGACAAAGGTCCGTATAGTTAAAGCTATGGTTTTCCCAGTAGTGATGTATGGAAGTGAGAGCTGGACCATAAAGAAGGCTGATCGCCGAAGAATTGATGCTTTTGAATTATGGTGCTGGAGGAGACTCTTGAGAGTCCCATGGACTGCTAGAAGATCAAACCTATCCATTCTTAAGGAAATCAGCCCTGAGTGCTCCCTGGAAGGACAGATCCTGAAGCTGAGGCTCCAATACTTTGGCCACCTCATGAGAAGAGAAGAATCCTTGGAAAAGACCCTGATGTTGGGAAAGATGGAGGGCACAAGGAGAAGGGGACGACAGAGGACGAGATGGTTGGACAGTGTTCTTGAAGCTACGAACATGAGTTTGACCAAACTGCGGGAGGCAGTGCAAGACAGGAGTGCCTGGCGTGCTATGTTCCGTGGGGTCACGAAGAGTCGGACACGACTAAACGACTAAACAACAACAACATGGCTTTGTGCTGGGCCATGAATCTGCAGTACTCATTCTTATTTTTTAAAAAATAAATAAAGACAGGACTAGGTAAAGGTAAAGGGACCCCTGACCTTTAGGACCAGTCGTGACCGACTCTGGGGTTGCGGCACTGATCTCGCGTTATTGGCCGAGGGAGCCAGCGTACAGCTTCCAGGTCATGTGGCCAGCAGGACTAAGCTGCTTCTGTAGCGGTCCCTATTTATCTACTTGCACTTTGATGTGCTTTCAAACTGCTAGGTTAGCAGGAGCTGGGACTGAGCAACAGGAGCTCACCGCGTCGCAGGGATTCAAACCACGGACCTTCTGATCGGCAAGCCCTAGGCTCTGTGGTTTAACCCACAGCGCCACCCGCGTCCCATCAAAATACAGGACTACCTGCTGCTTAATTGCCCACTTTCTCTAGTTCCTTTTGTATGCTCCTTGCCTGCTGCTGTTCCACACAGGCAGTGTTAGTGTCACTATTGAATAGGGGCTTAACATCATCAGAGATGACAGGATGCAGGAGCTCCCTGTGCAGTTTGGGAATGTCTTCTGAAAATGCCTCTCCCCAATCTGACAAAGGAAGATACCCAGACACACCTGATCAGATGCAGCTGCATAAATTAATGCTCATCTAATCCCACTGGATGTAATGAGCACATTGGATGCAGATGGGTTTGTCATTGCCCATTCAAGGCCACTAGGTGCCTTGCAACTAGAGGTGGATCAAAACACAGAGAGAGTGAAATTCATCAAAGCAGGAATACCTGTGCTTTTGAGAACGTTCATGAAACTAAAAGATAAAATAAGATCCAGAATATTAAAGCCTACATATTCCCACAATGACAATGCTTAACTATTCAAAAAAAAATTCTAACATTACAAAGTGTACACGGCATACGTTTAAAGCAAATTATTTCCTCCAAGAATCCTGGTAACTCACCGGAATCGTTGCATCACATAATCCTTGATTGTGCTCTTCACTCATCAGCCAGGAGCAAGTTTCTTGCTCCATATCTAAAGGGAATTGCCGATGATTCAAATGAAGCCAAACTGAGATATCTACTAAACGATGAAGACCCCTTAAGATCACTCACGGTTGCCAGATTCTTGATGAGCGTCCTATCCCTAAAGAAGAAAAACGGACTCCTGTGCGGCTCAGATAACCCTTTTAAACCATGATTTATGTTTTAGGATGTAATTAGATGATATCAACATTGATGTATTTTATTAATTTATGAGCTGAGGGCGATGTTTATGTTGCAAATTTATTGTATTGTATGTTGTTGGTTTTTTGTTTTTGTTTTGTTTTGTTTTAGTTTTAGGTTTTTTGTAGTTTTTGGCTGTTTTAAATTTGGAGGTTTAAGTACATATATGTTGGTATGGGAAATGGTTGTGTGATGGGCCAATGGCCGTAATAAATAAATATCAATCAATCAATCAATCAATCCTGGAAACTCTAGTTTCCCCCTCACAGAGCTACAATTTCCAGCACCCTTAACGTCTGCCAGGATTATTTGGAGAAACTCTTGGGGGGGAGTTCAATGTAGTGCTCAGCAGATGGCCCCATCAGCACAATCATTTCTGCTCGCCTGGCAAAAAATCTGCCTTCTCCTCCCTTCCAGAGCCAATTTGGGAGGTGTGCAGGGGGAAATGGGGAAAGGCTCTGTGCACTAGCAGAAGTCCTTGCAAGAGCTTCTGATGGCAGGACTAAGTAGTTGACCCCATCCCCATGTACTTTAAATGTGTGCTGTGTGTTCAGACTTTCTTGGGAGAACTTCCTCTCTCTACCTTTAGGGCTGAACCTATCTGAAGCTGCCTTATACGCTGTGGATGTAGCCTATCTTGATTTCAGCAAGGCCTTTGACAAGGTGCCCCATGATATTCTTGTAAAGAAGCTGGTAAAATGCTGGCTAGACAATGCTACCATTCAGTGGATTTGTAACTGGCTTACTGACCGAACCCAAAGGGTGCTCATCAATGGCTCCTCCTCATCCTGGATAGTAGTGACTAGTGGGGTGCCACAGGGTTCTGTCTTGGGCCCAATCTTATTCAACATCTTTATCAATGACTTGGATGATGGGCTTGAGGGCATCCTGAGCAAGTTTGCAGATGACACCAAATTGGGAGGGGTGGCTAATACCCCAGAGGACAGGATCACACTTCGAAATGACCTTAACAGATTAGACAACTGGGCCAAAGCAAACAAGATGAATTTTAACAAGGAGAACTGTAAAGTACTACACTTGGGCAAAAAAAATGAAAGGCACGAATACAGGATGGGTGACACCTGGCTTGAGAGCAGTACATGTGAAAAGGATCTAGGAGCAGGCATCCCCAAACTTCGGCCCTCCAGATGTTTTGGACTACAATTCCCATATTCCCCAACCACTGGTCCTGCTAGCAAGGGATCATGGGAGTTGTAGGCCAAAACATCTGGAGGGCCGCAGTTTGGGGATGCCTGATCTAGGAGTCTTGGTAGACCACAAACTTGACATGAGTCAACAGTGTGATGCAGCAGCTAAAAAAGCCAATGTAATTCTGGGCTGCATCAATAGGAGTATAGCATCTAGATCAAGGGAAGTAATAGTACCACTGTATTCTGCTCTGGTCAGACCTCACCTGGAGTACTGTGTCCAGTTCTGGGCACCACAGTTCAAGAAGGATACTGACAAGCTGGAACGTGTCCAGAAGAGGGCAACCAAAATGGTCAAAGGCCTGGAAACGATGCCTTATGAACGGCTTAGGGAGCTGGGTATGTTTAGCCTGGAGAAGAGAAGGTTAAGGGGTGATATGATAGCCATGTTCAAATATATAAAATGATGTCATAGAGGAGGGATAAAGGTTGTTTTCTGCTGCTCCAGAGAAGCGGACACGGAGCAATGGATTCAAACTACAAGAAAGAAGATTCCACCTCAACATTAGGAAGAACTTCCTGACAGTAAGAGCTGTTCGGCAGTGGAATTTGCTGCCAACGAGTGTGGTGGAGTCTCCTTCTTTGGAGGTCTTTAAGTAGAGGCTTGACAGCCATCTGTCAAGAATGCTTTGATGGTGTTTCCTGCTTGGCAGGGGGTTGGACTGGGTGGCCCTTGTGGTCTCTTCCAACTCTACGATTCTATGATTCTATACCAAGTCAGCCTATAGTTTTTCAGCTCGTCCAATATTGTCTGCTTTGTCTTGGCAGCGACTCTCAAAGGTTTCTGTCAGAGGTCTTTCACACCACCTTAGGACTACCTGGTCCTTTTAACTGAAGATGTCAGGAACTGAGCTTGGGACTTTCTGTATGCAGATAGTTCCTAAAGGGCCGATATGCCATCCCCACTGTGACAATGTTTGCAGGGTTTTTATACTCATGTTACAGAATCCGGGGTGGCATTATAACAGCATAACAGGGGAAAAGGCTAGAAAGCAATCCTCTGGGAAGGCTTTGGTGCCCAAAACTGATAAAAGAATGACCACATCTTTCCCATGTACTCATCCTCAAGAATGTGATGAAGGGTTCAGCTAAAGCAGACATCCCCAAACTTCGGCCCTCCAGATGTTTTGGACTACAATTCCCATCTTCCCCGACCACTGGTCCTGTTAGCTAGGGATCATGGGAGTTGTAGGCCAAAACATCTGGAGGGCTGCAGTTTGGGGATGCCTGAGCTAAAGCATCCACACACTCTCTTTAATTACTGAATGAGTGTCTGGATTTAGAAGCAGAGAAATCTAGTTCCGTGTGCCCTTCCCAGATTATGTAAGACAAAAGTGTCATTTATTGAAAGAAAAATCAAGTAAGGTCAAAGGATTATTATAATTTTGTTTTAAGTAATGCATGGCAGCTCTTAGCTTCAACTTAGTTTCTTAGCAGGGGGTGGGTTAGGGACAATCATTGGCAAGACAGCAAAAGAAGAAACACACATTCACCGGAAAATCCCATGATCTAAAGCAGGCATCCCCAAACTGTGGCCCTCCAGATGTTTTGGCCTTCAACTCTCATGATTCCTAGCTAAGAGGACCAGTGGTCAGGGATGATGGGAATTGTAGTCCAAAACATCTGGCGGGCCGAAGTCTGGGGATGTCTGATCTAAAGCCATCCCACCCTGAACTGGTCCAGTCATAGCTGCCCAGAGTAGAACTACCAACATTTGATGTGAAAAACACTGTCCGTTAGGCAGGAGCTGGAGGCAGAGAAAGGACAGGAAGAAGTATGACGTATCACTGAGGTATCCTCCAGATGACCTGCTTACTGAGCCTTCACATTTAATTATTTGCACAATGTTTGCAGGGAGGTTGATGCTGCAGCCTGATTACTGATTATTTGACGAGAGCTGATACGATGCTGTGTCACCCAGTTGTTATCCTGTACCTTTCAGTGCCTTGGCCCATCACTTTCTCATTGGAAAAAGTTGTGTTTGCTTGTTGTGCCCAAACTACTTTCAGCTGTGCAACCTGAATGTACCAGTACAGTATGTGATTGAATCCCACCCAAAATACCAACAGTCCTGGAAGTGCCCAGAACCTGTCAAGTCAGGTGAAGCCAAAATGGAATCTGGTGGGTTGAGGGCAGGGCAGTCTCGAGCAGGTCGCGCGCCCTGGCGCTGAGGGGCGGAGATCGCTCCGGCGCCCTCGCCCTCGCAGGGTGCAGCATGGCTTCCGCGCGGCCTGGCGCCCTGATGCCCCGCACCACCGGGACTCTACCTAGAGCCGGCCCTGGTTGAGGGCAGAAATGGGGAGAACCTGGGGATGGAGCCCAGCACAATCTGGGGGGTCAGGGTGGAGCTTCCCGGCTTTTCAGATCCAAGCACTGACTATCAAATAGATAAAATACTTCCTGGTTTGCAGCTTTGAAGTCAGAGGTTTCCAGATGAATGCGTGAAACAAGCTGGAGACTTTGAGCTCAGAATAAAAGAATATACTTTTATCCCTTCCGAGCCATTTACATGAGGAGACTGAAGCACAGAGATGGCTCCAGGAGACAGAGAGGAGGAGGGTCCCCCACATGATACCCACCACCCAATTTGCCACCCCAGCTTTCAGTCAAGTAATATTGAATGTTGATGTTGGTATCTGTCTGTCTCGACAAACAGTGGAGTGAGCCTTTGGGGGTGAAGTTGAACTGCTGCGTTAGCCGCACCAAAGTGACCTCCCTGGGGCACAAACCTGGGCAGGGTGGATGGAGCTCGTGGGCTGCCTAAACAACAAGGCTCTCCTCTTGGCCTCCAGAGGAAAGCAGAGCAAGACGTTGGGCACAAGCTTGGCTGCAGGAGTTGCCAGAAGGAGGCAGACAAGGTGTCATCCAACCACCTTAGGGACTTCACCCTGGATTTGTGTAGGGCTTCCTCCTTAGCCTTTTCTTCTCCTGAAGATGTCCCACAAGGCAGCAGAGGTTTAGGATCAGAATTTCCCTTCTCCTAGATGGGCTGCCTTCCCAGGTGGATGAACCCCATCTGCCCTTCACCTCCCTCTACAGCAAGTGCAGAAGCCACCTTCTTGACCCTTGGACTCACTCTTGGTCTCGTCTGCTCCATCTGCCAGAGCTTGTCTTTGCACACAGGGAAAGTCCCTAACTCACTGAGGGTTTCAGACCCATTGGCTACCCTAACCTGGTTTAGCCAGCCAGTGAAAGGGATTTCCCGGAATTGTGGCCGCTGTCTCATGCTGACAGGTGAGAGCTGAGTGCAGGGGGGGGGGGCGAGTACCAAAGTCAGACAAACTGCATTCTGAGCTGACTTCATGAAGAGCTGAAATCGCACTCACGACATAACAAGGTGCAATGGATCTTCCTCTTCACTTCCCCATGCATCCCTCCTCTGTGCCCCCCAAATCTGGTCTGGAGGGTTGGAGGACCAAATTTGTGGGTGCACGGGGGTGGGGGAGAGACATAGCTGCCAAGTTATCCCTTTTTTAAAGGGATTTTCCCTTATGCTGAATAGGCTTCCTCGCGAGAAATGGGAAAACTTGGCAGCTATGGGGAGAGAAGGGATGGTTGTGGACTGGATGGCCCTTGTGGTCTCTTCCAACTCTACGATTCTATGATTCTAAGAAAGGTCCATTGCTCTTGCACATGGGCAGTGCTGGATTCAACCCCAAGTCTTAATCTGGAATCGATATATGAAGTAGAACTGAAACTGAATTTGGAGAAACAATGAATTGGATCACAAATTTTCATCCTTCAAGTCAAACAGTACATAAAAGCAAGCTTTAATACCATACATCCAAAATGTAGTTATGAAATCCTTCCCAATGAAATGCAGATTTTGCAATGGGGGGAACTGAAGCCACCTGGAGAGAAATCTGAATTTAAGTTTTACATTTTAAATTTTGGAAAAAACTGAGAGACTTCTATTGTGTGATTCTTCCATTTGGCACTACCATTATCCACCTGCTACTGGAGCAAGAATGGATTATTAGGACCAAAAGTCATGGAGAGCAAATCCTAAACATTGTTTGTAATCTATCCTATCCACCCTGAGAGAATAAAGGCAGCTGCCTCTGGTTTATAGTTCAACAGTACTTGACTACCTTATCTACCAACAGGGGATCATTACGTTCCTCATAAAGTATGGAAAGATAACAGCTGCCAAAAGTAATTGTTCCCCCAACTGGTGTTATAGTCCTTGTTTACTACTATGCATGCTTAGATGCTAGCACAGGGAAGGCCAGTGGGGTGAATGGGGGCTGGATCCAGCCCATGAAGCAAATTTGCCCAGCCCCTGGCAATCCTTCCAAACTGTAATCAACATAAACGTTTGCCTACAGCTTTGTTTTGTTTAAATAAAAATGTCTGTTTCAGCTTTACTTCGAGTAAAAAAAAACATTTTGCAAAAGTTGATAGCTGAAGATATTCCAAATTAGTGGTGCATCTCTCTTTGGGTTTTGTGTGTAATGTCCCAGCTGTGGCCAAATTCATATGCTAACACTCTTCCAGCTAAGCAACAGTATTGTAGAATTTGAGACAGTTTCATATCAAACAAACCATGAACTGGAGCCAAGGTTTGGGAGAAACGGTATGTGAGCATGGTTATTATCTCTCTAATCCTTACAGCAACAATGCAAAGTAGGTTGGTCTTATTATTGCCATATGTTGCAGGTGGAAGTGATAGGATACTAGCTTGCCTAAGGCGACTTATTTCATTCATGACAGAGGTGATACTTGAGGACTTTCTCGTTCACGGCACACACTCCTAGGGGCTAACAAAATGTGATGGGGACAGACATGGCTGACAAGGAGCAGCGTCTCCTCGGTAAGTCTAGCAACAAAAAAGCAGGCTGTGATGTCATTGTGTTTTGCATTTCTTGACTCAGTTCATGGCTTCCCACTTGCATAGGACAGGGGCCTTGCTGTGTCGTAGAGCATATGATTATTTCACTGCCCGGGGACCATGCAGAAGACATGCAGGTCAGCAGAAGCCACACATTTCCCCATAATGGCTAGTTAGGCCCTGCGCTGTACTAATTTTGGCCATCCTTGCTCTCATAAATGGAGATTAAGTTATATATATAGTTCTGAACGGAGCTTCTCCTCTTTTATACCAACTCCCCTGGATGTTGGGTTGTTTCCAGGCTCAATTCAAAGTGCTGTTTGGGAACAGGATTGTTACAGGATCGTCTCCTCCCTTAGGATCCTGCCCATCCACTGTGGCTGCGTACAGAGTAGTAGCTGCAGCTAAACTGAGATGCATTCCATTTCAGGCAGCTGTTGTGCAGCTCTTGACAGCATCAGTGAATTGCAGCTTGGTGCAGGAAAACCAGCCAGGTACTGGGCAGAGAGTGGAGACCTCCCCACCCCTTCTGTGGGGTGAGCAGAGTGGCTGAGGTGTGCATAGCCTTGGATCAATTGTTGTTGTTGTTGTTGTTTAGTCGTTTAGTCGTGTCCGACTCTTCGTGACCCCACGGAACATAGCACGCCAGGCACTCCTGTCTTGCACTGCCTCCCGCAGTTTGGTCAAACTCATGTTCGTAGCTTCGAGAACACTGTCCAACCATCTCGTCCTCTGTCGTCCCCTTCTCCTAGTGCCCTCCATCTTTCCCAACATCAGGGTCTTTTCCAGGGAGTCTTCTCTTCTCATGAGGTGGCCAAAGTATTGGATCAATTGGAGAGTCCTTTTGGCGAAGCCTCCCTCCATCTGAGATGTGGATGGAAGGAATGCGCAGAAAGACATTCTTCTGCCAGGCTTAGACTGCTCCATTGGGCTGCCCTTTCTATCCAACACCAGATGAGATAAGATTATTCCATTACATCTCTGGCCTGTGTAGTTCTTGTATTTTGTTATACATCTGGCCACATCTGCATGTGACATCTAAAGCGCTCTTATCCCGGATTAACAGTCATGGCTTCCTGGGAACTGTAGTTTGTGAAAGTGTTGCTGAGAATTGTTACGAGGTGCTTATTCTCTTCATACAGCTTTATCTCTCAGAGTTCGCTGGGGATAGATGGTTAAACCACTCTGGAAATGTGAGGGGAATGGCAAGGGACCCTCCTAGCGACTCCCAGAAACCTTAACAAACAACCACAGTTCCCAGGATCCTTGGGAGGAAGCAGTGGCGGAGGAAGCCGCTCGGCCACCCAGAGCGGCAAACATGACATGCACCCAAGGGCGGGGCATTGCTACATAGCGCGCATGTGCCGTACATAGTTTTCCATAGCAGTTTTCCAGTGCTGCAGTGCCGGGATCCTCTGCTTGCGGCTGCAGCCGCAAACGGAGGATCCTCCACATGCAGCTGCGGAGTTGTGATGGCTGCTTGCATCGGTGCGTTGGGGCGCCGCCTTGTCACCCCCGGAGACGTGGCACTGGGAGTGTACCACCCCCCCTGCCCGCCCATTGCGATGCCACTGGGGGGGAGCCATGATGGCTGCTTAAACCAGTACAGTCGTACCTCCACGGTTACGTAAACTTCGGGATATGTAAGCAGCAAACCCGGAAGTATATTTCCAGGTTTTTGCCACACACGCATGCACAGAAGCACTCTACCGCTCTGTGTGTGCGCGCATGCATGCACAGAAATTCTCTCTCCAGTTATGAAAACCTCAGTCCAGCAGCCAGACCTCCAGAACGTATCCCGTCTGCAACTGGAGGTACCACTGTATAATACTGCTTCAACTGTACTGTACAGTGCAGATGGGGCCTTAGCTTGTCCATCTAGGTCAGTACTGCCTACTCTGGCTGGCAGTGGATTTCCATGGATTCAGGCAGGGGCCTTGCCCAACCCCCACCTGGAATTGCCAGAGATTGAACCTGGGACCTTCTGCATGCTGAGCAGGTGCTCTGCCACTGAGCTGCAGCCCTTCCCTAAGTTAGGGCCCTCCACTCCTGCCAGCTGCAGCTGAGCTGCATTCAGGAGTGCCAGCTTGGCCCCACAACAGTGGGTGCCCGGGGCCGTGGGTGCCATGCAGCGTGTATGGCCCTGGTGTCCAAATTTGTGGGTGCCCAGCCCCTTCGTGGGGAATTTGTGGGTGCTCGGACACCCAAGGTCCCAGGGAGCTGGCACCTATGGCTGCATTGGGAGATGTGGCAACCGGTCTCGCCACAGGGGGCAGCTTCAGTTCTCTGATCCAGCTCTGCAAGGAGACCATTCGCAATCGCAGCCTGCAAAAATGTCAAGCGAAAAGGAGATCGGAGGATGGACCTCCAACGTTGCATATCTTCTGGAGTATGTAATTTTGTTTTTAATTGTTTACAAAAATCAAACATTTGTGGATTGTGGATCAGGGACATTTCAAAGGCCAAACACAGCTGTAGGGGTGAATATAGCCAGGGCTTTAGGGGGCAATGCTACACAAAATGGCAGGAAACTACCGGTATATAGGGTAATCAGGAAAGAAAGATTTGGATCTGCCTTGGAAAGGCCTTTCTGGCCATCAGAAGCAACTTCTGGTTCTTGAGCTCCTGGGCTCCTGTTGCTCTGGGATTAGGACTGGCCACCTGCACCCTGGCCGGCTGGCTGGCTTCCTCACCAGTACATTTTAAAAAACACCAGTTTATTACAATTCTCACCAGGACTGTAAAGCTGCTGCTGGAACTGGGGGAAGCAGAGAGTGTGAAACAATAATTCAATACTCGCTCTTACTCAGTGGAAATTTCCCCTAATATATAACCCAAATCATCCTTTCTGCAACTTCAACCCTCGTACTCTTGTTCCACACTCACTGACAAGTGGGAACAATTCTTGTCGCTTTGCTTTATGGCAGCCTTGGCCAGCCATCGTAGGCCGCTTAATCTTCTTTACCCTATGCTAAAATGTATGGTTCTCTTGGCATTTCCTGATATGCAAGGCTCTGTGCATTCGCACTGCGAAAAGATTTAACTTCTGTGTCCAGGGAATGAAGTAAATTGAAATAAATGAGACTTAGTTCTGAGTAAACCTGGCTAGAATCAGGCTTCAGGTAATTTTCATCATATATCTGACTTGCATATCTGACTTGCATTCTAAAACCAGCCTCAATCATCTTTGTTTCTCTCCTTGGAATTGTTTGTCTCTAATTTCCCTTTGCTACTTTTGTGAATTCAGACAGATTATCATTTTCATCATCTGCAGAATTTTAATATGACCAATATTAATCTTCCTATATGATGACAATGTGGTTTTATTGTCACAAACTCCCACCGGGTTCAGGGACTTGCTAAAACAGTTTTTGAGAAGGCAATGCAAGAGATTAAATGAATTCCCTTCCCCATCCCCATCCCCATCCCCAGGGGGTCTTGGCAATAGGCGGGTCCTCCTTGCACATTCCACATGCCTGAGGTCAGACATTTTTCTAGTAAGTCATGCTAGCACTGCGCAGAACTCCTGACCTACAGAGACATGCCATGCAGGTGAGATCTGGGAACCCCAGGGGTGCCGTCAGGAAAGAGCAGGAGGGATGGCTTGCAGCATTGTGGAGGGAGCGAAGCAGCAACACACCCTAAAATAAGGCTGAGGCCCACCCTGGAAGGGATGGATGGATCCTAAAGAGGTGGGAGACGAGATCAGGGAGCTGGAGAAAGGCAACCAGAGCAGATCCCGGGAGGTGAAATTGGGGCCTCGGGGAACGTGAGAGTGATCAATGTGAGAAGGAGACAGTGATCTAGAGAGTCAGGGGCTGAATCCTGGAAGAGGTTGTCGGAGAGGAGTCCCACGCCTGCAATATAGGACACCCCCTAAAGGCCACGGCCAGATACTGGCACCTCCATTGCCAGTGACATGGAGATGCTGGCACCAACCCAAACAAACCTCAAGGGCCCAACCCACTTGCAAAAGGGCCCCTTTGCTTGGCCAGAGCAGAAATGCTGGCCATTTGCCACACCAAGGCTTGTGCCCACCTTGTCTTCAAATGAAGGGTGGGGCACCTTTAACCCTTGCTCTGCCCGTCTACTGCTCAGATTTATGCCAGAAAGAATGTGACAAGAACCCAAATCCCAGTTCTTCACCTGGCAGCGAGGGCCAGGACACAAAGTCTAGAGAAGAGAGGGGCTCCCATGAGACCATTTAGCCCAGAGTCTAAAATTGCCGAACTGCACCACTAGGCTACACTAGTATCATTGGTGCATACATTGGCGTGTTTGTGTAATCAGATGAGCAAAAGCGCCACCGTGCCCCATCATCTCTTTGGCTATAAACCAGGGTTGGCTAGCCGAAATTCAGGTGTCATAAATAACACAGGCAAAGAGTTTGTGGCAGCACTTTAGACCTGCTGCCCCGCCTGCTTCTCCCTTTCAGTAGACAGAATTAAAAGCAGCCTCTTGGGGCAAAGTGGGGGCTCTAGTGCTGTCCTTTGGACTGAACTGATCTCTATTCTATGAGATTCTTAGGTCCCACCCACACCATAGAGCACATGGCTCCCTCCAACCCAAATCCAGGAACTGGTACTGTAGTTTGCTATAGATGCCTAGGCATTGTAACTCTGTGAGTGGTAAACTACAGTTCCCAGGATTCTTTGGGGAAATCCAGGTGCGGCTGTGACCTATGCCTATGGGGCTCAGAACTCAGGTGTACTGAATTATTCATGTCAGAAAGGAATTTCTCCCCAGGCCAGACCTGACATATGCCATTGGGTTTTCCTACCCGCCACACACATTTCTTCAAAGACATCAATAACTGCTTGCAGCATTGTGCTAGGAGGATGACTCAGTGTTCGTCCTGCCCCCATTATAAATTAGCTGCAACCTCAAGCTGGTGGGAAGGGATTGTGTTTGGAGGTAGAACTAGATGACCCTCAGGGTCCCTTCCATTTATCTACTTGCACTTTGATGTGCTTTCAAACTGCTAGGTTGGCAGGAGCAGGGACCGAATAATGGGAGCTCACCCCATTGCGGGTGATTCGAACCGCCGACCTTCTGATTGGCAAGCCCTAGGCTCTGTGGTTTAGACCACAGCGCCACCCACGTCCCACAGCACAGAGTAAATTGAAATTCATTTCAATTCTGGCAATGGAAACACATTTCAGACCCTGAATGTGCTCAATGATCCTGTCTTTTGCACCTGGTTCTTGCTGGTAGTGCTTCATGCAGCATCTGATTCACTTGGGCCCCTGGCAGCTCTTGATCTAGCAGGCGATGGATGCAGGCAAGGGATTGGGTGGGGAAGGAGGGTGCAAAGGGAGATCCAGGGATCGTCTCCCTTCCTTCTCTTCTTTTTCCTTGTTTAATAAAAACAAACAAAGGTAAGAGCCAAATACTGTACTATAAAATTGGGCAAAGGTTCTTATAGCAACAACATCAACTGTTCAAGGACAAAACCCCTTAACCTTTAGCTTCCCTTTCCTTTGTATCACGATTTGTATATTCCATACAGGAAGAAAATCTCATTAAAGATTCAAACCACTCTATAAAGCTCCCCCCACCCCCTGTGACAGTGAATGGCAGCTGTCAGTCTGTGTCTTCCCTCTGCAGATTGTTTTATCTGTGTCTGTTTTTCTTAATTCCCTGTTTGTGTCAATGGAGACCCTCCCTTTGGTTGCAGTAAAAACAAATCACAGGCTGAGGGTTTTTAAAAAATAAATAAAAAGGCTTTGTGTATTCGGACAAACCTTTAAAATGCTATCATGACAGTTTAAGTTTTAAAATCTTAGAGGGAGAGGCACGTAACCGCTGAGGTAAAATTTTAGCTGGTTCCTATGAACCCAGAGAAATGGATCCTGACCCAGGGAGAGCCCAAGGATCCAGGCAAGCAGGCACGATGTTGCCGCTGGCCGTAGAATGACAGAGACCAAACTAAGGCTGTCAAAAGCAAAGTATAGTTTATTAAAGAATAAAAAAACTGTTGCAACAGGGTCCTTCCACTCACGTAGCAGCACGGAGTGAAGAACCTAGAACAAAGGAAGGTTGACAGTTTTATAGGTTTTTCTGTACATGTTACACAATTGTATGAAAGGCGATAAATGGATTTGGGAGGAGGGCTATCCGGTGAGGACAAACAAGTTGATAGTCCTTGATGAGGAAAAACAAAAGGTGGCAGTTCCTGGTGATAGTCCAGTTGATGCTTATGTACATTCCTTTATTGTTTCAGGCAACTGGTTGGAGATGCGGCAGATGTCAGCGATATCAAAATCTAAATAAAGTTGTTTTTCTTCCTTGAGCTTGTGCATTAGTGTCATTTTGTCAAAGACTGGCTAGGTGGCAGTGTGGGATAAGGAATGCCAAGGTGGAAAGCGCAGAGAGTAAAAAGTCCATAGGATATATAGGAATTCATATAAAGTTGTCCATAAACATATACTGAGCCACGGAGCATACAAAAGTTAATAGAAATGAAGCTTGCGGGAACGTTTTGTCTAGTGGATACAATATCAATTGAAAGGTATCAAAAGTTACACTTTAAGGCTGTTCTGGGAAGGAGTTATACAATCATTGTAGCGGGAAGGAGGGAACACAGTGGATACATAGCAACTTCGTATTGACATTTTCAAGGAACGTTTTGACAGCTTGTAACATGGTTAAAAAAATACAACGAAATCTCAGCCTAGGAGAGGGCATGGAGAAAAAGCTTTGGCTATACAGTATAAAACAATTAGTCCTTTTAATTGACATAGTTTATTAACACAGGATCGGTTGCGTTTCCTGGAACCGATAATCTCTTCTGGGAGGGAGACGGAGACGCTTCGTCAGCAGCCAGAACGGGATTTTTGTGTAATGATCGTGATAGCTTGTCATTCCAGACATCCTGACTTGGTTTTTGTTATGTGTGCCCTTCTAGGGTGTTGATAGCAGGGTTTATGATAATCGTGGAATGTTTACTAGGGTGGAGAGCATCCTAGGGCAAGTCTGGGCAAGAAGGGATTATTCCTTCCCTTGGTTCAGGCAGTTTCCCCTTTGACCTGATTCCCGATGTCAGGTAGAAATATGGCTTCTGTGTGGGCAATGAGTGTGTCCCCTCTCTGTTCATTTCTGGACCCCTTAAACGTGGATTGTGTACCCCGATTTCTATTTCATTTCCCCTCTCTGCGGCCTAATTTTTAATTTATTAAAAATTAATGCCGCACATCAACGTTTACGTAATCACCATTTCCCAAATGGAACATCGGAATTTCTTCTGGAAACTCGGGGGCTCGCTGGAGGGGGGCTTGGAGGCTTACAGAGGGAGCTAGAGATCTGCCAGCGGCTGTCGCTAAAGGACAGCTCTGGAGGCAGCAGCAGGAAAGGAATAGGAGGAGTGCCAGGGATATAGCAATGTAGACGGTCCCCTTCACTACCTCCCTGAGCCAAGTGACATTTGGGAGCCATGACCAAGGGTCCCAATTCCCCAGTCCCTCATGCTGGATGTTCCTGAGATCATGAACGAGGGAGTCCATTGTTTGGAGATGCGCGGTGACGTTAAGGGTCTGATCAGAAATGTAGGAGCAGCACTCTGCCCCGATGAGCTTACATGTGCCGCCCTGGGAGGCCAATAGAAGGTCAAGAGCAAGGCGATTCTGCAGGGTCATGGAGCGGACCTGGGTCAACTCCGTCAAGACTGACATGGTGGAGGCTTCAGACTCGTTTATAAAACGGAGCAAAATGTCCGTCAATCGTAAAATGTCCAAGTGGTTAGAATAGGCTCCGTATGCAGGAATGAGTGCACGGAGCCATGTCTCTCCACTAGCACTGGGCTTCCGGGAAGTCACTGGGGAACGTCTGTTCCTTCTGCGGCCATGGGGTAAATTCCGGGTTACTCGAAGCCCCGGGTGCACATGACCCAGGTAGCAGGATCCTTGCATGTGTATGCTGACCCAGGTGAAAGCTCGTGTGGAACAGACCCAGAACAACCCACTCAAGGGTTCCCCAATACGGCCAGTCTGAAAGGTTTCCACAAGGGCCGCGCTAGGGGTTTCGGCTATCAAGGGGTAAAGCACTGCGGTGAGGGCAGATTTCATATTTGGGTAAGGGCGGGAATGGGTACGGTTCTGAATCCATGTCCTGTTTCCCTCGGGATCACTAGCGACAGTCACTAAGCAGGAACTGGATCCTATGTGATCCTTGGTTCCCGAAAATTTTCTACATAGTGGCCCGGTGGTTTCCCCGCTTAAGTAGATATATTGAGAGGTAGGCTTTATAAAAGTCAGGTTGCGGGTGAAGAGGTATTGGGATCTGTACTGATCTAGTGTGAGGGGTGTCGCAACAAAAGGCACCCCTTGCTCAATATGTGCTGGGGTATGAGCGCATATCCAGCAGTCGGTGAGGTTAGTTGCATGGGCTACCTTCTGTACTAATTGGATATATGAATTGCTTTGCCAAGCGGATCTTAGGGAGTTGCGTTGGGAACCAGGAAACTCAGATAAGTTGACAGATCTGGGGGCCGTGCCGACTGGGTGAAGGGGGTCATGGCGTTGAAGGAGATACAAGTCGGAAGCTATCCCTCCACATCTCTGGGGCCCCTTGAAATCCCATTCTAAATCAGTGCTACCCCCAACTGGGTGTAACCATCCTTCCACATACTTGTTCCCATCCCATGCTGAAAAAGTCCCCAGATCCCATAGACAGCAGAACTTTCGCACACAAATACCTTGAACTGTGGTGGTACTGACAGGATGGGTGCAGGTAAGTCCATAAGTCCAGAAGTCATTAGAAACAGAGTCCGTATACCCTTCCCAAAGTCCATGTCCTATCTCAGTGGGGTCAAAAGTCCTGACTGTCATTCCCCATTGAGTTTTGTGATAAGTTCCATTGTGGCAAGTTAGTCGGTTCCACAGGTTGTCAATGGTGTAGAATGCGCGTCCGATGATGGAATACGAGGCAGACCGAATGAGCAGTTCCCAGACTTGAGTGTCCTGCAAGCGGGGGCGGAAAGCATGTCGGAGCCAAGTCGTGGTTCCGGGCAAGCAGAAATCGAGGTTTCCCAAGTTGCTCAGAGATGAGGGATCGGTGGAATCAACCGCTTGTCGGTCCAGGAAGAAAAAATCTGTCGGGTTCCTTCCGCAGTCGAATGGTGGGTTCGCGGTTACCGGGAGGACGGAAAGACTGCATGCCAGGAGCAGGAGGCGGTCCATCCTTAGAGGTGAGTTGCCAACCTGTAGGGGAGAGAAAGAAAACATGACAGACACGATACACTTAGGGAGGAAGGGGCTTGGGGCTTGGGTTTGACAGCATGCAAGGGAGGGGTAAGGGAAGAAGAGGGTTTGAGATAAGGGTAGGGAAAACAAAAACGGGGTATCAGGTGTTGGTTTCGGCGATCTTCTCCTTCCGGAACTGCAGTCGGATGGGAGGGCGGTCGGGGTCGTCTGGATGTGGGTCAAGCAGGATTCTAGATAGCCATTTCTCCGGTGACTCGTGGTCAGCGTTGTCTTCTTCAGATGGTGATCTGGTTGCCTGGGCTGTAGGGCTGTCCGGGGAGTCGGGGCCCAGGCCGGTGTCCATTGCGATGTCGGTCGGGGAGGCGACGTCCTCGGGCGGCGGTGGTGTAGATCCTTCAGAGTCGTCCTGTGGAGGTTGCGCTGGTTTGCAGAACGTGTGGTGGATCCACGCGGAGCGCTCGGACACCTTGACTGCCGTGGGTGTTGTGAGGAGGACTTGGAAGGGTCCCTCCCACTGAGGCTGTAGGGCTATGCGTCTGTAGGTTTTGATGCGTACCCAGTCTCCGGGTTTAAAGGAGTGGGCATCCACATCAAGGGGTACATTCTGACAGTTCGCGGCATATCGGTGAAGTTTCTTTAGTTGTTGCTGTAATTGTCTCACATAAGTTATTAGTTCATTCTCCCCAACTTCCAGTTCGGAAGTAGGAAGTTGAGTGGTATGGGTTGGCGATGGTCGGCCAAATAAAAGTTCGTAAGGGGAGAGTTTTAGGAGACCCCTGGGCTGACTACGGATGTTGTGGAGTACCAATGGCAGTGCATTAACCCATTTAAGGCCAGTGGCTTTACATATTTTTCCAAGTTGGGTCTTGATTAGTCCATTCATCCGCTCAGTCTGTCCGGATGAAGGGGGGTGATATGGGGTATGGAGTTGCCACTTAATTCCAAAAGCCTTAGAAATGGATTGGACGATTTCAGCTGCAAAATGGGTTCCGCGGTCGGAGTCTAAACGCCGTGGAACTCCATACCTGGGTATAATTTCCTGCATGAGAATCCTGGCCACGGTTTGCGCATTTGCATGTTTGCATGGAAACGCCTCCGGCCACCCAGAAAGGCGATCGGTTATTACTAGCAATTGTTTATACCCTAAGCAGCTCGGAAGCTCAGCAAAGTCCAATTGCAGGCTCTCAAAAGGAATATACGCCCATGGTCTGGAGCCGGGGGGCTTGCGGGGTTCGGTTTTGGGGTTAAACCCCGCGCAGATGGGACAGTTTTTAGATACCGATTTGGCGAATTGGTGAACACCTGGGGCATACCAGTGTCTAAGGATACTGTCGCTAAGACGGTTCGCCCCCCAATGCGTAAAATTGTGCAGGACCCGGAGATGGCGGGGTACCCAAGCTCTTGGCATTGCCAGGCGACCATCGGGCATGACCCACGCATTGTCATTTAATTGTGCTCCTAGCTCCTGCCATGATATTATTTCTTCTGGCTGGGCTGTATCATACATTCGTTTGAAGTCCACATCAGCTGGGGCCAAAAGGGCCTGAAATTCATTCCCAACTATTTCCCCTCTCAATCCCGCTGCCTCCTGGGCAGCGGAATCGGCAATCCGATTTCCTACAGAGATAAAGTCCGTGCCATTGGTGTGGGCCTTACAGTGAACTACTGAGATGGCTTTGGGATGGTGTATGGAGTCCATCAATCTTTTAACTAAGGTCGCGTGAGAAATCTGTGTTCCGGCTGCTGTTAGGAAGCCTCGTTGTTTCCAAAGGGTGCCGGTGGCATGCACTAGCCCAAAACAGTATTTAGAGTCTGTATAAATATTTACGCGTTTGTTTTCACTGAGCTCACATGCCCTAATTAATGCAATGAGCTCAGCCGCTTGTGCGCTGTAACGCGGATTGATGGGCATTGCTTCTAATATAGAATCGTGTGTCACTACTGCATACCCGGTCTGTCTATTTCCATTTACTACCTTAGAGCTGCCGTCTGTGAAAATTGAGAGATCAGGTGAGTCCATGGGCAAGTGGTCTAGATCTTCCCGTGGTTTTTCTGCCAGGCGAACTGCCAAGGTGCAGTCGTGGTGGGGAGTGCCATCATCGGGTAAGGGTAATAGGGTAGCAGGGTTTAGTGTGTTTACCCTTTTTATAAATACGTTGGATGGAGCAAGCAAGGCAGCTTCATACTGATTTAGCCTCTCATTGCTAAAATGCTGGCAGTTTCTTAAATTTAGCAGGGTGGCCACAGCATGGGGTACATTGATGGTTAATTCTTGATTTTGTACTATTTCCAAGGCCCTTTCCACTAGTTCGGCAGCCGCTGCAATTGCCCTAAGGCATCCAACAGTTCCCCTTGCTACAGGGTCCAGCTGTATACTGTAATAAGCGACTGGCCTCTCCTGTCCCCTGAATGTTTGTGTCAGGACTCCGGAGGCTACACCTTTCCGTTCATGAACAAAAAGGGAGAAGGGTAAGCGATAGTCCGGGAGACCTAACGCCGGGGCAGATCTTAGTTCCCTCTTTATAATCTCAAAGTTCTGTAAACTCTCCTTGGACCATTCTAGTGGTTCGCTTTCATCCTTGCTGGTCATTTTAACAAGGGGTTTCGTTAGCTCCCCATATCCCGGGATCCAGGACCTGCAGAACCCGCTCATTCCTAGGAACCCTCGTAGTTGTTTCTTAGTTTTAGGTAGGGGAATCTTGGTAATGGCATCTACCCTGTCAGTAGTCAGTGCCCTTGTTCCATGTCCGATAATGTGGCCCAAGTATTTAACTTCTGTCTGGCAAAACTGCAACTTCTTGGGTGACACCTTATGGCCTTTGTCAGCTAGCGTGGTTAATAGATAGATTGTATCATTTTGACAGTTCGTTTCAGATGCTGAGCATAAGATCAGGTCATCAACATACTGAATCAGAGAGGAATTGGAAGGAAATATTAAATCCTGTAGATCTTTGTGCAATGCACATGCAAAAATGGTGGGGCTTTCCACGTATCCTTGCGGAAGCCGGGTCCAAGTTAACTGTCCATTTTCCCAGGTGAATGCAAAAAGAAATTGGCTCTGTTCATGTACACGTATGGAGAAGAAGGCTGAGCATAGGTCAATTACACTGAAATGGGTGCTGTCTGGTGGAATTCCTGTTAAAATGGTGTTGGGATTTGCCGTAATGGCATGGCGAGGTATGACAAAGTTGTTGACAAGCCTGAGATCTTGGACTAAGCGATACCGAACTGGGGCTCCAGGGGGCGATGGTTTGCGTACTGGAAGGAGTGGGGTGTTGCAGGGGCTCACGCAGGGTACCAGTATGCCCTGGTCCATGAATTCTTTGATCATTGGTTTCAATCCCTCTATGGCTTCCCGTGGCAGGGGGTACTGTTTCACAGAAGGGTATGGTATGTCTGTGCGGTATTTTATGCATACAGGGTCGGCTGATTTTAAAAGTCCCACTGCTGTATTTGTGGTGCCCCACAAATGTGTTGGCACTTTGTCGATTAATGATGGGGGTATCTCTAGGTCGGTAGAGCTTGCCTCTGTTATGACACCTTGGAAGGAAATCGCAGCCTCCTCTGGCATATGGAGATATATTCCTTCGTTGCTGCATGTTATAGTTGCCTTTAATTTGCAGAGCAAATCGCGTCCTAATAAGTTTACTGGGCTTGAGGTCAGTAGGAAGGAATGCTCTGCGGTTAGTGGTCCTATAGCTACTTTAGCGGGTTCTGAAAGAGGACACGTTCTGGGAATCCCATCAATGCCCATTATGCGTTGTTTTGATTGACTTGATTTTAGGTGGCTGTCATTTAAGGTGGAAAAGGTGGCCCCAGTGTCTAATAAGCATTGGTACTCATGTCCGTCAATATTGATGGTGCACGTGGGGTCATGGGATGATAAATAGATTGTTGGGCACATTAGGGCTGCTTTAGAGGGATTCCCTGTTGGTTGTCATTGATTAATTTGTTGCGGAGCTTGTCCTGGGAATTGGTCATGAAACGGATTTGGTCCTATGGCAGGGGTAGCATTTGCCGCGGTATCGTTATCAATGGGAGTTAGTCTTGTGGCCAAGGAGCTTAAGAAAAGGGAACAATTTCGCTTTATGTGTCCTGTTTGGTTACAATAATAACACTGATAAGGGGCTTGTTGCTGGGCATTCCCTGGCCGTTGGTAGGGCGTATTATTTCGACCCGTCTGTGGATAATTTCCCCTTCCTTGCGGTCTAAAGTTCCTGGAGGAAGGATTATAAGGGTTGTTGGGTTTAAAGTTACTCTGGAATTGGGCTGAGCCTAGAGCTAATGCCAGGACCCTTGCGTCTTCTTCCTTCTCCTTCCTTGCCTCCTTCTTCTTCCTCTCATCCCTCCCATCATATATCGTTTTTGCAAGTTCTATAATTTCAGTCATTGGCCGCCCTTCATAAGGCACTTGAAGAGATAAGAACTTCCGTATGTCTGGGCATGACTGGTCCTTAAAAAAGCTCTTTACCACTACTTGATTTTCAGGGGTGTCGGGGTCAATTCCTCCCCAAGTACGGAAGGCATTGATTAGCCTGGTATAAAAAGCGGAAGGTGTCTCGTCAGGCCCCTGTGTAATTTCTCGAATTTTTGTCCAATTGACAGATTTTTTTCCAGCCGCTTTAATGCCATATAGGATAGCCTTCCTGAAGGTTTTTAGGCTCCAGATCCCTTCTGGTGTATTGTAGTCCCACTCTGGGTCGGTTATTAACTGAGCTTCCGTTACCGGATTAACGCCTGCCGGTTTATCAGATTGTGTCTCAGGCAACCGTAGAGCTTCTGCGGCTTTGCTCATTATTTCATCTCTCTCGTTGTCCTCGAAGAGAGAGCTCAGAAGCATGTGGACATCGGCCCATGAAGGGTTGTGGGTTGAAAATAAGATGGAGACTTTCCTATAGCACATTGTGGGATTGTCTTTTAAGGCGGCCATTTGATTAGCCCAATTCATTAAGTCCGTTGATAGGAAGGGGACATGTGAATATACAAAGGTTTTCCCGTCTGTTACTGGAACAGACCTAAGAGGATATTGTCCCATTAATCCCACAGCTGATGTACTGGCTGTTTCTTCCGCTGCAGGCGGACGGGTAGTTAATTCTTTTAAGGCTGTCACTAACTCTACGACTAACGTCTTTTCCGGATCCTTGCTTCTAGTGCGGTTGGCGACAGGGCTGGCTACAGGGCTGAGATGGGGGGGCTCGTCAGGTGGACTTTGAGTTACTTGGTCATCCTGGGGTCCCCTAGTTAAGCTGGGTGGTTCGGGTGTAGCAGCTCCCGTTCCCGGTCTACTTGTGGGGGTTACTTCTCCTCCCCTCCTTTCATTTATCTCCTGATTGGGGGGGGGTTGGTTCTGGAACCTGGGTACAACTGGGAATGCGATCCAGGGGCTCTTCTATAGTCTCTTGGTAAGATGGGGGTTTAGGATCCTTCCTTTTGATAACTGGCATCTGGGGAACGGCGGGGGGGTCATTGCCTTTAAGGATCTCCTTTGCCTTCTCGAACAGGTTAAGATAGCGAACCTGGAGGGGATACTGATCTTCTAGAGTGATCTTTAAGGCGGCAATCCGTTGGGTGTTAAACGACCCTCCTGGCAGCCACTTCCCTTCGTCTGGGTGATCCATGGTAAAGCGGACCCAGTGTTTTTTGCATAGTTTTTGCAAACGCGTTCTGTCTAGCTTGTCCGCTCCAGGGATATCACTCCAACTTTGGAGGACAAATTGTAACGGGGTTTCTCCCTCAAAGTCCTTACCAGAGCCAAGCTTCCACTGCGCTTTGCTCCGGTTGGGAGTTTGGGGTAGGAATTCCTTAGAAGATTGGGCGCCCATGTTTAACTCTCTGGCCTATTTATACTGCAGTGCGGGTAGAAGACCCTCCAATCCGGGACACTCTATTCCTTAAACTCCTGAGTCTAAGACTCACTCAACAGACGATACCGTCTCCTGCCTACCTGCACTTGCTAACTAGGTGGCTGGTGTGGCTAGATACCTAAGGACCCCCTCCCGGTCATTAATTGCCTAGGGTCCTGCAGCAACTTTCCTGCCTCTTACACACTAGGCTCAGATCCTACTGAACGCTTGCCTACGCAATGTCAGGTCGGAACTGAGGAATACAGAGTAGGAAAGGAACAGGCGCACTTGCATTCCCTGGTCACGGGTCCTACCCAACAAGGGTCGCCGTGGCAGGGGGGCGTCTTCACCTGAAGATTAAGAGCAGAGGAATACGGAATAAGGTTGGGTAGATTGCTCAGAACTCCTGCGCAGATTGGCAGGAGCGAGCTGGGTCCGTCCTTCTAGGGATTTCGTTTTAACGAAAGGACGGATCCCAAAAGGCTCCAATTCTTCTTTATCCCTTATGCCTTTACAGCTTAGCTGCAACTAGAGCCCAAGATAAGAAACAGAAAAGGAGAGAACAGTGAAGAGTGAAGTTTTAGATTTTTAGTTGCTGCAGTAATCAGCCCACCCCAAAATGTCCCTGTTTAATACTCACAACGAATGACTCCTGAAGCTTCGGTTTTCCTCAACGATCAGGTTCCTGGTAAAAAACCAACCCTTCCCAAATCTTTGCTTTGCCTTGGCTTGGTCCCGCTAGGCTCCCAATCACTCCCCTGAGCTCCGGACCCTGAAGTCGGGTTTCCCCCTGCAAGAGGCAGGAGCGCGCTGGGTCTCCTTTCCCCAGAAAGTCCGGGGCTCAAGGAAAAACTGGGTCCCTTCGTGGTCGCCAAATTGAGGTAAAATTTTAGCTGGTTCCTATGAACCCAGAGAAATGGATCCTGACCCAGGGAGAGCCCAAGGATCCAGGCAAGCAGGCACGATGTTGCCGCTGGCCGTAGAATGACAGAGACCAAACTAAGGCTGTCAAAAGCAAAGTATAGTTTATTAAAGAATAAAAAACTGTTGCAACAGGGTCCTTCCACTCACGTAGCAGCACGGAGTGAAGAACCTAGAACAAAGGAAGGTTGACAGTTTTATAGGTTTTTCTGTACATGTTACACAATTGTATGAAAGGCGATAAATGGATTTGGGAGGAGGGCTATCCGGTGAGGACAAACAAGTTGATAGTCCTTGATGAGGAAAAACAAAAGGTGGCAGTTCCTGGTGATAGTCCAGTTGATGCTTATGTACATTCCTTTATTGTTTCAGGCAACTGGTTGGAGATGCGGCAGATGTCAGCGATATCAAAATCTAAATAAAGTTGTTTTTCTTCCTTGAGCTTGTGTATTAGTGTCATTTTGTCAAAGACTGGCTAGGTGGCAGTGTGGGATAAGGAATGCCAAGGTGGAAAGCGCAGAGAGTAAAAAGTCCATAGGATATATAGGAATTCATATAAAGTTGTCCATAAACATATACTGAGCCACGGAGCATACAAAAGTTAATAGAAATGAAGCTTGCGGGAACGTTTTGTCTAGTGGATACAATATCAATTGAAAGGTATCAAAAGTTACACTTTAAGGCTGTTCTGGGAAGGAGTTATACAATCATTGTAGCGGGAAGGAGGGAACACAGTGGATACATAGCAACTTCGTATTGACATTTTCAAGGAACGTTTTGACAGCTTGTAACATGGTTAAAAAAATACAACGAAATCTCAGCCTAGGAGAGGGCATGGAGAAAAAGCTTTGGCTATACAGTATAAAACAATTAGTCCTTTTAATTGACATAGTTTATTAACACAGGATCGGTTGCGTTTCCTGGAACCGATAATCTCTTCTGGGAGGGAGACGGAGACGCTTCGTCAGCAGCCAGAACGGGATTTTTGTGTAATGATCGTGATAGCTTGTCATTCCAGACATCCTGACTTGGTTTTTGTTATGTGTGCCCTTCTAGGGTGTTGATAGCAGGGTTTATGATAATCGTGGAATGTTTACTAGGGTGGAGAGCATCCTAGGGCAAGTCTGGGCAAGAAGGGATTATTCCTTCCCTTGGTTCAGGCAGTTTCCCCTTTGACCTGATTCCCGATGTCAGGTAGAAATATGGCTTCTGTGTGGGCAATGAGTGTGTCCCCTCTCTGTTCATTTCTGGACCCCTTAAACGTGGATTGTGTACCCCGATTTCTATTTCACCGCCATTGGGCAAAGCTTAAACAAACAGGGCATGCAATACTACATTGCTAATATTTATTATAGGGTAATCACATGAAGATGGCCATAAATAAATGTGTTGTAAAATACAGAAGAGGGCACAGAGCTGCAGCAAGTTGTTAAACAAACACAGAAACGGCCATTTTTATTATTTTTTATTTTCTTCAAATGCTGCTGTAGCATCACTCAGCAGCCTGAATTCGCAGATCTGCACATGATCCATCCCCACCTCTGTGGACTCCCAGGCCTTCCTCTCCCCTTCGGGCGATTCTGCACCATTTACAAAGTTTCAGACATGCACAGGATTGTGCCACAAAGCAGCTTTGCTAGGTATTTTTGAATGACACAGATGCTTTTTGATGGAAGTTTTTTTGAACAGGTTTGCCTGCTTTCTTCATGGCCTGCTCCTGAGACTTTAACAGCAGACTTGCCGACAGAAATCAAGCAACGGAAGTTTGTCCTGCCACAAGAAACAAATGTGAGGAATTGGCTGCCTTTGTGTGTGAGCCAGAGTGCTGTTGAACACCCGGGAATAGTAGAAATAAAAGGTAGCAGGCCTTGTTCAAAAGAACTGCCCTCGAATGGGCACACTGTTTACTGAAAATTAGAGTGTGACAGGGAGTCGACTTATTCACTTTTATTTTAAAAGGGTATCTGGAATTGACAGGATATTACTGGGTCTGGAGGTAATCCATCGATTTATGAATTACTAAAGGGGATTGTCTGCTTGTCGGATCTAAAGGTGAGGCAAAAGGGGGTGAAATTGCAGCCAGTTTAGTTAGAACAAGGGTTCCTAAAGGGCAGCGCCTGGACCATCCGGGGGCCCTGAGCTTCGTTCACGTGATCCATGGCATCTCGGTGGATTTGTGGTTGAAGGTGGAAGCTGGCACATCAATTGCATTAAATACTCATATTGTTTATTAATTATAAGTTTATTTTATTATATTGTTACAATTTAAATTCTGTAGAATTCAAATTGTAATACAGTAACATACAATATTTAAGAAATAAAAGAAGCAAAAAAACAAGAGTTAGAAACCATGTAGCACCTAGCACAGTGCATTGCCATGGCTATAACGGGCAGAGAGGGTTGCGTGGTCTGCCAAGAATGCTTAGCTTAGTGGTCTTGGGGGAGGGAAGCGTGGGGACCACTGGTTTGCAGGGGTCAGCAAACTTTTTCAGCAGGGGGCCGGTCCACTTTCCCTCAGACCTTGTGGGGGGGGCGGACTCTATTTTGAAAAAAGTATGCCCCACAAATTCCTATGCCCCACAAATAACCCAGAGATGCATTTTAAATAAAAGGACACATTCTACTCATGTGAAAACATGCTGATTCCCGGACTGTCCACAGGCCGGATTGAGAAGGCGATTGGGCTGCTTCTGGCCCCCGGGCCTTAGGTTGCCTACCCATGGTTTAGAGGATAGTTTGAAAGTTCAAAATAGTTTTCCATTTGAGAGGTGGACTGATAGCAACCAAATGAAATTCAACGAGGACTAGCATTCAATGTTTACACACAGGAAAAGAGAGCCAAAAAGAGAAGTATAAGACGCATCATTTGTTTTAATAGTACCTTAGAGCAGATGCCTTTTCTGCTCAGAGCACATGCCAGCAACCAGCAGGGTTGGCATTGGGCCACGCAGCTATTTTCAGTGCCACTGCTGACCAGTGGGACATAAAAAGCAAGAAGACATAACTCTACCCACAAGCAAATGCAGAGTGGATCCCCCCACCCCCCACAGAAAAACTTCAAGGAAGTCCCCATACAGCAGGGGGGGTGGGCTTGGGAAGAAGTCGTGGGAGATCTTCCGGATGGACCTGAGCCACAACATGCTTCCCCCCCCCCCCAGCAGTTAACCACAAGCATCCAGAGGACTTTTCAATCAATGTTTCACAATGGCAGCTGTTGTGCTGATCCTTCTAGTTTATCTGGGTTATCAGCAAGCAGTGTAGGGGTAAGTAAGGTCTCTCTCTGGTGCCCCAGTTTTGAGTGTCAATGACCCACAGAATATGGCACATAGGAAAGCAGAAAGCAGCTTTCGAGCGAGTCAGCCCTTGGTCCATCTAGCTCTATATTGTCCCTGGTATGTCCCGCAGAGGATCCTAAGGTCCGTGAATAATAATAGCTTAAGGGTCCCAGGCCCTAAAGAAGCCAGATTATCCTCCCCCAGGGCCAGGGCTTTTTGAGTGATGGCTCCGACCTGGTGGAATGCTCTGTCTCACGAGACTAGGGCCCTGCAGGACTTGATTTCCTTCCGCAGGGCTTGTAAGACAGAGCTATTCTGCCTGGCCTTCAATTTGAATTAGCCTGATCCTCCATTCCCCCTTCCCTTTCCTTTTTCTATGAAGAAACCCTTCTGGGACCCCACATTTAAACTCTTCCCTGGTCTCCTTGCTGGCCCTAGCAGGACCAACCTGGCCAGTTAGCCTTGGCGATCACTTGATGTTTACTGAACTAGGTTCCCCCCCAAAAAAATGACCCTGAATTTTTGAATTTTATTGACATTGATGCTGCATTTATGTTGTATTTTATGCTGTTTTAAAGCTATTTTTAAAGTCGCATTTTAATCAATGTTTTATATTTGCTGTTAGCCGCCCTGAGCCCGGTTGTTAAACCGGGAAGGGTGGGGTATAAATAAAAATTATTATTATTATTATTATTATTATTATTATTATTATTATTATTATTATGGCTCCCTAGTTTCAGACAGACCTTCCTGGAGATGCCAGGGATTGAACCTGGGACCTTATGCATACAAAGCAGATGTTCTGCCCCTGCCCTACAGCCCACCTGGAAGCATCATTTGGATCTTCTTCTTCTTCTTCTTCTTCTTCTTCTTCTTCTTCTTCTTCTTCTTCTTCTTCTTCTTCTTCTTCTTCTTCTTCCACTCGTAGCCGAGTAAGATTGTCTTTCATAAACATGATTTTAACAATGGGTCCGTGGAGGCCAATTCTGGATCCACACGTCCTTGCACAGTGGGGACATTGGTTTCCGGGCGGGAGTTGATCACGGTGTGGATTTGCCAAGTGTGCCTTCCTCTTAGCATGTTTCTCCCTTGCGTCCTGAGATCGAGTTTCTTCAAAGCCCATGACACCTTTGGTAAAGGCTGTTCTCCAACCGGAGCACTCGCAGGCCAGTGTTTCCCAGTTGTCAGTGTTTATACTACACTTTTTAAGATTTGCCTTGAGACAGTCTTTAAACCTCTTTTGTTGACCACCAGCATTACGCTTTCCATTTTTAAGTTTGGAATAGAGTAGTTGCTTTGGAAGACGATAATCAGGCATCCGCACAACATGACCAGTCCAACGAAGTTGATGTTGCTTCAACACTGGTGATATTTGCTTCTTCCACTACACTGATATTAGTTCGCCTGTCTTCCCAAGTGATGTGTAAAAATTTTCGGAGACATTGTTGATGGAATCTTTCGAGGAGTTGGAGATGGCGTTAATAAGTGGTCCATGTTTCACAAGCATATAGTAAGGTTGGTAGTACAATAGCTTTGTAAACAAGCACTTTGGTTTCCCTACAAATGTCCCGGTCCTCAAACACTCTGCACTTCAATTGGGAGATTGGATCTGAATGGAGAAATGCTGACAGATGAGCTGATGTGATCAAGAAACAAAGAGGGAGGAAACAGGTAAGGCAGGTGTGAGGGACAGGGGATATCGCGAAGTCCCTCCCCTCCTGAGTTCAAGCCAATCACCGAGCACAGGGGAAAGCAGAGAGAGTTCCGATTCCAGTGGGGAAGCAGGAAGTCGTGTCCGAGGCTCAGGCAAGGTAGAGGAGCCAGGGTCCCAGGTGGGACAGGAAGGGGCGAATAAGGGGGGGAGACCCATCCCCCCAACGCCAGAACTACGCAGAAAGAGGAGGGGAAAGAGGATGGGTTTGCCAAAGCTTTTGTGTTGGAGAAAGACGCGCCAAAAGCCATTAGGAGGTTCTGAAACCGACTGATCACATCACTCCGTGTAAATAGCAATGACTTCAGCACTGTAAATACGCAGCACCAATAAAAGAATAAAATGCAGAGCTGCGTAGCGTCGTTACTCTGAAGTAGTCCACTCCGGCCACTGTGACAGCAACCTCCTAATCCTTTTTGGGCTACTTTGGAGTTGCCGGGATGAGCGTGTCAGAGGCGGAGAGATGGCGGCAGATCGCGGAGCAAGCCCAGCAAGAACTGCAGCAGCTGTCGCTGCAGGCGCAGGGGGAATTGAAGGCAGCTAAAGAAGAGACTAAGAAGGTCCAGGACGACCGGCTACAACTTGCGGAACAGGTGAGAGCGCTACAGGAAAGAGAGCAGGAATTAAGGGCGGTGGCGGTAGACCTCCAAAACAAGCTGGATGCAGAGAAAAACAAGGCGGGAGGGGCACCCCAAGTCCAAGTGCTGCCAGGAAGGAGAGCTGGGACGCTAGTAAGCAAGTTCAATGGAGACCCGAGGGAATATCAGGGCTTTGAGACTGAGATTGTGTATGCTCTTGAGCTGCACCACGCTGAGTTCCCTGATGATGAGCACCGGGTAGCGTTTATTGTGGAGCACCTTACCGGGGCAGCCAGGGAGTGGCTAAGACCGTTAATCGCAACAAAGAATCCTTGCATGAAGAATGTCAAACTATTTCTAGAAGGTTTGAAAACGATGTATTCGTCCGATAGTCATATGGACCAGACTAAGGAGGAACTTCATAATTTACGCCAAGGAAATATGACAGTTCGCGCGTATTGGGCGAAATTCACCATGCTGGTGCACAGATTGGGGTGGGAACTAGAGTCACCCCCAATGCAAGCGGCGTTCTACTTGGGGTTGCATGAGGAGGTGAAGGATGAGCTCTCGAGAGGTCCAAAGCCCAGTAATATGGATCAGCTGAGCAAAGCGGCTCTGGCGGTGGGGGTGAGACAGGAATCCCGGTGGAGCGACAAGCAAGCAACGCGCGCAAAGCGGGCTTGGTTCCCACGGTCGCAGGAGAAGCCACTCCCCCAACAACCCTTTCAAGCCACGCCTGGGGCCAGTCAGGACCAGGAACCCATGCAGATTGATAGCGCGCGCGCGGGGGCTTTTCAAACCCCAGCGGCGCCAAGACGCAAGGAGGGAAGGGGTGGGAATTGCTTTCTCTGCAACTCCCCTCAGCATCTCGTCAGAGACTGCCCACATCGCAGGGAGTGGCAAGGAAAGGCGGGAACGGTTGTGCCCTCCCCCACTGACGCAGCACCACAGCAGGGAAACGGGAAAGCCTGGCTGCAGGAGACAAGGGGCAGCAGCCAGGCACAGTCAGCAGACAACAGCCCCAGCCCACCCACCCGCACAGAGAGGAGCAGAGCCAGCCCACCCCTCCCAGAGCAGGAGTGGTTCTAGAAGTGACGCTCACGCTCCCAAATGGCTATCCCCTGACGGTCCTCGCCCTAATTGACAGTGGTGCCTCAGCCAACTTCTTCTCGAGAAACTTTGCAGAAGAGCACCAGATCCAGCTTCTGCAGCTGGATTTTCCCCTGCACGTGGCAACCATTGACGGCAGAGAGCTGCTGGGAGGGGCCATCACTCATCAAACCCCCCCCCATGAGAATGACGGTGGGAAGGCACTCAGAGACACTGGCATTCAACGTCACCACCATCTCAGACCCCCCCATCGTCTTGGGCATGAGCTGGCTGGCGCGCCACGACCCCTCCATCAGTTGGCACCAGAGATGCATCACTTTTGGATCGGACTTTTGCCTGGAACATTGCATGCAGCACCAACCAGGGGAGGGGCCTCCCATAGCCACGGTGGCCACCATGCACGTCAAAGGGGGTGAGGCGATACCCAAGCCGTACTGGGACCTGCAGGAGGTCTTCAGCGAAGCGGAGTCCGACCACCTACCCCCACACAGGCCTTTTGACTGCCAGATCAACCTGGTGCCAGGGGCAACTATACCCCCAGCCAAGCTGTACGCCATGTCAGACCAGGAACTGGAGGATCTGCGCGCTTTCATCGACAAGAACCTCAAGCGGGGGTTCATCAGAGAAAGCAAGGCAGCAGGGGGCAGCCCGGTCTTCTGGGTGGACAAGAAAGACACGCAACAGCGCCGTCTTGTGGTGGATTTTAGACGGCTGAATTCAGTGACAGAGCCAGTGGCTTTCCCCATGCCCAGAGTGGATGATCTCCTGACAGCGGCACGCAGGGGCAAGATTTTCACCAAGCTAGACCTGAGGGGGGCGTACAACTTGATCAGGATCCGGGAAGGCGATGAATGGAAAACCACGATGTTCACGCCTCTGGGCTCTTTTGAACATCTGGTGATGCCCTTCGGGTTGCAAGGGGGCTCAGCATGCTTCCAGGCCTTCATGCACCACGTCCTGGGGTCCCTCCTCTTCAGGAAATGCTTGGTCTTCCTGGATGACATCCTTATCTATTCCGATGACCCAGTGCAGCATGTGAAAGATGTCAGGGAGGTGTTGCAGCGCCTGAAGGAGAACCACCTGTATGTGAAGCTGGAGAAGTGCAAGTTTCACACCAAGGAGGTGGACTTCCTGGGCTACAAGCTGTCAGACAAGGGGCTGGCGATGGACAAAGACAAGGTGCAGGCCATCCTGGACTGGCACAGCCCCAGGACGCGCAAAGATGCCCAACGCCTACTAGGCTTCGCCAACTTCTACAGGAAGTTCATCAAGAACTTCTCTCGCGTTACGGCTCCCATCACTGACTGCCTGAGAGGCAAGCAGAAGTTCAGGTGGACACCAGAGGCGCAAGCAGCGTTTGAAAGCCTCAAGAGGGTGTTCGCCTCAGACCAGAACCTGTTCCACGTGGTTCAGGACGCGCCCCTACGCGTGGAGACAGATGCTTCTGATAAAGCTGTGGGCGCCATTTTGTTGCAACTGGATGCCAACAGAGAGTGGAGACCCTGTGCCTTCTTCTCCAGGAAGTTGACCCAGCCAGAGCGAAACTACACGGTGTTTGATCGGGAACTTCTTGCGATCCACGCTGCGTTCCAGCACTGGAGACACTTCCTGGTGGGCGCCAAGCACCCCATCCAGGTGTGCACAGACCACAAGAACCTGGAGTTCTGGAGAACTGCCAGGGTGCTCAACCAGCGGCAGATACGGTGGGCAGAGTTCTTCTCGAACTTCAACTTCTCCATACACTACATCCCGGGAGAGCAGAATGTCAGGGCGGATGCCCTCTCCCGCAAGCCAGAGTACATGGAGGAGGAGGCGCCACCGGCACCCAGGCACATTTCCCCCCCGTCAGCATGGTCCTGCGGAGCAGCAGTGGTGAGCGAGGCGGAACTCACAGCACTGACGGCAGCGGATGAATTTGCCAACCGCATCTTCAGAGAACTGAGAAGGGGGGGGGGAGCAGGCAAAAGACTTTGCAGAACGCAGGGGGCTGCTTTTCTACAAGGGTGCACTGTACCTGCCCACCACCCAGCTTAGACGTACGGTCCTCAAGCAGATGCACGACAACCCAACGGCGGGTCATTTTGGGAGGGACAAAACCGCTCACCTAGTCATGAGACACTTCTGGTGGCCAGGGGTGCGGGAGGATGTGAGGGATTATGTAAGGGGCTGTGACACCTGCCAGCGGGCAAAGGTGGTCAGAGCGCCACCAGCAGGTTTGCTGGAGCCCTTAGCCACACCGCACAGGCCGTGGGAAGTAGTGTCCATGGACTTCATCACAGACCTGCCGTCGTCCAGGGGCAAGACCGCAGTGTTGGTGGTGGTGGACCTCATGTCCAAAATGTGCCACTTTATACCGTGTGCCAGGGCGGTCTCTGCAGAAGAGACAGCCAAACTGTTTGTGGATCACGTATTCAGACTGCATGGATTACCTTTAAGGGTTATTTCGGATCGTGGCCGCCAATTTGTTTCCAGGTTCTGGCGGCGGCTCATGAACCTCCTGCAGGTGGAGGTCAGCTTGTCGACGGCTAGACACCCGCAGACCAATGGACAGGCGGAGAGGGTCAACGCCATTCTGCAGCAGTACCTGAGATGCTACGTCAGCCAGCGGCAAACGGACTGGGTGGATCGCCTGCCACTGGCAGAATTTGCCTACAACAATGCGGTGCACGTCTCCACAGGGGTGTCGCCCTTTAAGGCCAATTACGGGCGTGACCTCAGATCTTTCCCAGAGAGGGAGGGGGAGGAGGAGGAGGAGGGCCCACAGGCTGAGGATTGGGCAGAGGAACTGGAGACGGTGCACCAGCAGCTCAGAGAACACTTGGAGAGAGCCAAGGAAGCGTACAAGAAGGGGGCAGATCGCCACAGGCGACTGGGGGAGGTCATTAGGGTGGGGGACAAAGTTTGGTTGTCCTCGGAGGGCCTTCCCATCAGAGGGCGATGCAAAAAGCTGGCGCCCAGAAGGTTGGGCCCCTTCACGGTCACGCAACAGGTCAACCCGGTGGCATACAGGCTGGCACTGCCAGAGGACATGAGGGTGCACCCTGTGTTTCATAGATCGCTGCTGTCGCCGTACAGGGAAAGCAGCAGGCTCCGAGACAGCGAACAAACCCCTGAGGGAGGGGGGGAGAGGGAAGGCAGGGAGCAACTCAATGAGGCCACGGCCATCCTGGATTCAAGGTGGGGGGTGGGGGGACTGGAGTACCTCATGGCATGGGAGGATGCTCCACCGTCCCAGAATGAATGGGTCCCAGCCACTCAGATACAGGAGGAATTCCTGGTAGAAGAATTTCACGCCCTCTTTCCCCATAGACCCAAGCCCTGGCACATGGAAAGGGAGGGGGAGGGGGAGGAAGCACGGGAGAGCAGTTCACCATGGCGCTGGGAAGCGGAGTTTGAGGAACCAGAGGATGAGGTATGGGTGTCACCGAGATCCACCCAGTCAGAGGAAGGAGCAGATTGGCAGAACATTTTTACCCCCACCAGCTCTGACGCCACGGACTTTTTGGGATTCCCATCCTCCCAGGCGGAAGGGGGGGGCTCGCAGGACTGGGGGGAGGTGTTCACACCAACGGGCTCGGAAAGCACTGAGTTCTTAGGCTTCCAGTCATCACCGACACCTGGGGGGGACCTGGGGAGGGGTGAAGGAGAGCTTGGGAGGGGGGTGGATGTGAGGGACAGGGGATATCGCGAAGTCCCTCCCCTCCTGAGTTCAAGCCAATCACCGAGCACAGGGGAAAGCAGAGAGAGTTCCGATTCCAGTGGGGAAGCAGGAAGTCGTGTCCGAGGCTCAGGCAAGGTAGAGGAGCCAGGGTCCCAGGTGGGACAGGAAGGGGCGAATAAGGGGGGGAGACCCATCCCCCCAACGCCAGAACTACGCAGAAAGAGGAGGGGAAAGAGGATGGGTCTGCCAAAGCTTTTGTGTTGGAGAAAGACGCGCCAAAAGCCATTAGGAGGTTCTGAAACCGACTGATCACATCACTCCGTGTAAATAGCAATGACTTCAGCACTGTAAATACGCAGCACCAATAAAAGAATAAAATGCAGAGCTGCGTAGCGTCGTTACTCTGAAGTAGTCCACTCCGGCCACTGTGACAGCAGGCATCCCCAAGCTGTGGCCTTCCAGATGTTTTGGCCTACAACTCCCATGGTCCCTAGCTAAGAGGACCAGTGGTCAGGGATGATGGGAACTGTAGTCCAAAACATCTGGAGGGCCGAAGTTTGGGGATGCCTGAGGTAAGGGAATTATACAGACAAGGTGGCAGGGCCGGCTCACCCATTGGGTCTAGTGGCGCAGGGCGCTGAGGGGCGCCCCAACAAGTGAGGGAGCTGCGCGGCGGCCTCCCTTTTGCCTCCTCCTGCATGCCTGCCACCCGCGCCGCTCGGGAGAGCAGGGAGGTCAGCGAGTGGAGCAGGGGCACTAGGACCCTGTTCCGCTCTGCAGCACCAGGGTCATCCCTCACCCCGGCGCTGCGTTTCATTGGTAGAGGCGACGCCACATGGCAGCAGCTCTACCAATGAAACGCAGCGCCAGGGTCATCCCTGTTGGCAGGAAGGCTCGGATGCCATCCCGCAGTCTGGGGCTCTTCACGCTGGCTCCATGGCACCCATCTGGCCTCCTTCCCTCCGTCCTTCCCTCCATGCTGAGGCGGCCGGGGGATAGCGAGCGGCATCGGCTGTGCCCAAGTAACCGGGAGGGGGGTGGTGCTGGGCTTGTTTCCCTGTCTCCGTCCTTCCACCCGGTTTGGGGCGGCACATGGGCGTAGGCAGGGGGGCAGGAGGGGGCAATTGCCCCCCCTAGAAGCAGGGCCGCTGGCCAGCCTGCCCCGCTGCCCGTCCGGTGCCGTCTCCCTTCTCCCTGGCTGGCTGTGGAGCGGGCGGAGGGAAAGCCAGGCAACCGCTTTGCGCGGCTCTGGGGCTTTCCCTCCACCTGCCCTGGCGATTGCAGAGGGGGAGAAGGGAGTCGGAGCAGCCCGATTTCGGGCTGATCCTGGCTCCCCCTCACCCCTGCCAATCGCGGAGGGGGAGAAGGGAGTCGGAGCAGCCCGATTTTGGGCTGATCCTAGCTCCCCCTCGCCCCTGCCGATTGCGGAGGGGGAGGAGGGAGTCGGAGAAGCCCGATTTCGGGCTGATCCTGGCTCCCCCTCGCGCCTGCCGATCGCGGAGGTGGAGGAGGGGATCGGAGCAGCCCGATTTCGGGCTGCTCCGATCCCCTCCTCCCCTCCGCCATTGCCGGGGCGGGAGGAGGGAAAGCTGGCAAGGGAAAAGGGCCCGCCCCTTGCCCCCCCCGATTTTCATCCTGGCTATGCCCCTGGGGCGGCAACTGACTGACTGACTGAGGCTGCTGGGCTCTGCTAACGCAGCAGCCAGTGCAGCGCCAAAACCTGGCTGGGTGGCGGCTCACCTGAGGCGCATGGACTCGGTGTCCAGGTGTGGTGGTGGAGGCGGCAGCAGTGGCGCTCGACCCGCACGCTCAGTGCAAGGCCGGGACTGGAGAGGTAAGAGTGCAGCGCGTGTGGAAAGTACAAGCGCCCAGGGGAGCAGGGCCAGGCAGCATTCAGGTATGCGGCCGCAGGAGCTGAGGGGACAGGAGCTGCTGGGATCCTGCCTCTTCCAGCCTGCCTGGTAGTGTGTGGATTGTCCTCCTGGGCCGGGGCTATTTTTATGACTTGCTGCAAGTGAGGAGAGGGGCTTGTTTGCAGCCTGCCTTTCTTGGCCTTGCCCAAAGGAAGCTGGAAAGACTGGGGGGGGGTCAACTCTGGGAATTGGGGGGGGGAGCACCGGAGGGATCTTCGCACCAGGGCGTCGGGTATCCTTAAGATGGCCCTGCAAGGTGGTGGGTGAAAGTCCCTCACATCTCCCATGTGTTTCCATAAATCAACATCTGGCATCATATGCTGGCCTTGCTTGAGATACAAGGTACCCCGACACCTAGATCAGCTCTCTGTTTTCAGGCTGGAGCTGCATTTGGATAATATTTCCTGCCACTCTTTTTGGTCCTAGAGCTATTGGGGTGTGCAGATCAGCCAGGCGGAAGGAGGGGACAACAGTTGCAGCCCTTTGACTCCCAAACCCAGTCTTCTTTATGAAATAAAGAGAACCTGAGCTAAACGGAGGCTGTAGCCTTTGAAACCTCTCATTTATGTTCCAACAGCTCAAATGTTTCAAAAATTAGTGTCCTGTAATGCCTAGGAAGAGGTGGGGCTGTGCGCAATTTGTGGGAAGGGTTGCCACAGAGCATGGTGTGCTGGTCAGCTGTTAGACTTGTGTGTGTGTGTGTGTGTGTGTGTGTGTGACTGTCAGTGCATGTGGAGGGTTGGAGAGAGGAAGGAGGAGAGGGTTGTCACTGGCTACTAGCCACAAAGGCTAAGCTTTTCCCTCAAAGTCGGAGGCAGCAAAGTTTGTGAAGTCCAGCAGCTGGAAACCAGAGGAGGGGGGCGAGTGTGCCCTTGTGCTCAGATCCTGCCTGCTGGTTTCCCAATGGTTGGCCACTGTGAGAACATGATGCTGAACTAGATGGGCCATTGGCCTGATCCAGCAAACTCTTCTTATGTAGTCTGAGAGAGTGAAAGGGTAGCAATTGCTGATAAAATATACAAATCCCTAAAGGTGCATGGTCTCAGCTTGTAAGATGTGCATCCATTATCTGGATCTTGGTTTATCAGTGTGGTGGGGAGCCTGTGCCCGCCAGATGTTGTTGAACTCCAGCTTCCATCAGCTGTGGCCAGCATGGCTATTGGTGAGGGATGATGGGAGTTGTGGTCCTGCAACATCTGGAGGGCCAGGGATTCCCCACCTCTGATTCCACAGCTGCAGCCCAACAGAGCAAGGCTCTCGGAGAGCTCTCCTTCTCCAGTCCCAGAAGCAATGCAAGCTGCTCATTAGCCCCTCCTGAAAGCCAAGTGAGGTATTTGGAAGAGAACAACGTAGCTCATCTCTCACTACAAGGATCCATTCACAAACAGTGGAGAGCCATGGCTTAAGCAGCTGGTCGTTTGGATCTCCCACATCAGCACACCCTTTTAAAGTGTCCACATGTCCTGCTAATCAATGAGGTAATCTGGAAAAGAAACACAAGAGACTTTCTAAAAGCAGTTTGGCGTAATCAGCTTAATTTTTCCAGGGGTCATTTGTGGAAGCACCGAGCAACCTGTGCAGATTTGTCCCTGTGCACAACTGTCAGGCATCCATGACAGACTCTTGAGACTGAAGAAGAAAACGCAGCCAGTTTCTTGTAAGCAGCTGTTCAGAGTTACCGTTATCCACAGCCAGCTCTTACTTCCGTACCCTTTCAAACCTCCAGCTGCACTGGTCCCCCAGCCAGAGTTTCTGATAGCTCCAGCCCTGCTTAGAGCAGCCATTAAAAGGAGCCCCAAACATTTTAGTAATTGAGGACCGGAAGCCGACTGGAGATGCCACTTCACAATCAACTGGGAAGTTGTCCTGCACGTCTAAACAGAAATGGAAGTGATCTGAACAAGACCAGTGACCCCATCCATTTCAGTGGGGTTTGCCCTGCGAGTAAATGCCAGTGGGTCATTTGCCCACGAGGCTGATCTGCCTGCTCTTAATGGTACCTAGGCTCCACTCCAGCTCACTTTGGGGTTATCATTAGTTTATACATACATACATACATACATACATACATACATACATACATACATACATACATACATATCCCACCTTTTCATCAGACAGGGGCTCAAGACAGCTGACAGATAGAAACAGGCAAAAACATAATGGGGGGGGGGCAGTAATTAAAAAGCAATTAAACCCTAATAGCATCAAACCACCATAGCCTGGTAGCAGAATTGCACAGCTCCTGGTCTTCCAGTGGGGCTTGTCTAGGAAAACCTCCTGCTCTGTTGCACCCAGTGTATGAATGATGGGACCTAAAATCTGGGGAGGGGCTGAAGCTCAGGGGTAGAACCTCTGCTTTGCGGGTGGTCAGTCCCAAGTCCCATCCCTGCCACCTCCAGTGAAAAGGCTAAAGCAGCAGGTGAGGGGGAAGAAACACAGACGTGCAGCCGCCAGTCAGAATAGTTGAGCCTCGATTGAGTTCCCTCTATTTGTGCTTTAAGTGAAATGGGGGCAATAGTTTGGGAACTGGCAGGGACCAACCATCTCCCAAGGAGTATTTGCAAGCAGAAGACACAGAGAGAGACAGAGAGTTTGACTAAGCTAGGACAGCGTCAGGTGGTGGAACATTAATGCCTTGCAAGGCAGCAGAGTGCTGTGCTGTCTCCTTTGCCCTGTGCCATGTCGGATGTTGAGGAGCCCCTGGTGTTCTGCTGGAGGCTTTCGGTGCAGTTAAGCCATCTCATCTGCTGCCACAAGGCTGCCCTTCCTTCATGCCTACCAGGGATGAGGGAAGCTCATGTGGTGTTGTACGGCAGCTGCCATCACCCCTGACCATTGGCCATGCTGGCTCCCTATCCTTTCAGGTGCAAGTGGTGGGGACGGAATCAGCTGCAATCCGCCTGTACTACTTTACTGTCAAAGTGGGCTGTAAGAATCAGGGAGAACAGGACCCCCCCGCCTCTAATCAGGAGCAGCTCATCGGCCAGTAGTCATGAGAGCGCAGACTCGGCAGAGGCTAAGCAGGAAATAGGAAGAGGGGATCGGGGCTCTGACAACCTGAGCCCCACAGCCAGGAACAAAGGGAGAAGAGCAGGGGGGAAAGGGAAAACATGGAGCGCAGACCTTTACCCCCGGTTCCAGAATTAAGGAAAAGACGGAAAGGGAGGAGACTGTCCGTTCTGCACCTTTTATGTTGGAAAAGGGGGCGGAGAGGGGGGGGCAGTCCCGGATTCTGGATCGGACTGAACTGAGAAGACATCTTTCCTGACACCACCTTACACTGTACATAGAATGCACCAATAAAGATTGTTTAAAGACAAGCAGGTGCAGAGTCGTTACTCTAGAGTAGCCGTAATAACCTCTGACATGGGCCCTCCCTTTGTCTTGCCACTGCAGCCAAGCTCTCCCCCCCCCAGCATTTACCCTTTGTACTGGGTTGTGGTTCCACTGCTCCTTTGCCAACCTGGTGCCCTCCAGATGCTGTTGGGACTACAAGGCCCACCTAGAGAGTGTCAGGTTGAAAGGCTGCTTTCAGCCCCATCTGTCCTTGTCTCCTGATGGAGAATTGTCAGCCCTCCCTTTTCCCTTTAACCATTTTGCCCCATTCACAAAAATATTTTGGGCAGGCTCTTCTCACCAGTAGCCTAGGTCAGAGCCAAGTGCTCAACCTACTTCCAGGGCCAATCGAAATGTAGTTTGTCACACAGTTTGCCTTGGAGTGCATGATTTCTCTTTATCAAATAGCCAGCACTGTGTGTGTGTGTGTGCTCCCAAGCTAAACCTTAGTGAGGGGAAAGGGGGTATTTACAGAGGCTTACACACCCAGCCCCCTTTGCAGCATGCTCTCCCCCAGGAAGCTCACCTGGCATTACTTAACTAACGTTACTCCTGTACCAGGCAAAGACTTTCCACATCTCCTGCACCTTTTGATTAAGCCTTTCAAAGTAGTAGTAGTAGTAGTAGTAATAATAAGTAATAATAATAATTTTATTTAGTGTCTTTTATTATCATGTAAACTGATGCTTGGCTCATGTGTTCATTTTTCTGAGTTGCGCTGTTATATTGGATTGTTTTAAGATTGGATTGTTTTAAGAGTCTGCAGCAGCATTGGCAACCAACATATGCAATAGAACACAGTTTTTTATAAATCCCTTCCTGCCACAGTTCTGGTAAGAATCACTGCCTCCTTCCACAGTGAAAAGTGGTGAGAATGAATGGAATGGTGGAGCCCATGACATTCTCCGCCTGCCCTGAACAGCTTCTTCCAGTCACAACCACAGCAGGGACAACCTTCCAGAGTGTGTGCCTGTGCATGCACAACATAAGACTTACACAATAGTCTAGGCTCACCATCCCTTGGGAGTGAGGGCTGATCCTGTGCCTTTAACAGCAGCTTCTTCTGCAGACATTGACAGGGAACAGTCTTACCTCTATGCCATGAAAAGGGCCACCAGCTGGTAAGTGCAAGTCAGGCAGGAGGAGAGGCCAGTTCCCCCCCCCCCTGCTTGGGTGGCAACATGAGCAGAAGGGAGAAGGACAACTTGGCATCAGTTCACGCTAACCATATTATTCCAATCACTTTTGTCAGTCTACCAACACATTATTTTATTCTTGGCGTATATGATATATTAAAAAACCCTTCAGTTTTCCAGAGAAGGTGTTTGATGTGTGTGAAATTTACACAGTGGAAAAGAAGCACAGGTTCTTCCAACTCATATTTTTGCATGTTGCTGGGCTTACAGGGGCTGCTGGCTTTGGGACACCTGGGTTCAACTGGGCACACCTGGAAGAAGAAGAGCTGAAGCACAGTTAGCATCATCATCTCCATGAGGGGGTGGGCTGAGTTCAGCCCCCAAACTTCTGCCTGCTCTGCAATTATTCAAGGCCCAGGAGCAAACCTGCTGACTGACTCTTCACCCAGTGACTCTAAAGCTCCTCAAGGCCAAGCCTGTGGAGGGAAACAAGGGCATTTTACCCAGACAAGACCTCACGATGGAACCAGCCCTCTAACTGGGCATTGTGCCTCTGTTTCAACAATGCAGGGGGTCCATTTCCTACAGCAAATGAGTTGTGGGAGCAAACAAAGCCTGGGCAGAAGAATATGATACTTAGCAAGCTAAACTATTCACAGTCATCAGCTGGTGGGTGGCCAACACAGGACCTTCCACTTGTGAGACTACAAATCCCATCATCCCCAGTTAGCATGGGCAATGGGCAGGGATGATGGGAGCTGTAGTCCCACAACACCTGGAGGGCACCACACTATTTGAGCTTCAGCTAAGCTGCCAAACTCTACCTCTAAGCATCAACCTTCAAAAAAAAAAAGAGAGAGAAAAGAATATTTGCTCTTTGCATTCTTTCCTATTGCTGCTGTGGTGCTTGTTCCTAGATAGAACAGGACCATGAATTCAACCTAGTTGTTACGGTGGATGTTGCCAGAAAGACAGCTGGCAACTGGGCTATCTTGACCTGGAATTTCTGAGAGCATAAAATGCAGTGGGTGGTAGAGGTTGTAACAGATTATTGGAGAGTTTTGTGCAGTAGCAGAAGACGTGGGCTTTTGTGTCTCAGCCCTAGAATGGTCGTGCCAAGAAGGCAGGAATACTGAACAGTCTGGGGACAGAAAGTTCTTCACCCTACACAGAAACATTCTAGACGAGCACCTTGACATGGCAGGAGATGCTTCCCCTCAGCACAGCTTGCTTAAAACAGCACTGTACAAGAACAGAAAGGCAAGGATCCCAGGGGTTTCATTCCACCATTTTTCAAAGACTGCCCAAACATTTGTGTGCTTAAAAGAACTAGAAAAACAAGAGTCTGTCTTAAGAGCCCCCACCCCAGTGTTAAGAGACAGAGGGAGACTTGCTTGTTAGCCTGGGAAGGCAGAAGCTGTGGTGCAAACCAGTTTTGAACAGGTTCTTAACAGAGCAGCATTTTTAAGGTGCCTTTCAAGGTGGCATGCAAAGCAAGTGTGCTGATTCATTCCTTGGCTCTGTGAACAGTCACTGCATCCCAGATATGTGGTCTCTACAGCACCATCTGTCGGGGGGGGGGCGCACATCGTCACAGTTGGGCGCTACAAACCAAGATGGCTGCCCTCATCCACAGGTACAACAATGTCTCCTGATTAATAACCTTGGTCACAGCGCTTTCCCCAGTCGCACTGCAGCCATGGTCTCAAGACAGGCTGGTCTCCCATCGATTACCAAAAGTTGGCTTCAGACAACCAGCATGAAGGAGCCTGAAAATGGCAGATTAGAGTGTGGAGTCCATCACTGGGTGTCCATTCTGAGGCAATATCCTGTGCTCTGTGGTGCTGGACTTGACCGACGCAGGCGAGTACTTTGGCATCCTGTGACAGGCAAAGCAGAGAATCTTCCGGAAAGTGCTGCGCATCTCATTGTCCCGGTAGGAGTAGACGACAGCATTAATGAGTGAATTTATTTCAGCCAGAAGCAGGACATATTTCTCCACCGATAACACATCACAGGTTTCACAGCCAAGGCCGTCCAACAGGAGCACCACCTGTCCAGGGGTCCAGCAGATAACAAAGGCACCTAAGAACAGGAGAGAGGAATCTCTTTAGCATTTGGAAGAGATCAGAGGCCTCCTGGCTCCAAGGGACAGGACACTTATTTGATATGCTCAGCACTTTTTTAAAAAATGTGCAAAATGCTTGCATGGTGGAGGAACACACACTTCTGCTCCCACACTGCTCTGAAAGCAGCAGGAGGAGACACCCTTAGTGGTATTCCCCAGTTAAGAACAAGATTCTTGCAGCGGCCATTCCATCAGAGTTCAGCACAGAGAAAGGGCACAGGACAACCCCCTCAGCTCTGCTGCCAGGACCTCCAGCCATTCCTTGCTCACCATTGGTGCCTAGCTATGGCTGTTCCATTATATTATTATTATTATTATTATTATTATTACCTGCCCTTCACCAGCAGGTTACAATTAAAAATTCAGAATTAAAAACAGTTAGAACATACTAGGCTACATGAACAATTTCCATCCCAGCTGGTTCTAATACAAACTGTAACTTTTAAAAGAACTGCTACTTAAACTTGCATTTATGCTTCTCTCCCCATCCCTTTTTCCTTAAGTGTCAAGTCTTTTGCAGGGGCTGCCCGACTACTGATCTTTGTAAGTCGTTCTGGGAGCCTTTTCAGCTGGTGAGTGGAGTAAATGTGCTTCAAAGTGACAAAACCTGCAGAAATTCCCTCATCTCCATCCTTATGAAAAGCTGCAGGACCCCTTGTCTTCTTCTCATAACCTGGTAATCCTAGACAGCTGCTGGGTAAACTTTAAGAGGAAAAGACTAGAATTCTCCATCTCCTCTCATGCCTATCAGACTTTCATGGCCTTTATCAAGAGGTGTTTTTGCACTACTTTTTTATACAGTACATATATATTTAGTGTTGAATCTATCTCAAAAATAGGCTCCACAAAGTTGCAGCCCTTATCCTCAGATTGCCAACTGACCAGGGGAAAACATGTTCAAACCTGGATCTTGTGCCTCCCCAAAAGTAGAACCCAGCCAGGAAACGTTTTGACAACATGAAAATAAGCATCACCACCCCTCAAAATCACAAACAACCTGCCCTGCTCCTCTAAACACAAATAAGTGTGCCTGAAAAATATCCATGCAAGCCTCCCTGGTGATTCTTTTTCTACTCAAATTGAGGTTTATTACAGGACCCCACCCTGTTCTCAGCTGGAGCTCATTACCAAGTAATTGGGTGTCCTCCCCCCTCAAGCCATCATCCGGCCGCTCACTCTTCAAGCCTCCCCTCTTGCTTCTCTGCAGCCAAAGATGGAGAAGCTCTATACAGTCAGCAAAAACAAGACCTGGAGCTGCCTGTAACTCAGATCATCAGCTTCTTATAGCAAAATTCCAGCTTAAACTGAAGAAAGTAGGAAAAACCACTGGGCCAGTAAGATACAATCTAAATCAAATCCCTTATGAATACACAGTGGAAGTGAGGAACAGGTTTAAGGATTTAGATTTGGTGGACAGAGTGCCTGAAGAACTATGGATGGAGGCTCGTAACATTATACAGGAGGCAGCAACGAAAACCATCCCAAGGAAAAGGAAATGCAAGAAAGCAAAATGGCTGTCCAATGAGGCCTTACAAATAGCAGAGGAGAGGAGGCAAGCAAAATGCAAGGGAGATAGGGAAAGATACAGGAAACTGAATGCAGATTTCCAAAAAGAAGCAAGGAGAGACAAGAGGGTCTTCTTAAATGAGCAATGCAAAGAAATAGAGGAAAACAATAGAATGGGGAAAACCAGAGATCTGTTCAAGAAAATTGGAGATATGAAAGGAACATTTCGTACAAAGATTACCATAATCAAGGACAAAAGTGGTAAGGACCTAACAGAAGCAGAAGACATCAAGAAGAGGTGGCAAGAATACACAGAGGAATTATACCAGAAAGATATGGAGGTCTCGTACACCCCAGGTAGTGTGGTTGCTGACCTTGAGCCAGACATCTTGGAGAGTGAAGTCAAATGGGCCTTAGAAAGCACTGCTAATAACAAGGCCAGTGGAAGTGATGATATTCCAGCTGAACTATTTAAAATTTTAAAAGATGATGCTGTTAAGGTGCTACACCCAATATGCCAGCAAGTTTGGAAAACTCAGCAATGGCCAGAGGATTGGAGAAGATCAGTCTACATCCCAATTCCAAAGAAGGGCAGTGCCAAAGAATGCTCCAACTACCGCACAATTGCGCTCATTTCACACGCTAGCAAGGTTATGCTCAAAATTCTACAAGGCAGGCTTAGGCAGTATGTGGACCGAGAACTCCCAGAAGTGCAAGCTGGATTTCGAAGGGGCAGAGGAACCAGAGACCAAATAGCAAACATGCGCTGGATTATGGAGAAAGCTAGAGAGTTCCAGAAAAACGTCTACTTCTGCTTCATTGACTATGCAAAAGCCTTTGACTGTGTCGACCACAGCAAACTATGGCAAGTTCTTAAAGAAATGGGAGTGCCTGATCACCTCATCTGTCTCCTGAGAAATCTCTATGTGGGACAAGAAGCTACAGTTAGAACTGGATATGGAACAACTGATTGGTTCAAAATTGGGAAAGGAGTACGACAAGGTTGTATATTGTCTCCCTGCTTATTTAACTTATATGCAGAATTCATCATGCGAAAGGCTGGACTAGATGAATCCCAAACCGGAATTAAGATTGCCGGAAGAAATATCAACAACCTCAGATATGCAGATGACACAACCTTGATGGCAGAAAGTGAGGGGGAATTAAAGAACCTTTTAATGAGGGTGAAAGAGGAGAGCGCAAAATGTGGTCTGAAGCTCAACATCAAAAAAACCAAGATCATGGCCACTGGTCCCATCACCTCCTGGCAAATAGAAGGGGAAGAAATGGAGGCAGTGAGAGATTTTACTTTCTTGGGCTCCTTGATCACTGCAGATGGTGACAGCAGTCACGAAATTAAAAGACGCCTGCTTCTTGGGAGAAAAGCAATGACAAACCTAGACAGCATCTTAAAAAGCAGAGACATTACCTTGCCTACAAAGGTCCGTATAGTTAAAGCTATGGTTTTCCCAGTAGTGATGTATGGAAGTGAGAGCTGGACCATAAAGAAGGCTGATCGCCGAAGAATTGATGCTTTTGAATTATGGTGCTGGAGGAGACTCTTGAGAGTCCCATGGACTGCTAGAAGATCAAACCTATCCATTCTTAAGGAAATCAGCCCTGAGTGCTCACTGGAAGGACAGATCCTGAAGCTGAGGCTCCAATACTTTGGCCACCTCATGAGAAGAGAAGACTCCCTGGAAAAGACCCTGATGTTGGGAAAGATGGAGGGCACTAGGAGAAGGGGACGACAGAGGATGAGATGGTTGGACAGTGTTCTCGAAGCTACAAACATGAGTTTGGCCAAACTGCGGGAGGCAGTGGAAGACAGGAGTGCCTGGCGTGCTCTGGTCCATGGGGTCACGAAGAGTCAGACACGACTAAACAACTAAACAACAACCTGTATCTACAAGTTACGGGAAGCCGCCAGGTTTCCAGAAGTACCAAAACAAAACCAAGATCAAGGGGAGAAACTACCCCATGAGGAATGAGCATGAGGAATGAGGCATGAGCATGGTTTACAGCAGAGCTCCGTGAGGGCCAGCGAGCATGCTCAGAGGGAAATAAAGCTGACCGATGGCTGGAGGAAAGAAGCAATCAGGGGAAAAGGGGGCTTCAGGATGGAATGGCATACGTATCCTGACAAGGGCATGGCTAGCTGGAACCCTATGGCCAGCACTCTGCACTGAAAAATACTCTTGCAGGATCCACTTGTGCTAGAGGGCAAACAGCAAGGGAGGCCTGTGACCCTCATGTCATCCTTGTGGTCTGTTTAGGGAGCTCAGGATCAGGCTCGCTAGCTGAAATTGGTTTCTCCAGCCCCATTTCAGCTTTTGGAAAATGCTAATTTCAACAAGTCACCCACACCAAGTAATGCTTCCAAAACAAATAAAAACACACAATTTTTGTAACTGTATGGGATCTGTAAAACTTTAGTGTTCAGAAGACTGACCCCTTTAATATTTTTCACTCTGATTATGAGTTGTATTTACTAGAAGTCTCCTTAAAGCAGTGCACAAACTACTGTCATCCAGCAAAAGGTTTTATCTGAAAACTTTCCACCCGTCCCTCCAGAAGAAAGGTCAAGATCGTTCTTCCTTTGTGAAGTTCCCAGCTGCATGGGGTGTCTTAAAAGCGCATACAAAGCCAGGGATTGGACATAATGGAACTGAAAATGGAAGCGGAGACTTCTGGCTTCTTCTTTGCAGCCTCTACTGCAGAAAGGAGGTGAGCAGAGCAGCCATTCCCAACCCCGTGTGCAAGCCGCTTTGCACTACAACTCCCATCAGCAGGACACTGGCCTGGGAGAGACTGGTGCAGAGTCTCATCTGTCTCAAAGGCAGAAAACAGCTACTCCATGACCAGATGTAACAAATGTCTCTCTGTCTCTATTACTAAAAGGCGACACAGGAATCCAGAGGTGAAGCCACACACACTCTTCTCCCGCCACCTCCCAAATAAACCACTTTATACTTGGGAGTTTATAAATAAAGAGACATTCCTTCCAGCGCTGTGTGAAAGAATAACCTCCTGCCACCAGTGAGGGTCCCTCTCAGCCTGATTCCCCCTTTTCACGCTGGCAACCTGTGGACACTTCCGATGATCTTCCTAAGCCTCCTCAGGGTTCCTCTAAGACACACACTTTTGCCTCCTTTCCTGAGGTCAGTTTTGTCCTCTCCTGAGTCACCACTTCTGTGAGTTCTGATACCCCACTGGAACAAGAATGACGATTCTTCTTGGCACAAAAGAGATGAATTTTATTATCTTAAAAACATAGGTCTTTCTTTAACGTTTCATGTGTTTTTCCGCTTTGTTTCAGTTGTGCAATAACTATGTCAAACATTTGACACCAAGCTTTCCTAAACCTCATCTAAAGCACCACTCTCCTGGCCTCTCCACTTTCTTCTTCCCATCTCTCTCCTCCTTCTCCCTCTCTCCCCAACTGACCAAAGCGCTCCTCCCTCTTTTTAAACTGGGAACAGTCCCGCCCCCATCCAAATGTTATGTCAGTCAGGCTGGAGGTGGATTAACTCTTTTCCAGCCAGGTAGGAATAAATATTTCAAAACTATGTCAATCCGTTACACCATATCATGGAGCCAAACTGAATTTCTCCATGGGGGGCATGTTCTAAAGGGCAGTTTTCCCGTAGAGCAGGCTTCCTCAAACTCGGCCCTCCAGATCTTTTGAGACTACAATTCCCATCATCCCTGACCACTGGTCCTGCTGGCAAGGGATCGTGGGAGTTGTAGGCCAAAAACATCTGGAGGGCTGAGCTTGAGGAAGCCTTCCATAGAGTAACGGCCAGGCCTGCACGCCACCTACCAGTCAAAATGTGTCTGTCCCCCCAGGTGTGGAATCCCTGGATCTGGCCCCCACATGCCCTACATGAATTCAGAGCACTCCTTGAGAAACACCTCAGTTCACCTCCCCTTCTACTGTTCTGGGGAGGAGAAACATCTGTCACAAGTACCAATTTGACAGGAACAAGTGAGAATGTGTCACAACGGCGCTGGCAGTGGCCCTCTGGCTCAGAGCAGAGCTTGTCCGTCTCCATTCATTGTCTTCCTGAGGACCCTGCAAAGCCTTTCTGGGGAGATCACTATTTTATGGAGAAAGGGTCCAGAAAGCACAGGTGGGGTGGTTCAACGTGTGAAACCAAAACATCAAAATCTAGGGGTGTGTATTTATTTTAAAAATGAACTGAAAAATGAAAAGAGCCCTGCTTCATTTTGAATAAAAACAAATAAAATCCCATCCATCCAAACCCCCCCCCCAATCATTTTCCATTTTCTTTTATTTGCAGCAATGTTTTGTTCTGGAAATGGTCTGGCCCACTGTGTACAGTTCACAGAGAGGGCACAGAGGAAGAAAAGTAAAAGTGATAGATTGTAAACCCTCTACAGTTTAGATAGCAGTTGGACTGTGTTTGTACACCTTTTTAAACTGCCTATAAAACTGGGATTCTTTGCACCTGCAAATTGGCAGGTATTGTGGCTTGGAGCAAGTAGTCCAGGTTTGCAATGTTCCTGCCATCTGGATGACGAGCACCAAAGTCATGGCATCAGAAGCCTGTTAGGATTGCCCATTGAAATAAACAGGGGGAACCCTAAAACAAATATACTGAAAAAGAACAGAGAAACAGCCTCCCCTTTTCAAAATCCACTTGGCTACTAACTTTGCCCGGTGGCCTTGGGCATCCCGTCGCTCAGCCTAACCGTATTACACCCAGGGCTGCCGTGGTTAAATGACAGCCTCCACTCTTGGAAAGGGAGAAGGGGGGTGTGAGGGACAAAAGATATCGGGAGGTCCCTCCCATCTTGAGCTCCAGCCCATCCCCGAGTGCTGGGGAAAGCAGGGAGAGTTCCGACTCAAGTGGAGAAGCAGGAAGTGGTGTCCGAGGCTCAGGCAAGGTAGCAGAGCCACTGCCCAAGGTGGAACAGGAAGGGGGGAGCAAGGGGGGGAAGGCAGATCCCACCGACTCCGGAATTGCGCAAGAAACGTCGGGGGAAGAGGCTGGGTCTCCCCAAGCTTCTTTGCTGGAGGAAAATGCGCCAACCTCCATTTGGAGGTACTGAAGAAGACGGATAAGATGTGTCAATCTCTGTAAATAGCACTGCCTTTAGCACTGTAAATACACAGCACCAATAAAAGGATAAAATGCAGAGCTGTGTGGAGTCGTTACTCTGAAGTAGCCCACTCAGGCCACTGTGACAGGTAAGAAGTAAGAAAGAAAGCTGCGCAAAGTGAGCCACTGGTGGTCCAGAGAAACTGATGCAGAAGAGTGGAGTTTGGAGACAGCTTGAAGAACCAGGAGCAGGTGCTGTTGCTGCAGGAGCAGATGGCCCAGGCAGATGACCCAGTCCTGAGGGCCCCTCCCCGCTCTTTGGCCACCCTCACTCTAAAGCAGCAATAGGAGCAAAGAACTGAATGAAGATCTAGAACCACCACTCCATCTGGCAGCGCAAAAACCAGCGGAGCACGCTGCTCCTGCTGCTGCCGTCAATGAGACTCATTGGGCGAGGAGTAGGGGTGGGGCCCACTGGACTGGCTGGCACCACCAGGAACAAGGCTGGATCTGCTCCCAATGTACAGCCAGACCAATGTCATCCCAAACCTGGAGCTGGGCCTGAGGACATCCTTAACTATTCAAAGGGGGAAGCTGCTAAAGCCAATATTCTCAAAGAATCAGTGTGGTTACCAGGGGCGGCTTGCCCATTGACTCTAGTGGCGCGGGGCGCCGGGTTGTCAGGGGGGCGCTGCGCGCTGTGCCCACCCACCAGCTGCGGGAAGAAACGGGGCGGGGCGGGGGCGCCGGAGCGATCTGTGTGCCAGGGCGCCCAACCTGCTTAAGACAGCCCTGGTGGTTACAGAGTTTGGCTATCTGCTTCCTAAAGCTTTATCCTCTGAGGAAAAGCTCTTCTGCATGAAGAATGAAATTCATTTCCTCTCTGGTCCCGTGATACATTCTGCAGATCATCATCATTTGGCCATTCCAAGACCTAAAGGAGATCCTGCCACACATTCACACGTGCCACCACACAGCCAGGATGACTCATCCACTCCGGAATTGCGCAAGAAACGTCGTGGGAAGAGGCTGGGTCTCCCCAAGCTTCTTTGCTGGAGGAAAATGCGCCAACCTCCATTCGGAGGTACTGAAGAAGACTGACAAGATGTGCCACTCTCTGTAAATAGCACTGCCTTTAGCACTGTAAATACACAGCACCAATAAAAGGATAAAATGCAGAGCTGTGTGGAGTCGTTACTCTGAAGTAGCCCACTCAGGCCACTGTGACAGCTACCTCCGAATCTTTTTTGGGGGCTACTTTGGAGCTGCCGGGATGAGCGCGCAAGAGGCGGAGAAATGGCGGCAGATCGCGGAGAAAGCCCAGCAGGACCTGCAGCAACTGGCGGTGCAGGCACAGGGAGAATTAAAAGCGGCCAAAGAGGAAACGCGGAAAAGCCAGGAGGAGAGGCAGAATCTCATTGACCAGGTGAGATCATTACAGGATAAAGAGCAGCAGTTAAGAACGCTAGCGGTGGACCTCCAAAACAAGTTGGATGCGGAGAAAAACAAGGGCGGGGGGGGGCCCAACTCCAAGTATTGCCGGGAAGGAGAGCGGGGACCCTAGTGAGCAAGTTCAACGGAGATCCAAGGGAATACCAGGGCTTCGAGACTGAGATATTATACGCCCTTGAGCTGCACAATGATGAATTCCCTGATGATGCACACAGAGTAGCGTTTATAGTGGAGCATCTTACCGGAGCAGCAAGGGAGTGGCTCAGACCGTTAATCGCGGCAAAAAACCCTTGCATGAAGAATGTCAAATTATTTCTAGAAGCTTTAAAAATAATGTATGCGAGTGACAGTCATATGGACCATACCAAAGAGGAACTTCATAATTTACGCCAGGGGAAAATGACAGTTCGCGAATATTGGGCTAAATTCACCATGCTGGTGCACAGGCTGGGGTGGGAACTTCACTCGCCTCCCAGGCCACTCCTGGGGCTGGGGCAGATCAGGAACCCATGCAAATTGATAGCGCGCGGGGGGGGGCTTTTCAAACCCCAGCGGCGCCAAGACGCAAGGAGGGAAGGGGCGGGAACTGCTTCCTCTGTAACTCCCCTCAGCATCTCGTCAGAAACTGCCCCCACCGCAGGGAATGGCAAGGGAAGGCGGGAACGGTTGTGCCCTCCCCCACTGACGCAGCACCACAGCAGGGAAACGAGACAGCCTGGCTGCAGGAGACAAGGGGCAGCAGCCAGGCGCAATCGGCAGACAACAGCCCCAGCCCACCCGCCCGCACAGCGAAGAGCAGCGCCAGCCCACCCCCACCCCCAGAGCAGGGGTGGTTCTAGAAGTGACGCTAACGCTCCCTAATGGATATCCCCTGACGGTCTTAGCCTTAATCGACTCGGGTGCGTCTGCCAACTTCTTTTCGAGAAAATTTGCAGAAGCGCACCAGATCCAACTTCTGCAGCTGGACTTTCCCCTGCACGTCTCCACCATTGACGGCAGGGAGTTGCTGGGAGGGGCCATCACCCATCAGACCCCCCCCCATGAGAATGACGGTGGGACGGCACTCAGAGACTCTGGCATTCAACGTCACCACCATCTCGGACCCCCCCATCGTCTTGGGCATGAGCTGGCTGGCGCGCCATGACCCCTCCATCAGTTGGCACCAGAGATGCATCACATTTGGATCTGACTTTTGTCTGGAACGTTGCATGCAGCGCCAACCAGGGGAGGGGCCACCGATAGCCACGGTGGCCACCATGCACGTCAAGGGGGGAGAGGCGATACCCAAACCATATTGGGATCTGCAGGAGGTCTTCAGCGAAGCGGAGTCCGACCACCTACCCCCCCCCCCCCACAGGTCGTTCGACTGCCAGATCAACCTGGTGCCAGGGGCCACGCTACCCCCAGCCAAACTGTACTCCATGTCAGATCAGGAACTGGAGGATCTGCGTGAGTTCATCGACAAGAACCTCAAGAGGGGGTTCATCAGAGAAAGCAAGGCAGCAGGGGGCAGCCCAGTCTTCTGGGTGGACAAGAAAGACACGCAACAGCGCCGTCTGGTGGTGGATTTTAGGCGCCTGAACAGCATGACAGAACCGGTGGCGTTCCCAATGCCCAGAGTGGACGATCTGCTGACAGCAGCGCGCAGGGGCAAGATCTTCACCAAGCTCGATCTGAGGGGAGCGTACAACTTGATCAGGATCCGGGAAGGCGATGAGTGGAAGACCACGATGTTCACGCCTCTGGGCTCTTTTGAATATCGGGTGATGCCCTTCGGGTTGCAAGGGGGCTCAGCATGCTTCCAGGCCTTCATGCACCACGTTCTGGGCTCCCTCCTCTTCAAGAACTGCTTGGTCTTCTTAGATGACATCCTTATTTACTCCAATGACCCAGTGCAGCATGTGAAGGATGTCAGGGAGGTGCTGCAGCGCCTGAAGGAGCACCACCTGTATGTGAAGCTGGAGAAGTGCAAGTTCCACACCAAGGAGGTGGACTTCCTGGGCTACAAGCTGTCAGACAAGGGGCTAGCGATGGACAAGGACAAGGTGCAGGCCATCCTGGATTGGCACAGCCCCAGGACGCGCAAAGATGCCCAACGCCTACTAGGCTTCGCCAACTTCTACAGGAAGTTCATCAAGAATTTCTCTCGTGTTACGGCTCCCATCACTGACTGCCTGAGAGGCAAGCAGAAGTTCAGGTGGACACCGGAGGCGCAAGCAGCGTTCGAAAGCCTCAAGAGGGTGTTCGCCTCAGACCAGAACCTGTTCCACGTGGTGCAGGACGCGCCCCTACGCGTCGAGACCGACGCGTCGGACCGAGCGGTGGGCGCGGTCTTACTGCAACTGGATGCCAACAGAGAGTGGAGACCCTGTGCCTTTTTCTCCAGAAAGCTGACACAGCCAGAGCGCAACTACACGGTGTTTGATAAGGAACTTTTGGCGATCCATTCTGCGTTTCGACACTGGAGACACTTCCTGGTGGGCGCCAAGCACCCCATTCAGGTGTGCACGGACCACAAGAACCTGGAGTTCTGGAGAACGGCCAGGGTGCTCAACCAGCGGCAGATACGGTGGGCAGAGTTCTTCTCGCACTTCAACTTCTCCATCCACTACATACCGGGGGAGCAGAATGTCAGGGCGGATGCCCTCTCCCGCAAGCCGGAGTACATGGAGGAGGAGTTGCCACCAGCACCCCGACATGTGTTTCCCCCGTCGACATGGTCCTGCGGAGCGGCGGTGGTGAGCGAGGTGGAACTCACAGCACTGACGGCAGCAGATGAGTTCGCCTCCCGCATCTTCAGAGATCTGCGAGGGGGGAGGGAGCAAGCCACAGACTTTGCAGAACGAAGGGGGTTGCTTTTTTACAGGGGAGCCCTGTACCTGCCCACCACCCAGCTCAGAGGTAAGGTCCTCAAGCAGATGCACGACAACCCAACGGCAGGTCATTTTGGAAGGGACAAAACCACGCACTTAGTCATGAGACACTTCTGGTAGCCAGGGGTACGGGAGGATGTTCGGGACTATGTAAGGGGCTGTGACACCTGCCAGCGAGCAAAGGTAGTCAGAGCAGCACCAGCAGGGTTGCTGGAGCCATTGGCCACACCGCACAGGCCATGGGAAGTGGTGTCCATGGACTTCATCACCGACCTGCCTTCTTCCAGGGGCAAGACAGCAGTGTTGGTAGTGGTGGACCTCATGTCCAAAATGTGCCATTTTATCCCATGTGCCAGGGCGGTCTCGGCAGAAGAGACAGCCAAACTGTTTGTTGACCACATATTCAGACTGCATGGATTACCCTTAAGGGTTATCTCGGACCGAGGCCGCCAATTTGTTTCCAGGTTCTGGCGGCGGCTCATGAACCTCCTGCAGGTGGAGGTCAGCTTGTCGACGGCCTGGCACCCGCAGACCAATGGACAGGCGGAGAGGGTCAACGCCATTTTGCAGCAGTACCTGAGATGCTACGTCAGCCAGAGGCAAACGGACTGGGTAGATCGCCTGCCACTGGCAGAATTTGCCTACAACAATGCAGTGCACGTCTCCACAGGGGTGTCGCCCTTTAAGGCCAACTACGGGCGCGACCTCAGATCTTTCCCAGAGAGGGAGAGGGAGGAGGAGGGCCCACAGGCAGAGGATTGGGCGGAGGAACTGGAGACGGTGCACCAGCAGCTCAGAGAGCACCTGGAGAGGGCCAAGGAAGCGTACAAGAAGGGGGCAGATCGCCACAGGCGACCGGGGGAGGTCATCAGGGTGGGGGACAAGGTTTGGTTGTCCTCTGAGGGCCTTCCCACCAGAGGGAGGTGCAAGAAGCTGGCACCCAGAAGGTTGGGGCCCTTCACGGTCACGCAACAGGTAAATCCGGTAGCCTTCAGGCTGGAGCTGCCGGAAGACATGAGGGTGCACCCAGTGTTTCATAGATCGCTGCTGTCGCCGTACAGGGAAAGCAGCCGGTTCAGAGGCAGCGAACAGCCCCCCGAGGGAGGGGGGAGAGGGGAGGCAGGGAGCAACTCAATGAAGCCACGGCCATCCTTGATTCACGAAGAGGGGCGGGGGGCCTGGAGTACCTCATGGCGTGGGAGGATGCCCCGCCGTCCCAGAATGAATGGGTACCGGCCACGGAAATTCAGGAGGAATTCTTAGTGGAAGAATTCCACGCCCTCTTCCCCCACAGGCCCAAGCCCTGGCACATGGAAAGGGATGGAGAAGGGGAGGGGCCTGAGGAAGAGGTCGCAGAGGGTAGTTCTCCATGGAGGTGGGAGGCGGAGTTTGAAGATCCTGAGGAAGAGGTGTGGGTTTCTCCGAGGTCGACCACGTCAGAGACAGGGGAGGACTGGCAGCAGATTTTTACTCCCACCAGCTTGGACGCCACGGACTTTTTGGGCTTTCCGTCTTCTCAGGGGGAAGGAGGACACTCGCCAGATTGGGGGGAGGTTTTCACGCCCACAGGCTCCGACGACACGGATTTTTTAGGTTTTCAGTCGTCCCCGGCACCTTCGGGGCCCCTAGGGAGGGGAGGAGGAGGGCCTGGGAGGGGGGTGGATGTGAGGGACAGAGGATATCAGGAGGTCCCTCCCATCTTGAGCTCCAGCCCATCCCCGAGCGCTGGGGAAAGCAGGGAGAGTTCCGATTCAAGTGGAGAAGCAGGAAGTGGTGTCCGAGGCTCAGGCAAGGTAGCGGAGCCACTGCCCAAGGTGGGACAGGAAGGGGGGAGCAAGGGGGGAAGGCCGATCCCACCGACTCCGGAATTGCGCAAGAAACGTTGGGGGAAGAGGCTGGGTCTCCCCAAGCTTCTTTGCTGGAGGAAAATGCGCCAACCTCCATTCGGAGGTTCTGAAGAAGACGGATAAGATGTGTCAATCTCTGTAAATAGCACTGCCTTTAGCACTGTAAATACACAGCACCAATAAAAGGATAAAATGCAGAGCTGTGTGGAGTCGTTACTCTGAAGTAGCCCACTCAGGCCACTGTGACAGGTAAGAAGTAAGAAAGAAAGCTGCGCAAAGTGAGCCACTGGTGGTCCAGAGAAATTGATGCAGAAGAGGGGAGTTTGGAGACAGCTTGAAGAACCAGGAGCAGGTGCTGTTGCTGCAGGAGCAGATGACCCAGGCAGATGACCCAGTCCTGAGGGCCCCTCCCTGCTCTTTGGCCACCCTCACTCTAAAGCAGCAATAGGAGCAAAGAACTGAATGAAGATCTAGAACCACCACTCCATCTGGCAGCGCAAAAACCAGCGGAGCACGCTGCTCCTGCTGCTGTCATCAATGAGACTCATTGGGCGAGGAGTAGGGGTGGGGCCCACTGGACTGGCTGGCACCACCAGGAACAAGGCTGGATCTGCTCCCAATGTACAGCCAGACACAGCACCACAGCTTGGCTCATCCCAAACCTGGAGCCGGGCCTGAGGACATCCTTAACTATTCAAAGGGGGAAGCTGCTAAAGCCAATATTCTCAAAGAATCAGTGTGGTTACCAGGGGCGGCTTGCCCATTGACTCTAGTGGCGCGGGGCGCCGGGTTGTCAGGGGGGCGCTGCGCGCTGTGCCCACCCACCAGCTGCGGGAAGAAACGGGGCAGGGCGGGGGCGCCGGAGCGATCTGTGTGCCAGGGCGCCCAACCTGCTTAAGACAGCCCTGGTGGTTACAGAGTTTGGCTATCCGCTTCCTAAAGCTTTATCCTCTGAGGAAAAGCTCTTCTGCATGAAGAATGAAATTCATTTCCCCTCTGGTCCCGTGATACATTCTGCAGATCATCATCATTTGGCCATTCCAAGACCTAAAGGAGATCCTGTCACACATTCACACGTGCCACCACACAGCCAGGATGCCTCATCCACACAGCCCAGGCATTGCAGAGAGCAGCAGCCAGACACTGCACACTTCCGTAGCCCTGTGACCTGGTCATCTGGGAGAATCATTTGGAGAAACACAAGCCAGCAGCTGCTCACTAAAGGGATAAACCTGGAAACCAAAGTCCAGTGGGGGACTCCATGCACACTTTGTGGAGGGCCATCAATACTCCTTTGAAGATCAAAAGGTTGAACAGAGATGAAAATAAGTACTGTAAGACCTTGATCATTCCAAGAGTATGCAAGCAGACACATGGGAAGATCGAGGGTGGCAATAATGTACACCTTCTGGAAGTCAGCCTTGAAATTATCAAACCAGTTAGTTTGCCTGTGGGGAGTAAGAATTACCACCTGGAAGGGAAGAGTTACAGAAGTAAGCTCTTCCACCACCATTTAAGCCCACAGGAAACTACAATAATGGGGTGTGTGTGTAGGCCGGGTAGAGGAGGAAAAAGAACAGTGTGGACTAGTACAATTTGTAGTGCAAACCCCCCAGTAACCACCATTACAATCTATCATAGGGTTTAACTATAGATTTCAAAGGGAGACTGCAAAGAGATGGATAAGGACAGATAAGAAAATAATGTTGATATTCTCAGGATTGCTGCACATTCCAAGACAGTGGTCTGGGGGACAGAAGTGTATTCTGGCTGACAAAATGTCTGAGTTGCCTTGCAAAATAAACCCCTAGGTGTGCACAAGCAAGAAGTTCACTGAGGCTTGTTTCAGATAATCTGGGTGACAATTTGGCATATCTTGACTATCTTGACATTTTCTGCTAAAGGCCTAGTACCTTGCCTTGGTTTGGAGATGTGGGGGTTCAAAGGGTGGCTTCCCTGAAGCCACCTAGCAATCTTATAGTGGAAGCCAGATTTGAACGGGGATCATCTCCCATTTCTAGTTTATGGGCCACCAGAAGGCAATCCTTGGCATAGACCCACCAAAGGATCAACCTGCTGCATTATATGTTGAGATTGTGACCAAGAGACCGAGCATAATCTCTGTCTAGAATGGAGATGTCCTCCATTCATTTCAAATAGCCAACAACAAGGGACGCCTACCAATCCACAGCCAAGGAAGGTGTCGGCAGAAGCAAGGAGTCCGCATCCACATCTTTCCCAGAAAGAAATTCTTGACTGCAAAGAAACTGGAGGTCTGGTGAGACATTTACTTACTGAGGATAATGATAACTGTCTTGATGAGATTGATCATGGTCTCCCTGTAGCGTGGATGGAAGCTGGTGTGCCTGGACATGCGAGCCATCTTCCTCTTGACGTAGATGAAAATGTGAGTGTAGACGACCACCATGATGAGGAAGATGAAGAGGTTGGAGATGGCCCAAAAGGTCAAGTACCTTCGGCTGTAGAGCGGAGCCATTCTGGAGCAGTCCTTCAGGCTACACAGACAGTGCCAGCCGTAGGAGGGGATGAGGCCAAGCAGCAGAGCTGTTAGCCAGATGCAGACAATGAGGATTATGACTCGCTGGTTGGACATCTTGCTGTGGAGCTGCATGGTGAAGACTGTCTGGTGCCGCTCCACTGCAATGGCCAGGAGGTTGACCACAGAGGCCGTCAGGCTGGTATCCAGGAGGCTCTGCCTGACAAACCAAGTCTTGAGAGAAAGCTGGGCTGTGTTGGGTCCCGTGTGGAACATCAGGAACAAATAAGCAATGCCGGCAAAGAGGTCGGCAGCAGCCAGATTCCCCAGCAGGTAATAGATCGGATAGTGGAAGCGTTTGTTGATCGCAATGGCTGTAATGACCAGCAGGTTGGTGAGAAGCACAATGATGCTGACCGTCAGGCCCAGAACCACCACCAGAACATCCTTGTTCCTCCACACTCGGGACAGCTCCTTGCCACTGTTGTTGTAGAAAAATTCAATGGTCTCGTTGTAGTAGCACCTGGTCATCTTTTCAAATGGTCAGTCCCTGTGGTAGGGGGAGAAACAGAAAGAAAACAAGTCTTCTGTTCAGCGTGCCTTTAACTTTGGAGAGAGGACAGGGAGGCAGGGCCAGCTGGCGTAACATTTCCTGCTCATCTGAGGCACAAATTGCTCTCCAGTTTCTCATCCCCAAGATAAGCACAAACTGAATTCCCCCAATCTGGCTGTCACCACAGGGCCTGGCTCATTTAAGATAAACTCGTGTATTGTATGGCTGCGCTGCCAGCAGCGTTGGCCCAAGACATTGTGCCACTTGAGGCAAAACAGAAAATGGCGCCTCCTGCCTCCTCCTCCTGAGGCAACTGGAAGCGGCCTGGGGAAGCCCTGGGGTGCTGAAGGAGGCAGAGGAGGAAAACGGCCAGAGAGGCCAGGTAGCAGCACCATCAAAGGTACTGGTGGGCACCCAGCCCCAACCCCCCCCCCGGGTGACATGTTGGCAACCCCTGCAGTTGCTTCATTCATTGTTTACTGCATACTTTCATCTTTCTCCAATTTTCCTTCTCACATGCTTGATTTTTTTTAAGGGGAAAAAAGAAAAGGCAACGAGCATTTTGTGTGCATTCAAAGCATGTGTGATCATGCACAACTGCACTGCTGTGACCTCAAAGTGGCTGGAAAAGGGGGAAGAAGCAGAACAGGAGGGGGGCGAGGCAGAGGGGGCAGAGTGGACTCATGTAAGCTCCACCCACGTGTGGAATGAACCGCAACACAACCCCCACGCAAATCAACCAACTGAAAGGCAAATAGTTTAATCTATTGCCACCCCCAAAAAACCTGGAGCCCACCAGATGTTTTGTGCTCCAATTCCGATCAGACCCAGCATAGAGCTGGCTGAGCCTGATGGAAGTTGCCGCCCCAAACCTCCAGAGGGCACCCAATTGGGGAGGGAAGGCTGAGTTTCCTCTTCCCCAAAACTCTTCCATCTGGTGTCCAGCACATGTTCCGCAGCCACTGAAGCCGTCCGCATACAGGACAGGATGCAGTTGTCACAGACATTGCCGCCAACTCTGCTTCAAACACAAAAACCAGGATTAAACGCCAGCTAGTGAATGAGAGGCAAGTTTGGGAATCAAGCCTACATGCTCAGCCCCTGTTTTGTTTCCAAAAGATACCCTTCTAAAACCAAACCTATTTTAAAAAAATACAAATTCAAACCTTTATCTCAGCAAGTTCACAATTCAAGATCTGACATTTACCATTGCATACAAACAAAAAAGGTACAGTCCCATGTATAAGCGAAATTATACAACTCCCTGGTATTCCATCATTCCTTTTGAATCTGCTCCACATGGACATGTGAGGAGAGGTTAGCTAGTAATCTTACAACTGACCCCAGCTATTTATTTATTTTTCAAAAAATGCTGACAAAAGAAGCAAAATGAATTCTCTTTGGAATAGCCAATGGAGTATATTGGGTGCCTGTTTCATTAAAAAATGGGCAGAGGGTTTAAATATTACACCTCACTGGAAGTAACCTTATTATGGAAGGAATTTAGGGCATTGTAAAAGAGTTGGCATCTAGCTATATTAAGGCTGCCAGCCAAAGCATGAATTAGGCAAAATTCCCACTGAATTTAGATGTCAGCATGCAACAGATCCAGTGCTTTGCATGCAATGTGCTTAAAACCAGGTTCTGTCCCTGTACTCTTAGCAATGCATGATGGAGGCTATTACATGAGATATTTAATAATGGAAATTAATGTCTTGTATTAATAGGATTAATTAGCTGTTTATGGACAAACTCCTCGTGGAACATTTGATCCCTAGGATCAAATTACATTCCATTTAGTATTAGCTGAAGCAGTTACACGAAGGAATGCTATTTGGGGGCCACATGGAATACTAAGTGAGCCAGGAAGGGGGGGGGACATAATATCTGTGCTTAGAATAAGCTGCACATTTGCATAACTGAAGTGTAGAAGCTGGGTGTTTGGAAGAATTGCAGGTATTTTGGCAGGGATACATAGTGAAGGCAAAGGGGCAAGGAAGAGGAAACTCCAATGTCTTCGGCATGCAGAGAAAAAAATTGAAGCCTTAGCTAACACCTCTTGTGGCTTGCTAGCAGTGTTTGAAATTAGCGAGGCACATTACAACAAACTCAGGATTGTTTCAAAAGTTGTTTAAGGAACTATGACACACATCCCACCAATTACCCAGGAGCTGTTCATAGAATCAGAGAGTTGGAAGAGACCTCAAGGGCCATCCAGTCCAACCCCCTGCCAAGCAGGAAACACCATATCAAAGCATTCCTGACATATGCCTGTCAAGCCTCCGCTTAAAGACCTCCAAAGAAGGAGACTCCACCACACTCCTTGGTAGCAAATTCCACTGCCGAACATCTCTTACTGTCAGGAAGTTCTTCCTAATGTTTAGGTGGAATCTTCTTTCTTGTAGTTTGAATCCACTGCTCCGTGTCCGCTTCTCTGGAGCAGCAGAAAACAACCTTTCTCCCTCCTCTATATGACATCCTTTTATATATTTGAACATGGCTATCATATCTCCCCTTAACCGTCTCTTCTCCAGGCTAAACATACCCAGCTCCCTAAGGCGTTCCTCATAAGGCATTGTTTCCAGGCCTTTGACCATTTTGGTTGCCCTCTTCTGGACACGTTCCAGCTTGTCAGTATCCTTCTTGAACTGTGGTGCCCAGAACTGGACACAGTACTCCAGGTGAGGTCTGACCAGAGCAGAATACAGTGGTACTATTACTTCCCTTGATCTAGATGCTATACTCCTATTGATGCAGCCCAGAATTGCATTGGCTTTTTTAGCTGTTGCATCACACTGTTGTCTCATGTCAAGTTTGTGGTCTACCAAGACTCCTAGATCCTTTTCACATGTACTGCTCTCAAGCCAGGTGTCTCCCATCCTGTATTTGTGCCTTTCATTTTTTTTTGCCCAAGTGTAGTACTTTACATTTCTCCTTGTTAAAATTCATCTTGTTTGCTTTGGCCCAGTTGTCTAATCTGTTATGGTCATTTTGAAGTGTGATCCTGTCCTCTGGGGTATTAGCCACCCCTCCCAATTTGGTGTCGTCTGCAAACTTGCTCAGGATGCCCTCAAGCCCATCATGCAGGTCATTGATAAAGATGTTGAATAAGACTGGGCCCAAGACAGAACCCTGTGGCACCCCACTAGTCACTACTCTCCATGATAAAGAGGAGCCATTGATGAGCACCCTTTGGGTTCGGTCAGCCAGCCAGTTACAAATCCACTGAATGGTAGCATTGTCTAGCCCGCATTTTACCAGCTTCTTTACAAGAATATAATGGGGCACCTTGTCAAAGGCCTTGCTGAAATCAAGATAGGCTACATCCACAGTGTTCCCTTCATCTACCAGGCTTGTAATTCTGTCAAAAAATGAGATTAGTCTGAAATGACTTATTTTCATAGCTGCCAAGTTTTCCCTTTTCTCACGAGGAAGCCTATTCAGCATAAGGGAAAATCCCTTTAAAAAAGGGATAACTTGGCAGCTTTGCTTATTTTTCAGAAACCCATGCTGACGTTTAGTGATCACAGCGTTTCGTTCTAGGTGCTCATAGACCGTTTGCTTAATGATCTGCTCTAGAATCTTTCCTGGTATTGATGTCAGGCTGACTGGGCGGTAATTGTTTGGGTCCTCTCTTTTCCCCTTTTTGAAAATAGGGACAACATTTGCCCTCCTCCAGTCTGCTGGGACTTCACCTGTTCTCCAGGAATTCTCAAAGATTACTGCCCATGGTTCGGAAATCACCTCTGCCAGTTCTTTTAATACTCTTGGATGTAGTTCATCTGGCCCTGGAGACTTGAATACATATAAACTAGCCAAGTATTCTTGTACTACCTCCTTACTTCTTCTGGGCTGTGTTTCCCCTGCTGAATCATCTGCTCCATATTCTTCAGGTCGGGCATTGTTTTCTTTTTTGGAGAAGACTGAGGCAAAGGAGGCATTGAGGAGTTCTGCCCTTTCTCTGTCCCCTGTTTCCATTTCACCATCTTCTCCTCTAAGTGACCCCACTGTTTCCTTGTTCTTCCTTTTGCTACGGACATACCCATAAAAGCCCTTTTTGTTGCTTTTAACCTCTCTGGCGAGCCTGAGTTCATTCTGTGCTTTAGCTTTTCTGACTTTGTCTCTACATGTGCTGGCTATATGTTTGAATTCCTCTCTGGTGATTTCCCCCTTTTTCCATTTTTTGTACATATCTCTTTTAAATCTTAACTCAGTTAAAAGTTCTGTAGATAGCCACCCTGGCTTCTTTAGGCACCTTCCATGTTTCCGTCTCATTGGTATTGCCTGAAGTTGTGCTTTTAATATCTCCCTTTTAACAAATTCCCAACCATCATGAACTCCCTTCCCTTTTAGTATTTCTGTCCATGGGATTTCACCCAGCGTTTCCGTAAGTTTTCTGAAGTAGGCTTTCTTAATGTCTAGAATTTGAGTCTTAGTATGTTTGGTTCCTCCTTTCCGCTGAATAATAAACTCCAGAATAGCATGATCACTCCCACCTAATAATCCTGCCACTTCTACCCCACTAACCAGGTCATCACTATTGGTTAGGACCAGATCTAAAATGGCTGATCCTCTTGTTGCTTCTCCCACTTTCTGGACAATGAAGTTGTCTGCAAGGCCAGTGAGGAATCTGTTCGACCTCATGCTCTTGGCTGAGTTTGACATCCAACAAATATCAGGATAGTTGAAATCCCCCATTACTACTATCTCACTTCCTTTTGAATGCCTGGTCATCTGTTCCAGGAAGGCATCATCTGTGTCCTCAGTTTGGCTTGGGGATCTATAGTAAACTCCTGTTATTTAAGCATCTCGTATCCCAGCTAGCCATCTCGCATCTTCCACCAGCCCATGGATCAGCCCAAACCTTCTCTCCACCTATGTGGAAATGGGTGCGATTGGAGCACCAGGGCTGTTGTAAGGCTGCTCTTTAACAGGCATGGCTCACCCCAAAGAATCCTGGGAACTGTAATTTGTTAAGGGCCCTGAGAGGTGTTAGGAAACCACGATTCCTTTCACAAAGCTACAGTTCCCGGAGTTCCCTGGGAAGAGGGATAGATTATGAAAACCATTCTGGGGTTGCTGTACTGTGCAGAGAATAGGGCTCTCCTAAGAATGATCTGCAGTTTCCAGGAGTCTGTTATGGAAGCCACTATGTGGTATAAAAACACTTTCGATGTCTGGTGCAGGTGTGGTTAAGACTGCTCTCCCCCCTTGGAAAGGCTCTGCTCAAATAGCAGGAGAAGATTCATTGAAAGTGCTATTTGCTCCAATCCCTGATGAACTGTTGTTGTTGTTGTTTAGTCGTTCAGTCATGTCCGACTCTTTGTGACCCCATGGACCAGAGCACACCAGGCACTCCTGTCTTCCACTGCCTCCCGCAGTTTGGTCAGACTCATGTTCGAGAACACTGTCCAACCATCACGTCCTCTGTCGTCCCCTTCTCCTAGTGCCCTCAATCTTTCCCAACATCAGGGTCTTTTCCAGGGAGTCTTCTCTTCTCATGAGGTGGCCAAAGTATTGGAGCCTCAGCTTCAGGATCTGTCCTTCCAGTGAGCTCTCAGGGCTGATTTCCTTCAGAATGGATAAGTTTGAATCTTCTTGCAATCCATGGGACTCTCAAGAGTCTCCTCCAGCACCATAATTCAAAAGCATCAATTCTTTGGCGATCAGCCTTCTTTATGGTCCAGCTCTCACTTCCATACATCACTACTGGGAAAACCATAGCTTTAACTATACGGACCTTTGTCGGCAAGGTGATGTCTCTGCTTTTGAAGATGCTGTCTAGGTTTGTCATTGCTTTTCTCCCAAGAAGCAGGCGTCTTTTAATTTCGTGACTGCTGTCACCATCTGCAGTGATCAAGGAGCCCAAGAAAGTAAAATCTCTCACTGCCTCCATTTCTTCCCCTTCTATTTGCCAGGAGGTGATGGGACCAGTGGCCATGATCTTGGTTTTTTTGATGTTGAGCTTCAGACCATATTTTGCACTCTCCTCTTTCACCCTCATTAAAAGTTTCTTTAATTCCTCCTCACTTTCTGCCATCAATGTTGTGTCATCAGCATATCTGAGATTGTTGATATTTCTTCCTGCAATCTTAATTCTGGCTTGGGATTCATCCAGTCCAGCCTTTCTCATGATGAATTCTGCATATAAGTTAAATAAGCAGGGAGACAATATACAACCTTGTCGTACTCCTTTCCCAATTTTGAACCAATCAGTTGTTCCATATCCAGTTCTAACTGTAGCTTCTTGTCCCACATAGAGATTTCTCAGGAGACAGATGAGGTGATCAGGCACTCCCATTTCTTTAAGAACTTGCCATAGTTTGCTGTGGTCAACACAGTTAAAGGCTTTTGCATAGTCAATGAAGCAGAAGTAGACGTTTTTCTGGAACTCTCTAGCTTTCTCCATAAGCCAGCATATGTTCGCAATTTGGTTTCTGATTCCTCTGCCCCTTCGAAATCCAGCCTGCACTTCTGGGAGTTCTCGGTCCACATACTGCCTAAGCCTGCCTTGTAGAATTTTAAGCATAACCTTGCTAGCGTGTGAAATGAGCGCAATTGTGCGGTAGTTGGAGCATTCTTTGGCACTGCCTTTCTTTGTGATTGGGATGTAGACTGATCTTCTCCATTCCTCTGGCCACTTTTGAGTTTTTCAAACTTGCTGGCATATTGAGTGTAGCACCTTAACAGCACCATCTTTTAAAATTTCAAATAGTTCAGCAGGAATATCATCACTTCCACTAGCCTTGTTATTAGCAGTGCTTTCTAAGGCCCATTTGACTTCACTCTCCAGGATGTCTGGCTCAAGGTCAGCAACCACACTACCTGGGGTGTACGAGACCTCCATATCCTCCTGATGGACATCTAGCTGCTAAAGGCCCGTCCACTCTTTGAGACAGGGAAACAAAAAGGGAGCCTCAATGCTGGGATAATATCTGTTGTGTATTGAGTCAAAGGATTTTATATTTGTATTACTATTGTAAGTACTATTAACTGCATTTCTGGCTGAACTCCGGAAGCTCGCTCAGCACTGCGGCTTCCAAAATCTGGAAGAGACTCTCCTGGATCGGTTTATTGGTGGTCTGAGCAGCAAGAAAGCCAGAAGACGCATCGTGGCTAAAGAAGAGGTTACCCTTGCTTCAGCCTTGAAGGAGGCCACCGCCACGGAGAATTATGAAAGAGAGGAGCTTGATGCCAGTCGCAAGGCTACTAAGCCACAGATAGAAGCTGCGCATGCCATGGACGAGCTAGGCTACTCCGAGCCAGAGCCCAGTCCGCGGGGTCGAGTCAGTGCGTCAGGCCTGCACAGTGCACAAAGATCGCTGAGGCAGTTGCCCAGGTTGTGGCGGAAACCATGAGCGGAAGAATTGTCGTTTCCAGGATGCGATGTGCCAGACGTGCAGGAAGACAGGTCACAACGCCAGGGTCTGTAGATCGGCGGCATCAGGAGTGACAGGATCACCTAGACTGGAGCATCGCAGACCGGCCACCGCAACTCGTTTTCTAAAGGACTGCCACTACGTAACGGAGATAAACGGGATGGCCGTGCAGCTCCCAGCGCAAGGCAAGGCAACGTCAAGGTGAAGATTGAGGGTCAACAGTGCAACATGGAGGTGGACTCCGGATCTGGATTCCCATCATGTCGGATCAGACCGCGAGGACATTCTTCCTCGGGGGTAAGTTGCCCCCTCTGGAGCTCTTCCCGGCAACCTTGCAATCATACTCAGCGGGCCACATCCATGTTATGGGAATGTGTGCCGTGAGAGTACAGTTCCGGGACAAACAAGCCGTGCTCAAACTGGTGATTGCGAAGGGCAGTCGCCCCAGTCTCCTGGGCACTGACTGGTTCCCCGCCCTGGGACTGAGTATCTCAGGGCTTAATTCAATCCAAACCTGCCCTGAGATGAGCAAGGCATTATGCAAGGAATTTGCTGGTCTCTTTAATGGAAAACTGGGTTGTTATACAGGGCCCCCAGTTGACTTCGAGTTGGACCCCGGGATGGCCTCAATCCGACTCAAACCAAGGTGAGTGCCGTTTGCACTGCAACCCAAGATCAAGGCAGAGCTGGATAAATTGGTCAAGCAGGGAGTTTTCTCACCCGTGGACTCTGCTAAGTGGGAGACTCCAATCATCACGCCCCTTAAAGCAAATGGGGAAGTCAAGATATGTGCAGATTACAAACTCTGAACTGTAACGTGTCTGGAACGTGTCCAGAAGAGGGCAACCAAAATGGTCAAAGGCCTGGAAACGATGCCTTATGAGGAACGGCTTAGGGAGCTGGGTATGTTTAGCCTGGAGAAGAGAAGGTTAAGGGGTGATATGATAGCCATGTTCAAATATATAAAAGGATGTCATATGGAGGAGGGAGAAAGGTTGTTTTCTGCTGCTCCAGAGAAGCGGACACGGAGCAATGGATTCAAACTTCAAGAAAGAAGTTTCCACCTAAACATTAGGAAGAACTTCCTGACAGTAAGAGCTGTTCGGTAGTGGAATTTGCTACCAAGGAGTGTGGTGGAGTCTCCTTCTTTGGATGTCTTTAAGCAGAGGCTTGACAGCCATATGTCAAGAATGCTTTGATGGTGTTTCCTGCTTGGCAGGGGGTTGGACTGGATGGCCCTTGTGGTCTCTTCCAACTCTATGATTCTACAAATGTACTATCAATAAGGCACTCAGAGGAAACTCATACCCCATTCCAGTCGTATCACATCTGTTGGCTAAACTGGCTGGGGGCAAGGTGTTTGCCAAAATTGACCTGGCACAAACTTACCAACAGCTGCCAGTAACCCTGCAATCAGCGGAAGCACAGACTACCGCCACGCATAAAGGGGCGTTCAGAGTTAACAGATTACAGTTCAGAGTTTGTGTGGCCCCAGGGATTTTTCAAGGGCTCATGGAACGCCTGTTAAGGGGTCTGCCGGGGGTCTTGCCACTTTTTGATGACGTTTTGATTGCTGGAAAAGACCCACAGGAACTGGTTGAGCGTGTCCGTGCAGTGTTGCTCAAGTTCAAGGAGGTGGGGTTGCAACTGAGAAAGGAAAAAATGAGTTTTGGGGTGCCAACTGTGGATTTCTTGGGGTTTAAAATTGATGCATCAGGCATCCACCCCACAGATGCTAAGATTAAGGTCATCATCGAGGCACCACGACCACAGAACAAGACGGAGTTGCAGTCATTCCTGGGACTTATTAACTTTTAACATTCGTTCTTACCCCATAAAGCTTCGGTAGCTGAACCATTACAGTGGTACCTCTACTTACGAATAACTCTACTTACGAATGTTTCTACGTACGAATGGAGCTCCGTCCGCCATCTTGGATGCGGTTTAGATAGGATTTTTTCTACTTACGAAGTTTTAGATAGGGTTGCTTCGACTTACGAATTTTTTCTCCCAATGCATTCCTATGGGATTCGACTTACAATTTTTTTCGACTTACAAATGTGCGTTCGGAACGCATTAAATTCGTAAGTAGAGGTACCACTGTACATAGATTATTGAAGAAAAAGAATGTGTGGCGATGGGGGTGGGAGCAGCAGAAGGCTTTTGACTCCTTGCGAGGAATGCTGAGTAGCAGGAGCGTCCTTGCTCATTATGATGAGTCGAAGCCGCTGGTCCTGGCATGTGATGCCTCTCAATACGGCCTGGGGGCTGTGCTGAGTCATAGGGAACCGGATGGGTCGGAAAAGCCCATCTCTTTCTGTTCCCGTACATTGTCCCCCACGGAGCGCAACTATGCTCAAATTGACAAAGAGGCACTGGCAAATGTGGCAGGAATTATGTGTACGGTCGCCATTTCTCCATTGAAACGGACCACAAACCACTGTTAGGGTTGTTCAACCCAAACAAACAAACGCCGCAAATTCTCTCCCCCAGAATGTTGCGTTGGTTGATATTCCTGAACGGGTTCCAGTACACCTTGACCCATGTGCCGGGGAAACGGTTGTGCCATGCTGAGGCGCTGTGTTGATTGCCCCATCCTGGTGGGAGCGATGGGGATCCTGCTCCGGCGGAGCACATTATGATGCTAGAAACACTTCCGAGGGCCCCTGTAACGGCTACTGATATAGCTGAGAAAATGAGGAAAGATGCTGTTCTCTCCCGTGTGCTCACTTGGGTGGGGAGGGGGTGGCCAGGTGGTCCGCATGAAGAAAAATTCAGGCCTTATGCGACAAGGCAGCACAAGTGGTCCATGCATAAGGGTTGTCTCCTGTGGGGAGATAGAGTGATTATCCCAGCACCACTGAGAGACAGGGTTCTTGAGATGCTTCACATGGGACACCCGGGAATGGTCAGGATGAAGTTGCTAGCCTGGTGTTATATGTGGTGGCCTGGAATGGACCAGAACGTTAAAACAATGGGTACGAACATGCAAGGCATGCCAAGAGGTGCGGCCAGAAGTGGCCAGAGCACCAGTCCACTGGTGGGAGCAGTCCAGGACTCCCTGGAGCCGGCTGCACTTAGATTTTGCTGGGCCATTCCAAGGGAAGGTCTTTTTGGTTATCGTCGATGCCTATTCCAAATGGTTAGAAGTGGCAATGGTCCCTAGCACGGCATCAGCCGTCGTAATCAAGGTGTTGAGGCAGCTGTTTGCAACCCACGGGTTACCTGAGACCATCATATCAGATAATGGGGCAGCTTTTGTATCCCATGAATTCAGGGCATTCTTGGCTGATAACTTCATAAGAGGGGTCACATCTGTGCCCTTTCACCCATCCTCCAATGGGCAAGGCTGAGTACATGGTAAGAACAGCCAAAGAATCCATTGCATGCTTAATGGAGGGTAACAGGTCGGCTTGCATCACACAAATGTTATTTTTGCAGCATGCGACGCCGTGTACTGCGACGGGCAAGTCACCAGCCGAGCTGCTCCTAGGTAGAAGGCTGGTAACCGTGCTGGATTATGTCCACCCAGATAAAATGTCAAACCGTAATTCAAGAGCAACCCCCCAGGCTGAGACTGACACAACAAGGCCCCTGAAGATCTGGTCTGGGTGAGGAACTATTCACGAGGTCCACGGTGGGTGGCCGGTGTGATCACCCGGGCTAGTGGACCTGTGTCCTATTATGTGACCTTGGAAAATGGGCAAGTTTGGGAGATACATATAGATCAGCTGAGGCTCTGGGCGCTCAGCAGGGAGGAGTCAGGTGCAGAGAATTTACAGACTGAGGATAATTCATCCCCGGCTAATGACGCACAGCTGCAAGACCAGAGTGAAAATGGCCCAGAGGTGCAGTCACCAGGGGCTTCAGCAAATGAACCAGGGTCCGCTAGTCCTCATGGTGACAAGGTACAGGTAGGGGACCCTGAGCTGTCTGGGACTCCATCCGTTACTGATGAAACTGCTATAGCAGCCCCTCCACCGCAGGTAACACCCAATCCAGAACCTGTGACACCTGTTGTCAGGAGATCAAGTAGAAGTCGTAGGACCCCACAGTACCTGAGGGATTACGTCTGCTGCGCTCACTAGGGGGGGGTGTTGTGTATTGATTCAAAGGATTTTATATCTGTATTACTATTGTCTGTATTTGCTTTTGGGTAAAGTAACTGCCTTTTGGTTCCAGAAGGTACAGCTACTATTGGTTCATTTAAGCTGCTATATTTGGATCCTCTGTCTTATTGGTTTCCTCCAAAAGGCAGCACTGTGATTGCCTCCAAAATGTCTCCCTTTCTAGCTAGTCCCCCGTCCCTATAAAAGTAGCTTTCCTCTCCTCAGAGCTCAGTCTTGTTTGCTTTAATAAAGAAGTGTTACTAGAGAACTGTCTCCAGCATATTATGTCAAGCGAGCTGAAATCACAAGCCCCACGTCACAACAATCTCCAAGGGAGCCCATCTCCAATTTGTACTTAAACATCTAATCTTTGTTAAGGGGAATAAATGGGATAAGAATTTTCCACTTTGGGCCTAAATCCTTTCTAATCTTTTGCTGGAAGCCTCCCAGAGTGGCTGGGGAAACCAAGCCAGATGGGCGGGGTAGAAATAATAAATTATATTATTATTATTATTATTATTATTATTATTATTATTATTATTTTTAACCTTTGAACGTTGGGGGGGGCAGTCCCACCCACTGGATGTGGCTTGCAGAAAATGAGAAGCCTGCGGAGGATGAAGAACGCCAGAGAGTCCTGCTTCCACCTTTGCTTCGCCCACAGTTTTGCTGAAGAGGCAAAACTCTTGGGACAAGATAGAGGCCAAGCCTGGAAAATTTGCCCAGATCTGATAAGAAGAAAGCCTTCCTCAGGAATATTTCCTCCCCAAGTTGTGGGCGTGGGAGATGCTGCTGCCAACATTTTCTGTTGCCACAGCTGTTCTGCCTCAAAAATTATTGAGCAGTAATGCTCTGGGTTTGTTTATCTCTCCAGGGCCAAGCAGCAATCCAAGGGCACTTTGCCGTCTAGGCGGCTTCAGCTGCAGGATTTTTCCTTGGCGCTCACAGCAAGAGGCTGATTCCAGGACAGGCGCCTGCTAAAGAGGCAGAGAAGGCAGAAGAGGGAACGGAAGTTTCAGGGACAGGATCCTGGGTGCTGGTCAGGGTTTCACCTACATCATCCCTACACAGATGCAGGAAAGTTATTATGGAATCTATTCTGTATTTTTCATTCTCTTCTTTAATTTTAAAAGAAGCAGCAGCTAATAAAACAAATGGGTAAGTATCTCTATTTGAAAAGTGTGCTTGTTTTAATTCCATTTTTGCAGAATTTTAATACTCTAACCATATTTTATTGTAATTCCTAATTATATAAAAAGTTGTATTACATAGGAAATTGGGATAAAGTTGTATGAAGGGTCATAGGCAAATATCTTCATACCCACACACGCACAACCGTTAAAAAAGAACCCGGCACAGGTAATTTGCAAGGAGGACTGTAGCTAAGGAGCAGAGCACATGTGTTGTGTGCAAAAGGTCCCAGAGGGAGCAGAGAGTAGGGATGTACAGTAATCCTGCAACCTGTACACATTTTATTTGCACACATTCAGCTTTACACGCTTGGCAAAACTTTGACAAATAGATAAAAAGGGGGCAGAAAGGAGGAGAGCGTCAGGGAAAAACTTTGGCAATCCCACCCACCATTGCAGCCAATGTGTTTGGGCTAGACGTGATTTTGGCTTCAGGCACAATGTTCGGCCTATAATCCCTGCAAAGGTTGAGGGCATAGCTGCCAAGTTCTCCCCTTTTTTTAAGGGCAATTCCCTTATGCTGAATAGGCTTCCTCGCGAGAAAAGGGAAAACTTGGCAGCTATGGTTGAGGGCTTCCTTTTTGTTGCTCATTATCAATTGCACCACAGACATTATGCAAGAAGTGTCTCAACCGGAGCCCTGCAGTAACTAACCTTCATTCCAGTTTTTACTCTAGAGAAATCATACTTGCTCAGTTCACAAGTTATAGTTCTGACTTAGTGGCGAAGTACCACAGGATTCAACTATAACCACAATGTTCATACCATTATCAGAATGTACAAATACTACTCAGAGCTTCTAAGGTAACTTTGGTGGTCTAGTCTTCCAAGCCATGAATGGAAGATGTCCAAGTCTGCATTATTCTGTTCTGTATTTACATCTTCTGTTGATCCCATCCTCGTGATGTTCTTCAGCCCCCGTCCCAGGAAATAGTGTAAAAAGGAGACAATTGAATGATGCTTGAGCACAAAACCATTTGTCTGATCCTGTACTTGGATTCCAAACCGCGCTGAGCAGTTGATTCCTTTTATCAGAAATACCGCATATCATTTAGACTGATCAACAAAGCGGAAAAATGAAAATGTGGGTGCAAGTTGATTCAGGCATGCCCCCCCCCCCCACCTGTAAATCAGTTTGGACCCAACTGGCTCAAAGCCAAGGATGCTGACTAAACCAATTTATGGATTGCTGTGATTCACCCTAAGTGTTTTGAGTTCCAGCATAGTGAGTCGTAACTCAGCTAAGCAGCCCTAACTATAAACACCTCCCAAAAAGAAAGGAAAGGAAAAAAGATCATTTTGTGTTATGAGCATTTTATCTGGGCTTGGCCATTCATAGATTGGCCATGGGCATTTACATTAAAAAGAGACAAGAGATAGGGGCCTCTAATCCTTGGGCTTTAAAGAAATCAATTCAATGTGATTTTTAAAAAAAAACATTAAGCACATCACAAGCCTTAACAGCTAGCAATACAAAACTCCTCATTCCAGTTTGTTAGAGTCAGTACTAATTTGTAGCATTTTAAATGCATCTGCAACCGTCCCAGTTGGCGATGGAACACCCATCATTCCGTCCAGGGTTAGCAGAATCAGAGAGCGCAAGCAAGGCCACTGCTGGGGGTGCAGAATTCCAGCTGGGTAACTGTCTTAGACCCACACTTTAGTCTCTAGCTAGGCTTACGGATGAACTGGAGATTCTGCATACGGAGCAGAGCAGTTAGTCCAGATTAACTAATGTGGATCAGAACTGGAATCCCAATCAACTTTTGATAGCCTAATCTGTTGTTATTTTGCTGCTGAGCATTCCATAATAATCAGGGAAGAGAGCCCAGTTCCAGTTTGCCTGGTCCCAATCCATGGCCTTGTCACAGAGAAGCCTGTGACAACTGCTGGGGCTTCCGAGGTCAGGGAAACTGGTTTAGCACAAAATCCAGGACTGTCCTGAGGGCTCCCCTTTCTTGTTTCTGATGCCACTAACTTTGATGAGGAAATGGGAAGGGGCCATCCTTGGGGACACCCTTGAGGTGAGGCACACATTCCCACATGCCAATTGCCCACAGACACACACTTCAGCCCTCAGGGGGTGCACAACACCACTGCACACCTGTGGCAAAATGAGGGCCATGCTAATAATCTTCAACCACTTTTATCAAAAGTACTATAAGTGTTGGAAGAACACACTCTCTCTCTCTCCACACACACACACACACAGAGCTACCTTCGCAGCAGTAAAGTAAAGCAGCAAGTAAAATGGGTCAGAAAGGATTGGCCCAGAATATGAGGGCTATCCCTGGGAACAGTTTAACTCACACCAGGTCTGAGAACCGTTCAACTGAGTTTTGCAGCTTTTGTTGGCTAGGCAGATAACATCCTTGCAGCAAACAACATCTGGGGCCAAATAGGATGAATAATTGAGTCTCTGTCCCTGGAGGATCAGTTAATCCTCTACCTTGCTTGGGAAATGACCTCTCCTCCAAATATCTCCAATGCAGCAAGGGCAAGAAAGAGGCTTCTCTTTCAGAGACAGTTGTGTCTACAGGCTGCCTGTCCCCTCTGGTCTCAGGACACCCTCCAAGAGAGCAGGAGTGTGGAAGCCGCCGCCGCCGACAACAGAACAGACAAATAAAAGCCTTCGCTCTTGGGCCCCATCTGCACTAGATCTTTAAAGCAGCATCATACCACTTCAAACAGCCGTGGCTTCTCCCCAAGATTCCCAAGTTTGCTGACAACTCTCAGCACCCTTAACCAATGACAGTCCCTGAAAAGCCAGGACTCTTTTAAAGTGGCATGAAACTGCTTCAAAGGGATGGGGAAGACTGAATGGGAGCATAGCATTGCAGAACACAAGGAGCATCACCTGCTGAAGCCCTCTCCAAGATGCGGGACTCTCTCCTACTTCCAGTCACCATGCCAACTACTCCAACAGCCACTTCACCTTAGCACACAGAGAGGGACCCTGCGGCCATCAGCCTTGATCAGACTCTGCTCCCATGAGCCTTGCTAGCATTCTCAGATGGAGCAGCTGAAATCGGGCAACACCCGGCCTGCCACAAGGTCACCATTCAATGCATTAGGGGTGAATTCTAGAGTTTATAGAGCGGAGATTGCCCCTACCCTCCAGCTCACAAGAGAAAAAGGAGCAGGAGGGATGCTCACCTCCAAAATGTGAAAATTTCCCTCTCCAAGTTTGGGGCAGGATTGGCTCCACATATTGAACAGGAAAAGGGCTCTTTAACTCCTTCCCTCCCATGGGAACAGCAGCAAGGAGCTGGGTGATGCTGTGTTGATAGAAACCCTCCTGCCTGGTCACAAGTGAGGGGAAGAGAAGGAGTTAAAGTGCCCTTTCTGACAGAGTGAGGGTCTCAGTGAAGGGAGGCTTCTTCTAAAGGACTTTGTTTCTTTAATTGTGTTATTAAATTACTACCCCGCCTTTTCTCCAAAAGGAGCCCAGGTCTGCAAACACCAACAGGAAGCAACAATATAACTAAAACTAGGAACAAAAACACATTTAAGACATTTAAAAACAATTAAAGATAATTAAAAACATGTAAAAGGTCCACATACACTTACAGCTGATAATGTCAAGATTGTCAGGAACAGAATCTGTTGCTTCAAGTGCCTCATGAAAGTGAATGATAGAGATAGATTCATCGCACCAGGGGGGACATTTTGCCAATGAGGAAATGCTGCCCAGAGCGTCCTGTCATGGATCCACACCAACTGGGCAGCACCCAGAGGTTTTCTGAGGCTTAAAGCGGACCCTGGGGGGTGCACTCTTTTAGGTACTTGTCCCAAGCAATTTAGGTCTTTGTATGCCAGTATGAACCCATTGAATTGGGCCTGGTAGCTCACTGGCAGCCAGCGCTGGACGTTTGGGACTGGTGACCCATGGTCCCACCAGGCTGCCCCATTTACCAACCATTTCTGCCCTCGTTGCAGCCTCGGAGGCATCTTCAAGGGCAGTCCCAAGTGGAGCACATGGCAGGAGTCTAGGAAGGAGGTCACCAGAGCAAGGACAGCTGAGGCCAAGCTATCCCAATCCAATCCAGAAAAGTCTGCAGCTCTTTCGAGACAGTGGCCATAACTGCCTCCTGTAGTGAGGCATTAACAGCTCCCTGGCCCAATCCTGAACCCACTTGTTGCTGCAGAAGACTCCTTGTGTGGAAGAAGGCAACAAACAGAGAAAGTCCTTGGGATCTAAGGGTGTGCTTGGGGCTAAAAGGAGCCCTTGGCTTGCCAGTTGCTTACCCCCTCCACACAACTCACTCCTAGAATGGTATGACTGCAGTCTACTATCTCAGCTGCTGAAACACTTACAGAAGTGTATTCACATTGACTGCAGTGGAAAGTTCCTTGTGAGAAAACAGGCTACCAATTTCTGTTTTCTTCTTGCTTGGTCTGAACAGAAACCTGAGCAGGACTGAGAAACCCATGAACATCCACACTTTAGCCATGTGCTGCCTGAAATTCCCTCTCTCTCTACATGACGATGGCTGCATATGTACCATACCTTCAAAATGCATTGACAAATGCAGCTTGCTAAGGGTGCTGTGAGGGGTACTCTGCTTCCCAGGATTCTCTGGCTTTAAATGTGCCTTTGGCACCCTAGCAAAGCTTCTGCCACCTTCTCTCTCCCCCCTGGTGTGGGGCACTTCCTTCTTCCCTTTCTCTCCTCTGCCAGGGAGATGACGCATTCAAGCTGAGTAACAGGAGGGCTTTGCCATCCCAAAGCCAGTGTTTGTTTGGTTGCAGATTATTTCCCTTGGCCCCTGGCTTCCCTAGCCAAGTTGCTTGATGAACTAATTAGGCAGGCAAAGTACATACTGTAAGTGGGAAATAACACAACACAGTAAACAAATGAGAGGAAGTTCAGATACAACTGGTGTCTGGATACCAGTGTTTAGTGGTTTGGTTTCTAAATGATTTTTGAGACCTGCCCAGAAGTACACCGATTGGGAAGAGCTGACTTAAGATCAGAAGAAGAGCCTACTGGATCAGGCCAGAGACCTAACTAGTCCAACATCCTGTTCTCAGAGTTGCCAACCAGATGCCCAAGGGAAGCCTGAAAGCAGGATCTGAGCACAACAGCAGCAACTCTGCCCACCTGAGATTCCTAGTGATGGCCTTCAGACGCACACGGCCTCCTTGAGGCAGAACATAGCTAGCTGGCAAGTAGCCATTGATAGGCTTCTCCTCCATGCATGTGTCTAATCCACTTGCAAAGCCGTCCAGCCTTGATTTCAGGTGTGGCTTTGTGGACTGCTCTTGAGCAAGTTCCTTCCCCTAACCAGAGAACCTAAACTGCATAATGAAAAGGATTTCCTGAGTCGCAGGGTTCATTTGAAGATGAATTTACCTGAGATGTGTACATGAAAATTGCTATCAAAAGTCTGGTGACAATGAGAGTCAGCTTTAGCTTCCCCAAGCTTTTCCACATCCATGAACAGATTTGCATAGCTACCTGCCTTGCCTGACAGAGAGTTTTGTAGAAGAGGACTGCTCTTTTCTTGTTTTGTGACATTTGCCTGGTCCTAATAAAGGTATCGCCCAACTGTGGAATTTGTCTTCAGTTTATTAGGATAGGACTATTTGGTTGACTGAAGAACAGCAAATGACCCCCTCCACCTCCTGTCCAGGCCAAGCTGCTGTATCCCAAGGGCTTGTTTTGACCTATAAAGTCCTTAGAAACTTCCTCTCCTCACAGGAACCTACCCTGGGGCTGCCATTATCATTGGAGGCCCTTATTTGTGGGGGCTGAGAGTGGCAACACAACACCAGGCCTGCTCAGCGGTGGAATGCTCTCCCTCGAGTAGCCTGGCCTAGCCTTGGGTCCCAAGATGCTGGCTGGGCTGATGGAAGTTGCAGTCCAACAGTGCCGGAGGATCCAGGGCTGGGATGGGCTGCCCTACAGAGATGGGCCTCATGCCCTCATGATCAACTTTGGGGCACCAGAGACCCAGATGGTTGGCTCTTAACTGGAGCCGGACTGTGCATTGATGCCCTGGGGTGGTTTGGAGCTTCTATGTTACTACAGGATGAGTATTTTTAGTCGACAATCTTCTTTTATTGATGTACAAGCGACGGTTAACTTACACGGGGGTCACATTCTGAGGGTAACACATAATGTCAACATGGTGTAGTAGAGTCAAAGCACATTGGGCTCAGAGGCGGGGGGGGGATTGCCAAAGTCTTTTCCCCTTCCCACCCCCTTTTTAATTTTTTTAATTTTTTGCCCAACGTGGGGGCAAAACTCAAATGAGTTGGCTGTGCCTGTCGTTGGTTGGGATTCTCCCTAGGTCTGGAAACCGAGCCTTATGAAGAACGATGCAGGGAGCTGGATATGTTTAGCCTAGAAGAGAGGAGTCTGAGAGGAGATAGGAGAGCCATCTTCCAAATATCTCAAGGGCTTTCACGGGGAAGAGGGAATAAGCTTGTTTTCTGCTGCTCCAGGAGGCAGGACCCAAAGCAACGGCTTCAAGTTACAAGAAAGGAGATTCCAACTCAACCTCAGGAAGAACTTTCTGATGATAAATAAGAGCTATTTGACAGTGGAACAGGCAGCGGCAGAGCAACGGGTCCAGCTGAGGCAGGACGCTCTGTGGGGCCTCTGGGGAGTCTGCCTGCCTCCTCCCACTCAGCCGCCCTTCAGCTGGGGGGGGGGGAGGCAGTGGGTGGACTGTTTGGGCAGTGCAGATCCTGCGGGCGCTCAAGCCACCACGTCTCTCTCAGGATAGATGCGTGGCTCAGGCACGCTGCAGGCCCCACACTGTGTGCCCAGGGCCGGAGCGTCCATAGAGGCAAGCTAGGCAACTGCCTAGAACGCCATCATGGGGGGGGGGGCTCACCCTCCGCTGGCCGCTTTCCCTCCTGCTGCTGCTTGCTGCAGAGGCGCTTCCCTGCAATGCCCTGAGCCTGCTCCCCGACGGGGCGAAACCCGCGTGCGGCGCAATGCTCCCTTTGCGCAAGGCGCGCCCAGGAAGAGGCGCACCTCATGGCCCAGGCGCCGCGGCTTACGCCGAGAGGAGGCAAGACGAGGGGGCGGCGGTGGCAGGGGCGTAGCCAGGATCAAAACTAGGGGGGAGGCAAGCCATGGTCGTTCAGGGGCGGGGCCAAGGCACGGGAGGGGAGGGGCCACGAAGTGGGCGGGGCTAAAGGGCCAGCGGGCCTGATGACATTGTGGCGGCGGCAGCAGCGGCCACCTTGTGCTTCTGGGGCTGGTAGCATTGGCGGCTACCCTGCTTGGCTGGAGAGGACGGGAGGGTCGGGCAGGCGAGAGGGGGTGGCAGGGTGGGCGAGGGCGAGGCAAGACACGGCTGCAGCCACGACGGCTCCGAGGCGTTGCTGCATATCAGCATAATATTTCAACCATGGTTCAAGCCCCACCTTAGGAAAAAAATCCTGCATTGCAGGGGGTTGGACTAGATGACCCTTGTGGTCCCTTCCGACTACAATTCTATGATTCTATTGATATATTACCATAGCATATGCATCATTCTGCTTTCTTGAATTGTCCTACTCCTAGGCATAGCAGCCAACTCCTAGAGGCCTAGGTGCCTCCCCCCCCCCAATTACTGGTAAATACCGTATTTGAAAGAGTCATCCCCCCATGTTGATGGGCTTTCTATGTGGGGCTTATCTGCCCCCCCGTATTTTATTAAGGATGGAAGAGGGAGGGAAGGAAGGAAGAAATAGAGAGAGGGATAACTCATATTTGTGGGTGCCTCTGGGTGACGCTGTGATGCTGGAACTCTGCATGTACAGGAGCCTTGTAAGCAGCTTTCTCTCTGCTTGATTTACAGCAGGCACGTCCAACAGGTAGATTGTGATCTACCAGTAGATCACTGGATGTCTGTGGTAGATCGCTGGTAGGTCACTGGCACCCCTAAAAAAAGCTCACCCCAAATTTTCCTCCTCCCTCAAAAAAGTTGAACTATGACCTGAAGCCCTAAACAAAAATGGGCCTCCCTCCCTCCTAAAAGAAGCTTCCCTTCCTTTAAAAAAAACTCAACAGCTTTGACCTGAACCCCCCAAAAGGGGGTAGATCACCCCCAGTTTTAAACTCTGAGTAGATCAGAGTCTCTTGGGAGGTGGCCACCCCTGATTTACAGTATACAGATGCAGGAGGAGGGGCAGACTGGAACACCAATGCTTTTTATAAACATCACTGTGTCTGTCAAAGCTACAGCCTCCCCCCTTTCTTATTCACTTCTTTTTAGCCTTGCAGAGCCACCTTAGTCAAATTGAATCCTCTGAGTCTGCACCCTCATTAAATCGCCAATAGAACTCTTAATGCTCCTGAATGCTCATTAACAACTCCCACTTAAGAACAATAGGGTGAAATGGTCAACTATCGAATCTTGCCTGGGGATATATGCTCCATTGTCTTAACTGCTTAACTACTGGTAGCCACTTTGCTTTATTTATTTGATGTGTTTTTGTTACTGCTGTGTCCCGTCCCCCCCAGCAAGCGGAGACTTAGCTGCTCTTGCTAAAGCAAAGCCCTTTCCACTTCAGTTTTTGGAGGGGGAAAGTGCTGGTTATGGTCTGTAAAATACATTAATTTTTTTGCTTCTAGGGGGGGCAGCTGCCCCCTCCTGCCCCCCCTGCCTACGCCCATGGGCGGTGGCCCCTCCCTCCCCAGTCACCACGGTGGCGATGACGGGCCGGGGGTCCTCCAAGCGCAGCCTCGCCCTCTTGCCAGAGAAAGCCCCGCAAGGGTGCACGAGGCGGCCAGGCAGAGGCGCAGCGCGGGGGGCTCTGCGGCAGATGTGGCAGGCTCAGCTGCGCGCCTCCAGCTCCGCAGCCTGCTGCTCGTCACCTGGGGTTCGGAGAAGCGCTGCGCTGCTCCTCTCCAAACCCCGGGTCCTGTCCTTGCTGTCAGCTGCAGAGGTGGCGGGAGAGGGACGAGTGCGAGAAAGGAGCCCTTTCTCGCGGCTGCCTGGTCCCCCCCCCGCCCACCTCTCACAAAACCGCTGTCTAGGCTGGGGGGGGGCGGCAGAAGGTGATCTCGCCTAGGGCGCCCAAAACCCTAGCACCGGCTTAGCATTCTGTCGCCCGAGTGGTGACACCCGGGGCATACCGCCCCCACCCCACCGCCCCCTTCCTCTGCCCTTAGGAACAAGTTCCCTTGAAAGGTGGGGGTTCTCCTTCATTGGAGGTTTTTAAGCAGAAGTTGGATGGCCATGTGTCGTGAATGCTTTGAGATTCCTGCATTGCAGAAGGTTGGACTAGATGACCCTCAGGGTCCCTTCCAACTCCACAATTCTGTGATTCTCTGTTGGTCTCCCTGCCTTTCGCTCTTCCACTTCTAAAGGGCACCAGCCACCACTGACGACAACTCACATTCTGGCTGTAGCTGATGGGAACTAGAGTCCGACAACCGTGGGGGCCACTGATTCCCTATCCTTGTTCCATAGCATGAACACGGCTACAGAAGCCGCCCCCATCCCCTGGGCCCAGAGAAGGGGGGCTCTGGCAAGTGCTGCTGTTCTTCCTCAAAAGAAGAACACAGCTGGGCCTCTTCATCCCTGGCACCACTGAAGCACAGGGCAGGCCCACCAAACCTCCCCTTTCGGGTTACCACTCAAACCCTTTACACCTCACACCAAACTATCGCTTGATGCACTCAGCTCACACCACCCATTTAAAGCACATTGCTTTCCGCTGCCACCCAGAAATCCTGGGAAGTGTAGTTTATGGAAGGTGTTGGGGATTGTAGCCCTGCAAGAGGTAAACTGCTGGGGGAAAGCCATGCGCTTGAGTTGTGTGGTGGACAACCTTGGAGTGTCAGGAAAGTCAAAAATAAGTAGAAAGGGCCGGATTCAGGCATGAAATTCTCCCTCGCATGGGGCTGTGTTGGGAGCCCACCCCTGAGCCTAACAGCTCCTTCCCTTAGCAACAGAGAAAAGAGGCTGCCATTGGTTCACTTCCCCGTGACGTCATAATAATGGGAGCAACAGCCAGCACAGCAGGCCTGGAATGTGGAAAGAGCAGTTGGATGGGTGGGGTGGCAGCGTTTGGCTTTTAAACAAACTTTGCACTCTGCTCTGACCATCCAAGAACTGGGGGTGGTTTCCATAAACCACACACCATCTGACCTTCTTCTTAATCCCAATTATGCTTATTGGAGAGCTATGTTACAACTCTGAATGGAAGGAAGGACAGCTGGGTGAGTCAGATTTCTGCTCCCTAGTGTATTTCCATCTGAACAGGGATGGAGAAATAGCAGAGCTTCAAGGCAAGAATAAGATCCTCTTTCTGACTATCCTCTTTCTGTTTCATGGCCATGACTGATTTGACCCAACCGTACTTTTCCTGATCCAGCTATGCAAGCTACAACCAAGTTGGCATGCAAGACTGAGCCAATCCATGGCCAAATGTGAATGTGCAAGTGAGAGGGTGCGCACAATAGAAATCATGTCCGCTCCATTCCTCCCCTTGTTCTGCTGCCACACTATCTAGACCAGGCATCCCCAAACTGTGGCCCTCCAGATGTTTTGGACTACAATTCCCATCTTCCCCGACCACTGGTCCTGTTAGCTAGGGATCATGGGAGTTGTAGGCCAAAACATCTAGAGGGCAGCAGTTTGGGGGTGCCTGATCTAGAGCTAAGCCATGACTTGGTTTCATGTTACACCTACCGTAAACCTGGGCTTAGGGTTTGCCTCACTCTACAAGCCACAAGCTGCAGCCCAGGTTTGCTGTTGGCTTGCTACTTAAGGTTTGTCTGGGGGAGACAAACTATGACAGGGGTCCTCAAACTAAGGCCCGGGGGCCGGATGTGGCCCAATCGCCTTCTAAATCCGGCCTGCAGACGGTCCGGAAATCATGTTTTCACATGAGTAGAATGTGTCCTTTTATTTAAAATGCATCTCTGGGTTATTTGTGGGGCACAGGAATTCGTTCATTTTTTTCTCTCTTCAAAATATAGTCCAGCCCACCACATGGTCTGAGGGACAGTGGACCGGCCTCCTGCTGAAAAAGGTTTGCTGTCCCCTGAACTATGAGCTTGGGCTTGGAAGTAGCACTGAGCCAAACCATGGCTTAGCTTGGGGGACCACAGCGGCAGGAGGACAACTGGAGGAGGAGGGAAGCTGAAGGACTTCCACTAGCAAAAAGGGGATTGGAATCGGATCACATGGGCCTCCAGTGCAAAAGAGGCTTCTTTGGCTGTGTCAGGGACTCCTGAAGGGAACATCCACACATTGCAGTTCCTTGTGTTGCCTTCAGATCCTGACATTACAACTGCAGAGTCCTGAGCAGGTCTGGGTGTTTTACTTGATAGCCTCAGCCAGGAAAGATGACCAAACATTCCAGATGCCAACTAATGTCATGGGATGGATGGAGTTCATTTTAATAGTTTCAGGGAAATAATAGTTCCATTGAACCCTAGGACCGACCCATCACTAAGCACTGGGGAGTGAACGCAGCAGTCCTATAATCTCACTCCTTATAATCGGTCCCAGAAACTGTCATAGGAAGATATGGGGTGTGTGTTTTAAATAGCAAGGTGGAGACCAAGTCATGGTATATTTGCCAAAGGTGATGACAATAGGCATTAGTAATTCAAAGTTGCCACTCAAGTTTAAAAAGAGGAAGTGTTTGAGCTGATATTTTTTAGCATGTTTCTGTTGCTACCTGCTGATGCCCCGCCCCCAGAGGATACCCGAGAACAGCAGTTACTGCACAGATGCCTTTGTGAGTCCCACCCCCAAGAGCATCAGCACCTACTCTGGCGTGACACCCTGAGTAAACACCCCTTTTTCTACAGAGCCTTCCTTGGTTCTCTCTGGGGAGGGACAGGAGAGGGAAGGCTACACCATCATCAGAGAAAGTCCCACGACTGCTGCTTCTTCCATTCCTCCCCGCCCCCCTTGCTTAGGAGCCGGAAACTCAGGTGGTGACCCCCCCCCCAGGCTGCATTTGGTCCACAGGCTGTTGGTTACTGATCACGGCTCTCTGTTTTCTTTCTCTGCTGCTTGTTATCAGCTTATCATCTCAGCTTCTCCTATATCAAGGTCACCCTTAGGATTTTTCCTCCTCATTTCTGTGTGTCAGAAATGTTTTCCTAAGGCTCTCACATTGCTCTGGGCTTAGTGATGTCCAAGAGGTTCATTGAAGGTCTAGGTCTGCCTGAGGAATGCATGGGCAATGTTCGGTGCAGATACATAGGACCATATCCAGTGCTAGTCTTACTCAGAGTAGACACACTGAAATGAATGAACTTAATGTAGCCAGGTCCATTAGCTTCAATCAGTCTACTCTGAGCATTGATGCAAATCATAGTCAGAATCCTCATCTGATTGGTCAAAAGTGTAACAATTGATTCTGCATTCAAGTCATAACAGCCAAAATTCAATGTAGTGCTGAGTGGGGGAAGTGCATGGAAAAGGAGGTTCACTTGCACAGTGAGTTTCCTACTCTCTCCCTCATGCCTCCTGAGTGCCCCCTAAAACTCTCCTGGGGGACCCACCTCTAGAGTAGATCTAGGGAGTGCAGGGCCTGTACCCAAGTGGGGAGTCTCATTACATGATTGGTCCTTGTTCCACACACCCAAGAACATTCTTGAATCATGCCCAGGGCTTTTTTCCAGCCAGAACTTGCCAGAACTCAGTTCTAGCACCTCTTCGGTGGGTGCCCTTGCCATTATAAGAGAACAAGGGAGGCATTCTAGAAAAGTAGCACACCCTACATTTGTATTAATGCAGCACTTGGTTCGAGGGCAGAGAGTGATGTTCAAGTGCCCCTGATCCCCCAAGACCCAACATAAAGGATGCTTTCATTTTTACCATGGGAGTCCCTGCAGCTGAGAAGCACCAGCATTGTGTGTGCAATTGGAAGAAATGAAGCAGTCATCATCTTCTCTCCCAGAGCCCACACATTTGGGCTAAGCCAACCAAGCTAGCACAACACAACTAACATCACTGAGCTTTTATAGAATGGAGCCACCTTTGTTTCTTTTCTGAACGTGGCTGGCAACTCCTATCTTCCTTGTGATGCCTGCATATCTATAGTCGAGATGCCTTGTCATTCCAAGAGGAATGCAAACACAGCAGCTTGGCACCTATAGATATATATATAAATGTAGGCATTGCGCGCGCAGAGGTCACAGCCTTTCTCCGTAATCGCTGAACCAAATTGCATCAAATTAGGACAAAGCGTACCTTGCCCATCAGTGAGGGATCTGGCATAATTTTTCCCCCAAAAAAGCACAGCTTTCATACCTTAAATAGTGATTAAATGCAAAAAAGTGGTGCACAAATTAGACATCAGCAACACACCCACAGCAACACACTTAGGGGCATGGCAAGGGGTTTTTACTTTAAAATTTTGCTAGGCTCCGGCGGCCATTTTAAGTAAGGGCAGTCGTGCCCCTTTTAACCTAGGCTTTATACTATGAACGATTGCAAGCCTCTGCGCCTCTGTTGATTAGATCCCTGTACTCCAAGAAACAGGCACAAACAGTGGATGTTGCCCTGCGACTCTTTAAAATGAAAGTTCTCCCACTACTTTTGGTGGGCATTGCCTTGGGTACGCGTAGGGACTTTGTAAGATTGGAATCCATCCGATCACAATTCCTCAGGGCCATTCTCAGGATCCCCCCTTCTGTTGCGGGTGCGATCATGAGATTGGAGACCGGTTGCCAAGCCTTTACGTATGTGGCCCTGAAAGCGAAATTATGGCTATGGCTCAAACTATGTTTCAGACCGATGGGTTTGGCCCCCTGATGGGTTTGGCCCCCTGATTCTGAGGGATAATTTTAAATCTCAATGGGAAAGGGAAGTGGTAGAGGAAGTGCAAAAGTGCGGCCTGTCTTCCCTTTATATTGAGTCCATGACGTACAGTCGCGCTAAAGCGATGATCGCTCAGAGATTGGGGGATATCGCTAGACAGGAGGACATAGCCCGCGTGAAATCTGGGATGTTTTTAGGGGAGGAGGTGTATCGGTCTGCACCAGCCCGTTACCTGGCGGATATCCACTACGTGGAATACCGCAGACTAATTACTGCGGCTAGACTGAATGTCCTTGATTCGGCGGTTTTGAGGGGAAGATTTGGAGGAGTCCCATACGGTCAGAGAATGTGCCATTGTGCCTTGAGTGAGGTAGAATCTACAGAACACATTCTACTGAGTTGTCCCTTTTATAATGATTTAAGGCAATGTCTTATAGCCCCGTATTTACCCCAGTTTAGTTCCCGACTAAGAGAACGGCAGGCAGCATATTTGCTAAACAAGCCCACTGTGAAAATAACCTTATCTGTGGCTAAATTCCTCTTCCTGGCGCTCAAGTGTCGGAAACGTATAATCGAATGTCTTGATGTGGGTTACTTGTAGGAGGTTTAGTAGCGCGGTCATACCCCATTTATGTATCCCGCTGATGCCCTCAGTTTTATATTTTTATATTTTTATGTATCCCTCTGATGCCTTCAGTTTTATATGTTTATCTTTGTATTGAGAAATGTTTTTGTTCTGACTATCGGTCGAATAAAGTATATTGATTGATTGATTGATTGCGTCTTTAAAAGAAAACAACAACCATGCACTTTCTCTCCCCAGTTTAAGTCCTCGGATATTTGCAGTGGCCACGCCCCCCCTTTACAATCTCCTACCTTCCCCTTGCCACTTCCTGGGTTTTTTATGGAACCGAACAGCTCGGGCGCTTTGGAACTCGCCTTCTGTTGCTACGGGGCTGTGGGTCTTCACTATTTGATTCCCTCCCCCCAGTTGGGATTATTAAAGTAGTTCTCTGGGTTCTCTGGGTCACCTACTCCAAAATTAGAAAATCCAAATAACAAAACACACACACACACACACACACCAACAACGCCCAAATCATACAATACCCACCAAAATAAATGACAACCCCCAAAATAAAATTAAACAATAACAACTTTGGCTTCTCATTACAGGTAGGTAGCCGTGTTGGTCTGGGTCGAAGTAAAATAAAAAAATTCCTTCAGTAGCACCTTAAAGACCAACTAAGTTTTTGTTTTGGTATGAGCTTTCGTGTGCATGCACACTTCTTCAGATACTGAAGAAGGAATTTTTTTATTTGGCTTCTCATGTTCTTATTTCAAAAAATTTTAATCTAAATATATGAAAATGTTCACGATGTGTGTGCAGGGGCCAATCTACGGAGATACAGGGGGGAGGGGGGCAACACTCCCCGGGGAAAACAGAGGGAAGGGTATCCTATCGAAACACAGGGATGAGCCAGGGGGTTGGAGGGAGGAGGGGCAGGATACGTCATGGGTGGGGGGAATCACAGGGTTGACCCACAGCAACGCGTGGTCAGGCCAGCTAGTAGATTATAAAAATGAAAAGGAAGGGGAAGAGCAAGATTCAAGTTGGCTACTCACCAGCTATGTTTTAGATTAAAAAACATCTCTGCAATGTCAGCTAAAACAAATCGCTTTGCATCCTAGGGAGAACAGGAGGCATGAGAAAGGAGCACAGGGGCTCCTGCACCTTTAGCACTTAAGGGCATTCCTGCTGGGTCAGACCAAAGGCCTCTCTGGTCTCAGCATCGTGTTCTCACAATGGCCATCCAGGTGCCCGTGGGATCCCCCAAAGCAGTACCTGAGCACCACAGCAGTTCCCCCTGCTGAAATCTCCTCTGCTACACACCCAACTGGGGAAGGGACGGGGCTGCTCCCTTTTGCACTTGGCCACCAGACCTGCTCCCCACACACTGCTGAGAACACCAGCAGCAATGTGATAAGGCTCTGCAAACCAGCCCACGTGCAGAAAAACAGTTTTCCTTAAAAGGAGCACAGCTCTTCAAGTTCTTCCCACTTCTCTTCAAACTACAATGGTACCTCGGTTTACAAACTTAATCCGTTCCAGAAGTCCATTCTTAAACCGAAACCGTTCTTAAAACGAGGCGCGCTTTCCCTAATGAGGCCTCCCGCCGCCGGTGCCTTCCCACCATTCAGATTCCATTCTTAAAGGTAAAGGTCTCTCTTCTCTCTTTGGCGATCACTCGTAGCCGAGTAAGATTGTCTGCCATAAACACAATTTTAAAGGACCCCTGACAATTAAGTCCAGTCGTGGACGACTCTGGGGTTGCGGCACTCATCTCGCTCTAGTGGCCGAGGGAGCCGATGTTTGTCCGCAGACAGTTTTTCCGGGTCATGTGACCAGTATAACTAAGCCACTTCTGGAGAAACCAGAGCACTGCACAGAAACACCGTTTACCTTCCCTATTTATCTACTTGCACTTTGATGTGTTTTCGAACTGCTAGGTTGGCAGGAGCTGGGACAGAGCAACGGGAGCTCACCCCGTTGCAAGGATTCGAACTGCCGACTTTCTGATTGGCAAGCCCTAGGCTCAGTGGTTTAGACCACAGGGCCACCCGCGTTCCGTTCTTAGACCGAGGTAAAGTTCACAAACCAAGACACTATTTCCGGTTTTGCAGAGTTTGTAAACCAAATCATTCTTAAACCAGACTGTTCTTAAACCAAAGTACTACTGTAGCTGCAAAAGAAAGGAGGGGGGAATTTGGGGTGGGGTGGGGGAGGGGAAACGTGGAGTCAGGTGGAATGTGGAGTTATTTGGCTTGGAGTAAACACAGAGCAGGGTTGCCATTGTTTCAACCAATCCCCTTTGCTTGATGTCTCAGCATCATCTTAAGCCTTGAAAAGCTTCATTTGCAACTTGTGCTGTTGTTTAGGACAGTGGTTCCTAATTAGCTAATTACCAAGGACCCACCATTTTTCAAATGCCAAGCCACAGGGACCCCCCCCCCCGTCACTTCTGCTCAGTCTGGTGAAGGGAATCCTGGCCTTCTGCCCCCATAATCCTACCCTGCCCTGATGTTACCACTGGCTGAGCACAGGAAGCAAAGCTCAGCTATACAGCAGAGAATGGATTGCACCCTCCTCTCCGCTACCACCAGGACACAAGAACAGGAAATACTTATTACGCTTCAGTTGCCAGAAGAAAGTGTTCACCGTACGATGCCATCAAAAGGGATTCTGTCAAGGAGAGATTCAGAATTTGGAGAGGCCTCGGACCTCCTAGAATAGTGCCTACTCCAGGTGGGGAGCCCCTTGTTCCTGTAACAAAGGTCTTCTCACAGATGCTCCAAAAGAAAGGCACCCCTGACGGCCATGCAGCCCAACACTCTGGCTGGCAGCGGAAAATGTCAGCTGCAAGTGAAGTTGCTGTTTCCTAGTGGGGTGACATATGGGGCTTGATCACTGAGAAGATGATGAGATTTCCCACAAAACAAAAAATGGTACCAGCAGAAATGCTGCCTGAATCCCCCACAGCTGCCATGAAAAAACAACACTAAAAAGATGCTTGAGTTCCCTGCAATGACTAGGAGTGGATGTACTCCATAGCACAAATACCCACCTGCCAGTTTTTCTCAGAAGTCCCCACTTCCTCTTCTGCTCCCTCCCCCCCAATCAGTAGCTCTGCTCACATTCTCAAAGCATGTTTAAAGTACTGTTATATCACTGTTAACGGGCATGGAGAATCCTGGGAACTGCAACTTCTAAAGGGTGCTGGCCTCATAGAGCTGCAATTCCCAGCACCTTTAAAAACTACAGCTTCCAGGATTCTCCAGGACTGTTCAAGTTATCTGAAGAAGTGTGCATGCACACAAAAGCTCATACCAATAACAAACTTAGTTGGTCTCTAAGGTGCTACTGGAAGGAATTTTTTTTTATTTTGTTTCAACAAGTGGTAGAAGAATGCTTTAAATGTGTGATGTGGCTGAGACCTCTGTATTTAAGGAAAATCATTGCAGCTAGATCAGCTGATATCCAGTGTCATTCAAGCACAACAAAGCTCAGAATGAGATTGGGCTTGCAAAAGAGGCCAACAACAACAACAACAACAACAACAACAACAACAACAACAACGGTTTCTTTAGCTAAGAGGAAGAACAAGCAAGTGGTAGGTCCTCTGCTTGGAGAAAATGGAGAAAAGCTTTTGGGTGACAGAGAGAAGGTGGAACTACTCAACACCTATTTTGCTTCTGTTTTCACCCAAAAGGAAAGCAATGCCTGACCGGATGATAACAGAATAAAAGATGGAAAGACCAAAATAGGAAAAGAGGTAGTAAGGGAAGACCTAGCTACTTTAAATTAATTCAAATCTCCAGAACCTGATGAGCTGTATCCAAGGGTTTTAAAGGAGCTTGCAGATGTAATTCCAGAGCCTTTGTCTATGATCTTTGAGGATTCTTTGAGAACAGGTGAGGTCTCTGCTGACTGGAGGTGGGCAAATGTTGTCTCCATCTTCAAAAGGGGGGGAAGGGAAGACCCAGGTAACTACTGACCAGTGAGCTTGACATTGATACCAGGAAAGATCCTAGAACAGATCATTCAACATTCGGTCTGTGAGCACTCAGAAAGGATGCTGTGATTACTAAGACCAGCATGGGTTTCTAAAAAACAAGTCATGTCAAACAAATCTCTTTTTTTTTTTTTTGATGGAGTTACCAGCAGGGTAGATCAGAGGAATGCTGTGGACATAGTGTACCTTGATTTCAGTAAGGATTTCGCCATGATATTCTTGTGAGGAAGCTGCTAAAATGTGGGTTGAAAGAGGTAACGGTTTGGTGAATTTGTAGCTGAGCAAACCAAAAGAGTTCATTAATGGTTCCTTGTCATCCTGGAAAAAAGTGACAAGTGGGGTGTCATAGGGTTGTGTCCTTGGCCCGTTGTTGTTCAACGTCTTTATAAATGACTTGGATGAAGGAATTGAGGGGATGCTCATCATCTTTGCAGATGACACCAATCTGGGAGGGGTAGCTAAAGCCTCAGAAAACAGAATCAGAATTCAAAATGACCTTAACAGATTAGAGAACTGGGCTCAGGCTAACAAAATGAATTTCAGTAGGGACAAATGTAAGGTTCTGCACTTAGGCAGGAAGAACCAGATGCAGAAATATAAGATGGGGGACACCTGACTTACAAGCAGTATATGTGAAAAAGATCTAGGGGTCTTGGTGGACCACAAAGCTGAACATGAGTGAACAGTGTGATGCAGCAGCAAAAAAAGCTAACACTATTCTAGGCTGCAGCAACAGAAGTATACCGGAGTTTCCAGATCAAGGGAAGTCATAGTCCCACTCTCTTCTGCCATGGTCAGACCACACTTGAAATACTGTGTCCAATTCTGGGCTCCACAATTTAAGGATATTGACAGAGGGCAGCCAAGATGATAATTATCTAGAAACCAAGCCTTTTGAGGAACAGTAGAGGGAGCTGGGTATGTTTGTCCTGGAAAAGAGGAGACTGGGAGAAGATATGATAGCCATCTTCAAATACCTCAAGGGCTATCACATGGAAGATGGAGCAAATTTGTTTTCTCCTGCTTTGGAGGGTAGGCCCCAAACCAAAATCTTCAAGTTACAAGAAAAAAGATTCCGACTAAACATTAGGAAAACCTTCTGACAGTAGGAGCTGTGCACAGTGGAATGGCCTCCCATGGGCAGTGGCGGAGGAAGCTGCTCAGGCACCTGGAGTGGCAAACATGACGTGCACCCGGGGGCGGGTACGTAGCAATGGCCCACATGCACGCTACATAGCAGTTTGCTGGCAGCGGTGCTCCAGCGCCGTACGGATGGTGCCGGGATCCTCTGCTCACAGCTGCAGCCGCGAACGGAGGATCCTCCACATGCGGCGGCAGTAGCATGATGGCTGCTCGCGCCGCCGCGGTGGGGCGCCACCTTTTCACCCCCTGAGATGTGGCACCGGGAGCACACTGCCCCCTGTTGCGACGCCACTGCCCTTGGGAGGTTGTGAACTCTCTTTCCTTGGAGGTTTTTAAGCAGAGGTTAGAGGGCCATCTGTCATGGATGCTTTAGCAGAGATTCTTGCATTGCAGGGGGTTGGACTAAATGACTCTTGGGGTCCCTTCCAACTCTATAATCCTATGATTCTATTATATTTCAAGGTGTTCAAAGGACAGAAGTAAGTCTATTTCCTACATTTTGTCCATTTTAATACCACCTGACATTGTGCAAAGCTTATTTTGTTCGTTAGGACCTGAGATCTTGCCAACCTTATCTTTCGGGTTCTACAGTGCCATCCTGTATCTTCACAGAAGGAAATAATCCAATGGGTTTACTCCCAGGTTAAGTTGTATGGGACTGCAGCCTTAATCACCAGTGCCTTATAATGCAATCCTAACCATGTTTACTCAGAAGAAAGAACAGGGAACCAATCCTTTCTCAAACCACTTTCAACTTTCTTTCAATAACAAACTATTGTCTGTCTTCATCCACGGATAAAAACACCTACCGTATGGTCTTACTTTATCCATGGATGGCAAGACAGACTTCACTTCCAGATACTTTGGCTGCTCATATGGGCCCTGGTTCCCTCTGTATGTAAAGCATGCATCTTAAGTGGTGTCTTTGTTTTGTGCTCAGGGGATTGAAAAGGATCCCAGGGGCTGCATAAGCCAGCAGCTCAGCCGAGGAGAGGAACAATTGCAGGAGGTTACAGGTAGGTAGCCGTGTTGGTCTGGATCGAAGTAAAATAAAAAAATTCCTTCAGTAGCACCTTAAAGACCAACTAAGTTTTTATTTTGGTATGAGCTTTCGTGTGCATGCACACTTCTTCAGATACAGTGAAATGGAAGTTTCCAGGCACTTATGTAGAGAAGGGGTGGGGAGGGGTGGGGATGGGGAGGGGGGATCACTCAGAAGGGTGGTGGAAATGGGTGATTGACTGACTGATAGCTGTTGATGCAGGAGGGACAGTTGCCACATCCCTTTGAAATGCAGGGGAGTGAAAGAGGGGTGGGGGTGGGGCAGCCTCAGCGCTGACAGGTAAATAATGCTTGCCTGGCTTTTGTCTGGCCTTGCTTTCAGTTGGGCAACATCTGACCTTGCAGCTTAGCCTCAAGGGTGGAGGGGCTCACAAACAAGACTAGGAGACTCAACAAGAAGGCTGCCCAGCTGCTCCCTGGGCTCTCAGGATAAGCCGCCTGTTCAGGGTGGTGAAATCTGGGGCCAAAGAAAAGTGTGCCAACAACACCACCTCTATCAGTGCATCAAATCTGAGGCCAGCTTAAGATATTTTGGTCCCTGAGTTGTAAGATCCAAAAGGCCACCCCCACCACCCCCAATTAGGATGGGACACGGTCCACTTGGAATATCTCTCTCAGCAGTGGCCTATCCCCTCCAACAGCATATGAATCCCTATGGGTCGAACCCAGCCGGCCTCCCTGACACAAATGAGCCACTCTGCAATCTACTAAACACGACCAACCAAGCTCTTGCAATATCAATAAAGAAAAAGAAAAACACAAAGGACCTATCCATGGGATGCTGACACAACCCCCCAAACACACTAAGAATAGGCAATAGAACAAAAGAACAATCTCTCTCTCTCTCCACCTCTCCTTTCCCTCAACTGCAAGATGGCTATGACAAAAATGTATCTCACCAAATGAAAAAAAACTGTGAAAAACTAGGAATTGAAAGTGCAGACATTCCCTGTTTACCTGTTTGCTTTGTAACACAAACCCCCCCAATAAAAACTAATTTAGAAAAACATATATCCATGAGACCAGGACTACTGAGCTTTTGCAGGGCTCACACTCACATTGCCAGGGTTTGTTCAGGAGAAGTTTCTGTCTGTCTGTTGCTCACCCTGCCACACTGAATGGAGAAAAAGCCACTGCTCTTGGGAGCACCCCTAGGTGTGCCCCCCCCCCTGGAGTATGCAGGCAGCTTTCCCACAGAAACTTGGAATGGTTTGCTGCTGCTGCTGCTGCTGCTGACCTGCAAGCATTGGTTGCTCAAGTACCCCAAGCAAGCACTTCCCCATATTGGGCCAAAGAGCTGTGTTAAAGTGCCCGTGTGGGGTTTGTGCTCAGATATGGCAATAGGAAAAGGAAGCACAGGCTCTTCCAAGAATGTGGAGGTTACACCCCAACTCCATTTTACACTTACTGTATGAAGACAATCATGTACCCCACAATTTCTCTCTGGTATCGCAACACAACTTAAAACAAACAAAAAACAGCAGACCCCTATCAGTCCAGTCACAAGTTCCATCAAGATCCTTCAGTCCTCACCATTCCTCCTCATTATGTCCTCATTCACAAGAACCAAACTGTTCCTTGTTCCCCTGAGAAGACCATTGAGAAACTGAGAAACAGGATTTCTGGGATCCATCTCCAGGGCCTCGTGACTGGAAGAATTAGGAGTCCAGGTAGGAACCCAGGACTCCTAGCCAAGAAGCGGTTTGATTCAAATGCTGCCTCCCAATCCGGAAGGCTAGAAGGCTTCTCCTTGCCCCAAAGAAATGCTGAAATGGTTATAATTCCAGCCAACTGGGAAGAAGCCAGCTCTGGTTATGTGTGATCACAATGCCTCCCTCCTTTATGGGCCGGACAAGCCCAGCCCATTCTTTAAACACTGCCTCCTGCTCTGAAACAAGTTCAGACTCCTTCTCCAAATGGAGCATTTTTCAAATACTGTAATCTCAAATTTCCATGCCCTTCCTGCAACTCCCTGCCCCCCATGAGAAAGATGCAACTCCAAGTAAAGAGAAAATGCTGCACATGGACACACTGACAACCACCGTCCCTCCTCAAACGGAGTCATTTGGAGGAATTCAGGAGCGCCTTTCTAGGTACCAAGGCAGGCAGGACCGGCCCACCCATGAGGCAAGGTGAGGCGACTGCCTCAGGTGGCAGGATTCACAGGGGCAGTAGATCCCAGTGTACCCCCTCCCCACCCCCTTGTTCCTGATGTAGAACACTTGCAAACCACTCTCTGGCTGCAGATCTGGTGAGGGGGCATCACAAGGTGCAGCTCATGCATGGAGCTCTTTTAAGCAGCCTGCACATCAGAGGCAGACACTAATAGTCAAGGAAAACAATTCTCCAGAGGTCTGTCACTGCGGTTAATTAATAGTTAAGTCAAGGGTGATTTGAAGTTTGCTTTGCCAAAATTTGTCAATTACTTTTCTGCTGGAAAAACAGAGAAGTTTGAGCGATGTCACTCAAAGCTGTCTTTGTGCAAAAAGAACAACAGTTCTTTGAATTGTTGTGTGAAAGGACAGTGAAAGACCATTTGTCGGAAAAGAGGATTTCTGAATTTTTGCTTCATGTTATCAAGATTACTCAGTTACCACTGAATATCCTGATCCTGATATCGAGCAACATCTGTGCCGCTGCCATTTGGTAGCACATTATCTTTGCAAGACAGGTAATTTTCAGCAGTGACTGCTCTGAAGACAAAATACAACCAATATGAGGAGACTTATTGGCAAAATGCAAACTCTGGCAACCCACTGACACTTTCCCAAATGGATATTCTTGTGAACAAAACTATGGCAAATACTCTTCCTTAAGTTCTATCTAACACAGCTATAGCTCGTCAAGCGATAATAGGGTTGTTCTTAGATTCTCATGAAAGAAACAACCCGTGAAGAACTTGCGTTGCATTTCTATTCCCGCCTTCCCTGCAAAGAGCTCCAAGTGGGGCACGGAAGTCTGTATTCTCCCACCTGAATGAGACTGTGGAGAGAAGGTTGGCAATTGCTTGGCTGCCTCAAGGGATGGCGACCGCACAGGCGGACGGGCAGGAATCCGGGGGGGGGGGGCGGCGGCCCAAGTCCGAAGGTCCAAACTCCGCCGCGTCCCCGTGGGGCCCCATCCCCGAAGTGGCTCCCGGGAGACGCCCGCCCCTTCCGCAACTCCGTCCTTCTCCCCGCCGAGGGAAAGAGCCAGCCGGCCGGGTCCGCCCAGGATCCGCTCCGCTCCGCGTTGGCGACCAGTCTCCTCCCGCTTCCCGCTTCCCGCTCGGCCCGAAGTGGCCCCAAGACAGCAGCGCTTACCTGCGCGCACCGAGCGAGTCCGCCGCCCTCCGGCCGGCTCTAGTTGGGGGCGCTGCGCTCCCGCCGCGGCTGCTTCCTGGAGCGGCGCCTGGGAGGCATCGCGGAGCAGCGCCGGCCTCGCCGCTCTCGTGCGCCGAACAAAGACGGAGCCTCGCCTCGCTCAGCCCGACGAGCGCCGACTGCGCGCTCTCTCCGCCCGGGGCTGCCTCCTTGGGCCCGCCTTCCTCGCCTCGCCTCGCCCGAGGCCCGAGGTCGGAGGAGCCACCCAGCCCGGCAAGGGCGCCCCGAGAGAGGAGGAGTTGCGGGGGGGGGGGGGCCATCCCTGTGGCCCATAGCTGTCAAGATTTCCTTTTTCTCGCGAGGAAGCCTATTCAGCATAAGGGAATTTCCCTTTAAAAAGGGAGAACTTGACAGCTATGCTGTGGCCCCCAGGAGGAAGACGCCACTCGGGCGCCCGTCATCGCGGATCCCTGGCCGACCACTTGCGGCCACGGCAGGTTTCGGCATCCCGGGGGAGTAATGGGGAGGGGGGGGTCATGGGATAAGGCAGGGGTGTCAAACTCAAATTTATCGGGGGCCGCATCAGCAGTTCGGTCACCCTCAAAGGGCCGGTTGTATCTGTAGGACTATGTGTCCACTCTTTATTATCATAAATTACTGTCACTGCATTCAATTATTACTGTTTTTTGTAATAATGTAAGTAATAACTAGCTCTGAAAGCAGAAACATAGTCAGAATAATGGCAAGTAGATATTCAAATGTACAATTATTGTACAATTTATTGAAAAATGATTTTTGGTAACTGCACTGGGTGGTGGAGGCTCGCTAGGGTTTCATGCAGGACCTTTGCAGAGCTACTAGTACCTGGAGATGCTGGGGTCCTTCTGCATGCAGGACAGATGTTCTGCCAGTGAGCCACCACCCTTCACCAAAGGGACTGGCTGAGGTTGACTCACTGGAGCTGCTCTCCTGGTTCCAGGGTTTAAGGGCCAGAAGTATAAAGCAGCACCCTATGTTTCTGAGGAGAGGGAGAGGGAGGGAGGGAGGGAGGGAGGAGTGGGAGGGAGAGAGGAAGGAAGGAAAGAGGGGAGAGAAAGAAGAGTAGGAAATAAGGAAGGGAATAAAGAAGGAAAGAAAAAGAAAGAGGGAGACGGAAAGGGAGAAAGAAGGAAGGAAGTAGAGGGAAAGAAAGAATAAGAATGAGGGAGAGGAAGAAAGATGGGAAGGACAGAAGGAAGAAAGGAAGGAAGGAAGGAAGGAAGGAAGGAAGGAAGGAAGGAAGGAAGGAAGAAAGAAAGAAAGAAAGAAAGAAAGAAAGAAAGAAAGAAAGAAAGAAAGAAAGAAAGAAAGAAAGAAAAGAGGGAGCAGGAGGGAGAGAGGAAGGAAAGAGGTCAGAGAAAGAAGAGTAGGAAAGAAGGAATAAAGAAGGAAAGAAAAAGAGGGAGAGAAGACAGAGATAAAGAAGGAAGGAAGGAGAGGGAAAGAAAGAATAAGAACGAGAGAGAGGAAGAAAGAAAGGGAGGGGGGGTCGCCGCCTTGATTCGGTGCCAGAAAAGAGCGCGAAGGGACCCAGGGGCAAAAAGCATTTCCCGTGCAGCGTGAGGCAGCGGGTGTCTGTTTTAGGAGAAGTGCGTAAAGCCTCAGAGTTGCACGTTCGTGAGGCTGAGCCGCGGCAGGAGGAGGAGGAGGTGAGGCAAGAGGAGGAGGAGGCGGCTTGCCGGGTCGGTGCCCGGCAACGCCGTGCGGAGATTCCCGAGCCTCTGGGACGCAGCAGTGCTCTGTAGCACTTTGAATCCTCCTCCTCCTCCACGCGGCGCTGCTGGGTGCTTTGTCTATGCTTCAGCAGCAGCCGCAGCCATTTCCAGGCGCCGAGCCATGGCAGGAGGAGGAGGATTCAAAGTGCTACAGAGTACTGCTGCGTCCCAGAGGCTCGGGACTCTCCGCACGGCGCTGCTCCGGCCGCCTTTCTACCCCCCCCCCCCGGCCCCAGCTGTTTGTCGGCGCTTTGTCAGCGCGGCGCTTCAGCAGCAAGGTCCCGCTGCTGGGTCCCGCTGGCTGGGGCGCTCGGCGGGCCACATGACAAGGTCTGGCGGGCCGGATTTGGCCCCCGGGCCTTGTGTTTGACACCCGTGGGATAAGGGAAGAGGGCAGGGGGCAGAAGAGGGACCCAGAGATCCCCCCCCTGCCCCAGTCCAGAGGGGCACAGGTTCTCAAGGGCGCACCTGAATGTGATACTCCAATTAGCACCCATCACTCTGAGCTGCATCGCTGCTATCAGGCCAGTTGCAGTGAGGGCCAGGGTCCTGCAGCCGGACAGGGGTCCTCAGGCAGCAGATCAGATGGGGGGGGGGGGCGCAACTGAAGACCATGCATTTAAAGCACATGGCTTCACCCCAAAATCCTAGATCTTATTTGCTCCTCGTGGAGCTGCAAATCCCAACACATTTCACAAACTTTCATGCCCAGGATTGGGGGGGGGGTAGTTGTATGATTTAAATGCATGGTATATACATAGCAGGATGTGGGGGGGGGTCATTTTCCTTCTGGGGTTGTTTGTCCACCTTTCGACTCTGCTCTCACCTGTGGCTCCTCTCACCTGTTGGCTGTTGTGAACAGAGTGCAAAGCTTGGAGACAAGTTGGGTTTACTGTTAGGAGGCTCAATCAGTCATGTATGTGGTTCTTGCCTGGCCTGATGAAGCTATTGGTTGTGCAGGAGTATGGCTGCAGCCTTATGGCCGAATCCCCACTGAAGGTTGGGAGGCTGTGGCACCCCAGCTGTCGATGGACTCCACCCCACCAGCCCTAGCCCAGTGGTCTGGGATGCTGGAAGGGCAGCAACAACACCTGGAAGGTGTCGGGATCCCCAGCTCTTCTCCATGTTTACTCCCAGTTGGTTTTAAAGGAATGTGCAACCCAGTCCTGGGTCTGTTTACCCAAAAGGACGTCCCACTGTGCTCAATGTAGCTCACATCTCAGTTTGTGTGCATAAGCAAATTGACTCGAAAGTCAGTGAAACCCCAGAAGTCAGTGGGCAGCCTTAAGATCTTTGACTTACTTCCGGATTAGAGGGGCTTTAGAGCAGTGGGTGTATTGCTATCCCCTTGCCAACTAGGACAATCCAGTCCAGGGGTCAGCAAGGTTTGCCTCACCTGGGCTGGTTCACTCCAGGAGATCCCTTCGTGGGCCGGATCGCGTGGGCGCATGCACCCGCCATTTTCAGCATCTGCACAGATGTGATTTCTGGTGACGTGGAAGCAAGTCCCCTTTAGCACAGCGCGCGGGGACTTGCCGAGCGGGCGGCTCAGTTCAGGGGCGGCTTGTGGGGCTGTTAAACGACCCCCGTGGGCCACTTGTGGCCCATGGGCCTTGGGTTGCCGACCCCTGATCCAGTCTATCTGGGTGGTCACACACACAAACATGCCATTACAAAACAACAACTGTCCAGGCATCCTCTGATTCTACAGTTTAGCATTGATTGTTTTGGCCTGAGCAGAGTAGTTAGGGAAAGGGAACTCAGACTCTTGGATTCAGTTTTTCCTTCACAGGAGATGGTGGGTGAGGAGGAAAGGTTAATGCGGAGAATGGGATGATAGATTCACTGGAAAGACACACCTGTACTTGTGTATAAAATGTTTGCAGATATATGTATTACAGTCATGGCAGCTAGAAAAGTAACACTTTTAGGAGGTAACAAAACAAAAGCTGACATTCCCTCCATTGCATAAAAAAACATTTGCCCTGAGGATGAATGCTTACAAGAGAGATCATAATAGAGGGGCAACATTCTGGAAACTTTTGAGGGTGGTTGTAATCACTTCTGTCTATATCTGTAGGAAAGGCTTTAGTTTGGGGCAAAACAGGGCCAGCAGCAGAATGAGGCACCTGGCAGTCTCTGGCTATTCCTCCTGAGTCCTTCCTGCCCATTCCCAATGTTGGGGGGCAGAGCTGTGTGTGCCATATGGCTGGCCCTGCATCCCTTAAGCCAAACCCATACCATATGAGTGAAACCAGGCCTTCCCTTCCACCTTCTGGGCGGCTTCCAGATAGTGGTCCTCAGGCATGGAGACAATGGCACTTCTTTTGCCCACTGGTCCTTGGTGGTTCATTGCACACATACACTGAGGCAAGTGCAGCTGGCATCTCCCTCCACGTCTTACCCTGGAGACACAGGATGGGTAAATGGGAACTGGCCTTCCCATCATGGCTGCAGTTTAACCTTGGCAATGATTGAGAGTGTTGCTCCCTCAGCCCCTCTCTTGCCTCCTTAGTTGGTCATCACTTAGCCTGGGTTTGATAGGGTTGCATCCTTACTGTTGTCTTTACTTGAAGGTGACTGAGTTTTGCATCCAGAGAGAGCCTTCTGCAGCTCTGCTCATCTCACTGCATGTCCCCCCCCCCCACCTTTCTTCTTCTTTACTATCACATGTCTCTGTTGCTATTCAACTCCTGGTAGAAACCTCAGCAGGAGTTTTTATTTTCCAGCTTACAAGGTTTCCTAGAAGTGTGGCCGCTGCTGTCCCATCCCCCTCCCTTTAACAAGCCACTGAATTATGGCCCTACTCCTGGCCAAAAATCTCTCCAGGGCAGGCAGGAAGCGGAACGGGGCTTTTCCATGAGGCCTTGAAGATGCTGGGGCTCCTGTCTCCGCTTCCCCACCTCCTCCCCGTTTTAGCCAACTGTAGCAGAGAGAGTAATTTAAAACCAGCTTGTTTTAATCACTGCCACATGTGTGAGGCTCCGCCACTCATCTTGCCTTTGCAGGGTGTGAGTCACTCGGCTCCAATGGGGGCTGACATGAAGAAGAGCTTCCTGAAAACAACAGCAAGAACCAGAAAAATGGCAGGTTTGCAGGCAGACCAGGGTAGGCTCCCAGATGGAAGGAGGGCCAGAGAGAAGATGCTTTGAATTCCTAAGCACCAGCAAAACAATGATGTTTAGCTCTACCTTTCTTCTGTCTTCTCAAGGCAGTTCATATGGTCTCTCATCCAGACCCTGACCAGACCAGACCCACATGGTTGTAGAAAGATGGTTGCTTAAGGTGCCTTCAGACCATCCCTGAGATAGAATGAAGAAGAGTTTGGATTTGATATCCCGCTTTATCACTACCCGAAGGAGTCTCAAAGCGGCTAACAAGCTCCTTTCCCTTCCTTCCCCACAACAAACACTCTGTGAGGTGAGTGGGGCTGAGAGACTTCAGAGAAGTGTGACTAGCCCAAGGTCACCCAGCAGCTGCATGTGGAGGAGCGGAGACGCGAACCCGGTTCCCCAGATTACGAGTCTACTGCTCTTAACCACTACACTACACTGGCTCTCGTGGGATACAGAATGAGATACAGATGCTTAGCAACTTACGAAGCACCCAATCCCTAGATATCCAGGTTCTGATTTGTGTTCCTCCTGGGGAATATACCACAGAACCAATAGTGACCTGTTCATGTTTAGATAAAAAGGACAAGGATAACAAGACATGTTGATGCCTAAGATGGAAAATCCTAACTGATCTTGCCTGCACTCACAGGGCCTGGAAAAGTTCCCCCAGGCAAGCCCTGTTGAAACTAAGTGGCCATCACAAGGAGGCAGAGGATGCATTCTGGGCAGAGATGCTGAACCTCAGGCGAGGGGGGTTGGAGGTCCTTAGCCTTTCCCCAGACTCCTTCTCTCTCCAGCCCTGTCTTGCCCCCTCCTTGAGTGCTAAGCTTTTGTCTGGGTTGGAATATGTCCTTAGACAAGACGCCGACAATGGGTAAGGCTATGTGCAGAAAATAGCCTACTGGACAAAGGTAAAATCTGCAGCCATTGCTCTGCCTACTTTTGCCTCTGACCCTGCCCACCCCTGGCATGTGCCCCTCTCTCAAAAAAAGTTGGCCTACAGGAGAATGTGGCCCTTGGGTCGAAAAGCATTGCCCACCCCCCCACCCCCATGCCATGGGTCACTTGGTTGTGTGAGCCTGATGCCCCAGCTGAAGCCAAGACCCTCTTGGTCAGGAAACACAGCACTGTCTGCTCCCCTGTGGCAATGAGGCACATAAACCCTGATGGGCACAGAGTTCTTCCACACCAGCTGTTGGGATTTTTGTACACCGATCTGCTCTGACTTTCCTGTGGGAAAGGAAGCTGTGTTTATCTTCCTTTCTCCCCACGTGATGTTATTGTACTCACTTTACTTTCGCTTCTGTCTCTTGATGTGACTGGAAGCAAAGATGCCCGAGCTCTGGATTTTACTTTGTACATAGCCCTAAATAAAGTAGTTAATAATTCTACTTTATGGCTTCTTTATCTGTGTGTACTCTACTCAAGCCGAGCAGGGTTGCATATCACCGTGCGCACTGGTCTGCTCTTAGCCAGGGAGGATACACACCGGCGTGGCTGGGGCAGACTCACCGCTGGCCCCTGCCCAAAATGCCAACACCAACATCCACATGGCTCCCTTTGCTTAATGCGCGGCCATAACTGGAAGGCACTGCAGATTGCCTCAGGACAGTGACAACCATGTGCTGAAAGGCCCTGAGTGCTGTGTGTGTGTGTGTGTGTGTGTGTGTGTGTGCGCGCGCTAGAGTGGCATGAATGAGCATGGGAAGGGGAGCAGAGACTGTCTAGGATTAAGGCTGCAATCCTATCCAGGGTTTCTTAGGAATAAGCTCAATTGGACTCAGTGACACAGCATCAGAAGACTGTTCATACGCATAGGATTGGGTTGCACATATTGTATTGTCAAATGAGGCACCTCTCTGTGCACTAGATATTGCTTGGGCTTCGGTTTGATCCATGCTCAATGTTCCCTGTGGCTATGTGCCTGCTTGAGTTCAGTCTGATCACCTCTGCTTGGCATTGTTGACTATCTGAATCCACCCATGCTGAGTGCTGGAATTTCAAGGGGTGTGCTCAGAAGAGAGCCCCTGGAATCATAGAATCATAGAGTTGGAAGAGACCACAAGGGCCATCCAGTCCAACCTCCTGCCAAGCAGGAAACACCATCAAAGCATTCCTGACAGATGGCTGTCAAGCCTCTGCTTAAAGACATCCAAAGAAGGAGACACCACCACACTCCTTGGCAGCAAATTCCACTGTCGAACAGCTCTTACTGTCAGGAAGTTCTTCCTAATGTTTAGGTGGAAACTTCTTTCTTGTAGTTTGAATCCATTGCTCCGTGTCCACTTCTCTGGAGCAGCAGAAAACAACCTTTCTCTCTCCTCTATATGGCATCATTTAATATATTTGAACATGGCTATCATATCACCCCTTAACCTTCTCTTCTCCAGGCTAAACATGCCCAGCTCCCTAAGCCATTCCTCATAAGGCATCGTTTCCAGGCCTTTGACCATTTTGGTTGCCCTCCTCTGGACACGTTCCAGCTTGTCAGTATCCTTCTTGAACTGTGGTGCCCAGAACTGGATACAGTACTCCAGGTGAGGTCTGACCAGAGCAGAATGCAGTGCTACTATTACTTCCCTTGATCTAGATGCTATACTCCTATTGATGCAGCCCAGAATTGCATTGGCTTTTTTAGCTGCTACATCACATTGTTGACTCATGTCAAGTTTGTGGTCTACCAAGACTCCTAGATCCTTTTCACATGTACTGCTCTCAAGCCAGGTATCACCCATCCTGTATTTGTGCCTTTCATATATATTTTTTGCCCAAGTGTAGTACTTTACATTTCTCCCTGTTAAAATTTCATTGTCCAGAAAGTGGGAGAAGCAACAAGAGGATCAGCCATTTTAGATCTGGTCCTAACCAATAGTGATGACTTGGTTAGTGGGGTAGAAGTGGCAGGAGCATTAGGTGGGAGTGATCATGCTCTTCTGGAGTTTATTGTTCAGCAGAAAGGAGCAACCAAGCATAGTAAGACTCAAATCCCAGACTTTAAGAAAGCCGACTTCAGAAAACTTAGGGAAACGCTGGGTGAGATCCCATGGACAGAAATACTAAAAGGGAAGGGAGTTCATGATGGTTGGGAGTTTGTTAAAAGGGAGATATCAAAAGCACAACTTCAGGCAATACCAATGAGACGGAAACATGGAAGGTGCCTAAAGAAGCCAGGGTGGCTATTTAAAGAACTTTTAACTGAGTTAAGATTTAAAAGGGATATGTACAAAAAATGGAAAAGGGGGGGAAATCACCAGTGAGGAATTCAAACATATAGCCAGCACATGTAGAAACAAAGTCAGAAAAGCTAAAGCACAGAATGGACTCAGGCTTGCCAGAGAGGTTAAAAGCAACAAAAAGGGCTTTTATGGGTATGTCCGTAGCAAAAGGATGAACAAGGAAACAGTGAGGTCACTTAGAGGAGAAGATGGTGAAATGCAAACAGAAAGGGCAGAACTCCTCAATGCCTTCTTTGCCTCATTCTTCTCCAAAAAAGAAAACAATGCCCGACCTGAAGAATATGGAGCAGATGATTCAGCTGGGGAAACACAGCCCAGAACAAGTAAGGAGGTAGTACAATAACACTTGGCTAGTTTAGATGTATTCAAGTCTCCAGGGCCAGATGAACTACATCCAAGAGTATTAAAAGAACTGGCAGAGGCGATTTCAGAACCACCGGCAATAATCTTTGAAAATTCCTGGAGAACAGGCGAAGTTCCTGCAGACTGGAGGAAGGCAAACGTTGTCCCTATTTTCAAAAAGGGGAAAAGAGAGGACCCAAACAATTACCGCCCAGTCAGCCTGACATCAATACCAGGAAAGATTCTAGAGCAGATCATTAAGCAAACGGTCTATGAGCACCTAGAAAGAAACTCTGTGATCACTAAAAGTCAGCATGGGTTTCTGAAAAATAAGTCATGTCAGACTAATCTGATCTCATTTTTTGACAGAAATACAAGCCTGGTAGATGAAGGGAATGCTGTGGATGTAGCCTATCTTGATTTCAGCAAGGCCTTTGACAAGGTGCCCCATGATATTCTTGTAAAGACGCTGGTAAAATGCGGGCTAGACAATGCTACCATTTAGTGGATTTGTAACTGGCTGACACCAATTTGGTGTCATCTGCAAACTTGCTCAGGATGCCCTCAAGCCCATCATCCAAGTCATTGATAAAAATGTTGAATAAGACTGGGCCCAAGACAGAACCCTGTGGCACCCCACTAGTCACTTCTCTCCAGGATGAGGAGGAGCCATTGATGAGCACCCTTTGGGTTCGGTCAGTAAGCCAGCTACAAATCCACTGAATGGTAGCATTGTCTAGCCCACATTTTACTAGCTTCTTTACAAGAATATCATGAGGCACCTTGTCAAAGGTCTTGCTGAAATCAAGATATGCTACATCCACAGTGTTCCCTTCATCTACCAGGCTTGTGACTCCCAGGTCCACCTTCTAGAAGGCTACAAGGGAAACATGATTTGTCTAAACCTGGGAGGAGTCAGAAGTGGGGCTCCTGGGTTTTCTGAAGGACTTGCTTAAAGCGCTGCCCAGCTTCCAAGAGCACTTGGCGAGGCCTTCCTGGTTGCAACTGAGGATAAGAGGCTTTCAAGAAGTTCTGGGGGTGTTTTGTGCAGGAAATACCTCCATCCCAGACTAGAAAATTCCAGTTATACCTGATCACTCACATTGCACTGGCATGTGGTATAAGCAAGCATCTCTGTTAAAAAGGCGCCTATGTTTTGATCTCATCACTCTCTCTCTCTCTCTCTCACACACGCACACACACACACACACACACACACTCACACTCACACACACACCATCCTGGGCAGACTGCAACCATTAAAAAAGGACACTTCCTCATTTTTAAAGGCAACTTGTTTGATTAGATCCTGGTTCTGCCTTCCACATAGGCGAGCTGACTGTAAACACATTTCCTTTGCGGTAAGTCCTGTCTGTTTCCCTGGACCTTGGATTGCATCCCTAAGGAGCTTTTCCCAGAGAGCCCAGTTTACTTCCTTCTCTGGAGCCCATCCAACTTCATTCTGCACAGTTTGCATTCTTGCGCTTGAATCATTCCTGTAGCTTTCCTCTGCACAACAGGCGTTGAAGATCTTGCAACAACATGAAAAAGTGCCCTGTTGGACCAAGTCAAGGTCCATCTTGACCAGCATGGTGTATGTGACAACAGGCAGCCCCTGATCCCTTGCCCACTGTGTGAAAACCAGTGTCTGGTGTTCTAGGGTAGACTGTCCCTATACAGGGAGGTTCCATTGAGGCTAAGAGTAGACCTAACGTCCTTTCAAAGCTGCAGTGGGAGGAGAGTAGTGAGAACTGCAATGTACACCACACCATGTCGTCTTGTGGGGTCTACATTGTGAGATTATGGCATGGAGGGAATTTGCACTTGGCTGGCTCCTCCAAGTGTGAGATTTCCTTTGCTCTGGTGGCTATTATTATTTTCTTCCATTTACACCCCAGCTTTCCTTCCCTGTGAAACTGAAGGTGATGTGCATTGGGCTTCCAAGGTGGTCTCCCTTCCAGGCACTAACCAGACTCAGACCTGGTTAGTTTCAGCAAAGTGATGCACAAGCTTCTCTTTGCTTGAGTTGCTTGCATGTCTTAGACTCAGAGCATGTTGAGCATCCTTGCAGGCTGAAGGTGGGCGATATCTTTGCAATCAGCTGCTGAAGGAAGCTGGTAGTTCTTCTCACTTGTCACTTCAAAGGCAGACCTAGCATCTTGACCCCATGACATGCAAATTGCTAGGAGGGTGGGATGGGAGATCATTCACATCCCCTTCCCCAGGGAACTGACTCCAATTCCAACTCCTCTGTTGACGAGGTTGCTTCTTTTTTGCCCAGTTTCTGCAAATACTTCTGAGTTAGCTGCAGCCAGCTTGCCTTGTGACCTTTTCTGTCTTTCAATAGCACTGTGCTGGGAATGACTGCAGAACTGCTTGCAGTTTGGGGATATTCTAATCTAATCTAAAAGAAAGAAAAGAAAAGGCAAACACATACTCCAGCTCAGAGGTTTTGTGATTTTCCACCTGGAGTGGGCTCTTCTCCATATGGAATTGTTTCTAAAGAAGCCTGTTCCTACCGTATCTGCTGAGCAGCCCAGGTATGTTACAGAGCAGGTTTGATGGGGCCCTCAGCTCCTGAAGGTAATGGGGCCTTTGTCAACACAAATTGCTACTGTTTTTGTTGTTGTTGAATATATGCTATATGGTCATTTATGGACCTAATAGGTATCTAAAGCCATTTGCACATTACAAAGTATGTATTTTATCAAAGTTCTGGTTACAGGTAGGTAGCCGTGTTGGTCTGGGTCAAAGTAAAATAAAAAAATTCCTTCAGTAGCACCTTAAAGACCAACTAAGTTTTTATTTTGGTATGAGCTTTCGTGTGCTCATACCAAAATAAAAACTTAGTTGGTCTTTAAGGTGCTACTGAAGGAATTTTTTTATTTTATCAAAGTAATTGTTGAACTGAAACCAGTGATATTTTAGGGAGCAGGCTAGCAGGCGGAGCCCCTCACTTACATCATAGGAGCCTACACAAAGGAGCCTATATTTTGGAAATGTACATCCAGGTTATTTTCCTTTACATTTTTTGGGGGGCCCCAAGACAGTGTGGCCCTAAGCTATAGCTTGGCACTATGTAAGCTATAGGCGTTTCCATGTGCTGCTCTGGTTTGCCAGAAGTGGCTTTGTCCTGCTGGCCACATGACCTGGAAGCTATACGCCGGCTCCCTCGGCCAATAATGCGAGATGAGCGCACAACCCCAGAGTCGGTCACGGCTGGACCTAATGGTCAGGGGTCCCTTTACCTTTTTATGTAAGCTATAGCTTATAACACTGACCAAGAGGCATTACATGTAAAGGAGTATAATGAATCTCTGACTGTGACAAATGAAAAGCAGCCCTAGGAGGCGATAATTTTTGGTGGGGTAGTTGTGGGGAGGATATGGGTATTTCCAGTTGTATCTTCATTCAGAACTGCCCCCCAGCTGCTTTTCTGCCATTGCTGGTCTGCATCTGTAGCCATGGGAGAGGAAGAGCAGGTGGGGAGGCAGCCTTAACGGGGAAACCATGGCTGCCTGGGAAAGGACTAATTAGTCAGGGCGGTGCCCTGTAGACTTTCTGTAGGACTACACTTCCCATCACCAGCCCCAAGTACCATGGCCAGTGCTCAGGGATGATGGGACCACATTGGCTACCCTTGGATTAAGAAGCCCCTGTCCTCTCCCTGCTCCCTCCGGCCACTGCATGCAAAAACCACATACAAACATAAGGTGACCCACATCAGGACATCTAGCGGGGCTTGGGCAGGAGACTTCCCTAGTGGATGATGGAGATGAAGCCTCTTGTTAATCGGGGGGGGGGTGCAGGTGCCATTTATCACTTCTGCCTCAGGCACCAAAATGGGCCCAGGGATTCACTGGACTGTCTTCCATGTTTTGCGGCTCAAGCATGGTTTGGCAATAAAAACATGGGCGTAGGCAGGGGGGCAGGAGGGGGCAATTGCCCCCCCAGAAGCAAAAGGCTAAGGGGCGCAGCGTGGCAGCCCCAGGCTCCCGCTCCAGAGGCGCGCGGGGAGCGTAAGCGGAGGAGGCAGCCCCAGGCTTGCATTCCCTGCACGCCTTTGGAGCTTCGCACCGGGAGCAGGAGCCTGGGGCCGCCTCCTCGGAAGAGCTGGGCGACGCAGGTAACGTAGCCCCGCCCACATTCCCACTGTGGCCCCTCCCCTCCCGCCCCTTGCCCCCCCCTAATTTTGATCCTGGGTACGCCCCTGAATAAAATCCAACTCACTTGCTTCTTGGGCTTTGCAGTTCTCCCTCGTTGGCACATCCCAAAGGCGATGCATAGCATTGGGGCCTGCCCTGTTTAGAACAAGGAGTCTGCTGCTTTTGCACATAGGGGAGTAGATAAACACAGGCATCGTGTCAATATAGGTCAATATAGTTCCTGGCACAAAACAAGAAAGGTTCCAGTATGCCTGGAGAAGGATCAATAACTCGCCTTATCACCAAGTCAACAAGGGGCCTTCAGACTTCACAGCTGATCGAAACTCTGATTGGGTGAATCATGCTGACCTCTGGTGGAATTAGAACTCAGTTCAATTGCACTCCTTGCCCTGCCCTGTCAATGTGTGACAGAAGACGCAAATGGGGTCAGGACCCACGGCTGTGTCTGTCTGCACTTTGGCCACTGCAACCTGCTTTTGATCCCGTGGCAGCTGGTGGCAGATAAGAGGGCAGACCTCTTGTCTGGATTGAACCACTCCAGGGCCAAAGGGAGGGGAAAGGCAGTTTGGCATCTAACCTGCAGGCTTAAAACAAAATGGGGAAAAAGCATCAGCTGTGGGGTAGGTGAAAATTAATGGGATCAAAGTAGGTTTGGAGAAGCATTTAATGCTATTGTCCCCTCCTGAGGGCCTGGGGGGAGGGAATCCCTCATCTGAAGCCTGGGATTGGCTTTGGCTTTGGGGAGGCATTTCCCCCACACCCCCAAAGTAAGTACAGTGGTACCTCTGGTTGCAAACTTAATTAATTCTGGAGGTCCGTTCTTAACCTGAGGTACCACTTTAGCTAATGGCGCCTCCCGCTGCCACCGCCACGCAATTTCTGTTCTCATCCGAGGTACTACTTCCGGGTTAGCGGAGTTTGTAACACGAGGTGTTTGTAACCCGAGGTACCACTGTAGTGGCTTCAAAAGAGGGATTTTACTCAGAAGGTCAGCCGGTGAGGGTTAAATTCCCCCCATTCCCTGCCCTTTTTCTCATTTATTATTAGGCTCCTCCCTGATATGATTACCGTATATTCCGGTGTATAAGACTGGGCGTATAAGACGACCTCCAGCTTTTCCAGTTAAAATATAGAGTTTGGGATATACTCGCCGTATAAGAAATACGACCCGGCGTATAAGACAACCCCCTACTTTTGAGAATATTTTCCTGGGTTAAAAAGTAGTCTTATACGCAGGAATATGCCTTTTTTATATCAAAAAATAAAGCAGGTCATATGCAAAGAGGCATTTTATGCCAAGGGTCCTTTGGCCCTCAGAGTGCAAAAGAGGGAAATGAATTTAGCCCAGCCATGCTAGGAATGCTGATTGACTACTGAAGAGAAGAATATTAATTTTAGAAAGAATAAGACGTAACTACAATTCTTTCTTATATGCTGTCTTCCTACGCTGAATTGAATAATCAGTTGGAGACATTGTGTTGTTGTTGTTTTAAATTGCTTGATAAGAAAGTGCTCTCAAGCTGTCAGTCTTTGCCTTCCCCCTTTCTCCCATGTCAGGGGATTCTTCTCCTGGACAGAGCCTGGAGTCCTTGGATTGTGCACTCCCCACTCTTTCCATCATGGTGATGCCAGGTAATCACACCCAGGTGTGTATCAAAATGGTCCACAGGGAGGGAGGTGGCTCAAGATCTGCCCCCCCAGCCAGATCCTTTTCCAAGCCCCTTCTATCCACCCCTCCTTGACAGAAAGCCCCATTGAGCACAGAGGGAATTTGTTCTGAGCAAACATGCTTTGGCTTGGACTCTAGAAGTCATAGCTCTTGCATTTTGCCGTTGGTCCCAGGAGGAGAGGCTTCCCCAGGTGCCACTTCCCCCCCCCCCCTTGGCTAGGTGCAGGTGCGGACAGGACTCTTCCAGCATCCTTCTGGCTATTAAAGGTCTTTTATTGCACCTGGTCTGACTATACGGTGAAGCTTTTTTGTCTGTTTTTTAAGGGGGACAGCTTTAAATGAACCCTCAGGGACAGACTCTTTGTCTCTCTGGCCCAGCTATGTCTGTTTGGACTGGCAGAGGCTTTTGCTATCAGCTGTTACTTGATCCTTTTTAAATAGAGTTGCCAGGAATTGAACCAGAGAATTTCTGAATGCAAAACATCTTCCTCTACTGTTGACCTAAGTTTCCTCCCCAGATGAGGCCTCCTTTATCAGAGATACCACTGGGTTCATAATATGTGGTACCATCATAACCCCATTGCAGATTATTCTGTCCTACTGACGCTGAATAACTTCTAGTTCTCCTTCCATGGGCTTTACCCAATTTTATCCCTAAAACAGTCTGGTGAGTCAGCTAAGGTTGAGAGAGAGAGAGAGAGAGAGAGAGTGAGACTGGCCCAAGGTCACCCAATGGGCTCTAGAGCTAAATGAGGATTTGAACCTAAGTCACCCCAGTCCTTGTCTGGCACACTGACCTTATCCGATGATTCAAGCAGTCTTGTTCTGGGTCTTGTGGCTCCTTTAGGCTAAGGGACAGAAACTTTTCCTGGATTTGTTTGGTTATGCTATGACAAATAAATGCCTTTATTTATATTTAAAAAATTGTACATCACAATGTCATTTAAAAATCATTTTATAACAGTAAAAAAAAACACCCTACATTTTAAAATCACAGAGCAGCAGCTAATAACAATTGGAAATGTTTTTCTTAATTGTCTGCAAACGTCTGACGACAGAAAGGTTTTATGGCAAACATATAAAGCACCTGCCAAATCTCTCTGGGAAGAGGATTTCACAGGCCTGCGCGATGACATTAAAGGTTTCGATTTGTCAATTGAGTCTCAACAACCGCCGAGGCTCCTAGAGATGATCTCAGTGGTCAAGCTGGGATAGAAGAGGTCTGGTGGTCCCTACGATATCCTAGAGCTCAGGGCATTGTAGATCTATTAATCTTTAAGTACTGTAAGTCTTGTGATGGTTTCCCCCCCTTTTTTCTTTCCGTTTTGCTGCAAAATGTCATTATTTTGCCGACTTGGCTTCTTCTGACCAGGTGGTTTAAGTGTCTTCTAAATCTCCCTTTATCTAAGCATCCACCCAGCCTCCCTCAAGGCCAGCACTTGTCTCCTTATAAACTGTGTGTCCAGGGTGGAGAGAAGGAGAGGCCCAGCCCAACCCAAGAAAGCAATGCTGCTGAGACAGCCAAGGTTCAGCTGAAAACATAATGTATGAACCCAGGACAGGACCCAGGAGAAGCTGCCAGCCGTTCCCTGCAAGGAATGTCAGCAGGTCCTACCCTGTTCTGCAGTGTGCAAAAGTTGGCCCCTGCAGAGTAGAGTCCTCTCCTTGAAGGATTGCCATGTCCAAGTATGCTTTAAAGATAAAAGATAAGAAGGGAGGGCCTTGAGGCTGCCCATAAACAGAACCCGGGTGTCAGATTGAGCAGGTCACCTGGAACACAGTCTTCCCCAGCATGAGGAGATGCATGTTACGGTATTTCTATTTAGATTATACACATTTTTTCAAAATGTGCTTCAAGGCATATAAATTAGCAGATGCAGATTTGATGTAAAATGCTTTTAGAGTCAGGCCTTTGTGTCACTTTCAGACTTAGCTGACAGTCTAGTTCAGGCACCCCCAAACTTCGGCCCTCCAGATGTTTTGAACTACAATTCCCATCTTCCCCAACCACTGGTCCTGTTAGGGCCGCAGTTTGGGGATGCCTGGTCTAGTTGTTCTCTTACACACACACACACACACACACACACACACACACACACACACCTTTGGATCTCCTCTGGCTGTGCATGATTTCCAGCTGTTTGGTTTCTGAGGCAAGATGTTGCCCTGGCTTCCATTACAAAAGGGGATATTTCACAGGCCTTGCAGAACTATTCACTTCCCCAAAGGAAGGGTTTGATCCTTTTAGTTGTCCTTCTCTGCAGGTCCCAGTCTGGAGGCAGGGAGGACCCTGAGGGCATTCAGCCACAAGGGTGGCAGTCCAGTTGGGTGGCAGCTATATTTTTACAGATATCTACTGAGAAGGTCCATAAAAAGCAACTGTCCAAAAAAGGAATTATTGTGAAAATAAGAAATAGTTTGTGGGGCACCAAATTTTGCCTTGCTCAGAGCACCATATTACAAAGGTCCACCTCTTACTGGAGCCCTTTTGGAGCTTGTTGGGGTGATGGCAGCAGACAGATGGGCAATACTGCTTACGGAAAACACATGGAAACACCATTTAGCAAGATGAGCACCCCCCCCCTTTGACTCTGGACCTAGGAGTCCAGACTTATGGAAGGGTCTGCTAAGAAAGCTGCTGCATGCAGCTGGGGATTCCAAAACCCCACAATCATTTCCACAGATTGGGGAAGAGCTCCGCTTACAAATCTGGCACCTTTCCTTCCAGGCGAATGAGCCTGGCAAACTCTCATATGGAGGCCTGGCCCTCCCAGGAACTGGATTGTCAGATCCTGTGGGTTGATGGGTTTCTGCAGAAGCCATCGCCTGTCATTTCTGCCTCAGATTCAGAAAACGCCCTTGGCTGTTTTTTGCTTCAGCGAAAACAAGTTGAGAGTGTGCCGAGGAGCAGATTTGGAGCAGATCAAGGTAGACGTCCTTTTCAACCAGCTGTTTGTGGTTGCTCCTTGCTCTATCATTTATTTTAAAAAAAGAACTTGCAAAGCTGCAATTCTGCAATTCTGGCTTTGCCTAGGCAGCAGGTTTCAGATTGTTAGCAACAAGGGCCCTGGAGATGCACTGGCTTCACAGACAACACTTTCAGAACAAATTTACCTTTCTCTGTGCGTGTCAGATTAATGAATGCCATTGACTTGTTTCTTGCTGTCGAGCAAAGGAGAATGGCTGTTTGTCACAGGGAGACGCAGGGGTGCTAGAAGGCAAAAATCCATTTCAGAAATAAAAATGCAAAAGATTATTTGAAAGCAGAATGAAACCCTTCTCGCAAGAGCTGAATGATCTTGTGTGTGTGTTTAGATTGGCTTCTATTGGGCAGAGAAAAGAAAGTCCTTTAATCAATGATACTTACAAGGATACTACAAAATGAAATGAATTATTATGAATGGCATCATTCAGATGTATGAGAGACCAGCAAGCATTCAGTGTGTTTGTGTGGCACAAGGGTCAGATGAACTGCACATTAAGAGTTTCAGTGCTGAGTTCCTACCTGTAGCTGAAAACACAAAGAGATAAAGTTTGAGTTGCAGCAAGACTGGTGGGACCAGAATTGAAGTGAAGCCCTTGAGCACAGTCGGAGCGGTCCTCCTGGGGCAGAGTCAAGTCAGCTGAGGAGTCCTCCAAAGGAAGGCTGGAGCAAGGCTGGGGGCAGGCAGATGAGGGAGATGGCATGTGAGAAGGGAGAAAGAGGAGGAACCCAAAACAGGCCAGGCCAGAAAACTGAAGCAAAGGGGAAACTTGCCTTGAACCCTTTATAACCAAGCCAAGGTGTGAGGGATCAGGGGAGTTGCCTGGGCCAAGGGGGGGCCCCCAGGAGCTGGGAGGATCATACCCATCCTTTACTCTGCAGCCTTGAGTAGGTCATCAGAAGACCGGGGGGCTCAAAGGTCACGTTCCAGCTGAGTAGATTTTATCCCCGGAGAAAAGTCTCACATGGACTTTTCTTCTTGTGGCCTCCCCACCCACCCCAGGACAAGACTGGTGCCAGGGCCGAGGCACAAAGGGCCCTACACTGGAAGACCCTCCTGGTGGCTGGCAGTGGTGGGATCTGCAGCAGCATCCCATTGGGCTGGGGGGCTTTAAGCCGCCTACCAGTATCATGGCTCCCAATGCCTCTGACACAGCATTGCTTCAAGGTGGTGTCCTTTGAATGATGGTGGCTATTCTTTTAATGTCCCACAATGCTCTGGAGCGATTCTATATCAAGGGCATTGTAGGGAATTAAAATGGTAGGTGGCCTGTAGACCCAGCCTCCTGGTGCCAGCTGCGGACGCAGCCCCGGCTCGGAAGCCCCGGCAGCTGCCCAAAGGGTGCTGACTGCTCCTTTCGCTGCCTGTTCTCTCCACAGCTGAGCTCAAAGCACATCTAAAGCACACCTCCCTCCTACTCACGTGATCCTGGGAATGGGAGTTTGTTAAGGGTTCTGGAAAGCTGCAGCTCCCAGGATTCTTTGGAGGGGGAAATGTGCTTTAAATACATGGTGTGTGTTGTGTCGTGAGCTTCTTAATAGTAGTCATTCAGTGACAACATCTTCATGATAACAGCTCTTTTGCTCTTTTGCATGGATTTGCAGGGGCTGCTTTGCCTTGCGCTACCCGCAGACATGCTCTGGGCCTAAGCGAAGGAGGGGCCTAGCTCTTTCCACTAGTGCTGCAGATTTGCCTGGGAGGCTGTTCTGCAGGAGACAACTTCGAAGGCCGTGGGTGGCGTCCCCAGCCGAGCCAAGCCAAGCGAGCATCTTAATGTCCCCTCCTGCATTTTGGGAGGGAGAGAGACGTATTGATGCTTTTGCCCTCTGGCCACTGGATGCCGCACATGGTCTGTTGTTTTTCTTTTTCAGACATTAAGCAGAAAGACACACTCAATGACTTTTTAGGGCTCTGCAGGCATCCAACATTCAAGCTGATAGGGGAGGGAAAGGCAGCTTTTGCAGACATAATTCTTGCAAAAGCGAAGAGGCATGTGGAGTCTGGTTCCTCATATTGTTTCTTTTCTCCCTCCCAACAAAATGGGAAGCCTCCACCCCACTGGATCTCAGCCAAGCCCTGAGTGGTTTGAAGCTATGTGGGTCGAAGGGAGCCTGTTTGGTGAGGGCCGAATCCACCTAATTTTTGTTTTCCTTGACAATAGGAAATGGAGCCAGAGAAAATGAACTCTCAATTGAAAAGAACTGGCCTGCATGCTAACTCTGGGAATCCACACAAAGCCATGGATCATGGGTGTTGTGTATTGAGTCAAAGGATTTTATATCTGTATTATTATTGTCTGTATTTGCATTAGGATAAAGTACCTGCCTTTTGGTTCCAGAAGGTACAGCTACTATTGGTTCATTTAAGCTGCTGTATTTGGATCCTCTGTCTTCTTGGTTTCCTCCAAAAGGCAGCACTGTGATTGCCTCCAAAATGTCTCCCTTTCTAGCTAGTCCCCCGTCCCGATAAAAGTAGCTTTCCTCTCCTCAGAGCTCAGTCTTGTTTGCTTTAATAAAGAAGTGTTACTAGAGAACTGTCTCCAGCATATTATGTCAAGAGAGCTGAAATCACAAGCCCCACGTCACAACAACGGGCTCCCTCATTTGAGCTATCCAACGGTGGCTTAAGGGATGCAGTTACCATACATCCACACCATCCATTTAAAGCATATGACTTGCCCCTCCAAGAATGCTGGGAAGCAAAGTTTGTTAAGAATGCCAGGAACTGTAGTTCTGTGAGGAGTAAATTGCATTTCCCAGGATCCAGTCTCCAAGCAGGGTGGCGGCAGCAGGAGCAAGCGCTGCATTCCTTGGAGGCTGGATCTGCTGCCCCTGTGGATCCTGCTGCCTGAGGCGGCCGCCTCACCTTGCTTCCTAGGTGTCTGGCCCTGAGAAAGCTCTACCTCTCGATTCTCCTGACTGCACCAACTGGCTCTGAATTCCTTGCCTACAAAGGGAACAAACAAACGGAAGGCTGCTTGCAGTGAGCTGTTTAGCCCTGAACCTTGAACAATGGCAAAGGGCTTGTTGCCAGAAGCATTTGTTTGGATATAGTCATAAAAGGACTGAGGATTATCTTGCCCAAGGCTGGTATATCAAAGGTGGAGAGGAGGAGGAAGAATCTGTGCACAAACTGCAGCTTTCCCCTTCCCCTGGTTGTTGTATGTGGCGTGTAATCCAGGTGGACTTTCCACAAGGCTCCCGATACATTGTTTTCTGTTGTGTTGCCATTGATTTTGTCCCACTTCACCCTACGCTGCTCCCTTTGCCCTCCCACAAACTCGTTTCCATAGTCATTCTTGAAAAGGCTAGAGCTGGGTGACGCAGGATGGATATGGGGTCTCTGACCAAGTTCTTTTTCATCTGACTTTCAAGTTTTGTGGAAATCCATATTGTGATGATTCCTTGCTGACTTGCCTGCCCCCCCCCAGCCACAGACCCAGAGCATGATGTTTGCTGTGGATGCACAGAGGAGTTTGAGGTGCTGCTTTCCCCACCAAAATGTAAATAAGTGCTCCCTTTGTCTGCACCATTATTAGAGGTACAGGAGCCCTCTTCAATAATAATAATAATAATAATAATAATAAATAATAATAATAATAATAATAATAATAATAATAATAAACACATTTATTTATACTGCTTACGGCTCCTGTATTGCAGGAATGGGGAACTCTGTGGTCCTCCTCCTTCTGTTGGACTCCAGCTTCCAGGAGCCCCAGGAGCATGACTAAAGGCTTTGGGGCTAGAGCTTCTTTCTTTGGGAAGCGAACCCCATCTGATGCTTCAAGGAGGGACCTGAGGATGCTGTGCCTCTAAGCAAGTGACAGGTGCCCAAACATCCGCATTGTCCCTGGCTTCTGTATCTTTAAGTTGTGCAGTGACTGCAGTCTTTTAAAAAGACAGTTAAAATTGGCATTTTCCACATTGCTACAGCAGGGGAAGAAATCAGATGACAATTTCCCCCTCGCAGCCAAGTTTGATTCAGGGAAAACTCAGAATGGATATTTATTTGACCTGGCTCCCTGAAAACACACAGCAAGGTTGGAAGGAGGCAGACTGCCCCAAACACGAATCCAAATAATAAAAGGCGCCTACTTCCACGTGTGCACACTGTGGCCAAAAACGTATCACCTCCATCACCCAAGCAGAGAGATGGGGGGAATGACCAGTGCAGAATGAGAACATTTCCCCCTGAACATTGAACACATTGAACAACTAGAAGTTTTTTTAAAAAGCAAGCAAAATAATGTTACGACTCTTGCAAAGCAATAATTTATTTAAGTGCTTATTCAACACTTCCTCTCAGGGAAAACTGCTCTTTAACAGAGTATCTGAAGAAGTGTGCATGCACACGAAAGCTCATACCAATGATAAACTTAGTTGATCTCTAAGGTGCTACTGGAAGGAATTTTTAAAAAATTTGTTTGCTCTTTAACATTTAGAGAAAACACCCTCGATTGCCACATGTTCCCAGAGGAGCCCTCAGTTAAGCTGCTCTAGGACAACTTCCCAAGAGGGCAAACTCCTCATCCAGCAGCTTTAATGTGCCCAAACGTTGTGAGGGTAACCTCGCCATGCCTCTCCTCTAAGGGAGGCCATAGTTTTGCTTTCAGGAGTGTCAGGTGAGCGGGGGAAGAAGCTTCACAAGTATGTGGGCCCCAGGATAGAAGAGTTACAGCCTGGAACAAACCCTGTACATTAATCCAAATTTCTTAATCCGGGAGTGCAGGCACATAAGCCCAAACAACGCATGATGTGTGAGATGAACATGTTTTTCTTGTACTGCACAAAAAACAGCCCAGTTTGGATTTGGGACCCATCCTGGTGCGAAGCAGGATTTAGCCTTTCTCTGGCACCAATTCCTCAAGGCACCTCACCTCAAGCTGCAATTGACCACCGAGGAGAAATGATACAGGCACTTCCTTGATGAACTGACTGTACAAATGGCCAGTGGAAGAAGAAGCCCAGCATTCCCCCGAGATGAATTTGCTTCTCCATGTGTCTAGGAAACATACCAGGAGGACCTCATCTGATCCTGATCCATGCCTTTCCCTTCTGGTGCCTTTAACTCTAGGCTGCACACCAGTGGGAACTGCCAGACAAACTGTTTGGTCTTAAGGTTCTGCAATGGTTCTACGTAGGGCTGCCTCTGAAGACGGTTTGGAAACTTTAGCTAGTGCAGAATTCAGTGGCCAGGTTGCTCACTGGAGCAAGATGGTTTGAGCATATTTCACCAATCCTGGTCCGACTGCACTGGCTACTGATTATTTTCCAGGCCCAATTCAAAGAGCTGGTTTGACCCATGAAGCCTCAAATGGCTCAGGACCGCAATACCTCAAGGACCGCCTCTTTCCATATCAACCTACCTGGACCCTGAGATCATCTTCTGAGGCTTTTTGTCATGTGTCTCCTCCTCAAGAGGTCCGGAGGGTGGCAACACGAGAACGGGCCTTCTCTGCAGTGGCTCCCCGTCTGTGGAATGCTCTCGCCTGGGAAGTTCATTTTGGGGGGAGGGTTAGAATCATAGAATCATAGAGTTGGAAGAGACCACAAGGGCCATCCAGTCCAACCCCCTGCCAAGCAGGAAACACCATCAAAGCATTCTTGACATATGCCTGTCAAGCCTCTGCTTAAAGACATCCAAAGAAGGAGACTCCACCACACTCCTTGGTAGCAAATTCCACTGCCGAACAGCTCTTAATGTCAGGAAGTTCTTCCTAATATTTAGGTGGAATCTTCTTTCTTGAAGTTTGAATCCATTGCTCCATGTCCGCTTCTCTGGAGCAGCAGAAAACAATCTTTCTCCCTCCTCCATATGACATCCTTTCATATATTTGAACATGGCTATCATATCACCCCTTAACCTTCTCTTCTCCAGGCTAAACATACCCAGCTCCCTAAGCCATTCTTCATAAGGCATCGTTTCCAGGCCTTTGACCATTTTGGTTGCCCTCCTCTGGACACGTTCCAGCTTGTCAGTATCCTTCTTGAACTGTGGTGCCCAGAACTGGACACAGTACTCCAGGTGAGGTCTGACCAGAGCAGAATACAGTGGTACTATTACTTCCCTTGATCTAGATGCTATACTCCTATTGATGCAGCCCAGAATTGCATTGGCTTTTTTAGCTGTTGCATCACACTGTTGTCTCATGTCAAGTTTGTGGTCTACCAAGACTCCTAGATCCTTTTCACATGTACTGCTCTCAAGCCAGGTGTCTCCCATCCTGTATTTGTGCCTATCATTTTTTTTGCCCAAGTGTAGTACTTTCCATTTCTCCCTGTTAAAATTCATCTTGTTTGCTTTGGCCCAGTTGCCTAATCTGTTGAGGTCATTTTGAAGTGTGATCCTGTCCTCTGGGGTATTAGCCACCCCTCCCAATTTGGTGTCGTCTGCAAACTTGCTCAGGATGCCCTCAAGCCCATCATCCAAGTCATTGATAAAAATGTTGAATAAGACTGGGCCCAAGACAGAACCCTGTGGCACCCCACTAGTCACTTCTCTCCAGGATGAGGAGGAGCCATTGATGAGCACCCTTTGGGTTCGGTCAGTAAGCCAGTTAAAAATCCACTGAATGGTAGCATTGTCTAGCCCGCATTTTACCAGCTTCTTTACAAGAATATCATGGGGCACCTTGTCAAAGGCCTTGCTGAAATCAAGGGTTATTGGGTTGTTGTTTTTGGTTATTGGGTTATTGGGTTGTTGTATTTTGTGGTTTTATATTTAGATTTTATTCTGTGAACCGCCCTCAGACCTCTGGGTATAGGGTGGTATATAAATTCAATTAATCAATCATCATCATCATCTCCTTAATCGCAACTCCCCTGTAGCTGCTGAGCTCCTCTCACAAATCCCACAAAAACACAAGATAGATGGTCCTGCAGCATCTCCAAATCTGGGAGAGCTGTGTACAGCTATTAACCAAATGGAAAACAACAAAGCCAGCGGAACTGATGGGATACCTGCCAAAGTCTTCACAGTGGGACGAATTGAACTTACACAATAACTTCACAAGCTCATTGAAAAAATCTGGGAGAGAGAGGAGATCCCAGCAGACTTTATGGATGCCAAAGTTATCAATAGTTTTAAAAAAGTGATAAAACAGACTGTGGAAATTATTGAGACGTCTCTTTATTAGCTGCAGCCTGCGCACCTCTTGCAAGGATCTTAGCAAACTGTCTCTTAACAATATCTGAGACAACCTTTCCTAAATCCCAAAATGGTTTTAGACCTTCTAGGGCAGGCATCTCCAACCTGCGGCCCTCCAGATGTTTTGGCCTACAATTCCCATGATCCCTAGCTAACAGGACCAGTGGTGAGGGATGATGGGAATTGTAGTCCAAAAATCTGGAGGCCCGAAGGTTGGGTATGCCTGTTCTAGAGGGACAGAGGGCATGATTTTCACTGCTCGACAGCTTCAAGAAAAATGCAAATAGCAAAACCAACCCGTTTATTGACCTGACTAAGGCCTTCGGCACTGCAAATTGTAATGCTCTGTGGACTGTCCTTCTGAAAATCGGCTGCCCAGATATATTTGTGAACATCCTTCGACTCCTCCATGATAGTATGATGGCAACTATTGTGGATAACAATTGCTCTCAAAATGAACCATTCGCAGTAGAATTGGGCATTAAACAGGGTTGTGTTATCGCCCTTCATTGCCATGATCCTACACATTGTCAAAGGGAAACCTCCCACCAGTGTAGAAATCATATTGGAAAGCTCTTCAATCTGAGCAGGCTGAAAGCAAAGAATAAGGTTACTGTAACTTCTGTCATAGAGCTTCAATACGCTGATGACAACATAGTCTGTGCACACTCAGAGGATGACTTCCAAACCATCCTAAATATCTTTGCAGAAGCTTACAAAAAGCTTGGCCTGTCACTCAACATCCAAAACAACAACAACCAAGTGCTGCACCACCAAGCACAAAACAACCCTTCCACGACACCACAAATCCAACTTAATGGTGTAACGTTGGAAAGTGTCAATCACTTCTCCTACCTGGGCAGTTATCCTTCCACAAGGACTGACATTGATGCTGAAATCCAGCATCGCCTGTTACCTTTGGTATGACAAAACAAGAGTTCACAAAAGTTTAACAAACCATGTGGTAAGAAGATCATTATATGAGGTTTGGGAAAGAAATAAAATGCTGTTAGAGATAAAGACCCCATGGTGGATTTCACCGGTGGAGGTGTTGACTCTTAAAAAAAAATAAACATGGAGGGGAGGAGGGCCACCTATGAGGAGATTTTGATGAAATCAGACAAGGGTTGGAAATTGAAACCATATGAAGAGATAAAAGAGGTTCTGACTGGATGGTTGCAATACCACCAAGTTAATGATATTTTATCCAATGATAAAAAATAGGGTTTGAAGGTCCAAATTTCAAATAGAATTGTTGGAAGGCAGAGTGAAATAGTTATCGAAAATTGTTATCTATTGTTAGAATGGTTTACAAAAGATGAAATGACAAAAGAGGTGATAATAAAATGGGCAAAAGACTTTGGGTACAATATTGGAATATGATGCATGGTTGAAATTGTGGAATCAAACATTGAAATTTACTGCATGTACCGCTTTGAAAGAGAATGTAATGAAGATGATGTATAGATGGTATTTAACACCAGTAAAATTAGCTATTTTAAAATTAGCTGTTAAGGTGCTACACCCGATATGCCAGCAAGTTTGGAAAACTCAGCAATGGCCAGAGGATTGGAGAAGATCAGTCTACATCCCAATCCCAAAGAAGGGCAGGGCCAAAGAATGCTCCAACTACCGCACAATTGCGCTCATTTCACACGCTAGCAAGGTTATGCTTAAAATTCTACAAGGCAGGCTTAGGCAGTATGTGGACCGAGAACTCCCAGAAGTGCAAGCTGGATTTTGAAGGGGCAGAGGAACCAGAGACCAAATAGCAAACATGCGCTGGATTATGGAGAAAGCTAGAGAGTTCCAGAAAAACGTCTACTTCTGCTTCATTGACTATGCAAAAGCCTTTGTGTCAACCACAGCAAATTGTGGCAAGTTCTTAAAGAAATGGGAGTGCCTGATCACCTCATCTGTCTCCTATGTGGGACAAGAAGCTACAGTTAGAACTGGATATGGAACAACTGATTGGTTCAAAATTGGGAAAGGAGTACGACAAGGCTGTATATTGTCTCCCTGCTTATTTAATTTATATGCAGAATTCATCATGCGAAAGGCTGGACTAGATGAATCCCAAACCGGAATTAAGATTGCCGGAAGAAATATCAACAACCTCAGATATGCAGATGACACAACCTTGATGGCAGAAAGCGAGGAGGAATTAAAGAAGCTTTTAATGAGGGTGAAAGAGGAGAGCGCAAAATATGGTCTGAAGCTCAACATCAAAAAAACCAAGATCATGGCCACTGGTCCCATCACCTCCTGGCAAATACAAGGGGAAGAAATGGAGGCAGTGAGAGATTTTACTTTCTTGGGCTCCTTGATCACTGCAGATGGTGACAGCAGTCACGAAATTAAAAGACGCCTGCTTCTTGGGAGAAAAGCAATGACAAACCTAGACAGCATCTTTAAAAGCAGAGACATCACCTTGCCGACAAAGGTCCGTATAGTTAAAGCTATGGTTTTCCCAGTAGTGATGTATGGAAGTGAGAGCTGGACCATAAAGAAGGCTGATCGCCAAAGAATTGATGCTTTTGAATTATGGTGCTGGAGGAGACTCTTGAGAGTCCCATGGACTGCTAGAAGATCAAACCTATACATTCTTAAGGAAATCAGCCCTGAGTGCTCACTGGAAGGACAGATCCTGAAGCTGAGGCTCCAATACTTTGGCCACCTCATGAGAAGAGAAGAATCCTTGGAAAAGACCCTGATGTTGGGAAAGATGGAGGGCACAAGGAGAAGGGGATGACAGAGGACGAGATGGTTGGACAATGTTCTCGAAGCTACAAACATGAGTTTGACCAAACTGCGGGAGGCAGTGCAAGACAGGAGTGCCTGGTGTGCTATGGTCCATGGGGTCACAAAGAGTCGGACACGACTAAACGACTAAACTACAACAAAAATTAGCTAAGATGTATAGAATGAGCAGTAAATCATGCTGGAAATGTAAGGATAAAGATGGTGAATTTTATCATATGTGGTGGACATATGAAAAAGTAAAAACATTTTGGGAAATGATATATAATGAACTGAAAAAGATCTTTAAGTATACCTTTCCCAAAAAACCCGAGGCCTTTCTATTGGGATTATTAGGAGAGGAGATTGCAAAAGGAGATCAAAAATTATTTATGTATGCTACAACTGCGGCTAGAACTTTATTAGCCCAAAAATGGAAAATACAGGAGTTACCGACTATTGAGGAGTGGCAGACGAAGATGATTGAGTTAGTGAAGTTGACCTGTGGGATCCGAAACCAGGGAGAGACAAAGGGAGAGACCAAAGCTATCGAACTACCAAACTTACTGTATTCTTGTGAAACATGGATCACTTATGAATGCCATCTCCGACTCCTTGAAAGATTCCATCAACTGTGCCTCCAAAAATTTTTACACATCACTTGGAAACACAGGCGAACTAATGCAAAGTTCAGCAGTGTAGAAGCAATGATTCTTCATCAACTTCATTGAACTGATGTTGTGCGGATGTCTGATTATCGTCTTCCAAAGCAACTACTCTCTTCCCAACTCAAGAATGGAAGTGAAATACCGATGGACAACAAAAGAGGTTTAAAGATGCTCTCAAGGCAAATCTAAAAGAATGTAACATAAGCACTTATAACTGGGAAACACTGGCCTGTGAGCCTTTACCAAAGGTGTCATGGGCTTTGAAGAAGCATGAATTCAGGACAAAAGGGAGAAAAGAGCTAAGAGGAAGTCACGCTTGGCAAACCCTCACCATGATCAACTCCTACCCGGGAACCTATGTCCCCACTGTGGAAGGACGTGTGGATCCAGAATTGGCCTCCACAGTCACTTACAGACTCACTGTTAAAACCGTGTTCATGGAAGACCATCTTTCGTCTACGAGTGATCCCCAGAGACAGGGCTGTCTTAAGTATATTTGGCGCCCTGGTGCAACGGATCCCTCCGGCGCCCCCGCCCCGTCCCATTTCCCAGCGCTGCGGGCAGGCAGAGCTGCGCAGCTGGGTCGGCGGGTGCAGCGCACAGCGCGGCTGCTGGGGGCACAGCTCCGCGATGGGCAGGTGCCCTGGCGCCCCCCAGCCTGGCCGTAGGGCCGGCCCTGTCCAGAGAAGAAGACGACAACGTTTGCATTAATTGATAAATATGTGTAACGCTAGCTAGGCATTGATGTGCAGCTGGCAGGGGCACCGTTGCACCCTGACTGCCTGTGGATTTAGACTGCAGGGGGGTGGGGTTAGAAATGGCTGTTTTGAGATCGGCATGACTTCAGCCCAGGGTTGCTTTCTGCCACTTTGTGAGCTACTCACAAGCCACCTCCTTTGTTCTCCTGCCTCCTGTTACCAGAATCCAGTACCCCGTTTCTATTCCCTATAATAACCGCCACCTATGGCAACACAATTACGCCTTGAGAAAGATCCGTCCCATCTATTTTCCTCTCCCTGCCCCCCCCCCACTTTCTTTCGTTCATTGCTGCCCGGTTCAAATAAAGGCATCTGCCTGCACCCTTTTCATCTCTGTGCCTACAGGCAAGATCGAAAGGGATCAGCTGTCCCACTTCAAAATCTTTGCTCAGCGCCCCTAATGGCTGGCTTAGTGGTACTGCAGCTATGGAACGCTCTGCAAGCGAACTCTCAAAACTGGATGGTTTCACTAGGAACTGTTCAGCTAAGAAAATGTTGCATCTCTCTTCGAAAACTTATTTTCTCTTCCTGTAACCTTGTGTTCCAGGAAGGTATGATTCAAAGGTATGATTTTGTTCCTAAACTGTAGACCAAGTGTGTTATGCCTTGCATCGTGGGAATCCTAATGCCATCCATAATCCCTAAAGCCTAAAGTCACACAGGCAGACGCTCCTCAGGGAAATCCCACCTTTAAGGGCTCTGCCAATTGTTTAACGATAATAATAATAATTTATTATTTATACCCCACCCATCTGGCTGGGCTTCCCCAGCCACTCTGGGCGGTTTCCAACCGAATATTAAACACAGTACAGCATCAAACATTAAAAACTTCCCTAAACAGGGCCGCCTTCAGTTAAATAGTTGTAAAGTAAAATAGTTGCTTATTGCCTTGACATCTGCTGGGAGGGCGTTCCACAGGGCGGGTGCCACTACCGAGAAGGCCCTCTGTCTGGTTCCCTGTAACCTCACTTCTCGCAATGAGGGAACTGCCAGAAGGCCCTCAGAGCTGGACCTCAGTGTCCGGGCTCCTTCAAGTATACAGGACCGAGGCCGTTTAGGGCTTTGAAGGTCAGTACCAACACTTTGAATTGTGCTCAGAAACGTACTGGGAGCCAGTGTAGATCTCTCAGGACCGGTGTTATGTGGTCCCGGTGGCCACTCCCAGTCACTAGTCTAGCTGCCGCATTCTGGATTAATTGCAGTTTGTGGGTCACCTTCAAAGGTAGCCCCACGTAGAGCACATTGCAGTAGTCCAAGCGGGAGATAACCAGAGCATGCACTACTATGGTGAGACAGTCTGCAGGCAGGTAGGGTCTCAGCCTGCATACCAGATGGAGCTGGTAGACAGCCGCCCTGGACACAGAATTAACCTGTGCCTCCATGGACAGCTGTGAGTCCAAAATGACTCCCAGGCTGCGCACCTGGTCCTTCAGGGGCACAGTTACCCCATACAGGACCAGGGAGCCCTCCACACCTGCCCGCCTCCTGTCCCCCCAAAACAGTACCTCTGTCTTGTCAGGATTCAACCTCAATCTGTTAGCCGCCATCCATCCTCCAACCGCCTCCAGGCACTCACACAGGACCTTCACCGCCTTCACTGGTTCTGATTTAAAAGAGAGGTAGAGCTGGGTATCATCCACATACTGATGAACACCCAGCCCAAACCCCCTGATGATCTCTCCCAGCAGCTGCATGTAGATGTTAAAAAGCACAGGGGAGAGGTCAGAACCCTGAGGCACCCCACAAGTGAGAGCCTAGGGGGTCTGAACACTCATCCCCCCCCACCACTTTCTGAACACGGCCCAGGAGGAAGGAGCGGAACCACTGTATGACAGTGCCCCCAGCTCCCAACCCCTCTAGGCTGTCCAGAATGATGTTATGGTCGATGGTGTCAAAAGCCGCTGAGAGATCCAGTAGAACTAGGAAGCAGCTCTCACCTTTGTTCCTAGCTCACCGGAGATCATCGACCAGCGCGACTAATAATAATAATAATAATAATAATAATAATTTATTTATACCCCACCCATCTGGATGGGTTTCCCAAGCCACTCTGGGCGGCTTCCAACAGAAAAATGAAATAAAATAATCTATTAAACATTAAAAGCCTCCCTAAACAGGGCTGCCTTCAGATGTCTTCTAAAAATCTGATAGCTGTTTTTCTCTTTGACATCTAATGGGAGGGCGTTCCACAGGCCGGGCGCCACTACCGAGAAGGCCCTCTGCCTGCTTCCCTGCAACTTGGCTTCTCGCAACAAGGGAACCGCCAGAAGGCCCTCGGTACTGGACTTCAGTGTCCAGGCAGAGCGATGGGGGTGGAGACGCTCCTTCAGGTATACTGGACTGAGGCCATTTAGGGCTTTAAAGGTCACTTTGAATTGTGCTCAGAAACGTACCAGGAGCCAATGTAGATCTTTCAAGACCGGTGTTATGTGGTATAACCAGAGCATGCACCACTCTGGTGAGACAGTCTGCAGGCAGGTAGGGTTTCAGCCTGCATACCAGATGGAGCTGATAGACAGCTGCCCTGGACACAAAATTAACCTGCACCTCCATGGACAGCTGTGAGTCCAGAATGACTCCCAGGCTGCACACCTGGTCCTTCAGGGGCACAGTTACCCCATTCAGGACCAGGGAGTCCTCCACACCTGCCCGCCTCCTGTCCCCTGCCCCTGACCAAGGCAATTTCAGTCCCATGATGAGGCCTGAATCCTGATTGGAAGGGATCCATATAGAAGAGGGTGAAAGGTTGTTTTCTGCTGCTCCAGAGAAGCGACACTGGAACTTGCTGCCAAGGCGTGTGGTGGAGTCTACTTCTTTGAAGGTCTTTAAGCAGAGGTTTGACAGCCATGTGTCAGGAATGCTTTGATGGTGTCTCCTGCTTGGCAGGGGGTTGGACTGGATGGCCCTTGTGGTCTCTTCCAACTCTATGATTCTATGATTCTAAACGGAAATCCACAGAAAACCTGACTTGATGTTTGCTTCAACTGAGCATGAAAGAGTGAGTTTTTGCAGGCAAAGCTTGGGGGGGGGGGGAGAGAAGAACCACCATGCTGGGACATGGAGCTTTTAAGCATGGACTTGTGCCTGGGAAGAGAGGAGCTAAGGGTAAGGGTGTCTGAGCCCTAAGCATGGAAGACAGAACTGGGGGGGGAGGAATGGTGGGGGGAGTCGCAGTCACCTTGTTGTCTCCCACTCCATGGATGGCAGAAACCTGCAAGGAACTGATCTCCACAAAGAAATTCCATCATCTATGAAGCAGCCAAAGCTGCACAGAGAACCTAAAAATAGATGAGCGTAACCAGGCGGAGGCTGAAACATCCTAGCAGCCCCTTCTCCACTCTCCACCCACCTCTGCAGCCAGGCAGCCTCCCAAAGACAGTAGCTGCCCTGCCTCCAGGGGTCCTTTGCCAGCCACGCTTCCCTCCTCACCTCTAGCATTACAGCTTACCTTTGCGCAGACTGTAGGTAAATTGCAATTCTAGGCAGGCACAGAAGAAAAAAAGGCACAGAAAATGACACTGCAAAGCTTTGCTTCCTGAGAATCTGTTCTCTTTTGTAATACCCCCTGAAAGCTCAGAAGCAAGAGATTTTGGAGGCTGTTACAAGATTTCCAAAGCTTAGGCAGTGGGGCTCCACTGCCCTCTCGCTATGAATAGCAGCAGTAGAATAAATAATGCACAATAGTAAGTAAGAAATAAAATTAATAGAAGAATGCAAGGTAAGAGAAGTTACAAAACTTTGCTTAATTTGCAAAATTAATATAGGTCACGGAGCTCAACTTTCTCGATATTTTGGTATCTTTAAACCTGCTGAATATAGCCCTGCATGTGGCAGTCTGGCTGAGCCCCCCCCCCCCTGCAATCATGTAGTCTCAACGTAACGGCATCACCTTTTCAAACCATATCCAGCCCAGGTGGAAAAACCAGCCCTGAACCACCCTGGATTTTACTTGAACAGTCCTGCCCAAACACCCCAAATCTCCAACATGGCCCCTGGAAAAACCAGCCACCCCATGCTGACCAACAACTCCCCTGGGACCTCAAGCAACACCCTGCTATGTCTTAGGCTCTGCCCTTGACTCTTCCTCCTCCCAAATGCTCCTGGCCATCCCTGGGAAGTTGCCCTTCAGCCCCAGCCTCATTTCGAGAGACTGCACTACAGTAATGGCTTTGTAGCTTACAGCAACCCAGCAGCTCCACTGGCTCTTCAAAGCAAAGAAATGCAACAGTTAAATGTGGAGGGAACATCATCCGTCCTAGGTTTCTGTGAGATACACCCAGGGCTGTTTCTTCCCCAGTTCTCAAGTGGACTCATAGGTGAACAGCAGTTTTTCCTGCTTTTGCAAAGTTAGGGTCAAGTTATTCCAAATTGTTCCTGGAACTGGAATTCAAGCCCTTTGTCTGGTTTGCTTCCTAAAAGATTAAAACAAAACCATTAAGATTCAGTCCTGCTTCCTCCCAATGCATCCACAGGCTCTCGCTCCAGTGGGTTTTCCAGCCCTGCAGTGCAGCAGTCTTGGCTCCCATTCTGAGTCTGGAACTTGGAGACAATCCTGCCAGTCTCCGGAGTGATCTCAAAGTGCTTGCGCTGCCCTCCAGTGTCTGGCGAGTTGCTGCAGCTGTTTGTACCTTGCTCTAGGAGACTGCTGCCTGCCTCTGAGCCAGCCATGGTAGCAGCCAGCAGGGGCAGGCTGGGCACTTTGGGGGTGACAGTGCGAAGGTGCTTCACAGGCATCCGGCTGAAGCGCCCCCTGGTCTGTGGGCTGACATTGGTGGCTTCAGGGTCAAGTATAGCATCATTCTGTTTGTTGCCATCACTGCTGTTCAGCTCTGAGTGAGGAGAAGAGATATTGTGCAGAATTAGGGAAGCAGACAATCTATTGAATGTATCATCCCAGGAAGCAAAAGTCTTAACTTGAACGATGTCCCAATGCAATGCTTAGGTAAAGGTAAAGGGACCCCTGACCATTAGGTCCAGTCGTGACCGACTCTGGGGTTGCGTGCTCATCTCGCATTATTAGCCGAGGGAGCCAGCGTACAGCTTCCAGGTCATGTGGCCAGCAGGACAAAGCCGCTTCTGGAGAACCAGAGCAGCACATGGAAATGCCGTTTACCTTCCCGCTGTAGTGGTCCCTATTTATCTACTTGCATTTTGATGTGCTTTCGAACTGCTAGGTTGGCAGGAGCTGGGACCGAGCAACGGGAGCTCACCCCGTCGCAGGGATTCGAACCGCCAACCCTCTGATCAGCAAGCCCTAGGCTCTGTGGTTTAACCCACAGCGCCACCTGCATCCCCAATGCAATGCTTATTAAAAGTTAATGACGAGGAGAGCTCCTCCTTGATCACTTCCTTTGCTAGGAAGAGACCCTGGGAGGAAGATGGTGGTTTTAATCCATGGCAGAGATTTAAATAAAGCAGGAATGGTGAGACAAGGAGTTATTTTAAAAACAAAACAAAAATAGTTTTATGTTGGAAAAATAGCAGAGGTGGATGCAACACAGAAGCTAACACAACAGCCTTTCCAAACTTTCTTCTTGCTGTACTCGTACTGCCATTCCCCCCTCCAGTGTCACTTCTGCCTACTCTATTCAAGTGTTCCTGCTTTATTGAAACCTCTGCCATTGTTTAAAACAACCACTTTCCCCCTCTCTCTGCCACTTTACAGCACTGTTTCACTCATTGCTCTGCCATTGTTTAAAACTGCAATTTTCCTCTCAGTGTCTCTTTATCTCCCTTTACTCAAACCTTCTGTCGTTGTTTAGAACAGCCCCCTTCCCCCTGCTTTTAGTGTATCTCCCTGTATCTCCAGTACTCAAACTTCTCCCTTTCCAATTCCTTAGCTGCCTCATGTGAGAGATATAAAAGGTACAATGCTCTAAAATACTCCATAGTCCTTTCATACAGTGTTTTGACAATGAAGGTCCTTTAGTCAAACCTCTGTTAGTCAAACCTCTGCTGTGGTTTAAAATCACCATTTTCTTTCAGTTATCTCCATTTCTGCTTTCCTCAAAGGTCTGTCATTTCTTTGAGCACTTTCGCCCCCTCTCACTGTCTCTCCCTTCCCACTCCTATGCCATGGCCTCTGCCTTCACTTTTGCACCCCCACAGCACTAGGACTTCACGCCAAACCAGGAGTGATGCAGCAATACAAATCCTCCACTGGGGGCTGCGCAATAACACTCATCCCTTTCTTATTATATCGAGATATATCATTTGGGTTTGGCCATTCTGATACTAGAGCAGGCAAAATTTGGAATGTAGTGGCTTCTCAAAATGTTGATATAGAAACATCTGGAGAGACAGGGTGTCTGGAAGTTATGGGGGGAGACATTGTGGATCTGAATGGTTTGGAGGAAGAGTGGGGCACCCACTGTTGAACCTGAAGAATACAATATTCTCTCCCCAAAATATGAACCAATATTCTTTAAATGCCTGGTTGGTATCTAGGAAAGAACTTTACCTATGGTTTCCCCACTTTCAGGAAAGTGGGTTTGCTCCTGCCTGGCATTGGTAGAGCAAGAATCCACAGCAGTGCTGTTGTCTTCACCCAGATATGGCTTAGAGAAGGACTTCTGTTGGAAGGAAAAGCCATGTTTGTGAATCTGTGCATTGAGCTCCCCTGGCTGCTGCAAGAAAAGGGTATGTCAAGCAAACTTGCAAAAGGACTTGCAAAAAGTTAGAATCAGAGTCAGAGGGAAAGAATCCCATTACTGTATGTGTATATAATCATTTCATTGCAGAATTTCATTTAAAAGTTTTAAATCCAAGTGCCACATTTATTTTAGAAAGATTTTTGTTCCAGAATGTTCCCTGTTGAAACATCCATTTTGCTCACATTTTCTTTTCAGAATTTGAAACTGGTCACTGCCATTTGTGGTATGTGGTTTTGAAATGTCAAAAATGGATCTATTCAGATAAAGTTGAAATGGTGGCAAAATTTCGCTCCCACCACCCCCATACATTGCCTGGCAATTTATTTTTTAAAATTGAGAGCCATGTAAAATGTAGAACATTGGTGTCTCCATCGCAGTTTGCACCACAGAGGTCAACCACATGCAGACTGACAAGCTCAGAAGAAAAGATGGAGGCAACAGAATCTGAGAAATGAGGGATCCTGGTATGCCCAGAAGTCATAAGGCCTGTTACTCATATTGGCAGCAGTCTTAGAACCAATGTATGTGCGGAGCAGAAGCACATGGATTGTACTGCATCAAACTTCAGATCGGGGACTGCATTTTGAATTTTCTCCCATAAAACACTGCTTGCATAGATCAAGCTTAGGAGAAGAGATCTAAGCTAATTTTTCCCTTGACATGTTAGGTTGTCATGTGCAAAAGGTCATGCATGTGTGACTCAAACATGCAATTCCTTTATCTGTAGCAAAGAGGGGTTCAGTCCAACAACAAAACCATCATGGGATTCTTCCACAGCTCAGCTCTTATACCGTAGTAAATCCAGCAATCGTCCACATTACCTAGTACCATCAATCTTGACTAGACAGCTCGATATGTCTCAAAAAATAACCTGAGATCCTTTAGCTATAGAAACCAATAGTAGCCACCAGTGAGGTGCTGCCAAGAGGTCTCTCCCAGCTGCCAAGCACCGTATGTCACAGGCACCGACGGAAGGAGCTTGGCCCCGGGCAAGACAGTGGAGCCAGTCTATTGCTCTTGCCATTCTGTGCCTGCAGAGTCAGTGCTGAGCTCCCTGGGCCTCAGCTGCCTCCCTCCAGGAAGGCGGGAGAGCAGCAGCATCTCAGCCCATCAAGGACGGAATATGTGGCCACATGGAGGGAAGGCATTGGTACTATAACCTGCCTATTTCCACCCCTGTCCTGGCCTTAACAGCTACAGAAACCATAACATGGTATCATCATTTTTCTCCTGACCTGGGTACAGTCATGTTGTCCTGCCGTTGTCAAATACTCCTTTTATACATGATGGTTTCTATATTGAATCTGGCATCCTGTGTTTTTGCCATATTTTTCCATGTATAAGAAAATGTTTTTGGCTAATTTTTAAGTCATAAATTGGGGGTTGTTTTATACACAGATGGTGAATACACAGGGGGTTTAAAAAACACTACTTACCTTCCTGCTGCTGCCATGAAAAAGCTGCCAGAACCAGTTCTGCCAGCAACCACAGGCTGATGGCCGGGAGGATTTTTATTGTGCATTTGGCAGGGGGACCAGGGGCTGCACTTGGCCCACTTGGCCAAAGAAAGCTGAACAACCTTCTGCCGCCACTTCTAGAGATATGGCAACCCTAAAATATTGATTTCTTAATTTTGGGTTCAATAAAATAGGGGTCATCTTTTACATGGGAGCGTCTTATACACAGAAAAATAGGGCACTTCCCCTATTCTTAACCACCATGAGGGGTGCTCTTGGACGTATATCTCTAGAGGCAATGTGGGAAGGAGTAGGGAAATGAAGGGAAGCCTATGCTGGGAATCCCACCCCCCTCCTACCTCAGAAGGTGCTGCAACATCTCTTTTGCTGCTTGAAAGAGCTTCCTTGGTATTTGCTTCTTTCAAAGAGTTTTCACGTTCACAAGGCCCAGATGGAGGCAGGTCATCCATCCCAAATATCCTTTCGTAGTTGAGGATGAGAAACTCAATCAGTTGGGACTGGTACCCTGAGTCCACGAGGCACGACATGGAAACTTCATTGCTCAAGGGAGGGTGGATTAGTGTGGGCCCAAAGATGATCCCCAGGTTGTTTGGAGACATCTTGTTATCCTCATATCTCTCAGCCACTCTTGGGGGGGGGGGGAGAAAATGAATCATCAGAGGTCTGAACCTAAACATTTTCCAGAAATGGCAGAGACTGAGCTGCTTTGGCTACATTTTCAATAAGTCATTTTCATTTTGTGACTTTGTGGATTCAGGGCTTCTCCACTTCATTCTGAAAAGTATCTCCATGGTTGGAGTGCATGGGAGAGGTCCTTCACCGCTGGCGCTGTGACACTTAGGCAACTGCATTCCACATGGCACAGCAATGAGGGTAATGTCAGAGAAGGGAACACATTTTCTCAGCAGTATAATATTGCTACTTGAGTACTGGAAAAATGCAATACCCCTTCAGGAGTGCTACCTTGAGGGAAGAGCCTAGTCCCTACATAAAACATGAATAACCATTATAGCTTTATACTATTGGTGCAAAAGTAGTTGTGAACCTATCACCTGAGGTTCCCCTTGCCTTGCAAGGATTTACTCTGGAGTTACCCTCTTGTCTTTATAATCTTCTGTTTTGTAGAAACACGGGAATCGTCATTATACAAAGTCAGATTATTTGTCCATCTAGCCTAATATTGTCTACTTTGACTGGCAGCAGCTCTCCAGGGCTGCAGGCAGAGATCGTTTCCATTTTCTGTTCCCCGATTGTTTGAACGAGAGATGCTGGGGATTGAATGTGGCACCTTCTGTTTGCAAAACATGCGTTCTGCACATGAGCATAGCCAGAATTTTTGTTGAGCCCCCCTTGGCTATGCCCATGGTTTTGCAACTGAGCTGTGAATCTTCCTGCATAAGAATTCCCAAATCATTAGTTGCAGAACTTTAGTGCAATGGAGAGGGTTTTTTATGAGGTTTGGGGCTGACTGGGTCTCACATGAATGGAATAAGTGGTCTGAATCCCAGTCCATGACTGATCTTCTTATAATATAGAGAAACCCCAGGGAAGCTTCTGAGGAACTTCAAGAGTCCCTGGATTCAGGCTGAGCACCATTTCCCTAGAAGAAGATGCCACTGAGCTTGTGTGACATATATGTTTGCATCAATGTGCAGCTCTGCCCTTAAGGAAGATGCAAACAGGTTTGTGGCTTGTGGAAGCTATTCCCAATTTGAGAATTCTTGATCAGATACCATTTTTAAAGCACCTGGGGATGGAAAACATAAATTTCATACAGCACTATAGCTTCGGGTGGTGGGGGCTAGCCAGGTTTTTTGCCCTGGGTGAAGTCTCCAGAGGGCGCCATTGAGGCTCCCAGTCTATGTGTGTGAACATAAATGCACATGGGGTGCCAAAGTGTCTGACCTGGGTGAAATAAAGTCTAGCTTTGCCCCGGACTTTATATGTTCTACTGGTAGCCTGAGCCCTTGGGAGAAAGCAGGACACCCAAGTATCATGCAGATAAACAAAGGCAGTGGCGTAAGAAGCCCCAAGGAGACCTGGGGGGTGGGGGTGAGTGGGTGGGCACACACTGCTTCATAGGGCCCTGGGCTTTCTAGGTATGAGTGACTTTGTGTTTGCCCTGCAGCTTCCCCCTGCAAAACACTCTTTATTGCTGAATTGGAACAAATGGCAATCTGCAGAAAACCCAGTTGTCATTTGGTCCATTTCAGAAGGAAACAGCAGGTTTTCCCAGGGAAAAGTGGCAGGGCAAACAGAGGTGTGTGGATCTGTGTTGAAATTGGATACTGTTAAGAGTTTAGGATATTTATACCCCACTTTAGAGCTCTGGAAAGGGCCCTTATTCATAAAAGAAAAGAGCTCAGGAGTCACTGCTGGTCTCACTGTTACCTGTAGAGGTGAGCAATGAGGTGCCGTAATGTGTTATAATTTGTTGGTAGCAGTTTGCGCAGTAAATCCTTTGTACTCTTGATGGGATCTGTCAAGGTCTCAGGATCAGCCCCTGTTCTGTATTCCGTTCTCTGCACGCTCCTGGAGAGAGCCATGAAATCATCGTACAGTTCATATGGGAGCACAGGACTGGAAAGCTGTAAGAAGAAGGGAAAAGAAGGGTTAGAAAACCTCCCCTTTACATGCGATTGCAAACGTTTTCAGAGAAATGAGAGAACCACATCCAGCAGAAGGTAAAGGTAAAAGCTCTTGTTTTCAAATATACCTTCCTTTTATTTTAATTGTATTGTTTTACTGTGTCATCGTTTGCTGCCCTGGGTTCCTTTGGAAGAGCAAGATAGAAAATTGTTGAATACTGTAGTGGGTGAACAGAGTAGCCGACACTGTGATTTCTCCAAGCAGCTCTTTATTTGGAGGCTGGAACAGAACTGAACTCCACTGCCGAGCCGGCCTGCTTTGATAGAGGCTGGCTCATACAATGTAACAAACATAACTCAAAGCTCCCTCCTAAAGGACAATTGACGAGGACCTGAGGGAAAACTCCAATACATAACAAAAATAATGAATTGATCATCACAAACTTGTAAAATATGCTGGTCTCCCAGGAGAAGAGACTTCTTCCTCAGCCACAGATCTACCATAGCATCTGGAGAGGCTACTCTGCTTTCAACAATACAAAGAGCAATGGAAAATTGAGAGCAGGTGCAACAGAACCGGGGGGAGTCATGGGATGCCCTAACTACTCCAGGCCGGGGTCACCGACATTTGGGGGGCCCATTTGAAAATTGTTTTGGTCACACAAACCCACATGCACAAACACTAGAGATGGGGAGGGGAATTGATTCAGTTTGCATTTTAAGAAGAAGCTACTTAATTCACACATTGTGAAAAAATGCAGGAACTGAAACACAGCCATGCTTTAAAATTCACACTTTTCTGAAATTAGCAGCACAGTTCTCCAGCCCAGCAATGTGCACATGGAGCTGAGTAATACATGTAGCTGAGTAAAATGTGCACAAAACTGCATATGTTAGAGAAAATCACATGCAAAAATGTATTATATTAGAATCATAGAATCTTAGAGTTGGAAGAGACCACAAGGGCCATCCAGTCCAACCCCCTGCCAAGCAGGAAACACCATCAAAGCATTCCTGACATATGGCTGCCAACAGAGGCGGCCTTCCCATAGGGGCTAGTGGCTGTTGCACCAGGGCGCCAGCCTCTTGGGGGCACCCCAACAGGGTGCAACGAGCCACTAAGCCCTATGGCTCTGCCGCCACCACCGCCTCCTCTCCCTCGGGTGCTGCAAGTAACTTTCCCCCCTCCTTCCTCCCTCTCTCTGCAAAGGACAGGGCAGCTACGGGGTGTAAAGTAGGACTGTGGAGGGGGGAGAGAGAAAGAGAGAGACACACGTCAGCATGTCGTCTCTTCTGTCCGCTCACACACTCCCCTCCCCCACGCTGCGGCCACGACCTCTTTATTATTTGGGGAATGCAGAGATGTATTGGTGGGACTCAGAGAAAGCCGTCCCTCCCCCACTCCCCACGCCTTGATTTATAGACTCTGTTGGGCTTGGAAAAGCAACTTTACAGAGTGATTCTTTTTCCTCTAGTAAAGCTTCTTTGGTGGTGCAGGAAGGGACTTCCTGCTGCTGCTGTTTCTGAAGTGGGGTCTCGCTGTATTACTTTGCAAATGCAGACAGTCTTGAGAGAGTGTGTGTCCCTCCCCTTCTACCTTCCCTTGGCTTCCTCTTTATGGGGGGGGGGGAATACCTTGCATACTGAATGGGCCCTGCAATTAACTCTCCTCTCCCCTGCACTATATGCAGTTTGAGAAGGAAAGAAATTAACCCTTTAAGAACGTTTCACCTGGGCAGCAGTGAGAGCGCCAGCAGTGGGCTGTAGTCAGGTAGCCCCAACGGCGCCCTCCGCCCCAGGCAAAATTTTGGGAAAGGGAGGGGGCACCGGAGGAACCTTTGCGCCGCCGCGCCGGATGTGCTTAAGACGGCCCTGGCTGTCAAGCCTCTGCTTAAAGACCTCCAAAGAAGGAGACTCCATCACACTTCTTGGCAGCAAATTCCACTGCCGAACAGCTCTTAATGTCAGGAAGTTCTTCCTAATGTTTAGGTGGAATCTTCTTTCTTGTAGTTTGAATCCATTGCTCCGTGTCCGCTTCTCTGGAGCAGCAGAAAACAACCTTTCTCCCTCCTCTATATGACATCCTTTGATATATTTGAACATGGCTATCATATCACCCCTTAACCTTCTCTTCTCCAGGCTAAACATGCCCAGCTCCTTAAGCTGTTCCTCATAAGGCATTGTTTCCAGGCCTTTGACCATTTCCATGTACTCCATCATCTTCATTTGCCAATCGTCCACTGTTGGTAATTCATTACAGCGTTCCATTCTAGGTGCTCACAGACCGTTTGCTTAATGATCTGCTCTAGAATCTTTCCTGGTATTGATGTCAGGCTGACTGGGCGGTAATTGTTTGGGTCCTCTCTTTCCCCCTTTTTGAAAACAGGGACAACATTTGCTCTCCTCCAGTCTGCTGGGACTTCGCCTGTTCTCCAGGAATTCTCAAAGATTATTGCCAGTGGTTCTGAAATCACCTCTGCCAGTTCTTTTAATACTCTTGGATGTAGTTCATCTGGCCCTGGAGACTTGAATACATCTGCTCCACTTGAATCATCTGCTCCATATTCTTCAGGTCGAGCATTTTTTTCTTTTTTGGAGAAGACTGAGGCAAAGTAGGCATTGAGGAGTTCTGCCCTTTCTCTGTCCCCTGTTCGCATTTCACCATCTTCTCCTCTAAGTGACCCCACTGTTTCCTTGTTCTTCCTTTTGCTACGGACATACCCATAAAAGCCCTTTTTGTTGCTTTTAACCTCTCTAGCAAGCCTGAGTTCATTCTGTGCTTTAGCTTTTCTGACTTTGTCTCTACACGTGCTGGCTATATGTTTGAATTCCTCTCTGGTGATTTCCCCCTTTTTCCATTTTTTGTACATATCCCTTTTAAATCTTAACTCAGTTAAAAGTTCTTTAGATAGCCAGCCTGGCTTCTTTAGGCACCTTCCATGTTTCCGTCTTATTGGTATTGCCTGAAGTTGTGCTTTTAATATCTCCCTTTTAACACACTCCCAACCCTTCCCTTTTAGTATTTCTGTCCATGGGATCTCACTCAGCGTTTCCTAAGTTTTCTGAAGTCGGCTTTCTTGAAGTCTAGAATTTGAGTGTTAGTATGCTTGGTTGCTCCTTTCCGCTGAATAATAAACTCCAGAAGAGCATGATCACTCCCACCGAATGATCCTGCCACTTCTACCCCACTAACCAGGTCATCACTATTGGTTAGAATCAGATTTAAAATATTACCGGTAGAGGAAACAGCACAGCTCTGGGGGAAAAGATCCATATTAGAAGTAAGATGGTATACAAGCACATGTATATGAGGAGAAATTTGCCCTAAAACACTTATGATTTTTATGAGGACTTTTAATTTTTTAAAAAATTGCAAACAGATGTTGAAATGTGGAGAACTGAATGTTGGGAAAATGTGAAACTTAAATTGCCCATTTTCCCCATTTCTCCTAAGCACACACCACAACCTATTCTACTGGCTCCAACAGAATGCTTCTTTCAAGCCTAATTTCAGTGAAAGTTGAGTATCCTGGTGACCCCTGAATTAAGGGTTACTGTGCACATACACGATAAGTAAAAATACGTAATAAAACTAGTTTGAAATATCAGGGAATAAAGGAACAGAAGGAGCAGAATAACTACATATTGGGGCACGTGCTGTGCCATCCATGAGCAAGCAAGAAGGAGCAGCAACACCACAACAAACAAGACTAACGTAGATTGTGTTGGAGTTCTTGCAGTCAAACCTAACAATGCATACCTGTGCTAGGGAGTATGTGAAGGGGTGAAGGACCACAGAGTTCTAAATCCCCCTTTCTCCAAGGAGGGAGGAACTAAAGGTTTCTTCCTATTCCTCCCCCCCCCTCTCTCCCCTTGAACCATGTAAGTTGAGCAGATGTCTGAGACTGGGATTTGACTCAGAGCACATGTTTGAGAATAACTTCTGTATTTTATAAGCAAGAATACCTTACTTGTGTTGTTTCTGCTGGAGCAGTGAGACCTGTGATTACTGTAAATGAAGCATTTAAACTTACTATAAGTTGTGGTCTATTAACCCCAGAGGGGCAGAAGCAGGGGAGAACTGTAGTCACTCATACAGGGACGTTTAAAAGTCTAACAACCTATATTTTGCATGCTTTGCAAACACAGTCTAGATCGGTGTTTTAAACTGGGGGGGGGGGGGGCTGCTTCAGCTGAAGTCAAGACCCACACCCTCTTTTTGAATTCATGCAGTCAGCCATTTTTCTTTGTAGTTCTCCACACACCTGGGACTTCAGGATTGATTGTTATTCACCAGTTATTTCCCAACAGATTGAACCCAGTTGCATGTTAATCTTTTTATAATTCATTTGTTTCCACCTTTTGATAAAATAGCACCCACACACCAAAAGGGTTGGGGTTGTGTAGCTTGATGAGTTCCCAGAGTCTGCTGAAGGCATCGCCTTTGGGAAGCCACACTCAGGTTTAGGGACATGAAATCCTAAGGCTGTCTCCCCCTCCATTTCTTACCTCCTTAAGGAAATGTTTAAGGACTCCAGTGATGTCATGAGGGGAATGATCCGAGAGCTCCACCAGCCTCCAGCCACTCTCAAAGGCTTGACACAGCCTCTCCACCCGGGATTTGGCTCCACTGATGCGGTAAATGCCCTGCGTCAAGGACAAAAGAGAGACGGGGCCCATGATGGATGTGTCGGAAAGGGAGCTGGGATTTCTCTCTGACTCAGCAGTCAGGCGCAGGAGACTGGGAAATCCACGTGGAACGAAACTCTGAGGCAGCTCTTGTAGGCCATAAGCCTTAGCTCACCCAAAAGTTAGGGCTACCAGCAGAGCGAAAGAAAGAGCCATTCACCAAGATTAAGGTTGAGTGACACCTCAAAACTCTCTGACCCCCCCATGCTGTTTCCACCCCCCACTTTCTGCACCTTCCCTGAACTGCTGCAATACAGACACGCAAAGAAGCAGACAACCTGTCTTTTCACCATATGTAAGCACCTAGATCAGGGGTGGGCAACCTCAGGCCCGTGGGCCAGATGCAGCCCAATTGCCTTTTCAATCCGGCCCATGGACGGTCTGGGAATCAGCATGTTTTTACATGAGTAGAATGGGTGCTTTCATTTAAAATGCATCTCTGGGTTATTTGTGGGGCATAGGAATTTGTTCATATTGTTCATATTTGTTCAATTTGTTCATATTTCCCCCCAAAATAATAGTCCGGCCCACCACATGGTCTGAGGCAGTGTTTCTCAACCTTTTTTGGGCCATGGCACACTTGTTCCATGAAAAAAATCACGAGGCACACCACCATTTAAAAAGTTAAAAAAATTAACTCTGTGTCGCCCTATATTGACTATATAATTATGACTGTAAGAAACACTTGCCAATTGCTGTGTTGGTTGCAATCTCCTGTAATAAGGCTTCACAAGCCGCTGATTTCTCTGCCAGCACAATCCTTTGCTCAGCAAGTTTCAGGTTGAGCTCAGCCAGCCAGCTTCTTTAAGTTTGTCTAAAACCACCCTCCAGTCGTTTGCACTGAGCTTTGGGAAAGAGGAGGAGAAATACTATTTTCCAGCGGCCGCCAGGCACGTGACAATGCAAATCGCCCTTCTCGTCGCCGCACGTCGCGGCACACCAGCCAGCGTCCCGCGGCACACTAGTGTGCCGCGGAACAGCGGTTGAGAAACGCTGGTCTGAGGGACGGTGGCCCGGCCCACGGCTGAAAAAGGTTGCTTGACCCCTGACCTAGATCCTGCCACAGCACAGTCTGCTCCTCATTAGAGGTGAGGCTCTTCATCACCTTAAAAATTCCCAATAACTGGGTACTCCCCCCACTGTCTTCTTCTTACTGTGATAGGAGAATGGCAGGTATAGAATTCTGCACCAGGGCAGCTGTCTATCAGCTCCATCTAGTATGCAGGCTGAGACCCTACCTGCCCGCGGACTGTCTAGCCAGAGTGGTGCATGCTCTAGTTATCTCCCGCTTGGACTACTGCAATGCGCTCTACGTGGGGCTACTTTTGAAGGTGGCCCAAAAACTACAACTAATCCAGAACGCGGCAGCTAGACTGGTGACTGGGAGAGGCCGCCGAGACCACATAACACCGGTCTTGAAAGATCTACATTGGCTCCCATTACGTTTCTGAGCACAATTCAAAGTGTTGGTGCTGACCTTTAAAGCCCTAAACTTCCTTGGTCTAGTATACCTGAAGGAGCGTCTCCACCCCCATTGTTCTGTCCGGACACTGAGGTCCAGTACCGAGGGCCTTCTGGTGGTTCCCTCGTTGCGACAAGCCAAGTTGCAAGGAACCAGGCAGAGGGCCTTCTCGGTGGTGGCACCCGCCCTGTGGAACACCCTCCCATCAGATGTCAAAGAGAAAAACAGTTACCAGATTTTTAGAAGACATCTGAAGGCAGCCCTGTTTAGGGAGGCTTTTAATGTTTAATAGATTATTTTATTTCATTTTTCTGTTGGAAGCGTCCCAGAGTGGCTGGGGAAACCCAGCCAGATGGGTGGGGTATAAATAATAATAAAATATTATTGTTATTATTGTTATTTTATTAGCTCAATTCTGCACCAGAAATCCTGTTCTGGTCCCTGCTTGTTTGTAGGATTTCGCCAGGCATGACTCATACATTTCTTTAGGATTAATGTCTAGAATTTTTATTCCTCTGGTTTGCTGCACTTGCACGGAACTGAGGAATACAAATGAGCCAATCATAGTCTAATAGTTACACAATTAATTCAGCCTTTATGTTTGGGCAGCAGATGGATACCTTTTGTGGCTCACTTTAGGGTCTGAGAGCTACAGAGTTTGAGCACAGATGGATTTCTGCATGCAGGGACAAGTTACCTGCACTCCCAGTGCACGCCTTTCTATTTCCGAGGTACACTTGGCCACAATGAATGGCACTTCTTCTGGGAAATCCCGTGACACTTGAAGGAAGTCGATCCCAAAGAGCGATGCCCGTGCTGGCAGTTTCTGGTGACCACAGGTGATGAGGAGACTCTCCAGGCATTTCTTGTGACAGGTCAGGAGGCACTGCAAATGGCCCCAAGGTCCCGTGTTACTCTGGCTGAACTCTTTCCCAGCCCCAAAGGGCCCCCTTGCTAATTTCTCACATCTCAGTACTCTGGGGCAGGTGTCATGGGCCAACAGCAGAGGGAGAACATTTCCATTTGTGCTTCATTCTCTTTTCCAGGGGGAAGTCAGAGCACAAACTCCATCTTCTTTTACATGTCTCATTCACACTGGCAATCAAATCTCATTGAAAAACATTCATCAAGGGGAGTGTTTGAGGATATGGCAAATGTTCAGGACCGCCTGTCTCAGGGCAAAACTCAGAACTAGATTAGTAGATTTACAGCAGCAACCTATTCATGTTCACACAGAAGTAGTGCTAAGTATACAGTACATACAGTGGCGGAGGAGGCCGCTTGGGGGCCTGGGGCAAGGGAAAGACACCTGACTCAGGTGCGCTGCAGGCCCGGTGGTGAGTGTCGCCCGACATTTTGTCACCCCCTCAATGGTGACACCTGGGGTGGACTGCACCCCCCACCCCACCTCCTCTGCCCCTGTATACATACAATCACAACCAAAATCCTAATTATTTCCAGACTTAAAAGTCTAAGAATCTGCCTCAGGGCGCTATGCTGTAAGCTGGGGCCAATTTGTGTGCCTCTCCCTTTCCAGCACCCAAGTGGCAGGCCTGGTGCTGTACTCTGGGTGAGAGCCTGCCTGAGATCTGAACCTCTTGTTGCAGCAAAGCAGTTCCCTTTCATGCTCACTGACCTCTTCACATTCAACGCCTTTGAGCACTACGTTCTCACATTCTCTGCATTTTGAAGGGCCCCTCAGCTTCCGCAGGTGGTGGGTCTGAGCAGCACTGGACAGGTTGTTGTTCTTGAAGTGGTAATAGGACAAGCCATTTTCATCCGTGAGAGCTGAAAAGAGGGTCAGGCATGTGACTATTATGTGAGAGAGAGAAAAATAGGGGAAGTGAACAACTGTATTTGTTCACTTCCCCTATTTGTTCTATGTGAGAGAGAGAAAAATAGGGGAAGTGAACAACTGGCTTCGCAAATGGTGCAAACAGGAACGGTTTGGATTCTTAGATCACGGTCTGTAGTTTCTGGAATATGGACTTCTGGCAAGTGATGGGCTGCACCTCACAAAAGTTGGGAGGAATGTTTTTGCCATGAAACTCAAAAACCTCATCAGGAGGGCTTTAAACTGACTTATGTGGGGGAGGGAGACAGTGGTCCTGAAGGTAGGAGTCTACCAAGTGCTGAAGATGATCACCCAAATGTTGAGGACCAAATGGAGCAAACAGCATGCAGACCTAGTGGTGGGAGGAAAATATCCTTAAATAAGAGACATGGGGGAAATGATAAATGGTCTTCAATGTCTGTATACTAATGCACGGAACATGGGAAATAAACAAGATGAGCTCTTGGTACAGCAAACTAAATACGACATAATAGGCATCACTGAAACCTGGTGGGATGAGTCTCATGATTGGAATGTAGTAATAGAGGGATACAATCTATTTCAGAGAAATAGACCAAACAGGAAAGGAGGAGGAGTAGCGTTATATGTCAGGGATGTGTATACCTGTGAAGAGATACAGGATTTAAAACTTCAAAGCCAAATTGAGAGTATCTGGGTCAAAATTAAGGGAGAGAAAAATAACAGTGATCTCATTGTTTACTATAGTTTCCTATAGATCCCCAAGCCAAACTGAGGACACAGATGATGCCTTCCTGGAACAGATGACCAAGCATTCAAAAGGAAGTGAGATAGTAGTAATGGGGGATTTCAACTATCCTAATATTGGTTGGATGTCAAACTCAGCCAAGAGCATATAGTCGAACAGATTCCTCACTGGCCTTGCAGACAATTTCATTGTCCAAAAAGTGGGAGAAGCAACAAGAAGATCAGCCATTTTAGATCTAGTCCTAACCAATACTGATGGCCTGGTAAGTGGGGTAGAAGTGGCAGGATCATTAGGTGGGAGTGATCATGCTCTTCTGGAGTTTATTATACAGCGGAAAGGAGCAACCAAGCATACTAAGACTCAAATTATAGACTTTAAGAAAGCCGACTTCAGAAAACTTCGGGAAACACTGGGTGAGATCCCATGGACAGAAATACTAAAAGGGAAGGGAGTTCATGATGGTTGGGAGTTTGTTAAAAGGGAAATATTAAAAGCACAACTTCAGGCAATACCAATGAGACGGAAACATGGAAGGTGCCTAAAGAAGCCCTGGTGGCTACCGTATCTACAGAACTTTTAACTGAGTTAAGATTTAAAAGGGATATGTACAAAAAATGGAAAAAGGAGGCAAAAGGAAGAACAAGGAAACAGTGGGGTCACTTAGAGGAGAAGATGGTGAAATGTGAACAGGGGACAGAGAAAGGGCAGAACTCCTCAATGCCTCCTTTGCCTCAGTCTTCTCCAAAAAAGAAAACAATGCTCGATCTGAAGAATATGGAGCAGATGATTCAGCAGGAGAAACACAGCCCAGAATAAGTAAGGAGGTAGTACAAGAATACTTGGCTAGTTTAGAAGTATTCAAGTCCCCAGGGCCAGATGAACTACAAGAGTATTAAAAGAACTGGCAGAGGTGATTTCAGAACCACTGGCAATAATCTTTGAAAATTCCTGGAGAACAGGCGAAGTCCCAGCAGACTGGAGGAGGGCAAATGTTGTCCCTATTTTCAAAAAGGGGAAAAGAGAGGACCCAAACAATTACCGCCCAGTCAGCCTGACATCAATACCAGGAAAGATTCTAGAGCAGATCATTAAGCAAACAGTCTGTGAGCACCTAGAATGGAACGCTGTAATGAATTACCAACAGTGGACGATTGGCAAATGAAGATGATGGAGTACATGGAAATGGCTGAGATGACCGGAAGAATCCGCGACCGGGGAAAAGAAGCGACAGAAGAAGAGTGGAAAGACTTTAAAATCTATTTGAAAAAATATGCAAAAATTGTATACCAAGAATAGATTTAGAATTGTATAGAAGCTGAGGATTTAAAATCTATGTGAAGTACACAGAAAGGATAGATTTGAAATTTAAAGATATTTATATAAAAATGCATTAGAAATTGCTAAAAGATAAAAATGAAATGAAGAGCAGATAGAGGGAACTCGAGGAGGTCCCTATATACAATGTTAAAGAAATTTGGATTTGGATTTAGATGTTTGTCTTTTTTTATTTATTTTATTGTTATGTTATTGTTCTTTAATGTGTTTTATTGCCTTTTAAGTTGTTGTTGATCTTTTGTTTTTCTCTTTTGTGTTTATAAAATCAAAAATCATTATAAAAATATATATAGAATGGAACGCTGTGATCACTAAAAGTCAGCATGGGTTTCTGAAAAATAGGTTCATGTCAGACTACTCTGATCTCATTTTTTTGACAGAATTACAAGCCTGGTAGATGAAGGGAACGCTGTGGATATAGCCTATCTTGATTTCAGCAAGGCCTTTGACAAGGTGCCCCATGATATTCTTGTAAAGAAGCTGGTAAAATGCAGGCTAGACAATGCTACCATCCAGTGGATTTGTAACTGGCTGGCTGACCGAACCCAAAGGGTGCTCATCAATGGCTCCTCCTCATCCTGCAGAGTAGTGACTAGTGGGGTGCCACAGGGTTCTGTCTTGGGCCCAGTCTTATTCAACATATTATCAATGACTTGTATGATGGGCTTGAGGGCATCCTGAGCAAGTTTGCAGATGACACCAAATTGGGAGGAGTGGCTAATACCCCAGAGGACAGGATTACACTTCAAAATGACCTTAACAGATTAGACAACTGGGCCAAAGCAAACCAGATGAATTTTAACAAGGAGAAATGTAAAGTACTATACTTGGGCAAAAGAAAAAAGAAAAAAAAGGCACAAATACAGGATGGGAGACACCTGGCTTGAGAGCAGTACATGTGAAAAGGATCTAGGAGTCTTGGTAGACCACAAACTTGACATGAGTCAACAGTGTGATGCAGCAGCTAAAAACGCCAATGCAATTCTGAGCTGCATCAATAGGAGTATAGCATCTAGATCTAGGGAAGTAATAGTACCACTGTATTCTGCTCTTCATGGATCAATGCCTTGTCGTGGCGAAGGGGCTTGAATAACTCAGAGAAGCTATGAGCTATGCCATGCAGGGCCACCCAAGATGAACAGGTCATAGTGGAGAGTTTTGACTAAACGTGATCCACCTGGAGAAGGAACTGGCAAGCCACTCCAGTATCCCTGCCAAGAATACTCCATGGACAAAGACAACAGGCATATAAAAGTTATGACGCTGGAAGATGAGCCCCTTAGGTCGGAAGGCGTCCAACATGCTACTGAGGAAGAGCGGAGGACAAGTACAAGTGGATTCAGAGCTGATGAAGCGGCTGGGCCAAAGCCGAAAGGTCGCTCAGCTGCGGATATGCCTGGAAGCGAAAGGAAAGTCCGATGCTGTAAAAAAAATATTGCATAGGAACCTGGAATGTAAGAACCATGGATAATGGTAAGCTGGATGTGGTCAAAAATGAGATGGCAAGGATAAATATTGACATCCTGGGCATCAGTGAACTAAAATGGAAGGGAATGGGCGAATTCAGTTCGGATGACTATCATATCTACTCCTGGGAGGCATTTTTGCTTTTAAGTAGGAACATTCAACATGCAGTAATCACCTGCAGTCGAAAACTGTACATGGGCAGAATTGATCTGCCATTTGTCTAGCATTTGCAGTTATAGGACTCTTCCCTCCCTTGTTCATTTCCCCAGTCTGGGGCTTGTTTCTCACCATGGTCATAGGCTTGCATTAAATCTTTGCCTTCACAGTCCTCAGAGGAAGACACGGTGCCTGTGGATGGAGCTTTCAGCAACTTCTTGTGGCCTAGACATGAATGAAGAACAGATTAAAAACAGAAAAGGAAGCCACTTAATTAGCCAGAAACCAGTTAAATTCAAAGTCATACAGAATTCTGCTTAGGATGTTTCTTCTGTGAAAAAGGAAATTCCTTCTGTGAAAAAGAAAGAGTGCTCTACAGTTTTAGGAACTGGGTTCAGTTTAACCTGTAGACAGCCTTGTTGAAAATTTAGACAATCTTTGTTTCACTGCAATATTAACAATTTGAAGTGTTTTTTCTCCTAATGCTCCAGCTCCTTATCTCAAGGTAAATATAGGGATGCTCACGGCAACTGGTTCTCAAACTGGAAAAGTTACTTGGTGGAATTCAGCATTGTGTTATTACAGATGTTCCATCTGTACAAACATCCCTCTTCTGTTCTGGGGTTCTCCTGCTCCCCCATTGAATTGTTGGGGGGCACATGGAGTGCGGAGGGAAAGCCCTTGTACATCCCGCCCAACGAAAATGCCCATCCATTACAGCCTGGGGGTGTTCCTGGGTCCAGGCTTTCTCCTGGATACAGCCAGGAGAGCTTTCTTATCAGCTTCAATATATTTCTTAGAGAGAAAGAGTGATGTTGACACTACCAAACATACCCTGGAAAACTCTCAATGGGACCACTGCAATGCATTGTATGTAGGGCTACCCTTGAAGAAAGTTCAGAAACTTTTATTGGTCCAGATTTGTTTATTTACATTAAAGTTTATACATGGATTTCCCTCTCCATACTAAAGAAGCCCAAAGCCACTAACATCAATTAAAGCAAATTTAGAGAAGTGTGGACTTCCAGTCTACCGCCAACGCTGATTGGCGAGGAATCCTCGAGCTCCAAGGTTCCTGGCCCTGTGAGGGAGGGGGAGAGCCGCGAGAGCAACACGGCCCCCCAGAAGAACCCCAGATTGACCTTTCTGGGGGCATGAGAGCTCAGCTGCGCCCAAAGGTGACTCCTCTGCTCTTTGAGAGCTCCGAGTCAGAGCGGAGTTGCAGTCGCGGGCGCCATTTTCGAGTAAATCGCTACCTTCACAGAGTGAAGCCGCCCAGAGTGGCTGGGGAGCCGCCCAGAGTGGCTGGGGAAACCCGGCCAGATGGGCGGGGTATAAATAATAAATTATTATTATTATTATTATTAAGCTCCGAGCCAGCAGCGGAGAGTGGTGGATTTTTCCCCCACACACACAAAAAATCAGAATACATTGGACACTGTGAGTAATACAAATAAATTTTTTTAAAAAAATTCAATTGAAAGAATTGGCCACGGGAGGAGATTGAAACAGGAAGTCGATCTCCCCCATTGAGAGAACGGTGATGCATTTAATTTGCCTGCAGCCAGAGAGTTTGACAGGACTTTGACAGCTTCCTAGGATTAGTTCTAAAACCTTCCCCCTGAGGCAGGGTAAAGGGGAGAAGGATTGATGACTTTAAAATCCCTGTAAAATTTCCAATTTGGACTGGGGGAAGCCCCCCTGGAACTGGAGCCGGGTCCCTGGAGAGATCAGCCAGCCGCCATTATGACATCATATAAGGAAGGAATCTGTTTACCTCTTTGAGGCTGAGAACTGCTAATCTTGAAAAGAAAGCTGCGTATAAGAAGTTTGATAATGTTCTTTTCAGAAATGGACACAAGATTTTTAAAAATATGAACAAGAATTAAAAAAGAGAGTTGAGAATCAGATTGGACGTAAACTTTGTTTTTGAGGTTTGGAAATATGAACTGCGCCATTTCCTGATCTGCTATCTCTGCAGCTCTCACAGAAAGTGAGACAAACAGGATGCCAGTAGACACAATACCAGATGGCTCTATAGACTCTGTAGATTATCAAAAAACTCCTGGAACTGATTTTGGAGATGAGAGATGAACTGCGGCAGAGCAATATAGAGATTCGTAAAATAAGGCAATCAAAGGAAGAGGAGCAAGCACCATCCAGGGGCATTGTAAATGACTTGGCAAAAGAGGACAATATAACTGAACGTCCTGGACAATATAACTGAATGTAAAAAAGAGGAGGAAGATGTATGGAATACTGTTCACCCAGTGGGAGAGGGAGAACAAGATTTGTGTTTGATTCAAGGAGTCCTCAAAGAAGAACCAGCATGGAATAATGTTCTCCCAGTGAGAGAGGGAGGGCAGGATCCATGCTGGAGCCTGAGCTTAACTGGGGGGGGAAATGGTGATAGGGATGGGAAGTGGAAACATAGCTGGATGGTACTGTGCTACAGTTAGAAAATTGGGGGGTCAGCAGGGGACAAAGAAAGGAGAGTGGTGGAAAGGTGGCGAAAGAGTGGGAATTGGGTGAGGAGAAACAATGGGTTATTTTCTGACTAAGATGGTCCAAAACTGGAACGTTTTATGGAGCTGGTTGATACATCTCGGAGATCCGGAGTCCAGGGGAAGGGGGGTAGAATTAGACAAATGTGGTTAAAGGTATGATAGAAGAAATAACATTTGAATATAGGGGTAATTTGGGGGGTATATAGATTTGGATTAATTAATGAATTATAGGTTGAGGGTATTTGATGTTTTTTTGCGTAGATTGGAATTGGTTGGGAAATAATGGAAAAATTGTGCCAGAATGATTTAAGATGATAAAAGAAAACTGCTTAATTTAATTTAATAAATGGACCCACTGTGGGGGGAATCAAGGAAGTCCACAATGTTATTGTTAATGTAATGAATTGATATGTTTTTTCTTTTCTTTTCTTTTTTTGATTATGTTTTAATTTTGCTTTTTTGTTCTTCTTTATGTGTTAAAATTTTGAAAACTAATAAATATTATTTGGGGGGGGGAAATAAAGCAACTTTAAGCAACTTAAGGAATGTTTTAAACAGAAAAGCACACTGTAGAACTTATGTAAGATGATGATGAAATGGACAAGTGGGAATTCCATGGATGAGATTTGCCTAAGGAGTCCTGCCAGAGGAAGCCCTGAGTCAGGGTCTCCACAGAGGGGCTTTCCCCTTCCTCCCCCCACCCCACCCCCAAAATTGGGTCCCAGCTGGGGTGTCAGGAAAAGCCCCAGAACAGTGCATGGAGGAGCAGAGATTGCTTTATCTGGCAAGCTGAAATGCTCACAGGCATGCATTGTTTGCCATAGCATGACTTTGAACTCCACCCCAAGTTTCTGGCATTGTCAAAGTTCAGAACACAGAATATATGCAATTCTGTATAGCCTTCAATTGTGGCGTGGGGTGGTATTCAACTAAGCTTTATTCGTAGTAGATTCACTGAAACTAACGGACATGACTAATCTGAGGCTATTATTTACTCTGAGTAAAATGCAGCTAAATACCACTCATGTTTTCCTGCCTGCTATTTTTACATATATTTTTATAGCTTAAGTTTCAAGGGTGGAGAGTGGGGGTGCTTAAAGCATTGCCCCCCCCCCAAAAAAAACATAAAATGCATCACCCCCCCAAAAAAAGGACAAAGGAAATAAAATTTGGACCTACTAATTTATATGTATAGACGCAAATTTAGAAATAATTGCTATAATATAAATAGAAAGAGAAATTCCTATTGCTGTCCCAGATTGTTACAAATGGAAGAATTTCGAATTTGATTAGTTTAAGTTGAGGAACGAGACAAGGTTGCCTTTTTTCTCCGTTACTATTTAATCTCTGCCTGGAACCATTAACAAGAGCAATAATTCAGGATGAGCAAGCATAGCAAGGGTGTAAAGCACAACAACGATAATTACAACATTGTTTGTGGACGAGATCCTTTTATTTATTACAAAACCAGAAGATACAATTCCAAAAATTATGGAGAAAATAAAAACCTTTGGGAGAATATCGGGATATTCCATAAATTGGACAAAATCAGAGATTTTATCAATAGGGCCAAGGGCTACATTGTATAGGTACAGGGTAAAGGGGCCCCTGACCATCAGGTCCAGTCGTGTCCGACTCTGGGGTTGTGGCGCTCATCTCGCTCTATAGGCGAGGGGGCCAGTGTTTGTCCGCAGACAGCTTCCGGGTCATGTGGCCATCATGACAAAGCTGCTTCTGGCGAACCAGAGCAGCGCACGGAAACGCCGTTTACCTTCCCGCCGGAGCGGTCCCTATTTATCTACTTGCACTTTGATGTGCTTTCGAACTGCTAGGTGGGCAGGAGCTGGGACCAAGCAACGAGAGCTCACCCCGTTGCAGGGATGTGAACTGCCAGCCTTCTGATCAGCAAGCCCTAGACTCTGTGGTTTAACCCATAGCGCCACCTGGGTCCCTCCATTGTATATTCATTGTTTAGAAACAATCAATTTAGGATGTGCAAAGACTTTATTAAATACTTGGGTATAATGGTTTCATCAGATAAATTGTAAAATTAAATTTGAATCAAATTATAAATGAGATTTCTTTCGATATTGAAAGGTGGGGAGCTCTAAACCTATTCCTTTGGGGAAAGGTTAATGTTCTCAAAATGAAAGTTGTTCCAAAGCTTTTATACATTCTTAGAGGATTACCAGTATATATTCCCAAATTATACTTCCAAAAAATAAATCAACTATTTAGATCGTGCCTGTGGGGCACAAAGCCACCAAAAATATCACTACATAAAATGCAACTTCCAACTAAGGAAGGTGGATTTGGGCTCCCAAATCTGGAATTAAATCACCAGGCTTACCTGCTGAGTAAGACTAATTATTGGAGAGCTAGCAGAAATCCCAATTGGGCTACTCTCGAATATAGTTTCTTTGAACCTCTTGTAGGGTGGACTAAATTCGGCTCCAATTTTATGAAATATCCTATTATCCTGGAGACTATTAAAACACCTATAAAATTTGGGTGAATAAAAATAAAAATAATAAGGACAACCCCTATCTGCATGAGAAATTAACAATATAGTAGGCCAACCCAAAATTAAAAATTGGAAATCAATATACATTGAACAATGGGATAAATTGTGGGGACAGGATATAAAATTCACAGCCGCCAATAACATAAAAGAAATTGTCTTTAAAATATTTTATAGATGGTACTTAACGCCAGTGAAATTGGCCAAGATTTATAAAATCAAATCAAATCTGTGCTGGAGATGCAACAAAGAGCCGGAAACTTTCATACATGTATGGTGGAAATGCGAGGGGATTGTTAAATTCTGGAACATGAAAAAAATGATGAAAAAATCAATTCCAAAAAAACCAGGTATGTATTTATTAGGTCTATTAAATGAGGAAATTCCAAAAGAAAATAAAAAAGTATTCCTGTATGCAAGCACAGCAGCGAGAATATTAATAGCAGCTAATTGGAAAACGGTTAAAATACCATCTAGAGAAGAATGGATTAATAAATTGAGTGAATATCTTTTAATGGAAAGATTAACAGCAGCAGTAAGGAACCAGTACAAGCAAAAATTAAGAAGTGAGTGGAAAAGTTATGATGATTACATGAAAAAGCATTGTTTGAAAGAGGATATGCTAATATGCGTTGAGTAGGAGATATGAAGAGAAATATAAAATAAACAGAGTTTGAGTTAGTAGTATTGGTATTATTATAGAGTTGAATAGAAAATAAATGCACGAGTGAATATCAAAGTGGAAATGGAAGTCAGGATGTAAGGCTACAGGGAAAGTGGGGGGGGGAGTAGAGGGGGGGAAAGGGTGGGAAAGGGTGGGAAGAGGGGGATGAAATGTTGTTTTGTTTTGATTATTCATTTATATGTTTTGTTCTGTTTTTGGCATTTTCAAAATTTTAAAAAGATCATTTAGGGGTTGCAAAGGAAGCACAAATTAAATTGTCATTCAGGTTTTTTTTAAGGCATATTTGAAATTCAAAGCCCACTTTTGAAAAACAATTAAACCTGGTCTTTTAAAGTGATTTTTTGCCCTTAATAGAAGAGGCACATTGCAAATAATAATAATAATAATAACCAAAATAATAATAATAACCAAGCATGCAGATTTATATGTGCTGAAAAACAAAGTTATGTGGGGAAAACCCGAAGACCTCGTGTTTTTACTATTTAGCAACATTTCATACTTTCCTCTCACCTGGGCTGGAGGCAGGTGAATCTAAGGACTGGCCCTCAGTACTCCCTCCCAGACTCTCAGTGTCACTGTAGGAGGACTTGCTGCCACCTGGATAAGAGATTGAAACAAAAGCTGTGTGCAACTCATATTTTCACTGTGATGTAGGCAATACGAGAGCACTCATGCATGCAGCTCATATGTATTTTAAGGTTTCATTACCCATTCAAACTGAACCTGTAAACATCCAATTCCCTTTGCTAATGAAATGGGGGCAGCACCATAACAGACAGGGCTAAATCACTGGGGAAATGTGAGGTCTTTACATAGTCAAAGAAATGGGGAGCAGGAAGACTCACCTGACTTAAAGGAAGCAGAGAACAGCTGCTGGACAGTTCACAGGTCAGAAGGCATGGTGAAAACTGACCACGTTGGCCAGTGCCTACACTACTCGGGGAAATTCAGTCTGACTTCTACTAGATTGAGGAAATTTCATTGCAGCAAGCTGCAGTATCTTATGGAGGAGGTGCTCTGTTGCGATTCAGTGGCGAATTTACCCTCTAGGGAGCTTCTCCAGAGTTAATCACCTTCTGTCTTTCATGCAACCTGGACAAGGATTCCACAGACACACAACTTTCCAGGACAGTATGAAGTTACTTTTTCAGCCAAATAATATAATATTAGCAATAATTTGCTAATATTGCGGCCCAATCGCCTTCTCAATCCAGCCCACGGACGGTCCGGGAATCAGCGTGTTTTTACATGGGTAGAATGTGTGCTTTTATTTAAAACACATCTCTGGGTTATTTGTGGGGCATAGGAATGCGTTCTTTTTTTCTTTTCAAAATATAGTCTGGCCCACCACATGGTCGGAGGGACGGTGGACCGGCCCACCGCTAAAAAAGGTTGCTGACCCCTGGGGTAGACATTAAAAATTAGAATGGTAAATAGAATCTTTATGAAGATAGGAAACAAAACAAAACAAAAAATAGAATGGCAAATTGTTGGGTGAGGGTAGACCAGGGGTAGACATTAGAAATTTCCAGCTGCTGATCCTTGTTCTGTCTCTACCTTGTTTCCACTAAGGTCTGAAAGGAGCACCCAAGAAACAGGGCTAAGAAGTGAGGACCCAGGAGACTGAAAAGGAAGTCTGTGGACTCCTGAAAGGACTAGTGAAGACCTGGGACAGGCAGCTGGTGGCCCACAAGCTGGACTCAAGAAGCATTTTTGTGGCCCTACCGACTCTCAGTCAAAGTATGCTTAAGACACTGATCTCTCAGTTTGACGTGCTAGGAAAATAAGATTTTCAAATGGTAACAAATAGAGATATCCTTCACTTTAAGAATACACCCCTCTCTCTCATTTTGTATGTTACGTGTGAAATCATATCTATATGTTCTGCTAAATCTGAACTTTTATGTCCTCCTTAATATCCAAGCTGTTACTGTTAGAAGGCGCCAGATTTATAAATGAAGTCTACCAATGCATGGAGAAGAGGGTTTCCCCTGATAATACAAAAGTTGCCCCCCCCACCTCAAACTAGTGATCCCAAGGGAGAGAGCGTGGGGTTTGGGCAGCCCTGGGCTGTGGGTTGGGGCACAGCGGTGGTGCCGCCCTCTGAGCACTTGTGGTGCTGTGGATCCCTGGACAGAGTGAGGCCAGGGCATGCAGATGCACGGACAGGAGCCTTGAACTGGCTCTGCAGGAAGGCAGGCCCAACCTCTTCCAGTGTGGACAGGCTGGCCCCACCACACAGGCTGGTGCTGGGTTCTGGACTGGGTTGTCTTTCCTTGGCCCTTCTCTCCACTCCAGCCCTGTGAGAACCATTCACTGATCTAGCTGTGCCATAGCAAGAACTATAAAACTGAAGGACAATAAGGCAGAAAATTGACTTTAATGTAAACATACTTTGCTCACTGCTTGAGGAAGATGGCTTTCCAGAGGCATCTTCTGAGGGGCTGCTGAGGTCAGCTGCAGATGATGAGATACGAGTATCGTGTGAAGCATTCTTTCTTCTGGCATTAGTGGGGGGTGACCTGAGCAAGCAACGCATCTGTCATGCACTTCAGTTTTCTCAAAGGGTGCAAACATTTAATGTTACAGGTAGGTACTGGATTGTAGAGGGTTCTTAATTCTAAGACTCTTAGGTATAATGTCAGGTCACAATCACAAGACAGAGAAACCAATAGGAGAACACTTCAATCTCTCCACCATTCTCCAAGAAGCCAGACTATGTGCAGTAAGAAAAAAGATGGAAGATGTACTGGCAAACCATAGGCAGATTGCAAATGGAGGACAGCTTTTTGTGGACAATTCTAAGATATCCGTGAACAAGGCATGGTGATTTCATACTCAGTGCCTGGTGTGGACGCAGCTCTTGTCTCATAAGTTATTGTCCTGGGCCAGCAGCGTTCTGGGGGCGGGGGGGGGCGCTGTGTGGAGCCTCTCCGCTGCCTCCCCCTCAGCTGTAGGAAGAGGCGGTGGGCAGACGCAAGCCCCACACTGCTGTTTCAGGCAGCGCCGAGCCTGCAGGCTCTCAAGCCACCATGTCATTCCCAGGAGAGACGCGTGGCTTAAGCACGGTCTGGCGCCCAGTGCCAGTTGTGTTTTGTTACGTTTGTTGACTGAACTAAAAAGTTTCATGAGCCCAATTTTTTTTAAAAAAATGTTTTAACTAATATTTTTGTCATTTTGTCACCCCCCGATGACACCCGGGGTGGTCCGCACCCCCTGCACCCCCTTCCTCTGCCACTGCCCCGGGCTATGACCACCCTAAATGAAGACCACCCTAAATGAATCACTAACCATTACAAAAAGCTGGCTCTGGGTCATGCATCACCTTCAACAAATGAAATGGATTCGCCTACAGCCTATGCCTACTTTATCAAGCTGTCTTTGACATCACCATTTCCCAGACAGTGGACCATTGACATAGCTGCCAAGTCTCCCATTTTTTGCGGGAAACCCTTGTATTTAAACCATTTCCCGCTGGCAGCCCGGATTGGGGAAAATCCCATAAATCCCCTGGATTTCCTAGCTGCCAGGGAGGCTCCATTTTGGGTCCTGGTGCAGCCCAATTTTCGGTGCCCAGACATGGGTAGCGCAGCACTGGAAGTCGCTTCTACGCATGTCTGGGCATGTGTAGAAAGAACTTCCGCTGCCGCGCCGCTGCTGATCCTGCATTTTTCAGCAGGAGACTTGGCAGCTATGACCACTGGCCACCAGTGGGCCTCAGTCCACTTTCAGGTAGGTCTCCCTTTCAGCTCAGCGCCTCTTCACTTGGGGTTGGATGGGTGCCAGCACCAATGACTCGCCACAAACTGAGCAAAGGAGGGAGAGGAGAGAAGGAAGGAAAAGGCCAGAGGAAGGAGGGCTGAAGGAAATTAGAATAAGAGATAAAAGGTTAATTTTAAAAATAACAACAGCAACAATAACATGGGAATAAAAATGACATTTATAGGAGGAATAAGTGAACATATTAGAAGCAGGGAGAAGGGATGAAAAACACTAGTAGTTCATCAGAGATAAGAAGTGTGAAAGGAGAAGAAATCACAGAGGGGGCAGGGAAAACGTAAAAAAGAAAAACGTAAAAACAAAACAAAAAGACTTCTCCGCTTTAAACCCCTGTGACTGAGTTACCTTGCCTCCAGGGCCAATATCTGTACTTCGCTTGAGGAAAATTGAAGTATGAAACTCCTTGCCATGATAAAATTGCTGTGGCCAAGAATTTCTAAAAAGTGCTATCAGCAGAAAATGCTGTCAGCAATTGCCAGCTGATTATGCTGAACTCTGCCTCCATCTCCACCACTTTAGGATGGGCTCCCCCCCCCTCCCCGCACCACCAATTTATGAGGGGGGACAGCCAGAGCTTTCAGGCCTGCCTCTGGGGCAGAAAGTTTAAAAACTCTTGCTTGACATGTTTCAATTCACTCTGCTGGACTGACTTGCCTCAGGGTTCTGGGCTCTGGCTAGGGGCAACATGATTTTTAAAATGGCCTGGGGTGGCCTTTGCAAAGGAGAATCGGCTGAATCTGTTTTCCTCACAACATGTAGTTCTGCTCTCAGGCTCTGTGAAAGGTCAATAGCAAATCCATGTTGAAGCAACTTAATTTCTTTGCTTGGACATTTTATCTTATTTATCCCCTCTCCAGAGATGGCTGGGGGGGGGGAATAATGCAATAGATAAAGTAGGCTGTATTGTAGTAAGATTTTCCCCACAGTACTAACTATATGACATAGTATTGACCTTGTGCCAATAGTAAAGATTTGGCAGTCTTTCTCGTGCATCTTTGGCATATCCTAAACCTGTGGACATCTTTCTGCATCTTGTGCTCCCATGGATAGCTTTTTTTTTTAGCCCCAAAGGAATTCTGTTTTGTATACATGTGTAGGTGTGACATCCAAAGTCTGCAGCATTAGAGGAAACCAGAGTTGTGGGTCAGGCCTGAGGCAGGCCTTACGTTGCTTGAGGTGTGGAGGAGGAGTAAGAAATGTGCTTCCTTACCTCTGGCCTGAGGATATATACTCCTCAAATTTGTACACCTCCATCGGAAGTTCGTTTTTTTGCAGATTCTGAATGAACTCCAGGTACTTTGCCCCAATCCTGTAGGGCTTGCAGACCTCAGTCAAGTTCTGGTATCCTGCGGGGATTCGCTCTGCTTGGGCTTTCTGGAACATGAACATCCTCAAGGTGACCTTAGGGAAACAAAATATCACCATAAATGATTTTTTGTCAGAACAGGGGTTGCTCCTAAATTCTCCTAAACAGTTAATTGATTAATAACTATTTTAAAAAGAACCCTAAATCTAGATATTGCAGTTTTCATAAAAAGGAAATTTAAATGTAATGTAAAGTTAGCTGAAAACTGCAGTCCTGGAGAAGGACCAAAGGCACCTTTCTATTGGCTGCCACAATTATGGCACCACTTCTCCTGCTGATGAAGTTTATGGTTATTCCAGGCCGGTTTCACTCTTTTTTGCTTCTGAGCTCTGCTGTCAGCTGTTAGGGCTCAAAATCAGATTCTTACAACAAGCAAGATGAATGATATTAGAGGAAAGGAAGATGTGGGCTCTGTTCCTCAGCTCTGTGTTTGTCTCCTGCTTTTCCTGTTCACCTGCTTTTAACTTTGTTTTTCATCTGCTGAATCCACACGTGTCATTTACATTCCTCCTTTTCTCTCACCTCACTTCAGTCACTCAGTGGTGTTTTGAAGCTGCCAGGCTGCCATAGCTGTGCCTCCTCCCCACCAGCAAGCTTCTTCTGAGTCCCTGGTGTTGCTGGGAAGGCGTCGCTGTTTCCAGCGGCTGCTCTCCAACAGCCACAGGCATCCAAGGGCAGTGAGCCCTCCTGAAGACATGCACCCTCAGCAAGTGCCCATGGCACCAGTCCTGGATTCTGGCCCCATGTATGATGACGGTTGTCACACACACACACACACACATGAATAGGCCAACAAGTGGAAGGAGGTTGAATCCATCCACCATCTCCATCTCCATATCCCCACAACTCCTAGGCAGCCCAACTTCTGCCCACATCTCTTTTGAATGCCCAGCCAAGAAGCCTTTCCCCTTGCAACTCAGGAGATGGTCCAGACACCATACAGCACAGCTTCCATGGTCTCTCTTTCTACTTCAATCTAATTCTTTCCCTGGGTGCTGTTCCCTGTCTTCTGTTCTCCACCACCACTTCTCCCCAGCGAGTCCCCAAAGTCCTCCCCTCTAAACTCTTCCTCATCTTTAGGGCTTGGCTGTGGCAACTAGCAAAAGAAGACTAAAGGAGACTGAAACCCAAATGCTTGAGGCGTGACAGAAGATGGCCAAACATGCCATCGCTCCGACTATCAAGGGCTAATTAGAGGCTGTTATGGGAGTTGTCAGGAGATTGTTGCGGCTACTCTCGAGTAAAGACACTACAGTCCGCACTGTCTTTAAGAGTTTTATTGTGCATACTATTTACAGTGCAGAGATAACAGAGAACATGATCGCCTTGTCCAATTCAGAACACAGCAATGGCTGCCGTCTGCTTTTCGGCCAGCATAAAAGCCTGGGCACCCCAAAAGGCCGCTCCTTAACCCTGAGTGTGGGCGCGCGCCTAAATTTGGGCGCTGGAAGGAGAGGTTTCCCCTCTTGCTTGCTGACATTCCTCATCCGCTGACCCTCGACCAGAGCAGTGCGAGGGCTCTGACACGACTCTGAGCCCTTCCTGCACACTCTGTTCTCCATGGCGTTGCCAGGGCTCAAACACATCCCTGAGCCCTCTCTCCAAACCACTCCATTCCTCATTCCCTCCTCCTGACCCGCTGCTTGTGCTGTTGCTGGGTGAAGTGCGGGTCAGGATGATGGGGGGAGGCTCCCTGTAGGGAGTCCCCCTGACAGGAGTAAAGCAGCCTCCCAAATTCTTCCCGGAGGAGGGAAGATGTAGTCTCATCTGCAGGTGTCCACTCAACCCAGTTCCAAATTCAGAAGGAAGGAGGGGCTGGGGGGCACTGGATGGAAAGCACCCGAGATGGCCACTCTCCTGGATGCTATCCCCACAGCGCATCAAGTTCCATTACTTAAGATGAATAATTAGTTTTAAGTTTTGGACATGCTTTGGACGAGGAGGGAGGATTTAATCTGCTAAACAGCCCAGCCACTGAGGAAGACAGTTGAGGAAAGATTATTGGAACATCAAAGACAGACTGGTATGTGAACGGAACCAATGGTGGGGTGAGACTATTATTATTATTATTATTATTATTATTACCGTGCCTTAATATCTACCTAACAAAACCCCATCAGAAGATCCTTTTTAATATCTATAGCAAGTGAGAAGGGAAAGTTGGAATTTTTGACATCCATTAAAATATTATGGCTTTAAAAGTATATACTGTGTGGAAATGAAAATACAACATAAGACTTTGATTTGCGCCTCGCTTGGAATTAGGATCAAAGACTTCTCTATTTCGCTAACAACAGACAGATACAGATCTCTCTTAATTGCTGGACTTGGGATAAAAACTGAAATCATATCTTATTAACAATGACGCAGCTGAAATTGGAAATTCGCCATCTTGGAAACCAACCGAGTTGCAAAAGTACAAGTTAGGGAGGGCCCTTAATATGCTTTAATATTTGTACCTCCAGTCTAATGTGATAAATCCCCCCTGGAAAAACTATATTGATGCAACAGGTTTGGAAAATTAGTGAGCGGACGCCTAGATTCATCGGTGCGAAGATGGCGTTAGATGGCAGGAGCGTCTGCTTGTTGTGAAAAGACCTTTGGAATGATTTGGCAGAATACCAGCGTGTGATGAGATACTGTGAACTATATAAAATCCACACAGAAGCATATTATTGTTTGTCTTAACTCGCTTGTGGGGGAAAACTCAGAGGCTGTGAATTAAGAAGGATGACAACAGAAAGAGAAAGAGAAATAAGAACTATGGGAAGATATGAAATTCAGTTTGATTATGATTACGATGTTGATTAGAGCCCTCCAAAGTTTCAAAGCCAGGTGGATTTCGCCTTTAGAGGCTAAAGTAAATAAAAAGTTAAATATGGAGACCAGGTGGCTGACGTACAAGGAATTATTGTTGGAAGAGAAAGAGCAATTTAGGTTAAAAACATATGAACAGTTGAAGGGTCATTTGAATGATTGGTTGCAGTACCATCAAATAAATGAAATGTATAAGTTGGATAAAAAATGGTTTTCAAATTGAAAAGTCAAAATTGGAAACAGAATTATTAGAACCAAAAATTAAGAACCTTTCAAGGATGTATAATTTGTTGTTGGAGTGGCATACTAAAGATGAACAGACAAAATCGGTTATGATTGAGTGGGCAAAAGATGTAGGACATAATATAATGATAGAAGATTGGGAAAGGTTGTGGAAGAAGAATATGAAGCTTACTGCTTGTAATGTGTTAAAAGAGAACATGATGAAGATGATGTACAGATGGTATCTTACACCAGTAAAGCTGGCTAAGATTTACCATAAACAAGACAACAAATGTTGGAAATGTAAGAAAGTGGAAGGAACCTTTTACCATATGTGGTGGACATGTCCCCAAGTAAAGAGCTTCTGGGATAAGATTTATAATGAGCTGAAGAAAGTGTTTAAAATCACGTTTATTAAGAAACCAGAAGCTTTTTTATTTGGAATAACAAGAGAGGAAATACCTAAGAAAGTCATTACTTTTTTTCTGTATGCCACAACAGCAGCTAGAATTGTATTAGCAAGGAACTGAAGATATACCTACGGTGGACGACTGGCAGATGAAGCTGAGAGAATTCATGGAACTGTCCGAGCTGACTGGGAGACTCCGGGACCAGGGAGAAGAATCAGTGGAAGAAGATTGGAAGAAATTTAAAGTTTATTTAGAGAAGAATTATAAGATTAGTAATATCTAATAAAGGATTTGGAAGTAAAAGGAGGTTGCAGAAGTAAGATAGATAAATGTATTATGTGTTAAGATTTAGTTATATGATATGATGTTAATATGCTCTTAAGATTAAAATTATATTGAGAATTTGGAAATTATCGATTGAGAAGGGATTAAGAGTATTATTTAAATTAGATAATTATGAAAAAGATTGGTATTGAGAGATAGAAAGTGCTAAGTAAGTGATTGGAGGGACCCAGGTGGCGCTGTGGGTTAAACCACTGAGCCTAGGGCTTGCTGATCAGAAGGTCGGCGGTTCAAATCCCTGCAACGGGGTGAGCTCCCATTGCTCAGTCCCAGCTCCTGCCCACCTAGCAGTTCAAAAGCACATCAAAGTGCAAGTAGATAAATAGGGACCGCTCTGGCGGGAAGGTAAATGGCATTTCCATGTGCTGCTCTGGTTCGCCAGAAGCGGACAAACGCCGGCTCCCTCGGCCTATAGAGCGAGATGAGCGCCGCAACCCCAGAGTCGGACACGACCGGACCTGATGGTCAGGGGCCCCTTTACCTTTAAGTAAGTGATATATAGAAACGTAGATGGGAGGGAAAGGAGGAAGTCGATAAAGATATGGAATATAAGATTGAGTGAAAATTTAATTGTTTTTGTAGTTGTGTATTGTTATGTATTATGTTTTTTATTTTTTGTATATTGTATGTTATCTGTTTTTTATGTTTTGTTATTATAAAAAATCAATAAATATATTATTATTATTATTTAAAAAACAGATGCACTGTATGTTATCCCAGATTATTGTCTCAAGTCACTATAAAGTCAGCCAACAAACATCTCCCACTTCCCTCAAAAAAGGGAGGAACTCTCATTTTTCTGTGCTGCATCATATTAACAAACACCATCTTGTTTCTTCTTTTATCTTTATCTCCCCCCCTTTTATCTTTATCGTCAAGTCTTTCAAGTCTAAGTAAAGCTGTGCAATTGAATACTCAATTATAAATAGGAGTCAATCTGTACTTTTCAAAAAAAATTAGGTTTCTTAATGAGGCTTGGCGTAGAAAAACAATTGTAGGCATTGAGAAGAAAAAAAGAATGTACCAATCACCTCCGTAATCATACCTGCCAAGTTCCTGTCCGAGAAATAAGGGATTGGACCGGAAGTAGCAGACCGGAAGTAGCGCTGCTGCCATTTTGGATATATAGGTGCTGCTCTGGCAGGAAGGTAAACGGCGTTTCCGTGTGCTGCTCTGGTCCGCCAGAAGCGGCTTAGTCATGCTGGCCACATGACTTGGAAGCTGTCTGCGGACAAATGCCAGCTCCCTCGGCTTATAGAGCGACTGGACCTAACAGTCAGAGGTATCTTTACCTTTACCTTTACCTCTGGTTAAGAACTTAATTCGTTCCAGAGGTCTGTTCTTAACCTGGAACTATTCTTAACCTGAGGTACCACTTTAGCTAAAGGGGCCTCCGGCTGCTGCCAGAGCACAATTTCTGTTCTCATCCTGAAGCAAAGTTCTTACCCCGAGGTACTACTTCCGGGTTAGAGGAGTCTGTAACCTGAAGCATTTGTAACCCAAAGCATTTGTAACCCGAGGGACCACTGTATTGTGTTTTAACTGCTGTGACCTGCCCTGGGACCTTAGGCCGAAGGATAGGGTAATAGTAATAGTAATAGTAATAATGTAAGATCAGCCTGCTGGATCAGGCCAATGGTCCATCTTATTCAGCGTCTGTGATCCCCAGCAACAGGCCTTCTGAGGCAGACGACTTCTGACAGGGGAGGAGGAACATTGTCAGTGTGGCTGGTAACCATTGAAGCCTTGCCATCCATGAATTTGTCTAATCCTCTTTTAAAGTCATCCAAGTTGGTGGCCAACACTCCCTCCTGTGGGGGGGGGGGACAAAAGAAAGTCCTTGTTCATGCGGAGGGAGTTCCATAGTTTAACTCTGTGCTGTGTGAACAAGGACTTTCTTTTGTCTGTCCTGAATCATCCAATATTCAGTTTCATTAGCTGTTGATGAGTTCTAGTGTTATGAGAGAGGGAGAAAAACTTTTCTCTCTCCACTTTCTCTATCCCATGTGTCAGAGAGAGGATTGGCAGGAAGCAGACCGCTCTCCCGACACGCACATACTGGCAAGACGGGACAGAGAGCATCAAGGCAGGAAGGAGGTTCCAGGGCTCTAGCAGGATCCTGGAGCCGCAACTGCAGTTGGGAAGCAGAGAAGAAGGGGCTGAGCCAGCTTCAACAGAGGGTGGCAAGGAGGGGAAAGGAATCAACGGCGCCTAAGGAGAAAGGTTTGACACAATGGGGATCCGTAGCGCTGGTAGGAGGGGCGTTTTGGGGACCAGTCTTAAAGGCTGGGTCAGAGCCCGCCAGACGCCATTGCGGGCTTCTGCCCCATGCAGAGCAGACATGATTTGAGACATCTCAGCACTGTATATAGAATGCACAATAAAAATCCAGACGATGTGTGGAGCGCTTACTTGGGAGTAGCCAACACCCATCTGTGACACCATGCATAATTTTATAAACTTCTGTCATGTCATCTCTTACTTGTCTTTTCTCTGAGTCAAAAAGGCTCAACTGCCACAACCTTTTCACAAAGGGGAGTTGCTCCCTCCCCTTGATAATTTTTATTGCCCCTTTCTGAGCTTCTTCCAACTCGACAGAGCAGAACTGTACACAGCATTCCAAATGCAGTTGCACCATAGATTTACGTTAAGTAGTGGACAGCAAGACAAGCAGCATAGTATTTAACGGAAACTGAACTGCAGCAGAATGGAAACAGTTCTGACAAATGGAAATCGCTGCCTTCTTATATTCCTAGACCTTCCTGTGCTCAAGTTTCCTGCCTCCCTTAAATGGTAGGTAATTAATTATGTTTGGGGTGAGGCCTCCTTAAGTCACTTCTGTCTTTGCACCTGGAGAAGAGTAGGAAAGGGCCAGGGATATTCCCTCAGCACAGATCACGACTTACCCGCCTCAGCACCTCATCTCCTTGGTACACAAGTTTGCGGATGTGGGAGACGATTCTCTCCCTTACTTTCTCCAGTTCTTGCCGGTGGATGTTAGCATCATAGACGCAGCTTCGATAGACAACTTCCAGTTCCTGTACCTGTGGGCAGTGAAATATAAACTGAGGGAAGGAATGGAAAGCGCTGACTTGGAGATGCAAGAAGGGGGTACTTACACATTTCTGAGGGTACCTGAGGAAGTGCCCTATGTGGATACCTCCACCACAAGAGCCAAATCACGCACCCAAAATAAATTTTGTAAAATTTACTTTAAAACTAAGCTGAAATCATACATGCAGTTTTAGTTTGAGGTTCATTGTCACATAGAAAAAGGACCCCATTTGTGGCAGCCTTCCTCTGATCCCTTTGTTAATTTCCTTTGGAGTTTCAAAGTCACTGGGCAAACCCCACATTTCCTTCAACATTAGAGAGGCTCTTGAGAGAGGTTAGTCAGGGAGGTAGTTGATAACAGTTTGAAGAGAGCAGCCAGAAAATAAGTTTTTGGTTACACACAAGCTGAAATCCTCAAGCAAAATTATTATTATTATTATTATTATTATTATTATTATTATTAATTTTAGTTACAGGTAGGTTGCCGTGTTGGTCTGACATAGTCAAAACAAAATAAAAAAAATCCTTCCAGCAGCACCTTAGAGACCAACTAAGTTTGTCATTGGTATGATACACTCTTCAGAGTGTATCTGAAGAAGTGTGCATGCACACGAAAACTCATACCAATAACAAACTTACCGTAGTTGGTCTCTATGGTGCTGCTGGAAGGAATTTTTTTATTAATAATAATTTTGTTATTTGTACACTGCCCATCTGAATTGTGCTTGGAAACTCCTCTTCAGAGGAAAGGAAAAACAAAATTATTCTGGACTGAAACTGCATTTCTTATTGTGAGAGGGACCTGTATATCTTCTGAGTTGACTTTTCCATTGAAATGTGTTACCTAGTGAATAATATAAAGTCTGCACATGTAAATAGCCACCCAAAGTGGCTGGGGAAACCCAGTCAGATGGACAGGGTATAAATAATTTGTTGTTGTTGTTGTTGTTGTTGTTGTTGTTGTTGTTGTTGTTGTTGTACTGGGAGCCCATCTAGATCCTTTAGGACCTGTGTTATATGGTCCTGGTAGCTGCTCCCAGTCACCATTCTAGCTGCCACATTCTGGATTAGTTGTAGTTTTCAAATCACCTTCAAAGGTAGAGCGCATTGCAGTAGTCCAAGCAGGAGATAACTAGAGCATGCAATACTCTGGTGAGACAGTCTGCGGGCAGGTAGGGTCTCAGCCTGCGTACCAGATGGAGCTGATAGACAGCTGCCCTGGACACAGAATTGACCTGCGCCTCCATGGACAGCACTTAGTAAAAGAATACAATAAAATACTGGCGTATTCTGAAGGGCCTTCTAGGCTTTGAGAACAAAACTCTTTATTACGGTCATAGGCGTAGGGGAGAGTACAATCATGTCAGCAGCCCTGAGCCTGGTTTTGACTATAAAACATTTTGGAGGTCTAAAGTTATTAAAACAGAAGGTATATGTAAAAGACTATAAAAATCCAAAAGAACCTAAAAGAAGGGTTAGGAGCATTAAATGAATAAGGACAACCATAAGAGTTTAGTAAATAAAAGGCTATGACTACAAACATACCAAAGATGATAGAGATTTTAACCAACTAATACATGATTTATAACCCACCCTGTCTTACCAGGGGTTCCCAGACCAATAGGCCATCATCCTTTCTGTGTGAATTGCTTTGCTGTCATTTGGTCTCCCAAGCAGGCATCCTCCACACCCACAAAAACGTGTCATTGGCTCTGTTTCCCAACTCACCTGTGGCATCTGAGTCTTTGCCACACATTTACAGGCTCTTCGCTGGGAGGATCTGAATTCAAAAATCCAAGGTCTGAACTAGACCCCAGATTGCAAATGACCAACTGCCTAGGCTTTAGGATCTCAGACCGATACCTTGGACTGCAGCTCATCACGACATCGCCGCCGTTTCTCCAGTTGCTTGGTGCCGCTGCCTGCAGTGTTCTGCCATTCTTCTTCTGCTCTGGCACTTAGCACTTTGGCTTTCTCCAAATCCTCGCAGCGCTGGAGGTAGTGGAGCCGCGACTTCTGCATCGAGGACCTGGAATCATTCTGCAATTGAAGGAGGAGTTACAAGGGCATGTCTGACCAGCTGTGGCTCTGGGTCATTTTTTCATTTAGAAGCTCAGACCTGCATTAGGGGGCATCTAGGCAGCTTTTCTTTCCTTCCTGATTAAAGTGCCAAATCCAAATTGCAATGCTTTCACAATATTCTTCTACATTATTCGACTTCCCCACACACCCCTCCATGGGTTCCTTTTTACTCTTAGTTGTGCTACATATCTTTCTATCCCTTTTAAATGATTTAGCTGCTGTTCATATATCTATTCCTACTTGGATATTTATGTAACTGTTATAATTCTTTAAATATTCTCCAAAGTTTTCCTACTTCTCTGTTATGGTATGTTCATCCTGGCTTCTTATCTTTGCAGTCAACATTGCTAACACCACATATTCTATTAACTTATTCTGCCAAACCTCTTTTGTTGGACTGTTTTGTCCTTCCACATTTGTACATAGGCTATTCTGGCTGCAGGAGTTGCATAAAGAAAAAGATTTAATACATTCCTAGGTATCTCAACCTCTATTATACCCAAAAGGAACATCTCTGGGTTTTTTGAAATGTCAACTTTAGCAAAAAAATAATAATAATAATTTAAATTTCTGTGTATATCTTTCCCCAATATTCCTTAGCTTTCTTACATCCCTACCACATGTGTATAAATGTCCCCTCTGCTTCTTTGCCTTTCTAACACATTTTAGATACCCTTTTATACATTTTGACCAATTTAGTTGGGGTGAGGTCTCCTTTTCCATTGGAGAAATATTGGAGGGTATGGGATGACAGATAAGAAGACTTGAAAGTGTTGGTGAGACTTTCTTTCTTTGAGCACAGGGGTTACAGGGATTGTGTGAACTTGCATGGAAGCCCTGGGACAAGCTCCTAGTCCAGGCATAGGCAAACTTGGCCCTCCAGATGTTTTGGGACTACAACTCCCATCATCCCTAGCTAACAGGACCAGTGATCAGGGATGATGGGAGTTGTAGTCCCAAAACATCTGGAGGGCTGAGTTTGCCTATGCCTGTCCTAGTCCTTCCCCAAGCTTCCCCTTTCATATCAATCCCAGAATGCATTGCCCAGGAACCAGCTGAGAAATACTGCATGGCCCACGCCCACCTGACAGGGGACCCTCCCAGTGATTGCAGCTTCTTCCCTCCCCCACCACCACGATCCTTTCCTAGATCTGCTCTTACCATCCTTTTCTGCTCCTTCTGCCACTGATCTTTGAATTCCTTCCGCCATTTCTCAATTTCATTCCTCTTCGCCCAAAGAGGCTGCAAGGCAAGTTGGGGTGCAGGAAGTGAATCAGAGAATCATAGAGTTGGAAGAGACCACAAGGGCCATCCAGTCCAACCCCCTGCCAAGCAGGAAACACCATCAAAGCATTCCTGACATATGCCTGTCAAGCCTCTGCTTAAAGACCTCCAAAGAAGGAGACTCCACCACACTCCTTGGTAGCAAATTCCACTGCCGAACAGCTCTTACTGTCAGGAAGTTCTTCCTAATGTTTAGGTGGAATCTTCTTTCTTGAAGTTTGAATCCATTGCTCCGTGTCCGCTTCTCTGGAGCAGCAGAAAAGAATCTTTCTCCCTCCTCTATATGACATCCTTTGATATATTTGAACATGGCTATCATATCACCCCTCAACCTTCTCTTCTCCAGGCTAAACATACGCAGCTCCCTAAGCCATTCCTCATAAGGCATCGTTTCCAGGCCTTTGACCATTTTGGTTGCCCTCCTCTGGACACGTTCCAGCTTGTCAGTATCCTTCTTGAACTGTGGTGCCCAGAACTGGACACAGTACTCCAGGTGAGGTCTGACCAGAGCAGAATACAGTGGTACTATTACTTCCCTTGATCTAGATGCTATACTCCTATTGATGCAGCCCAGAATTGCATTGGCTTTTTTAGCTGCTGCATCACACTGCTGACTCATGTCAAGTCTGTGGTCTACCAAGACTCCTAGATCCTTTTCACATGTACTGCTCTCAAGTGAGATCTCCAGCAGTCAGTTTCATTATTTACAAATCTATGGCATCCAGGAGACACCATGAGTGATCAAGGGACCTGGACAAATCAGTAGGATGGATTGCAAGCCCAAGAGATATTTTAGTTGCTGCCTTTTGTAAAATGGTGTCTCATCTAAGCTGAGAAACACTGTACCTGATAGTATTCCTTCATTTGCAAAATCCCAGCCGTCTCTATGGCCAAGTTCCCTGCCCTGATGTCATGCTCCATGGTCATGGTGTACAGAGTCTGTAAGGGCATGCAAATCTGAAAAGACAAAGAACACAGAGCCAATGGGTTCTAGGAGTGAGAGTCTTGGATGTTTGGGTTCAAATCCTAGCTTACAGGGAATGCTCAGTCTCCCTATCAGCACAGCGATGAAATAAGACCTCCTATCTCACATATGTGGCACTGCTCTGCCAGTTTCATTTGCTGGCTCAATGCAGTAGCCACAGCATATGTGAACAGCTCACCCCACGGATCAGAGTGTCCACATCAGCACTGCAACTGGCTTTCGAGACTTTTGAAGCACCAGAGCCAATCCACAAAACAGGTTGCATATTTACATTACAGCCACCAGAAGGAGCTTCTGCCCCACAGAAGTGGTTTTCAGCAACAACCCTTCTGCCTGGTTAAAGGAGGAAGCAGAGAATCGAGCTTCAGGAGTTCTAGCTGCAACTTAGCCCAGCCATATTAGAAGCCGGTGCCATGGCACTACGATACAGTCAAACCTCAATTGTCAAATGTAATCCATTCTGGAAGACCATTCGACTTCTGAAAGGTCCGACAACCGAAAATTGAAAGCAGAAGCCTCAATACAATTTCAGTTACTTCCAGGTCTTTGGCATTCAGGAGCCAAAACATTCAAAAACGGAGTCATTTGAGAACAGAGGTTTGAGTGTACATCATAGAACAGGGACATGGAACTGTGTGGTGCTCCAGATGTTGTTGGGCTCCAACTCTCATCCCCTCCCCCCCCCAGCATGGCCAATGGTTAAGGAAGGTGGGAGTCGCAATCCAGTGACACCTGGGGGGACCAGGTTGCCCACCCCTGACATACAGAGGGTGCTGCTTGCTTCTCAGAGCTGCAGGAATGAAAGAGACATGAAATTAATGCTAATAGCATGGTGTAATTCCCATAAGAGTTCATTTTGCTCTGCCAAGTAGAGAGGCTAGCTTTCAAGTGTGCCATTTCCATTAACTAGCTTATGAGAACATAATACCAGAAAATAACGGTTGCCTCTGGGTGCTGCATTCTTGGAAGTGGCACCTGGAACACCTGCCCTTGCATGGGCTGGTGGGTAAATTCATACATACTGGAAAAATGGTACCTGTAAATGTGGTTGAGGGTGTGTGGGTACACACACACACACACACACACACACACACACACACACACACACACAAGCTCTGCATGGGAGAGACTAGCAAAGACCCTACAGATCAGACAACGTAGGGCAATAGCGAAACCATTTCACACAACCTGTGAAATGAAGTCCCAGAAGGGAGCAAGCAGGAAACAATACCTGTGGGAAAATGGCACTCCTGCCAGCATCAGCGATCTTCAGGATGTTCTTTGCAAACTCAGTTTCTATGAACAGGAAACAACAGTAGACTGAATTCCCAAAGAAAACATATAGTAGGAGCAGAAAGCTTCTTTCTATGTAGCCACAAAAACATGGGATTTTGGAAAGCTGCTCCTACCTTGTGGCAAGGTTCGTGGAAAGAAGTGTGTGTGTTGGAGTGTTGTGGGTATCAAGGAGTTAAACATTGATTCAGCATGACTAAGCATCCTGGGGCGTTGCCTACTTGATCCCTTGCCAGCTAGCATCAAGACGCATGGCTGTCTCCACTTGGTTGGTGAAGAGGTGATGGCTTCTCCCTGAATGTAATTCCACTTGTATCTGGTGTATCCTTAATGTACCAAGACTGCTTTCCAATGCTGCAAGGCTGCAACTGAATAAAGCCTTACTGAAAATCCAGCTTCATTCTCAAATGCTTCCTGTGGGGCTCTGTATGTCGCAACACTGTGTACCCATTCTAATGTCATATTCTGCTGCTGTTTTGGCCAGAGTTGCTTGTGGGGACATTTTTTTATGACTGCCTAATGTGGAAATATATCACCTGGGTGGCTTAGCTTTAATTTAAAAGAGTCTGTGTTAGGGGAGAGTTTGGAGGGTCTGCTGGCCTGTTTAGGTCATGGATAATGCAAAACCAGCCTCACCGTAATTCAGGCGTTTGTCAACCCAGGTCAAGAGTTCCTTGACGTATTTGCACCACATCTTGGCATAGCCTAGGGCTGCTTCCACACCACCAGTGCACTTGATCAGCATCTCGTCGGCCTCTTCAGCTGAGAAAATTAATTTGCAGGTTTCAGGAAGTAGTAGCTGCAGAAGAAGTCCCTGTGGCTGACTGACCACCAGCACTCAGCAGCGTGAGGAGGCCAACAAGTCTCCATTGGTCAGGACTCAGGTCATCAGTCAAAGCCAGACTTGGTGTCTGGCCGCTCTGCCCATTGGCTTCCAGGAGACCAAGCATCTTTACCAGCCTCTTGCTTTACTCTACCCCCCCCCCCCCTCCGCTGATTGGTGATTGGCTTTTTCAGGCCTTCCTTGTAACATGCACTGCCATTGTAACATAGTGCCCCGTGTGTGTGTGTGTGTGTGTGTGTGTGTGTGTGTGTGTGTGTGCAGCACCTGCTCCATGTCTTCCCCCTTCCTGATGCCTTGCTCCTGAGCCAGACAAGCCTTTCTCTAGTTCACTTGCAGTGCTGCTACCTTCGTCTCTTTGGGCGCTTCCAGACGCAGCCCTAATATTGTAAATAGGTTATTCAGATATCACTAAAGGGGTCATTGGCAACAGGTTTGTTGTTCTTGTTTTACTTATTGGATTTCCCTCAGAAAAAAAATGATCCAAGTTAAGTGGGGTGGTGAAATATGGGTTGGTATTTTGATGCCAACCAAAACAGAGAAGGTGCTCCAGAAACAACAGACAAAATCACAGGAACCTCTGGAAAGAATGACAGGGGTATAAAATCTTATTTGTAGGTGTCCAGCAACATTGGGAGGGATTTTCAACCTTAAGGAGCCCCAATCCCCCAATGACTCATCCTTTGGATGTGCCCTTCTTGTCATCTGTCTGGGTTACTGTTCTGGGACTAATCCTGGCTCAGTTCTCCAACCTACAGTTTCCTTTTTCTTCCTGGCAACTTGGTTCTCCTGTAGGAGGGCAAAGGACCCCACCTGTGTGAGACATCACATTGAATGTCTGGCTTTTAAGAGTGTGTACATACTTAATAGTGATCACTCTTAATTCCAGAGCACTTCTCTCTTTGACTCCCTTTTTAATACAGTAACGCTTAAACTTGACTTTGATCCCATGAATCAGTGAGTAGGAACCTGTCATTTAGGGTGGAAAAATCACAAAACCTAAGCGAGTTCTTCCAAGGGTATGCTGAGGAGGGGGCTGACTTACATAATCACATGCCTCCCAGGAAGGTCACCCTTGTGTTGCCACCATTCAGCCATTAAACTGTCCCTAAACAGTTCTGAAACTAGAGAAAGGGAAAAGGGAGGGCCAGCATTCTCCTCCCCCTTCCAGGGGAAAGTAGGGATGGGGGAAGCAACCAAAGAAAGTGTTTCCTCACAACAGGCTGTGGGTAGCCATGCTGTTTAGTGAAAATATAACCGGGGGTGGGCTTTTGTAATTTAAAAAAAACCACCATTTAATTGACACCCCCTCCATCAGATCCCCTTTTAAAGCCATCCAAGCTACTGGCTATCACCACATTGTGTGCTAGTGAAATCCATAAATTAATTGTGCATTTTGTGAAGAAGGACTTTCTTTTGTCTGTCCTGGATATCCTGCCATTCATGATGCCAAAAATTTACAAGAGTCCTCAAGCCTAGCAGCAGATGTAAAATGACAGTGGCAATCCAAACTGAATTTGGCCACTTTTGTTTAACCTCCCTTGCCTGTTACCTGACATGTTCCCTGGTTCTCCTGCTTCCGAACTTCCTTCACATTTATAGAAAGCTTCATCTGTCTGTGAAACAAAGAGATGATAACATTTTTGAGAATGCTTTTAAATGGGTGAATAACCCCCAAATGCGCAGCCCCCCCCCATTTTAAAGCTTCATTTGGTTTGTTTAACACACCTGCAGTGCTTTAGGGCTCCTCTGTTTACCCCATTGCTTTCTTGCGAGGAACCCCATTCTTCACACTGAATCAGAACAAGGTCAGCCGGGTTTTCTCCAGGTGGGCATTGGCTCCAATTGAGCACTAAAGAGCAAGTGGGAAACCCGCTTGTGCTTTATAGGAATGGGGCATGTGGCAGTGTGAACGAGCCCTTCATTTTGCTAAAGGGCATGAGATCCATGAAAGTAGCAGACTGAGCACCCGCACCTCAGACTCACCCACCCAGATGGTAGGAGGCAAGTGATAAAACCCAACACCTCACAAAAGAGAGCTGAAATATCCTGCAGTACCTGAAATATCTCAGGTGCCTTTCACACCCTTTGAGCTAAAAAGTGATATTCAGCTAATTGCTCAGTATTTGAGGATCCAAAAGGATCTGTTCCGTGGATCCACAATTTTACACCATGGCAGCACTAGACCAAAGTACAGGATCTGTGATTTTTGCAGTCTTGTCAGTGAGACAGATATGATTTGTGATTTAATGGTAATTTGGGAAGGAGGAGAAAACTTTTTTAAAAAATATGCTATTTCCAGTGGATCTGTTTTGCTGAATCTTTGCACACGTACACTGCCCATTCTCTTCCTTCCACTCTCTCCAATTACATTTTCTCTTTTTTGACCACTTTCTCCCCTAGCCCCTCCCCACAAGCTCCCAGAAGCTTCCCTTTCTCCTGCTTTCAGCTTAAGTGCTGGTCTGAGCTTTGAAAAGCACATGCAGCAGAAAAGAAGCAGAAGAAGGGGAGAGTCTTCCAACTTCCTCCTCCAGCTCTGCAGGACTTTTCAAGTGGAAGAAAGGCAGCCAGCCCCCTTCCCCCCCCCCTGTTAATGCAAGGGACAGTGAGTGGTGTGTGGGTCATTTGTGGGCACCAGAGGACGTTCTCAATGGGGCCACCGCACCCACAGGCACTGTGTTGGCTACCCCAGCATGGCGTGCAGACAGATATCTTGCTAGTTTTGTGGGAATAGACTTTAGGGGGAGTTTATCACGCAAAGGAAGGGATTTGGTTACTTTTGAACTGTTGAAACAAAGTAGCTTTTCACAAATGCACTAATAGTTTTTCACTCCAGTGTCAGGCTCACATTTCAACATACCTGTAGTTTTTCCATCTGTAGGTTTGAGATTCCACTATCATTGTCATTAGCATCATCAATGAACATATCAACCGCCCTGCAAATTAGAAAGAGCCAACAGGTAATATTACATACACGGCAGAATTAAAGGTTCTCCACCAGAACCAGACAACACAATATGGGCTGGAACATTATACGGAATGGTGTAGCTGCCTTGAGTGGTAGATTTGGGGTGCCATTACTGAGTGGCAAATCCTCCCTTATTTCTTATTAGATTCTTATCTGGGAGAATGGTAGCATTTGGATTTTTCCACCCCAAGAACCAGAGTATTTGGGGCCACCCTGACTGAGCAAGATGTGCTCAAATTCATTTTTTCTGGTAAAATGTACAAAATATGTGCTTTCAATAGGGAGTCATAATCCATTGTGGCTCCCTGCTTATATGCACAAATGATGGCAAAAACACAGGTATTTGCCTTCAGGCAACATGAAGCAGTCCTCCATTGCTGCTTGTTCATCAGTTTGAAAGCCTTCCTTCCAAGATCTGCAGTGGCAGCATACCAAGAAATGAAACTATTCCCTAAAGCTATGACCATATAAACAAAAGTAGCTTGTCAGACAAGCTGATTTGATAGAGAGAAAAGTTGCACGAAACTCCAGAAACCTTGATTTTTCTCCCCCCGCCCAGGTTTGCTTGAACCCAAGGTCAAGCAAACCCAGCAGTAGCAACAACTGTGGGGGGCTGCTTGCATTTCCACAGAACAATTTTAGTTGATCCTGCTCCCATTGAAACTGCATTCCTTTGATTTGTTCCCACAGTAAATTACTCCTGATGTCTGCAGAATTATCTATCGTCATCATCTTCATTAATCAATTAGTTTCTATAGTTACCTCAAGACAATGTACAATGGAAACAGCAATAAACAGTTGCTGGGGTGGGTGGGGATACCAGCAGTTGTGTTTAAAACAAAACTAACACCATACCAAATAGACATGCAAAGCAAAATCCTATTTAGACAGCTGGAAAAGCCTATAAAGCCTCAGTTTGTTTCTGGAAAGTGGGGCTATTGGCACCTGTCAACAGGGCCGTCTCTAGGCCCAGGTCCGGTGGCGCGGGGCACCAGGCCACCAGGGGCGCCGCTGCCCTAGGCGCGCCTCTCAGCTGTTCAGGCCGCTCTCCGGAGGTGCACGGGCCTGGGGCCGCCTCCGCCACGCGCAGGGGCGTTGCAACAGGGGGCGGCCAGGCTGGAAACGGGGGGGGGGCCACCGGAGGGATCCGCCGTGCCAGGGCGCCAGGCATGCTTAAGACGGCCCTGCCTGTCGACATTGAGCATCTCAACAGGAATGCTATTCCACAGAGCAGGGGCAGCCACACAAAAAGCCCTGCCCAGAGTTACCGCAGAGAAAACTTTGGAAACCTTTGGAACTGAAAGGATAAATTCTCCTGCACACTGCAGTGATCGGCTGGGTGAGATATAAGGTGGTCTCTCAAGCTCCCTGGTCCTGAGCTAGGGAGGGGTTGATATCTTCATACCTACACCTTGAACTTGGACTGGCAGCAGCTTGGCAGCCAGAACAAATCCCCCAAGCAGCGTGTTCTAGGCTGCCGGTGGTTTGCTCCCGCATTCTGCAGTGGCTGCAGCCTGTCGACAAACCCCAAGGGCAGCCCCATGGAGTGCACCGTAGTAGTCCAACCACGAGGTTACCAGTACATGGTCAAGTTATCCCAGTCCAAGAATGGCCACAGCTGTCTTACCAACCAAGCTGGTAAAAGGCACCCCTAGCCACGGAGGCACCCGCACCTCAAACTTTAAAAAAGAAACAAAACAAAAATATCATAAAGTACAGTCCATGTCTGCTACACCTTGGGGCCAATCAGTTTGCTTGAAGGATCCCCTTAGCCCAGTCAGCCATCTGGATCTGCCCAACTTGCACTGTTGCAGGTGTGCCATAATAGCTGTTCTGCGTTTGTAAGGAACCCATATGTTGGTGTCACAGCTCCTAAACCCCAGAACGCCCTGCCCATTGACTTGAGGCAGGCTCCTTCCCTGTCTTTTTTCCAGCACCTGCTAAAAACCTTTCCGTTTGGGCAAGCCTACCCAGACATGTAAAGTTGATGGGTATTTTAACCCATACCGGTAGTTACAGGAAGGTAACCGTGTTGGTCTGACGTAGACAAAACAAAATTTTAAAAATCCTTCCAGTAGCACCTTAGAGACCAACTAAGTTTGTGATTGGTATCAGCTTTCGTGTGCATGCACACTTCTTCAGATACCATTCTAAGCTAACCAATAGTTAGCTTAGAATGTATACTTTTAACTGTTGATTTTATTAGGTTTGCTTTTATTGCATGTTACCAATCACAAACTTAGTTGGTCTCTAAGGTGCTACTGGAAAGATTTTTTAAATTTTGTTTTGACTACGTCAGACCAAAACGGTTACCTTCCTGAAGGAGCGTCTCCTCCCCCATCGTTCTGCCCGGACACTGAGGTCCAGCGCCGAGGGCCTTCTGGTGGTTCCCTCACTACGAGAAGCCAAGTTACAGGGAACCAGGCAGAGGGCCTTCTCGGTAGTGGCACCCACCCTGTGGAATGCCCTCCCATCAGAGGTCAAAGAGAATAACAATTACCAGACCTTTAAAAAGGTAAAGGGACCCCTGACCATTAGGTCCAGTTGTGACCGACTCTGGGGTTGCGCGCTCATCTCGCATTATTGGCCGAGGGAGCCAGCGTACAGCTTCCAGGTCATGTGGCCAGCATGACAAAGCCGCTTCTGGCAAACCAGAGCAGCACATGGAAACGCCGTTTACCTTCCCGCTGTAGCGGCTCCTATTTATCTACTTGCATTTTAACGTGCTTTCGAACTGCTAGGTTGGCAGGAGCTGGGACCAAGCAACGGGAGCTCACCCCGTCACAGGGATTCGAACCGCCGACCTTCTGATCAGCAAGCCCTAGGCTCAGTGGTTTAACCCACAGCGCCACCTGGAAAGCATCTTAAGGCAGCCCTTAAGGGAAGCTTTTAATGTTTGATGGATTTCTGTATTTTAATATTTTGTTGGAAACCGCCCAGAGTGGCTGGGGGAACCCGGTCAGATGGGTGGGGTATAAATAATATATTATTATTATTATTATTATTATTATTATTATTATTACACTGATTTTTATTGACAATTTTAATGTATGTTTTATATTATTTATATTATATTATGTTTTATATTATTTGAAAAGTGCTTAGAGGTTTTCTTTTACATTTAAGCAGTATATAAATTTTGTTAAATAAATAAATGAACCAGGCTAATAGCAAGAAGGATTCGGCTGGGTTATTTCTTCTAGCTTTGCACCCTCCAGTTCTGGCGAAAAGCATAACAACCTGGACGGGTTAGTAGAAATATTGTTCTGACAATTCTAAGCCATTTTCATGGTTGCCGTCGTACGTTTTTCAGCAGCCCCAGTTGATGGAGATGCTCATGGCCCGTCTGCCTTGGTCTTTCTCCTTCAGTTCTGTCCCATGTACACAACAGTATGGATCAATTGAGTGGGGGTGGTGAGCACTGTGTTAGGAGGATTGCTATGAAACCGATCTTGGATACATACGAATTTCCAATTGAAATTTCTATGGCATCCAGACTCCGGAAAATCTCACTGAAGCGTTTCTTGTTTTCAGTCCCTTTCCCTTGGCTGTTGAGATCTAGAAAGGAGGATAAAAGAGAAATCCCCGTGAGGCCTAAGATAGAATCTAGCCATGCATATCTAATTCTGGCCCTTGTCATCATGCAAAATTACACAGCAGTCTTGTCTTCCTTTCAAGCTAAAATCTATTGTAAACTATTTGAATAATTAACAATATGGATGTGCTCAAAATCTTATTGGGCTTAGTCATGAATGCTCAAACTGAAATAAAGACAGGCACAAGATTTGTAGAGCTGGCTTGAAACCCTCCTTAATAGAAATATGCATTTTGCTCCCCGGGGGGGGGGGGGGAGTGATGCTAGTTTGCATGAAGATCTGGCTTGTCACAGCACTCAGTCCTTTTCTTCTGGAGGCTACTACTCAAGGAGGCTACTCAAGGGTATGCAGTACGGGCAGCTTCTTCCCCCCCCCCCCAAAAGTTAGAAGTGTGGCACTTACTGTAACAACTTCATGGTGTCTGCCTTTTTCCTTAAAAAGAAAAAAAGGGGGGGGACACTGACAGCACTAATTGGGTAGCACACATGACATCACCAACGCATCAGTCCCGTGAGCAGTTTTGCAACTCTTTTAAACATATTTGCATTTTTAAAAACAGAACATGGAGGATGAAAATATAAATGAATAAACAAACATACAGCATTGTGAAAAGTAAAACTTAAAGAAAGGCTGTAAGCATAGGAGAGAGTGGCAGAACTGTTGGTCGACGCAGCATCTGACCTGATAAGATCCAGCAATTGTCATGTAAACTGAAAAGTTGCCAGGCTTGTACCACAGACCAATAACCAACTGCGACTTCTCTTTAAAAATTGTGTCTGTCATCCCCCCAATGACAAAAGCAATACTGGAAGGGTCCCACTGCTAGTAACATCATATTCTGAATCCATGCAATTGATGGGGGTGGGGCTAGCTAGTTGAGAATATGATAAAGGGTAAGAGAAATCAGTGTTGTTGTGTTGGAAGGATATTTACAGGAGGAGAAAGAAAAGTATCTTCACAGAAAAGCAAGTCACATTTTGTTCAAGGAGCTTTAAAGCTCAGTCAGAGAAATGGCACTCTACAAATTGCTGTTTGCTCTGAGTCAGCTTTAAAGAGCCGCTTTTCGCAGGGAAAGCTTTGGAGCAAAAAATGGGGCACTTGGACATGGAGCTTTAAAGTGCAGACCTGTGCCTAGAAAGAGCGGGGCATAAGGTAAGTGTGGATAAGCCCTGGCTGGCAGTGGCCTAACAGAATTTCAGGGCTTCCCCACACTTCCCCCCAGGGAAAACTACTCTTTAGTGCTCAATCGGAGTGAACAGCAACTGTGGATTGCCACTTGTTCTGATTTGGAGCTAAAGAGTGGGTTTCCCTGGGAAAGGTGAGGGGAAAGGGGAAAACAGCTCAGACCTGTGCTTCCAAGGCACAGGAGAAGCAGAAGTGTGGACACGCCCTTAAGACATTCCCTGCCCTTCCTGGAGATGTCTGGGATTGAACAGTGTTTTCTCTGAGGACATCACAACAGTCATTGCAGTGGAGAGAGCTCCATGGGATGTGGGGAACAAATTGTCTCTTTGGTGTGGGCCAGACTAATTCCAGGAGTCTTGTTAAACAGGATCCACCCAAGAAAACTGACCTTATTTTTTATTTACCTATTTCACACCAGTTGCCAGAAAAACGGCGGCAAGGATGATATTTCCCCAACCAGTGCTCCACTATTTTTTTAACGGTCCTGCTGAGATTGATTGACAGCTGGGACTCAGCAAAAATCACTGAGCTCCACTTCCAGACAAAATTCAGGGAGCAAAGCTGCCCTGCCAGCTTTCAGGTAGCCGTGCCACTGCTGCTTTCCGGGAGGGAGAGGACAAAGTGGGAGGGAAGCTAGCTTGGTGCAGGCAAATGGGCAGGCTGAACTTGGCACTTCCTCCCATGTGCCCACAATATGCCAATCTCCCCGAAGCCTTGCTCCTCTCCTTCCTGGTAAGTGGTCTGGCCACCACTGGAAGGAAGAAGCAAGGATGTGCTCCATGCTGGTCCCAGGGCTTCTGATGCCAAAGAAAGGCCATTGGAATCAGGGGCTGATTGGGAAGTGACATGACAGGCACCAGTAGCTGGTTGGTTGGTATCAGGGTAGCATAGAATATCTGCACTATTTTCAGCTGGATTCCTCCTAGGATATTCACAACGGAAACCATGCATGCCCTGTGCCATCACCATCTCTGCTTCAAAGGGTTGAGAAAACTCCAGTTTTGAGAGGCACGCAGGGCGAGGAGAGGGGCAAGGAGAAATACTTGCACTGATAGACCCCTCTCTTCTGACCTTTCCCTTTGCTTTGCTTTCCTTCTAATTTTGGTCTGTTGCCGCCTCCTTTCCTGCTCAAAGGTGCTATTTAAAATTTGATAGAAGAAGAGGGCAAAAATAGTTCAGTAGGGTTGCAGCCAAGACTCTCAGGAAGTGTCAAAGGCCTGCTCTTAGGTTTAGTCAATATTAAAATGCTTTTTAAAAGAAAGTAAGCAGGGAGAACATCAGCTGTGGTTAACTCCTAATAACCAGAGGTGGTGGTGAGAAATGTGGTCTATAGCACTGAGGTGGGGGGACGGTTCCCTGCCTTCCCTCTTCCTATTTTATTGTATTTTATATTTAGAATATACAAAGCTAATAATAATAAAAATAGAAATGTCTAAGCAGTGAACATGAATTAAATAATATTTATATTATTTATCTGCGTATCAATGATCACAGATAAAATCACAAAATGTTGAAAACAAGCGTACATCAGTTGATTGTCTGGGGAGGCTTGCTGATTAACAGTATTTAGCAAGCATCAGAAAAGGTATAGCAAGGGTGCCTTCACACACAGAGACATCATTGATGCAACTCAACCTCATTATGACATCAGTGTTGCCCAGCCAATCCCTATGAGAGGCTTTATCAGATGCCAAAATGGTACCCTCCTCAACAAGGAAGAAGGAGTGAGGGAAGATCAGGAACCGGGGGAAAGAAAGATCAACATCAGGATCTGCTGCCCCTGTGGATCCTGCCGCCTGAGCCAGTTGCCTCGCCTAGCCTCATGGGTGGGCCAGCCCTGGCTTTACCTGAAAGACACATAAATCCATTCATGGCACAGCAGCAGCCCAGGCACACTGGGGGTCCCTCAGGGCCCTTGTTGGCTCCACAGCCACACTCCAGCAGCCTCCTCAGGGGTGTGGGGCACAGCGGATGTGCTGAGCAACACCGGGAAGGAGGGGAAAGGGGCTGCCAAACTCCTCAGGACACTGCCGAGTGTCTGTTCCTCCTTGCGCCCCTGTGAGCATAGTGCACCAGCCGCCTCAGCATAATGATGGGGTGTGTCAAGGGTGTGCCAAGCAGTGAGCGGAGAGGAGCATGCATTGGCAGTGCAAACCCGTGCCCCCCGCCCTTCTAGCCTTCTCCCTAGAGTCTCACTAACATCCAATTATGTATCCTGAAACAAACACATGGCCTGCAAAAGACTCGGGGGGGGGGGGACTTGAAGTGGTGGAATCTAGACTTGACCACTTCAGACTGCCAGGGGAAGAGGCCATTTTAGAATGCTTCCCTGTGAAAACCACCAAGCAACAATTTAAAACACTCTATATGCTTATAATAAACCTGGATATCAGGATGCAGCATGTGTAAAGATGGCCTAACTCTGGGTCAAAACCCTTTGCCAAACCTTTAAAAGGAGGCATGTGCTTCTTCATACCATAAACAGAGCAAAATCTCTCTGCTCTCCTTCCCCCTCCTCCAGAAACAGGATGTGGTTGCCTTAAAATCAAGGGGTTGCTTCACTAAGCAGCAAACGGTGGGAGCAAAGGCTTGTTTGTCAGGCAGAAATGGAAACAAAAAGAACCAGCTATGTTGCCCCAAATCATTTGAACCCAGCTGGGTCTTGCACCTCCTTGCTTGCCTCACAACGGAACCACACAGATTGCCCAGTTGAATTTTAATGGGGAGGCAGCTAAGAAGGAAAAGACAAAGACTTGAGTTTACTTTCATCCTGGCAGTACTGGCTGACACACCTTGGCCGACCACGAAAATTGCATGGGTTGGAGAAAGAGGCTTTGCTGGCCTGTCTTTGTGGACAGCAAGCATGCTAAATGCAACAGAATCCAAGCATCTCTGTAATCTGGGAATTATCAGTGTCTCCAAACAGCATAAACCCCTCTGTGCTGTTCTTACGGTTGTCAACGTGAAGGCACGCCTAGGAAGTTGACTTTTGCACTTTAGGGCACGATATGCAAGGCTGTACGGGACGTGGGTGGTGCTATGGTCTAAACCACAGAGCCTAGGGCTTGCAGATCAGAAGGTCAGTAGTTCGAATCCCCGCGACGGGGTGAGCTCCTGTTGCTCGGTCCCAGCTCCTGCCAACCTAGCAGTTCAAAAGCACACCCAAAATTGCAAGTAGATAAATAGGTACTGCTCTGGCGGGAAAGTAAACGGCGTTTCCGTGCGCTGCTCTGGTTCGCCAGAAGCGTCTTAGTCATGCTGACCACATGACCTGGAAGCTGTACGCCAGCTCCCTTGGCCAGTAAAGCGAGATGAGCGCTGCAACCCCAGAGTCGTCTGTGACTGGACCTAACGGTCAGGGGTACCTTTACCCTTTACCTTTATGCAATGCTGTAGCCATCTCTGTACATCTGTAGCAATAATCCTAACTCTGCATAACAAAGTGGAGTGTGGGGTTCACCTTGCTAGTGCTGGGGGACGTGGTGGTTAATGGGGAAGATTGGTTACTAGGGATAGTCCGTGGGGATTCAAACCGCCAAGCTTCCGATCAGCAAGCCCAACTGTCCAGGATACATAAAATAGGCACAATTCCACTAAAAACAGTTATGCTAAAATTAGTCTTTAACCCTCTCACAGTGCAGTGACAGCAATAAAATGCCAGCTCTCCAGGTGATTCTTTCTGGGTAGAATCTCCAGAGGGAGGATGCCACTACGGAGAAGGCCCTGGACCTAAGAATCACCTGCCACATTTCAGACAGTGGCTAAAATGAAGGGCACAGCCATGGGTGCAGCCAGGATTTCTGCAGATCCAAGCTATCAGAGACGTGATTGGTCAGTTAGTTAAGAATTTTTATTTACTTGCTTCCCCCTGTGCATCCTGACTATGCTCATGGGCCTGGTAGTGATGACTTCGGCACCGTCCAGAGAGAGTCCATGCCTTAGAGCACCTCCCGTCCAAAACACAGGGAGTAGCTGTAGGGTGGTTCACACTTACCTTGGCTTCACGCTTCCCAGGTCCAGGTCTGAATGGGGTGGGGGTGGGGGGGTTGGCCTGGCTCTTTCGCTGGGAAAACCTGCATTTTATTGCTAAATCAGAGCAAACCGTAAGGTGCAGAAAACCTGATTGCCATTTGTTCCAATTCAGTGGTAAAATGCAGGTTTTACCCCAAACCCAATAACAATACCGCCCAGATCTGTGCTTAGAACCATGCCACAAAAGGACGGGTGGATGAGCCCTGAGCTTGCCTGCCTGTGAGTCACTATAGCCAGCACTGTCAATGAGCCACTTACAGTAACTGCTGTGAAACAGACCACATCAGGGCTGACAAGGACCACACTGTCTGCTAGAAGAGGGAAACCAATGGGGGCCCACAGTCCACAAGACTTCTACAGCTTCTCCCCCCACCCCCTCATATTTAATTTTGATATTCTTCCCTTCCAGGAAGTCATAGCAAGGAGAGATCCCAAAGACACCCGTGGTTGGATTTGCTTTATATCAGTATCAATATTTGACTAATATAATCATCTCTCTGAGCAGTAGACACTGAATCATATAAAAGCTGTAGGAAGACCAAACTTTGCACTGTCAGGCTATGCAGTACTCTATGCTTTAAGTTGTCATGCGCCAAGTTTATTTTAAAAAAAATCTGTGTCAAGTTGAAATCAATAGCTCTTATAAAAATTGCATGTTTTTGCCTAATTTATTTTGCTTTGTCCACAAAAAACTTTGCAGGGCACTGAAACTGTTCACTCAGCACAGGAAATCTTTCCCAAAACACACACTGCCAATTTCACCTGGTAGTGCTCACATGTTCAAGACTATTTTTGCAACCATGAGGACTAGAGACTTGTTTTTTTAAAATGGAAGCTGAACAGACAGGATGCAGAATATTGTACTTAATACCAATCTTTACATCTGTACAATATGTGTACAGAAGCTTAGAATATGCACAGTCATGAATGTATCTTATAACACTGATGTCTATCTTAATGCTAAGGAACTCAAGAGCTCTTCCTAAAATTTAGCCTAAATGTCTTATTATATAAATATAGTAAACGTGCCTTGCCCATATCTAGGGATGGGCAAATCTGTCAATTCTAGTTCATTTCTCATTTTTCCAGTCTTAGTTCAGTTCTTCACATTTCCGCATTTGCAATTTTTTATTTAAAAAAAGCAAGTCCCTCATGAAAATTAATTACATTTTAGTGCTGGTTCCTAATATACACATTTTTTGCAACATAGTTTCTCTTTATATATTGCATTACATGCTATTTTCACTAATATATGCATTTATATCCCGTATAGTTAAAGCTATGGTTTTCCCAGTAGTGATGTATGGAAGTGAGAGCTGGACCATAAAGAAGGCTGATCGCCGAAGAATCAATGCTTTTGAATTATGGTGCTGGAGGAGACTCTTGAGAGTCCCATGGACTGCAAGAAGATCAAACCTATCCATTCTGAAGGAAATCAGCCGAGTGCTCACTGGAAGGACAGATCCTGAAGCTGAGGCTCCAATACTTTGGCCACCTCATGAGAAGAGAAGACTCCCTGGAAAAGACCCTGATGTTGGGAAAGATGGAGGGCACAAGGAGAAGGGGACGACAGAGGACGAGATGGTTGGACAGTGTTCTCGAAGCTACAAACATGAGTCTGACCAAACTGTGGGAGGCAGTGGAAGACAGGAGTGCCTGGCGTGCTCTGGTTCATGGGGTCATAAAGAGTCAGACATGACTAAACAACTTAACTACAAACAATGTATTTATATGCATACTTTACCCCAGAATATGCATTTTTGTACACCTTACTTGTCTGCAGAACAACACTGCAAAAAGTAAAAATACACAATACCATAGCAACAACTTATCTCATGTGAAATCAGTTCGCGAATGCCTGGTGGAATAAAAACATCCTTGATCACCTAAATATCATAGTGGAGCAGGCCTGGCACATTTTCCTGGGGAGTTTCACTTTTTCCCCATTTGTAATGACTGTAGCAGTGTTACTAGCAAGAGTCAAGAAGTTGCCCTTTCCCAAAAGCAAACATGAATGCCTTAGGCATGCATGGCGACTACTACGTAGGCTCATTTAATTGCTTATAATCTTAGTCACTCATAAGTCTCCAGGTGCCAAAGTCTAACTCATGGGTAGGCAAACTAAGGGCCAGGGACCGGATGCGGCCCAATTGCCTTCTCAATCCAGCCCATGGATGGTCCGGGAATCAGTGTGTTTTTACATGAGTAGAATGTGTCCTTTTATTAAAAACTAGTGTCATTCAGCCCGTTTAATAAACGGGCGCTAGAGCATTCAGCCTTTTTCGGTGGCGGCGGCGGCGCGTGGGGGGGCGATTGGCCCCTCCCACGGCCGCCGCTTCGTCAGGGCGCTCCGCTAAGCCCAGTTGGCCAGCGGGCGCCCAGGAGAAGGCCGTGATTCGGCCTCTTTTGGCGGCGGCGTGGGGGGGCGATTGGCTCCTCCCACGGCCGCCACTTCGTCGGGGCGCTCCGTTGAGCCCAGCTGGCCAGCGGACGCCCAGGAGAAGGCCGCGATTCTTCTGAGGACTGCGAGGGAAACGGTAGGCAGAGGTGGGGAGAGCGTGTGTGTGTGTGTGTGTGTGCGTCAAGTCTCTGCGTCCAATCCCTGTGTCCGTGGGGCACATGCTCAGTAGCGCACATGCTCAGGGAATCTGGACGCAGAGACACTTGCACTTTATTATATAGGATGCATCTCTGGGTTATCTGTGGGGCATAGGAATTTGTTCATATTCCCCCCCCAAAAAAAATATAGTCCAGCCCCCCCCCCACAAGGTCTGAGGGACAGTAGAACGGCTCCCTGCTGAAAAAGTTTGCTGACCCATGGTCCCTCAGACCTTGTGGGGGGCCGGACTATAGTTTGAAAAAAAAATTGAACGAATTCCTATGCCCCACAAATAACCCAGAGATGCATTTTATTTTTTTTATTTTTTTAACATAATTTTTATTGGTTTTTACAAATTACAAAAGATGGTACATACATAAACACCTTTTCCACCTTCTTCCCACCCCCCTCCATGGGTCCTCCCCTGCCACAGAAGTATCCCACGCAGGTGATCAGTCAGAAGTGGTCCATTTTATGATTGGGTTTCTGTCCTCCTCCCCCTCCCCTGCCCCCCAAGCCCCCCCCTGCCACCAGGGAGCTCCAGTGAACCAGGGCAGTACGCAGGAGTTCATCCATCCAACCATCTATTGTCATACCAAAAAAAAAAGAAAATACAAAAAGAGAAAAAGAGAAAAAAGAGAAGAGAAAAAAAAAGACAAAAAGGAAAAAAGACAAAAAAAAATTCATCATAATTGTTAAATTCATAATTGTTAAACCATATTTTGTGGGCTTCCCCACCCTCCCACCCTTCCCCGGTTTTCCTCCCTTATTTATCATCTTCAACAGTTTCATAGTTCATATTTTATAACATACACCTTTATATCTTATACCACTTTTAAACTATTATCATTTTCGCCTATTGTCCAATTACTGAGAAATCAAACTCCCATTTTTTCTTCCCGTGCCTAATTTTTACCCCTCTATAGGCCTCCATATTTTCACCTTTTTCCAGAATCAATTCACTTTTTAAACCTATAACTATTCCCAAACTAACCTTACTCCCCCCGAGTACCTGCTCCACCCCTCCAATCCAGCAAGTTCCATAGTCAGCAGTCCAGTTATAGTCCTATTAACCCATCCTTACAATCACCACTTCACTTTCCCTTCACCCCACCCCCTGTTTGCAGTCTTTTGCCATCCAGGCCTCCATATCAGACCCCTGAGCTTCTTCTCTTCTCTGCTTAATTTTTCCTTCTTCCCTGTGGTCATTCTGGAGTTCCAGTAAATCCAGTCGTGCCCCCCTCGAAGGGGAGGCACTCCATCCAACTTTTTGTAGAGTAAAATCATCATTTTTTTCGTGATGGGCTTCATTTTGTGTTAAATCATCACAGTCGTCATCATTGTCATTCTCACATTCATCTTCTTCAGTTTCAAAAGCTTCATCTTCTAGGAAATCATATTCTGTCATCACAATCTGGAATTGTTGCTGTAACACTAGCCGTTGTGTCTCCTCTTGACATAGTTCTATTCTTGTTTCCCACATTAAGGTCAAAACAGTCCGCTGAAACTCAGGCGGGTACCTTTTTGTTGACATAGTTCAGTCCTGTCAAGGTCAAAACTTGTCACATGGGGTGGAATATGATCGCAGTCTATTTTCTCGACTCCATTTTAACAAGCTGGCTGCATTCTTAAAAATAAAGTTCGAACTCACATTTCAAAAGCATATAAACCAAAAAAAAATTCCCAAAAAGTCCAGAGATAAAGATAGAAATAAAATTTAACTATAAATCCTGGTCAGCTCACTGGGTTTTCTGGGCTGCCGGCTCCCGAGAAAAAGAAAGGTCTTTCTTAGTCTTAACTTCATTCTGCAGGGCAATCACCACAGTCTCTCTCCCCTTTTACCCTGCATTTAGGGGAGATTCTCTTTGATGCCTTTGAGGAATCCTTTTAAGTTAAAATCTTCTGTTTACGGCTTCGGGTTTCTGTTTACTGTCTCTTATGTTACCGTGGGGGGGGGGTGGCTTCCTCTTTTCCCCTCTCTCCCAGGTCCAAATTGTTGCCTTAATTTACATTCCAAAGAATCCAAATTACTCACAGTCTATTCATTTGCTGAATGTTCTTTGAAGAATTGGCCACCTCCACTTCCCAGACTCGCAGCTTCGCACTCTCAGAGCAGCAATGTCAGCCTGTCCGCCGCGGTTCACCTCCTCGCTCTCGGGGGCTTAAACAAAGCCGATCCGGGGAGGAGAGAGCCCGCTTTTGGCGCCGCCAGGCAAAATCTGTCCCCAAAAAGCACGATTTGGGGCTTTTAAGGAGGTTTCGTTTCGCTGGAACGATTCCCTCCACCTCTGAAGCGCCGAGGTCCGCTCCGCTGTGCGGACCCCCGTCTGAGCAAGATGGCGTGGTCAACCGGAAGCCCCAGAGATGCATTTTAAATAAAAGGACACATTCTACTCAGGTAAAAACATGCTGATTCCCAGATCATCCGCGGGCCGGATTGAGAAGGCAACTGGGCCACATCCGGCCCTCGGGCCTTAGTTTGGGAAACCCTGGTCTCCAGGGGATGAAGTTTAGCTCTCAGAGTGAGAAGATAGTTGTCATTCCAGACAGCCTGTGTGTTGAACATTCACACTGATTTGTTTGCAGAGAACTTAGATAGCACTGGCTGTTGACTGAGCATCAATTCCAGATTATTTGCAGGGAAGTTAAATGATGTTGTGTCAAAGCAAGTGTCACCCAACACTTTCCAGTGCATTTTCCCATCACTTTCCTTATCATAAATGTCTGATCTTTTGCAGAAGCAACTTTGTTGTTTGAGACCTCTAAAGCAACATTAATTGCACAACCTGAATTTGTTACAGAATTCCACCTGAAAACAGTGACTGTCTGGAAGTGCCTGTAGCATGAAGACAGAAACCAGGGGATACTTGAGTATTTTTGCTATCAGAGCCACCTGTGGCCATGAGGCTCTGCCCAGAAACTACTGGACACAGCCTCTGTTCCCAATGCTCCCAGGCAAAATCTCTGTGTGTGGCCAGGTTCTGTCCCTACCCTACCAAGGTCCACCCCTTATTTCTAAGGCTCTGCCCCACTAATCTTAGGGTGGAATTTAATTAATGAGTCCCATCCACAGAATCGGCTTCTTCTTGTACAGTGGCCTTCCCTGCTCCTCCCCTTGAATCCTGAAATTGGCTCTGAAGGGGTTGGGAGAACCCCAAAAAGTGCACTGGGGGAGGAGAGGGGAGAATTGTTCCATCTGTCAAGCCCAGGTGCTTGTCCTAATGGAATAATGGCCTTAGTGCAACATTGAATTCCTTCCTCAATATCTTGGTTTTAGGAAACCTGGTAACTTTGCAAATCAGTGTGTAGAACTGCAGAACTGGCCAGACAGGGGGTCCTAAAACATACCCCTCTCATTCTTAAATGGTGCCTCTAACTTCTGCCCAGAAATTAATGCAGAAACTGTTTGATCATAGAATCATAGAATCCTAGAGTTGGAAGAGACCACAAGGGCCATCCAGTCCAACCCCCTGCCAAGCAGGAAACACCATCAAAGCATTCTTGACATATGGCTGTCAAGCCTCTGCTTAAAGACCTCCAAAGAAGGAGACTCCACCACACTCCTTGGCAGCAAATTCCACTGCCGAACAGCTCTTACTGATGATGATTGTGAGGTCTGCTGACCACCCATTTCCTCGCATGGATTCCCCCATTCCTTTGCATGTACGTGTCTTGTCCTGTGTGGGAATTTTGTAAACATGGGAAACAGATCTACCCACTGTCCTTCAAATGCTTGCTTGTAAAGCAGTGTCGACATCTATTCTGTGTGTGCCAGGCCCAGGACAGGAAATAATGTTCTAATTGAGGCAGAGAAAGATGCTGAGTTGTTTTTTTTTGTTTGTTTTTTACTATTTGACACTTTCTGTGAAATGAGGTAAGAAGAGCACAAAGGGAAGTGGAACTTCTGCCTTCTTGCTGAGCACAAACGAGCTGTAAAAACATCCACCATGGAAAAAGAGAGCCAGTGGCTAGGGAGCCTTGTCCTTACTGTCCGACAGAATGAAATGAAGGCCTGATATGGGATATGAATCATTCACTCGGGTCGTACAAGGGGGTTGTAGCGCAAGCTGTAAACAGTGAATCAGGGGCACATAGGAACATGAACCCCTAAGCGTGTTTAGGAGAACCACGCCCATCCACTCTGGAAAATGCCTTCTGGCTTTTCTCTTTCATTCATCCCTGTGAGACTATGGAATGCCCTTCCAAAAGAGGCAATGGCGGCTTTTAAGAAGGATTGGGCAAATTCACTGAGATAATGTATATCAGTAACTCCTGACCTGGGGGGCTGTGTTCTCCCTCTCCTGTGGGAGGCAAGAGGCCTCCGAGTGCAGGTTGCTGGAAATAGCCAAGAGGGAGAGAGGGCTGCTCCTGCGCAGCTCCTGCTTACGGACTTCTCATAGGCATCTGGCTGGCCACTGGCCACTGGCCCCATGCAGCAAGCTCTTCTTATGACTATTGGAATGGGCTCTGGGGCTTAGAAACTATTAGACCTGGGCTCTGCTTGTAACACAACATTGTGATCTGTGGGGGAAGGTTCCTGTATCTGAGGACTGCTGGAAGATGAATATGGTGCATGTGAGAGCAAGTCAGGGAGTCAGGACACCTTCCCAGCTCTAAGATGCTCTGCGATTTTGTGTCCACTGTGTAGGTGTGTACGTACAGAAGGGCAGTTAGGCAAAAACAGCCTGGAAATGGAAATCTGTGCTGATCACAGCCCTGAGCATGGCTGGCAGGAGATGGGCCACCCTGCAAGTGCTCTGCAGACTGCCTGAATAATTTCCACTCAAACATCTAGTCACTAGTGCATCAGCTGATACAAATCTGTGGAGGAAAGTTTTCTAAAATTTCACGTGTGTGTGTACATATAGAATTTCGAATCTGACATTTCTGCTACAAAACTTTAAAAGCATTAGTTTTAAAAGCTGCTTTTTTCAAGTTTCAGGATTATGGTTCCAATTTGTGTACCTAGTACTGTGTGCCTTCCGTTTCAGAGATATACCAGTAAGTTAAGGGTCAGCCTTTTAAAATAAGTTTTCAAATATATAATACATCAAATACAAATATATAACACCAACTAGCTTTTGAGCCCTCTTCCCAACTGTGAATACAATAAGAATATAATAATGGTTTCTGAAGCAATTAATAACTGCTCCTGCTTTCTAAGTACTTCTGAAATGAACACTGCTATACGGAATCTGCCTAGTTTCATTTAGTTTCCTCTTTTTTGCACCAGCCACAACCAAGGACTGCATACTGACCTTGGTTAGAGACCCACAGGGGCTATATTTGCACAACAGAAGTGGTGTTGCCCATTGGTACCTCTTTGTCTCTTTTGCCTCACCGTTGTTTTGGGTCAAACAGGTTTCGCAGGCTGTTACTCCCCACATTTGGGGTGGAGGGAACTGTTAACTGCAGAGGACAGCTGGCTGTGTGTGTACCGTATATACACCAGGGGTAGGCAACCTCAGGCCTGTGGGCCGGATGCAATACAGTGGCTGAAAAAGCTTGCTGACCCCTGATATACACCCCTGATATATGTTTTGTGCCACCTTCATTTCTGGGGGGGGGGAATCATTGATCCCTGGCCCTGATTAAACTGCTGGTCTCACCCACTCAAGCTTTACTCTCAGAGATCTGGCCCCAAATAACAGTGAGAATTTCCCAGCAAGTGCACAACCCAGATGAGGAGCGCCAGGACCTGCCTCCTGACAGTGCGCGAAGAATGAGCTCCATCCTTTTTGCTGAAAGAGATCAGAAGGTTGCTTCACCTACCAGCAGGTTCAGGGTCCGCCATGGTCAAGTCCTCAGCAGGAAACGCAGGGGTGAATCCCAGCCCAAGTCCCCAGACGACTCAAAAGCCACAGGCTCTGGTAGGTGGCCTGATGGGTTCTGCATACTTTGCAGAGCCTTGTTGGTCTGCCAGAGCCCGCAGCTGCTCAAAGTTTGCTGCTTCCTGCCGACAAGCATTTCCGTGTGAGGAAACTTGTTTGTCCCTTTGATTTGCATACTTTTCTTCAGCCTGTGGCAATCCTGCTGCCTTTGCTATCTGCAGCTGCACAAGGCTTCTTGGCTTCGAGGTTTTCCGAGATTAACAAACCTCACTTTCTACTCCGGGGGGAAATAATAGACGCATTGTAATATAATGCATTGCATGTGCCTTGCCATCTCTGAACCTGTGTTCAGTGTCTTGAGGATCTCCTCATTGTCCCTGATAGAAATATGGCTGGTAGGGAGGAGGTAAAAAAAGGCTCCCCCCCCCCCCCCGCAGGGAAGGGGAAGGAAAGGGTCTTCTGGCTGGCCCCTGCCCAGCTCACATCAGTGGCCTCTCTCTTGGGCAACTGCTGCCAGGGGGGGGGGGTCTCCGAAGAACCCCAGATCCTGTGGGGAGTGGAGAGGCAGCAGTTGCAGCTGCCGCTGCTTAAAAAAACATCTTCCATTGTAAGATAAGAAAATACCGTACTGGCTTGTCTAAAACCACCTCGGATGTCTGTAGCTAAGAGAGCTGAAAACAATTTGTGAGAGACATCATTGGACTTCAACTGCTGGGTCAGGATGAATGGTCATAGCGGGGGGGGGGCTAGCTGCCCCCCTCAATCAAGGAAAACAATAGAATACTTAACTAAGTGACCAATCAACTCCTGGCTATGCCCATGTCAGGATGGGACTCTGTAGTGCAGGAGTGGTGGGTCTATGCCCCCCCCATTCAGGGCTGATGGGAGCTAGGACTTGACAATAAATTGCTATAAGAATTTTAATAATAATAATAATAATAATAATAATAATAATAATAATAATAATAATAATAATAATAATTTATTTATACCCCGCCCATCTGGCCGGGTCTCCCCAGCCACTCTGGGCGGCTTCCAACAGAAGAATAAAACACAACAATCTATTAAACATTAAAAGCCTCCCTTAACAGGGCTGCCTTCAGATGTCTTCTTTTTTTTTTGATATTAAAAAAGACTTTATTAAATTTGTTGCACATTACAAATATACATTGTTATTAGTAAAAAAAGAAGATACAACTATAAAAGAGAATACCATGCTGTTACAGATATCTCATTTTACAGGTCTTCTATTTTACTTCACTCCCCCACCCCCTTTCCCCTCCCAAAACGACTTCTCAGCCGATACTGAGTTTCTCCCTTCTCGGTCTGTACATACTCCCAACGTGCTTTCCCCTTAATTACTTATCGATTTTTAATTATTTTCTTCACATAATATACAATTCTTAAATTTTCATAGAACCCTTATATATATAATATGAGTTTAGGATTTTCCACTATTTCTTTTATATAATGCATGAATTGTTTCCAGGTTTTTTCAGACTCTTCCGATTTTACTCCTTTAATTTGTTCATATTTCTTTGCCAATTTATAATAGTTATATAATTTTTGTTGCCATTCTTCCAAATTTGAGGTGTTTGCAGACTTCCAATTCATTGCTATCAGGTTTCTCGCAGCTGCTACTGCGTAACTTACACAGCATCTGTCTTGGGGTTTGATGTCTTCTGGCATCATCCCTAATAAGAAGAGTTCCGGAAATTTTTTAAATGAATACTTCAACATTTTCTTTAATTCTTTGTATATTATTTCCCAAAACATCTTGGTTTTATTGCAGTTCCACCACATATGTATGAAGGTGCCAATTTCCTTATTACATTTCCAACAAAAATTATTTAAGCCTGGGTACATTTTTGCCAATTTAATGGGTGTTAAATGCCATCTATTTTGCATTTTTAGAAGATTTTCTTTTAAATCATAATTTGGCGTATATTTTGAATCTACTTTCCATAATTTCTCCCATTTTTCTATGCCAATTGATTCACCTAAATCTTGACTTCACCTAATCATACAATCTTTAGTCAATTCCTCTTCTGTCTTCCATTTTAATAAAATTTGATAAAGATTCCTCAAATGTTTATTTTTGTTTTCCAATAATATTTCCTCTAATTTTGATATATATTTTTCAAATCCATTTTTTTATCCAATTGTAATCTTTGATTTATTTGGAAATATTGTAACCACGTTTTTAGGTGGCTTTTTATTTCTTGATATTCTTTCAATTTTAAATTTTCCTCTTTCTCTTCTAATAGTATCTTATATGTAGGCCAATTGTTATCCATATTAGTTCTTCTTACAGCCACTATTTCGAGTGGTGAAACCCACCAAGGTGTTTTGGGTTCAAAAAACCTTTTATATTTCTGCCATATTACGTAAATAGATCTTCTTACGATGTTCATCATAAAAACATTTTTCCTTTCAATTTTTCCCCTCATTAGGTAGTGGTGCCATCCGAAACCCAGCCCCAACCCCTCTAGGTCTAATATATCCATATCTTTAAGTTCTATCCATTCTTTCATCCACATGATAGCAGCTGCGTCATGATAAGTTTCTAAATCAGGGAGTCCGTATCCACCCCTTTCCCTATGATCAATCATAATTTTATATTTTATTCTCGGCCTCTTGCCGTTCCATATGAATTTGGTAATTGATTTCTTCCAATCCTTAAATATTTTGCTTTTACCCAATAACGGTAGATTTTGAAATAGATATATCATTTTTGATACCACACACATTTTTACTATTGATACTCTCCCCATTAATGAAAGGTTTAATTTATCCCATAATTCCAAGTTCTTCTTTATTTTTTTCCATGCCTCCCCATAATTCTCCTGTATCAGGTCGATTCCCTTAACCGTTGTCTGTATGCCCAAATATTTTATTTTTTTTGCAATCGTTAGCCCAGTTTTCTCCTGTAATTCCAATCTATCGTTTGGTTCCAAATTCTTTACCAGCATTTTAGTTTTGTCATAATTTACTTTTAGGCCCGCTAATTCCCCATATTCTTTTATCCTTTCTATGGCTCTTGGAATACTATGAATAGGGTCTTCTGTTGTTATTATTATGTCATCTGCGTAGGCTTTGATTTTAAATTTTTTACTTCCAATAACAATACCTTTAATATCCTTATCCTCTCTTATATTTTTTAATAATATTTCTAGGGTAATAATGAAAAGAATAGGGGATAAGGGTGCCTGGTGCCTCTCATGATTTTTATTTCTTTCGTCTGTCTGCCATTTATTAATATCTTGGCCTTTTGAATTCTATAAACAGTTCTAATGGCATTTTCCAACTTTTCTCCTATTCCTATTTTTTCTAATGCTTTTAACATAAACGGCCACGCCACCCTATCGAAGGCCTTCTCAGCATCTATCGATAACAGTGCTGCCTGTTTATCCCTACGATTGTCTAAGCATTCAAAAATATTTATCACAGTTCTTATATTATTTCTTGCGACCCTCCCTTTGACAAAACCGACTTGATCCTTATGTATAATATCGTCTAATATTGAACTTAATCTATGCCAATATTTTAGTAAATATTTTATAGTCGCTGTTTAATAGCGAAATCGGTCTGTAATTTCCGGGGTCCTCTCTATCCGAGTTTGGCTTTGGAATCAATATAATTTGGGCTTCCGTCCACGATTTAGGGGTAACTCCTTTCTTTATTATTAAATTCATTACTTTTTTTAGGGGATCCAATATAATTTCTTGTAGCTCTTTATAATATTCTATAGGTAGCCCGTCCGGGCCGGGCGCTTTTCCTTTTCTCATATTCTTAATTGCTGTTACAATTTCTTGGGTTGTTATATCTTCATTTAATTGGACCATTTTCTCAACTGGGATTTAGGGTAGGCGGTGCTGCTTTAAAAATTCTTCAATTTCTTGGCTAGGAGCTTCTTCTTTCTGATATAATGATTCATAAATTTTTTGAAATATTTTCATAATTTCATCTGTTTTACTATAATATTTCCCATCTGATTTTATCCTATTAATTATTTTTTCATTATTTTTCTTTTTTATTTGCCAATTCAATAATTTGCTGGGTTTATTGGCCCATTCAAAAATTTTATATTTCCAGAATTGTAATTTATATTCCAATTCTTGATCTATTATTTTCTCGAATTCTGTTCTTAATAATTTTAATTCCTGTTCCAACTTTTTTGAATATTTATTACATAATATTTTTTCTTTACTCCTTATTTCCTGTAATAACATTTCTTTCGTTAATTCTTTAGCCTTTCTCTGTTTTGCATTCTGCTGTATAAAGTATCCACGCATTACCGCCTTTCCCGCGTCCCATACTATTAACGGGTCAACCTCGCCATTACTATTTAACTCAATATATTCTTTTAATTTCTTTTTTGCTTCTTGGGTTATTTGTGGATTATTCAAAAGGAACGTGTTTAGCCTCCATTTTTTCTCTTTTTGTTCTTCTTTTAGTATTAGGACCATTGTATTGTGGTCTGATAGGGTCTGGGGTCCTCTCTCTACCTTGTGGGTTCTGATTAGCAATTCCTTTGGCGCCCAGATAGCATCAATTCTACTCGCAGTATGATAACGTGCGGATATATGTGTGTGTTCCTTTGCTATTGGATTTTGGTACCTCCAGGTGTCTAATAAACTTAGGTTGTCCATTAATTCCACAAATTTCTTTGGTAGAATTGTTTTCCTTTTCCCCCTTCCCCCTGTCTCCCATTCTTTGTCTAATTCCGGATTAATAATTCCGTTTAGGTCACCCATTATAATTATTTTTTCTCCCATATACTTCATTAATTGCTTTTCCAACTTTTCCACAAATTTAGTCTTACTTCCATATGGGGCATAAATCCCTACCCATATCCATTGTTGTCCTTCGTATATGGTTTTTACTATTCTCCCTTCCTTGTCAGTCCAAATTAATTCTGGGTTCCATTTTTGATTAATATATATAACTACTCCTCTTTTCTTTCTCTCATCTGCAGCAATAAATTCTTTTCCCAACTTTTCATTTTTGAGGACCCTCACATGTTTCTTATTTATGTGGGTCTCTTGGAGACAAATTACGTCCCAATTACGGTATGTCTTTTCGATACATGACTCACTCTATTGCGTTTCTTTTTGTTATTCAATCCATTTACATTCCATGATATTATTCTAAAATTCATATTTATTAGGTATTGTTAAAGGTATTAATGTGGATAGAAGAAAATAAGATATCGTAATTTTAAACTGATCACTTACTCAATGAAAGAAATTAGAAATTAGAACATAGAAAAGCAATCACAATAATCAATACACTTAAAGAAAACTATTAACTACTCTAAGCAGAATCAAGGGGATTCAAAATTTGTTCCATATTTGTTTGCATAGTGAATTATATTCAGACATTTAATCTTAATTTCTAACAGAATTTACAATCTTTCTAACCTTCCGAACAGTTCTCAATCAATCTTCCATTTCTCCTTCTTCTTGTTGTTCTGTTTCTTCGTCTTCTTTCTCTTCTCCATCTATTTCTTCCCCACTAAAATTGTCCTCATCCTCATCTGATTTAGAAGGTTGATCTTGATCTTGATTCTTAAGAGCATTCGTCTTAACGCCCCCCAGTTCCTGTGCATACGTCCTATGAAATCTTTCTGCTGCCTCGGGGGTATCAAACTTCCTCCATCTTCCCTTGAAGGAAAATGCCATTCCTTCTGGATACTCCCATTTGAAAAAAAACATTTTTGGACTTTGGAGCTTTAGCCAGGAATTGATATTTTTTTCTTTTATGAATCAGTCCATCACCAATTTATTTTTCCCTTTAGTTTTTAATATTTTGTTACGCAGCCACATGTTTGTAAAAGTGACTAAACAATCTCCAGGCCAGTTGTTTGCCTTTGCTTTTTTTGAATTAACTCTGAATGCTTCTTCTATTCTAGTCTCTATATCTAATTCTTCCAAGTCCAACCATTTTGCCAAGGCAATTGTCAATCTCTTCTCAATATCTTCATTTGCCTGCTCTGGTATGTTTCGAAATCTCAAAAATTTTTCACTCATTTTCATCTGTAGCATCGCAAGTGCGTCCAGCGATGCTTCCAGTGCAGCCTTCTGGTCTTCCATATCCTTTTTCATCTTGTCCAGGTCTTTCTTCCCTTCTCTTTTTCCCTTGATCTGATTTTTCATTGAATTTTCTAAAGTCTGGGTTTTTTCTTGTATCTCCTGTGCCAACTCTATTGCCTTGGTAGAGTTTTCCTCTGCTTTATTTATTTGTTCTTTTATTTCTTGTTTATCTTTTTCATTGGATTCTATTCTTTCTTCCACCTTTTCCACTTTATCTTCCAAGCTTTTCACTCTATCATTCATTTCCTTCTTAATTTCATTCATTTCCTTCTTAATTTCTGTGAGGTCTTGTTTGACCTCTCCAATATCGCTCTTGAGGCTCAGGATTAAATCCTTAAGATCCAATTCGTGTTCTGCCATAGATGTCCTTCTGTTTGATGTGGAGGCTGCATTTATCTTCTTTGATTTTTCCATTTTTTCTGTTTTATTTGCTTGTCTTGCAGTATTGTTTCTCCCCACACGGTGTCGCTCTGTGTCATTAGTCTCTATATCATTTGTCTGGTGGGGGTTCTCTTTTTCCATCTGGTATGCACCCTTTCAGCAGTCCTCCTTAAGAAAATTCCTTTCACTACTGCGTCACTTCTGGGTTCTTTTTCCCCTTGTCTGCTTAGTCATGATTTTTTAGTGAGTCGCCGCCATTTTATTTTATTAAAGTTCACTTTTCCTGGATCAAATTCCTTTTTAAAAAAATAGTGTTACACTTGTCAGAAAGGTTTCAATAAAATACTCCTACTTATACGCTTGCTTATGTGCCTGGAAATCTTCTTTCTCACTTAGATAAACAGTCCTCTTTACCAGCCTTACTGTTAGTTCTACTTTTAGTGCACGTCTGTAACTTTGTTTCAAAACTCAGCCGGCTCCTTGCTATTTTGTTTCTTTTTTTTCACCCTCACTTAGTTTCTCTTTGCTTCCCCCTGTCAGCGCCTCTTGCTAATCGCTCTTTATATCGTTCCTTCCTCCTCCCCTCAGATTTTCTGCCTCCTTTATTCTTGTACGTTCCGTTTGGCGGGGGGGGGATTCTTTTAAATCCTTTTCGCTCTCTTTAACTAATCCCGCGCCCGGGGTGTCTTGAAGGGGTTTAGTAAAAGGAGCTTTACCGTACATGGTCGCGGCAAGTTGTGGCTTCTGGCTGGTCTTGGCAGATCTTTCCCGTCGCAGTGCCCAGTTTCTCCCCCTCCTTCAGCTTCGTTTTTTGCTCCACGAAGGTTTCCGGGAGACCCTTTGGGGAACCGCCGACGCCTCAGTCAAAAATCGCCTTTTTGACCTTTTTTGAGGGGGTGCTTAGCCTCGCTACCCCCCGTTTGACCAGCTAATCGATCGGGAAGCGGAGCTCCCCTTTTTTGCTTGCTCACGATCCGCGGTCAAAACCGGAAGTCCAGATGTCTTCTAAAAGTCTGGTAGTTGTTTTCCTTTTTGACATCTGTTGGGAGGGCATTCCACAGGGCAGGAGCCAACACCGAGAAGGCCCTCTGCCTAGTTCCCTGCAACTTGGCTTCTCGCAACGAGGGAACCGCCAGAAGGCCCTCGGTGCTGGACCTCAGTGTCCGGGCAGAATGATGGAGGTGGAGACGCTCCTTCAGGTATACTGGACCGAGGCCATTTAGGGCTTTAAAGGTCAGCACCAACACTTTGAATTGTGCTCGGAAACGTACTGGGAGCCAATGTAGATCTTTCAAGACCGGTGTTATGTGGTCTCGGCGGCCGCTCCCAGTCACTAGTCTAGCTGCCGCATTCTGGATTAGTTGTAGTTTCCGAGTCACCTTCAAAGGTAGCCCCACGTAGAGCGCATTGCAGTAGTCCAAGCGGGAGATAACCAGAGCATGCACTACTACGGTGAGACAGTCTGCAGGCAGGTAGGGTCTCAGCCTGCGTACCAGATGGAGCTGATAGACAGCTGCCCTGGACACAGAATTGACCTGCGCCTCCATGGACAGCTGTGAGTCCAAAATGACTCCCAGGCTGCGCACCTGGTCTTTCAGGGGCACAGTTACCCCATTCAGAACCAGGGAATCTTCCACACCTGCCCGCCTCCTGTCCCCCACGAACAGTACTTAAGGTCTTAGATATATATTAAATGTTCATAAATGTACAAGGCAAACACATAAATAAACAAACAAACAAATAAATAAATAAATAAATAAATACAGTGGTACCTCGGTTTATGAACACAATTGGTTCCGGAAGTCTGTTCATAAACTGAAGCGTTCATAAACTGAAGCGAACTTTCCCATTGAAAGTAATGGAAAGTGAATTAATCCGTTCCAGACGGTCCGCGGAGTAAGCGTTCATAAACTGAAGCAAACTTTCCCATTGAAAGTAATGGAAAGTGGATTAATCCGTTCCAGACGGGTCCGCGGAGTACTTAAACTGAAGCGTTCATAAACTGAAGCATGGGTGTAATTGGTTCCGGAAGTCTGTTCATAAACTGAAGCGTTCATAAACTGAAGCAAACTTTCCCATTGAAAGTAATGGAAAATGAATTAATCCGTTCCAGATGGGTCCGCGGCGTTCATAAACCGAAAATTCATAAACCGAGGTGTTCATAAACCGAGGTTCCACTGTATATAAATATATAAAGCAATGACTGAAAAACAGTACAAAAAAGTCCTGAAAACCATTTTGACTCTCTCAAATTGACCTCAGATAATTCTCTGCAAGGAGGAAGGAAATGGGAAAATCTTTCCAATTGTCTTTGGACTGTAGGGGGAAACACCTCCCTGTAAATACAGTCTGGCAAGGATCTGTTAAGCTGAGCTTGAGAACATGAATGTCACTGTAGGCCCAGGGTGTTATTTTAGCAGACTTTTACAAGCATCTCTGCACTTCACTGTGCAATGATCCCATCACCTTGTGGGATAAAAGTGAAAGTGATTCCATCTGGGGTTTGTCAAAGCCAACTTATCTATATTGCACCTTGGCAGGACCGAACCCAAGACATGAAATGCTCAGAAGCTATGAAGAACTGCAGGCTGATGTGACAAAAGACTGAGTCAGGAGGACGTAGTGGCACTTTCTGTTCCTACTTCTGCATTCTCAAAGCCACAGAAGACATCTCAGGAGCAACCCTCTCAAAGGCTATTTGCCAACAGACTGCTTATCTGCATAGCATTTGCATTCTTTTTCTCCAAAAATTATATGGTGGGTGGAGTTGGGGGAACAAACCACATTCTGCATGGAAAGTTGCTGCAGCCCTGGACACGGCACGGCTGGGATCAGGGCCAGATGGAGGTTTGATGAGGCCCTAAGCTACTGAAAGTAATGGGGCTCTTTACATGTCCAGCTGTCCTTTGTCAACAACAAATTGTTGCTGTTTTTTGTTTTATACATGCTATGTGGTAATTTATGGACCTAGGTAAAGGTAAAGGGACCCCTGACCATTAGGTCCAGTCGTGACCGACTCTGGGGTTGTGCACTCATCTCACATTATTGGCCGAGGGAGCCGGCGTATAGCGTCCAGGTCATGTGGCCAGCATGACAAAGCCACTTCTAGCCAACCAGAGCAGCACATGGAAACGCCATTTACCTTCCCGCTGCAGCGGTTCCTATTTATCTACTTGCATTTTGACGTGCTTTCGAATTGCTAGGTTGGCAGGAGCTGGGACCAAGCAACGGGAGCTCACCCCGTCACAGGGATTCGAACCGCCGACCTTCTGATCAGCAAGCCCTAGGCTCAGTGGTTTAGCCCACAGCGCCACCTGGGTCTAATAGGTATCTAAAGCCATTTGCACATAACAAATAGGAGCCTACACAACACAAAACATTGTTGCTGTATGTAGGTTTTATTTTATTTGTTTTTATCTTATATTTTGGAAATGTACATCCAGGTTATTTCCTTTAATTTTTTTGGCGGCCCCCAAGAGAGTGGGGCCATAAGCTAGAGCTTGTTTAGCTTATACGTAAATCTGGCACTGGCTGTGATATGCACAGAGTATGTGCACCCCCCCCAAAAAAAGAGCATTATTCAGACTTAGAAGTTGACATGGGCCTGATCCTGCCCTCCAGTTTATGGACTCTTCATTCTAGTTCACATAAACAGCAGAAGTGATGGCAGAGCCCTTACTGATAGGCATCCTTGAGATGGGCATCTTCAGTTTGACATTTTCTCACTTCATGAGTGAACTACTGTGGGTCTTTTTTGTCCTCTACATCAGTTTCCACATTCCTTTCTTGCTTTCTGTTACTGGGAACTGTATTGTCCTACTCCCAGCTAGCTACATTGTGTGCCCCTCTTTTCTCTTCTCCTACTTCTAGGCTAGAGTTGAGTCCTCACTTCTGACTGTGAACTTCACTGGCACCTCGCTTTGGCTGCTTGGCACTCCTTCTCAACCACAATTTGCAACCATCCCTGCCAGGGATGATTTTTGCTTGCTATTAAAATTTCTTGCTATTAAAATTTCTGTCCTCCCTGCATGTTTTCAGTGCAAGGCACTCCTTCCATAAACTTAACAAGCCCCTAATCTGTTTCAGGGCAGTGGTAGACCTTGGGGTCTCAAATTTCAATGGTGACCTGCACAATGCCAAAATTTGACATCTCTCTCTCACACCCGCACCCGCACACACACCCTTGCCTTCCATGCTACATCATAGTTGTGGAGTCCCCTACAGCAGGGGCGTACCCAGGATCAAAATCAGAGGGGCAAGGGGCGGGGTCAAGGCACGGGAGGGGAGGGGCCACGAAGTGGGAACGTGGGCGGGGCTACGGAGCCCAGGTGAGGAAAGACGTAAGCTCTGGAACATCTTAAACAATACCGCCCCACCCCCACCCCCAAAATAATATATCTCACATTAGATATATGATAAGAAAGAATAAGAATAAGAAAGAAGTCGCTCCCAAGCAGTGTTGTGGTGCAGAGACAGAAAGACAATTCTTTGGGAGCAACCAGATTTGTATGTGTCAAACAAAAGCACCATGCATTGCCCTGAAAGTCCAGGGAACATTAGCTGCTTCTGAATGCCCCTTTCATTGGACATGCATGCATCAATATTATTTGCACCTGCAAACGTTTTGGGGCTATCCCACCAGGGATAGGAACTTGAGCATCCAGCAATCTTTAATTAACAAATATGTTTAAATAAATAACAACAGAAAGGCTTGTACTAACGGTTGGAAAAGGAGAAAAAGGCGGGAGAAGCAGGGATCCCCAAACGTGGCGCCAAGCAGGAGGAACTCTTAACGAAATCCGCTTTGGAGGGGGAAGTTTTGAGCGGATTCGCCTGATTTCACACCCCCGCTCAATAAGAGGGAGGGAGGGAGTTATCAATGCCGACTCCTTAAAGGAGCAGACATTTTCCAAGCTCTGTAAACGGAGATGGAAAAACCAAAAGCAGGCAACAGGTTAAAAGCACTATGCAAGGGGGTAGGGAAGAGAGCCCGCGAAAATCCAAAGCGAGCCTCTTAAAGAGAGGAAAACCCAGAACCCAAACCAGTAATGCAGGGGGAAACTCACCACACAAACACACAATTTTGGCAGGGGATGTGTATCTGAAGAAGTGTGCATGCACATGAAAGTTTATACCAATGACAAACTTTGTTGGTCTCTTAAGGTGCTACTGGAAGGATTTTTTTTTCAAATTCCATGAGTCCCTCCCTCCCTGAGAAACACATTCGACTCTTTCCAACAAAAGCACCCTGTGTGTGTGTTGGTAAAACAACATAGGAAGGCGATTGGGGGGGACAATGTAAAGAGCAATTTAGCCAGCAGATTGAGCCATTCGGCCAGCAGATTTTGTTGCAAATTCAAGAGAAAAGGGCAAGGTGAGGCTAATGAAGCCGCTGGCATGGCAACTGTCACGGTGGCCGGAGTGGACTACTTCAGAGTAACGACGCCACGCAGCTCTGCATTTTATTCTTTTATTGGTGCTGCGTATTTACAGTGCTCAAGTCATTGCTATTTACACGGAGTGATGTGGTCAGTCGGTTTCAGAACCTCCTAATGGCTTTTGGCGCGTCTTTCTCCAACACAAAAGCTTTGGCAGACCCATCCTCTTGCCCCTCCTCTTCCTGCGTAATTCTGGAGTTGGGGGGATGGGTCTTCCCCCCTTGCTTGCCCCTTCCTGTCCCACCTGGGACCCTGGCTCCTCTACCTTGCCTGAGCCTCGGACACGACTTCCTGCTTCCCCACTGGAATCGGAACTCTCCCTGCTTTCCCCTTTGCTCGGGGACGGGCTTGAACTCAGGAGGGGAGGGACTTCGCGATATCCCCTGTCCCTCACATCCACCCCCCTCCCAAGCTCTCCTTCACCCCTCCCCAGGCCCCCCCCATGTGTCGGTGACGACTGGAAGCCTAAGAACTCAGTGCTCTCCGAGCCCGTTGGTGTGAATACCTCCCCCCAGTCCTGCGAGCCCCCCCCCTTCCGCCTGGGCGGACGGGAATCCCAAAAAGTCCGTGGCGTCAGAGCTGGTGGGGGTAAAAACGTTCTGCCAATCTGCTCCTTCCTCTGACTGGGTGGATCTCGGTGACACCCATACCTCATCCTCTGGTTCCTCAAACTCCGCTTCCCAGCGCCATGGTGAGCTGCTCTCCCGTGCCTCCTCCTCCTCCCCCTCCCTTTCCATGTGCCAGGGCTTGGGTCTGTGGGGAAAGAGGGCGTGAAATTCTTCCACCAAGAATTCCTCCTGTATCTGAGTGGCTGGGACCCATTCATTCTGGGACGGTGGAGCATCCTCCCATGCCATGAGGTACTCCAGTCCCCCCACCCCCCACCTTGAATCCAGGATGGCCGTGGCCTCATTGAGTTGCTCCCTGCCTTCCCTCTCCCCCCCTCCCTCGGGGGTTTGTTCGCTGTCTCGGAGCCTGCTGCTTTCCCTGTACGGCGACAGCAGCGATCTATGAAACACTGGATGCACCCTCATGTCCTCTGGCAGTGCCAGCCTGTATGCCACCGGGTTTACCTGTTGCGTGACCGTGAAGGGGCCCAGCCTTTTGGGTGCCAGCTTTTTGCACCTCCCTCTGGTGGGAAGGCCCTCCGAGGACAACCACACCTTGTCCCCCACCCTGATGACCTCCCCTAGTCGCCTGTGGCGATCTGCCCCCTTTTTGTACGCTTCCTTGGCCCTCTCCAAGTGTTCTCTGAGCTGCTGGTGCACCGTCTCCAGTTCCTCTGCCCAATCCTCAGCCTGTGGGCCCTCCTCCTCCTCCTCCCCCTCCCTCTCTGGGAAAGATCTGAGGTCGCGCCCGTAATTGGCCTTAAAGGGCGACACCCCTGTGGAGACGTGCACTGCATTGTTGTAGGCAAATTCTGCTAGTGGCAGGCGATCCACCCAGTCCGTTTGCCTCTGGCTGACGTAGCATCTCAGGTACTGCTGCAGAATGGCGTTGACCCTCTCCGCTTGTCCGTTGGTCTGCGGGTGTCTAGCCGTCGACAAGCTGACCTCCACCTGCAGGAGGTTCATGAGCCGCCGCCAGAACCTGGAAACAAATTGGCGGCCACGATCCGAAATAACCCTTAAAGGTAATCCATGCAGTCTGAAAACGTGATCAACAAACAGTTTGGCTGTCTCTTCTGCAGAGACTGCCCTGGCACACGGTATAAAGTGGCACATTTTGGACATGAGGTCCACCACCACCAACACTGCGGTCTTACCCCGGGAAGAAGGCAGATCTGTGATGAAGTCCATGGACAGCACTTCCCACGGCCTGTGTGGCGTGGCTAAGGGCTCCAGCAACCCTGGTGGCGCTGCTCTGACCACCTTTGCCCGCTGGCAGGTGTCACAGCCCCGTACATAGTCTCGAACATCTTCCCTCACCCCTGGCCACCAGAAGTGTCTCATGACTAGGTGAGTGGTCTTGTCCCTTCCAAAATGCCCCGCCGTTGGGTTGTCGTGCATCTGTTTGAGGACCGTACGTCTGAGCTGGGTGGTGGGCAGGTACAGTGCCCCCTTGTAGAAAAGCAGCCCTCTGCGTTCTGCAAAGTCTTTTGCCTGCTCCCTCCCCCCTCTCAGTTCTCTGAAGATGCGGTTGGCAAAGTCATCCGCTGCCGTCAGTGCTGTGAGTTCTGCCTCGCTCACCACTGCTGCTCCGCAGGACCATGCCGACGGGGGGAAAATGTGCCTTGGGGCTGGTGGCTCCTCCTCCTCCATGTACTCTGGCTTGCGGGAGAGGGCATCCGCCCTGACGTTCTGCTCTCCCGGGATGTAGTGCATGGAGAAGTTGAAGTTCGAGAAGAACTCTGCCCACCGTATCTGCCGCTGGTTGAGCACCCTGGCAGTTCTCCAGAACTCCAGGTTCTTGTGGTCTGTGCACACCTGGATGGGGTGCTTGGCGCCCACCAGGAAGTGTCTCCAATGTTTGAACGCAGCGTGGATCGCAAGAAGTTCTTTGTCAAACACGGTGTAGTTGCGCTCGGGCTGTGTCAACTTCCTGGAGAAGAAGGCACAGGGTCTCCACTCCCTGTTGGTGTCCAGTTGCAACAAAATGGCGCCCACAGCTTTCTCAGAAGCATCTGTCTCAATGCGTAGGGGCGCGTCCTGGACCACGTGGAACAGGTTCTGGTCCGAGGCGAACACCCTCTTGAGGCTTTCGAACGCTGCTTGCGCCTCTGGTGTCCACCTGAACTTCTGCTTGCCTCTCAGGCAGTCAGTGATGGGAGCCGTAACGCGAGAGAAGTTCTTGATGAACTTCCTGTAGAAGTTGGCGAAGCCTAGTAGGCGTTGGGCATCTTTGCGCGTCCTGGGGCTGTGCCAGTCCAGGATGGCCTGCACCTTGTCCTTGTCCATCGCCAGCCCCTTGTCTGACAGCTTGTAGCCCAGGAAGTCCACCTCCTTGGTGTGAAACTTGCACTTCTCCAGCTTCACATACAGGTGGTTCTCCTTCAGGCGCTGCAACACTTCCCTGACATCTTTCACATGCTGCACTGGGTCATTGGAATAGATAAGGATGTCATCCAGAAAGACCAGGCAGTTCTTGAAGAGGAGGGACCCCAGGACGTGGTGCATGAAGGCCTGGAAGCATGCTGAGCCCCCTTGCAAACCGAAGGGCATCACCAGATATTCAAAAGAGCCGAGAGGCGTGAACATCGTGGTCTTCCACTCATCGCCTTCCCGGATCCTGATCAAGTTGTACGCCCCCCTCAGGTCTAGCTTGGTGAAAATCTTGCCCCTGCGTGCTGCTGTCAGGAGATCATCCACTCTGGGCATGGGGAAAGCCACTGGCTCTGTCACCGAATTCAGCCGTCTAAAATCCACCACCAGGCGGCGCTGTTGCGTGTCTTTCTTGTCCACCCAGAAGACCGGGCTGCCCCCTGCTGCCTTGCTTTCTCTGATGAACCCCCGCTTGAGGTTCTTGTCGATGAAAGCGCGCAGATCCTCCAGTTCCTGGTCTGACATGGCGTACAGCTTGGCTGGGGGTATAGTTGCCCCTGGCACCAGGTTGATCTGGCAGTCAAAAGGCCTGTGTGGGGGTAGGTGGTCGGACTCCGCTTCGCTGAAGACCTCCTGCAGGTCCCAGTACGGCTTGGGTATCGCCTCACCCCCTTTGACGTGCATGGTGGCCACCGTGGCTATCGGAGGCCCCTCCCCTGGTTGGTGCTGCATGCAATGTTCCAGGCAAAAGTCCGATCCAAAAGTGAGGCATCTCTGGTGCCAACTGATGGAGGGGTCGTGGCGCGCCAGCCAGCTCATGCCCAAGACGATGGGGGGGTCTGAGATGGTGGTGACGTTGAATGCCAGTGTCTCTGAGTGCCTTCCCACCGTCATTCTCATGGGGGGGGTTTGATGAGTGATGGCCCCCCCCAGCAGCTCTCTGCCGTCAATGGTTGCCACGTGAAGGGGAAAATCCAGCTGCAGAAGCTGGATCTGGTGCTCTTCTGCAAAGTTTCTCGAGAAGAAGTTCGCTGAGGCACCACTGTCAATTAAGGCAAGGACTGTCAGGGGATAGCCATTAGGGAGCGTTAGCGTGACTTCTAGAACCACTCCTGCTCTGGGAGGGGTGGGCTGGCTCTGCTCCTCTCTGTGCGGGTGGGTGGGCTGGGGCTGTTGTCTGCTGACTGTGCCTGGCTGCTGCCCCTTGTCTCCTGCAGCCAGGCTTTCCCGTTTCCCTGCTGTGGTGCTGCGTCAGTGGGGGAGGGCACCACCGTTCCCGCCCTTCCTTGCCACTCCCTGCGATGTGGGCAGTCTCTGACGATATGCTGGGGGGAGTTGCAGAGAAAGCAATTCCCGCCCTTTCCCTCCTTGCGTCTTGGCGCCGCTGGGGTTTGAAAAGCCCGCGCGCGCGCGCTATCAATCTGCATGGGTTCCTGGTCCTGGCTGGCCCCAGGCGTGGCTTGAAAGGGTTGTTGGGGGAGTGGTTTCTCCTGCGACCGTGGGAACCAAGCCCGCTTTGCGCGCGTTGCTTGTTTGTCGCTCCACCGGGATTCCTGTCTCACCCCCACCGCCAGAGCCGCTTTGCTCAGCTGATCCATATCACTGGGCTTTGGACCTCTCGAGAGCTCATCCTTCACCTCCTCATGCAACCCCAAGTAGAACGCCGCTTGCATTGGGGGGGACCCCAGTTCCCACCCCAATCTGTGCACCAGCATGGTGAATTTCGCCCAATACGCGCGAACTGTCATATTTCCTTGGCGTAAATTATGAAGTTCCTCCTTAGTCTGGTCCATATGACTATCGGACGAATACATCGTTTTCAAACCTTCTAGAAATAGTTTGACATTCTTCATGCAAGGATTCCTTGTTGCAATTAACGGTCTTAGCCACTCCCTGGCTGCCCCGGTAAGGTGCTCCACAATAAACGCTACTCTGTGCTCATCATCAGGGAACTCATCGTGGTGCAGCTCAAGAGCATACACAATCTCAGTCTCAAAGCCTTGAAATTCCTTCGGGTCTCCATTGAACTTGCTAACTAGGGTCCCAGCTCTCCTTCCTGGCAGCACTTGGACTTGGGGTGCCCCTCCCGCCTTGTTTTTCTCTGCATCCAGCTTGTTTTGGAGGTCTACCGCCACCGCCCTTAATTGCTGCTCTTTTTCCTGAAGCTCTCTCACCTGTTCCGCAAGTTGTAGCCGGTCGTCCTGGACCTTCTTAGTCTCCTCTTTAGCTGCCTTCAATTCTCCCTGCGCCTGCAGCGACAGCTGCTGCAGTTCTAGCTGGGCTTGCTCCGCGATCTGCCGCCACTTCTCCGCCTCTGACACGCTCATCCCGGCAACTCCAAAGTAGCCCAAAAATGATTAGGAGGTTGCTGTCACGGTGGCCGGAGTGGACTACTTCAGAGTAACGACGCCACGCAGCTCTGCATTTTATTCTTTTATTGGTGCTGCGTATTTACAGTGCTCAAGTCATTGCTATTTACACGGAGTGATGTGGTCAGTCGGTTTCAGAACCTCCTAATGGCTTTTGGCGCGTCTTTCTCCAACACAAAAGCTTTGGCAGACCCATCCTCTTGCCCCTCCTCTTCCTGCGTAATTCTGGAGTTGGGGGGATGGGTCTTCCCCCCTTGCTTGCCCCTTCCTGTCCCACCTGGGACCCTGGCTCCTCTACCTTGCCTGAGCCTCGGACACGACTTCCTGCTTCCCCACTGGAATCGGAACTCTCCCTGCTTTCCCCTTTGCTCGGGGACGGGCTTGAACTCAGGAGGGGAGGGACTTCGCGATATCCCCTGTCCCTCACATCCACCAATGCTGTTGCTGCTAGGATTACCTCACTAAGATGGCGCTGAGGTAAGACGTGCTTATCGGTGCTCTTCGGACCTTTTTTAATCTTTTACATTTTTAACTTAATTGACCCTCTGGATGCCAACTCTACCTCCTGGAAACGACTTTAAAGATTTCAAAGACTTTGAAGCACTTTACATTTGCTGCCGGTTCCCTGCTATAACAACGCTCTGAGAGCTTTGGCCCAGCTCCAGCCTGCTCCCTGTCTCGCTCTTATCAGCCGGCCGGTCAAGGTTGCCAGAGAGGGGAGAATGCTGCTGCTCTAATCGGGGAGAGGGGAGAGCAAAAGCTGGAGAAAAGGCTTGGCAGGAGGACGCTCTGGGGGCTTGTTTAAAGCCTGGATAAGACATTCCCTGTGCCTAACCCCAGCAAGATCCCCCTTCGTTACTACCTCATTTTATGGTGAGCTGGCGTGCCGAACAGAGTTGTTGGAGCTGCGAGACTGCGACCTGCCGGTAAGCAAGTCTATGCGGAGGTGAGGAGGAGAAGCTGCGGTGGTTGCAGCAAAGTTTACTCCCTTTCTCTGAGCCCCCGTCACCCCCGTTTTTTTATGAACTTATTTTAAATTTAAATTTTAATAAACTCATTTTAAATTTGGGTCGATCATGGGCTGCAGCAAGCGTTTGAGGGAGAAGGAAGAGCCTTTGCCCCTCCCTAAGCCAAAGTTAAAGAGAACAGACCTGCAAAGGGGCAAAGGAGGGAGTGGCCAGGCAAATTCTCAGGCTGAAGTAGAAACCTACAACCGCTTTCTCCCTCTGGAAGACCTTGAAACATCCCATACCCTGAAGGCACAGTGCTCTTTCTCTCAATCAAGAGTCCAAATGAGTACACCAAAAATTAAGCAGACCCTTTTGGCCGAGGAAGCAATGCCAGACCCAGCGGAATGCCTCAGAAGTGAGCAGTTGCATTTGATTATCAGGACTCTTCATTGTATTTTTAAAAAAATGGATGCAATATCCTTACAAGTATCTAACCTCATGCAGAAAGTTGGGAACCCTGAACCCAATCCATTGCAAAGCCTACCCTATGAAAGAAAGCCTCCAGTTGACCAACCCCCCAAAGTTGAAAACAGAGGGAAGCATAAATATTGCTCAAATAACCAATTAAATAAACAAGCGTTAGTCCTGCATCCAAAGAAAATCTGCCTTTCTATTTGGAATGGAACAAGAAAATGGCTAAATTTAGAAGGGGCAAAGGATTGTTTAAGCAAAATTTTAAAGATCAAGCACCAACAAATTGACCTACATGCGGTGCTTCCTCTCTTACAGCGAGATGGCCTCCTTAAAGTGATACTAGCCTTTCATTCCTCAGAGATTCCTTTTGAAATAGTGCGTCGGAAAAAGACTTTAGCTACAATTAACATCATCCCTACGAGGGTGTTTGTGGACAACACGATTAAACCTCTATTATGCAGAGTTGCCGGAAATACTCCTCCAAGAGCAGAATGCCCTATCATATCAAGAAATGAGATTGACACCCAATCTTCCCAGTCAAATCTACCCCCTCTCCGAACATCTGAGGGGCCTGATCCTGATAATCTGCAAACATCCCTGGATGAAAATGCGCTTATCATCTCCTTTGGTGACCTCCCACTGTTGCTGCTAAGTAAGCTTCCTTACTTAGAAGAGCGCTGGGCAAAAGCAATGCCTCCCCCCCCCCATTCCTTGCCTTTTGCCTCTCTAGCCCACCCCGCCCCACTCACTCCTTCAGAATAATAAAATCGAGTACAGCAAAAGGATTTCCCTCAGACAAGCAAAGCCTCCCTCGCCACCAGCTGGACTCCCCGAAACTGCAGGCCAGACGCTCTCCCGGCACGTGGGGGGAGGGCGAGGAAGAGGACAGCAAGCTCCGCGCGGCCCTGCCCCCTACTCTTGAGTGGCGTGTGAAGCAGCCAATGGAGCCTCGCCTCACCCCTCCCAAGAGTAGGAGGAGCTCCGTCTGTGAAAAGTAAAGGGAACTTAGGGAAGAATTGCCAACTGCGGAGGAATGGCAGGAGAAGCTGCTAGAAGTCCTGGAAGTGTCTGAGTTGAGCGGGAGACTCCGAGATCGGAGTGGAAGAAGATGGGAAGCAATTTGAAATTTATTTAAAGAATAAGCATATAATTGACTAGAATTAGTGGAAGTGAGGGAGGCTGTAGTTAATGATAATTTAATTAAGAAGTGAGATATAGATAGAATATAAAAGGATAAGATGTAAAAGATAGATAAATAAGGTAATATTAAACTAATAATTAGAAATTATATAAGATTTAGAGTTTACTACAGATGATATGTAAAGAATCGCAGAAGGAGGAGGAATGAGGAAGCCAATAGATTAGAAATAAGGGTTATAAGTTAGAATTTTTGTTTTTATATTTTTTGTATTTTTTGTGTTTTGTGTTTTCTTTTTGTGTTTTGTATTTTTGTATGTTTTTGTTGTTTGAAAATATTTAATAAATACATATTTTTTAAAAATAAGACTGGCTAAGTTGTGTTTAGGAACAGAATACTGTAGAACAAAACAAAGACAAAAGGGAGAACAGAAGAAGAAGAAGGGGGGAATTAGAGTAAAATATAAAGAAGAAATAAAGGCGATAGAAAGAAAAAGAGAGGAATAGTAATAGTAATGATAAAAAATTACAGTGGTGGTCCAAGTTATAGCATGAAGTAGGTGGCCACAAGGGGGGGGTACCATTGAAAATGGGTGTGTCTGTGATTTGTATTATTATTGTTATTATTATTTGTTGGGGGGGAGGACAGAAAGGAGAGGGGGGGAAGGGGATGGAGGGGGTAGGAGATTTTTAAGAGTTAAGAAAGAAGGAAAGAAAGCAAACAACAAAGAGCAAAAAAGAAAAAAGAAAAGAAAAATCTGAAGATGTTGAGGTGGTGGTGCTTAACAGTAGTGTCTGTGTGATTCTCTTTAAAGAGAAAAAGAAAAATGGGGGAAGGAGAGAAGAAGAAGGGGGAAAGGGGGAGGAAGGCAGAAAATAACAATAGCAATAACAGTAAAATGGTGATAGTAATGGAATTGGCGGGGAGGGAAGGACTCCTCTACAAACAAACAAACAAACAAACAAGGGATTTTTATGCTATTCTTTTTCTATTTAATTTTTTTTAAATGAGAGATAGAAAAAAAGAAATAAAATAAAAATAAATAAAAATTCAAAAGAACAGCAAGTCTGGGATGAAGCAGCAATCCTATGGCCTGTGTTGCTTCAGCGCTCTCTTCTGGGGGCCACTATTTTAATTCTTAAGAGAAAAATTTGAGGTAATTTTTTGGGTGGGAGGGAAAGAAAAAACGTATTATTAAGAATTTTTAAAAAAAATAAGGAAAGGGAATTAAGATTAAAAAAATAAAAATAAAAGGAAACGAAAAAAGAGAGAGGCGGTTTTGAATAATAATGAAAAATATTCTTCCAGTGGGGGGGGGCAACACTGCGCTCTCTCTTCTTCCACGGGGTCCTTCGTCACGTGGCCTCCCTCTGGGTCCTGGCTTGGCCGCACAATTCTTCGTGGCCCCCCTGGCCCCCCTGGTGCTCTTCCTCTCCCTTTGGCGGGAGTAGTAAGCTGGGGAGGTTGGGGCTCTCTTTTTCTTTTTCTCCCCCCCCCCATGTTGGCTCCAGGGGCCTCCAGGCCCAGAGCTCTGCTCGGCCATTGGCCAGGTGTTCTTGGTCCCGGCTTGGCCCAAGTCGCTGGGGGGGGGTTCTTGGCAACTGCCTCCAGCGGAGACACTGGGCGCCCCCGGTTCCCCTCTGGTGGCAGCATTGGTGGCGGCAGTCCTGGTGGCAGGGGAGCCAGCCAGGCAGCACAGTTGATGCTGGCTGCCTTCCGGAGCTCCATGCCACCGTGGTGCTCGCCACTTTGCCTCGCTGGAAGTTAGCTACAGAGTTTTTGACTTCGATTCGAATTAACACGTTTAATTAAAAAAAAGAAATTTCTGCAAAAGGAGTGATATACAGTATCCCAAATATTTCCTGTGTGTGATATTTATCTTATCCATGTTGTTTCTTGATTCTTCCTGTTCTCCATCTATCCTGCACAGCATCGCTACTTCCACTCTTCCACTCTTTCCCCCCTTTGTTCCCAGAAAATGAGGCAGAGACACACCATCTTTTTTGTGTTATTGTTTGAGTCTAGATAGAGTTCAGATACGCGGGTGGCGTTGTGGGTAAAACCACAGAGCCTAGGGCTTGCTGATCAGAAGGTCGGCGGTTCGAATCCTTGCAACGGGGTGAGCTCTCATTGCTCGGTCCCTGCTTCTGCCAACCTAGCAGTTCGAAAACACATCAAAGTGCAAGTAAATACTGCTCTGGCGGGAAGGTAAACAGTGTTTCCGTGTGCTGGGTTGGCCAGAAGCGGCTTTGTCATGCTGGCCACATGACCTGGAAGCTGTACGCTGGCTCCCTCGGCCAATAACGCAAGATGAGCGCCGCCACCCCAGAGTCGTCTGCGACTGGACCTAATGGTCAGGGGTCCCTTTACCTTTACCTAGAGTCTAGATAGAGAATGAACTGGTGTCCTGCCAATACGTTTCTCCTTCTCGGCCAACTTTCTCAATAACGATCTGGCATCCCAGCAAAGCCTTGGCAGATCTTCAAAGTCCAGGTCCTCCCATAGCAGTACAGTGAAAGTTTGATGCTTTAAATCCATTTCCATTTTCTCACACAGTTATATTTTTCATTGCAGTCCATAAATATAATCCTCTCTCTTTTAATCTCTTTTTGCCTTTTATCAGTTTGTTAGCATTCAAGGGGTGGGTGGGTTGCCAAATCCTTTATGTAGCAAACATGATATATATAAACAAAGGGTAAAGGCTCCCCTCTTCACATACCGTATTTTACATCAAAGTCTTTTCAATTCGAGTCATAATGGCTTTGTAGCTGTTTCAATTTAGCAGTTTGTGATTTTGTCCCAGCTATTCCAGCACGTGTCTGTATATTAGTCCTAATTTCACTCCAATAAAGTGCCTCTGCTTCATTAATGGCTGAATAGGGAGGTTACCAATAGGCAAAGTGCTTTTGCACTCAGCGTCTCCCTGCCTCTCAGATTCCATGCCGGAGCGAGAGCCAGGTACCGAGACGATCTGTGAGTGAAGCTCACTTCCCCCGGGCCCTGTGGGGAGCTTACAAGGACAATTACCCTCAAATAATCCTTGTTTATTCTTCGCTAATGGTCTCTGCTATTGTGGGAGCAGCATCCATTAAGGCAGACAGGAACCAGAAGCCAGAAGGAAAGGCCTCCTAGACCTTCAATAAAAGATGGCACTGTGCTTAGAATGCAAAACTAGGATTGCAGGAGACCCAGGTTCAAATCCCTGCTCCGCCACCCAGCTGACTGGCTGAATCTTGCCGCCTGCTGAGGCTGAAATAGGGAAGGGGGGGGGAACCATGTATGCTTCTCTGAGCCCCTGAAGGGTGTGGGAGAAATGCAGCACATAAATATACAACGACAGTGTGGAAGAGGGAACTGTGGTAGACACCGCTTCTCATTACTGAGCCATGATAAATGACGCTTGCTAAATTTCCCCTCCTCTGTATAAATAAGGTATTCTTCTATTCTATATGCCGTTACCCCATCCTCTAATTTGTCTTTGGAAACATTGTTCAGGGGGGCTTGAAAGTACCTGGGGTTAGATACTCACCATTCATACAGGTGATGAGGGAGGCAATGGCTGGCTGAATGGCAGGACCGTTCAAGGCTGGGTACTTGCTGAGAAAGGATGTGGTGGCCTGGAGCAAGTCAGCCAGTCTAACCTCAATTGGGCCTGAGAGGGCATCGCCTGCAAACAAAATAACAGCAGATAAACGGGTATTATTATTTTTATCTCAGATTTTATTGGGTTGTCATAACATAACGTAATAAATAATAAACATGTAATTCATTTAATTTATTGCATAAAATTTATATACCACTTAACTGTTAAAAAAAACTTTCAAAGATAAATTTAAAAACACAATACTTTAAAACGTACTAAAGTTAAAATGCTAAAATATATTAAAATTCACATCAGCATTTCTAAGCATCAGGGTAGGCTTGCCAAAACAAGAATTCCTCCAGCAGGCACCCAAGAGAATGAAGTGCAGGTGTCTGTTTAATAGCAACAGGCAGGGAGTTCCACAATGGAGGAGCGAGTTCTTATCAAGGCAAAGGAGGATTCAGAGGTAACTGTAGTGTTGTCAGTTCCGCTGATGGAAGCAGTTGAGGGGGCACATTTGGAGAAAGGCAACCTCATAGGCAAACGGGTCCCAAGTTGTTAAGGCCTTTGCATGCAACACCTTGAACCTGACCTGGTGGCAGATGGGCAACCAGCGCAGATCTCTGGGCACAGGCATCCTGTGCGGACAAGGCCTCACTCTCCGACATTGAGAGTCTCAGGCTCTGCCTACTGAGCTATCCCGTCCTTGTTCAATATTAAATCAACGCATAACCGTTGTTGTATTTTTGTATCAATGGCTTTGTGCAGTGCTTTTTCTTTTTAGGTGCAACAGCCATGCAAGGGCGAGGCTGGGATTGAAGAACGCATGTCTGTTGCGTCCTTCTCATGCCACCCTGCCAGCCCTGAGCTGCTTTGTGAGGCTGTGTTCGGATCTGAATGACTCACACAACAAATCATTCAGATCAGTCCCAGCCTCGCAAAGTGGCACAGGCCTGGTAAGGCAACATGAGAAAGCCAAATGCACAGTTCCGCCTCAAAAAATGCACCCGGAGCCATCAGCCCAGCAGCACACACCCCCGGCACTACGCCCCTGACCTCTGATAGAGGAAGAGGCATTCCTACAAGTATCTCAGTCCCAAGCATGGGTGCCGGGGGGGGGGGCAGGTGCCCCTCCTAAAGCAAGTAAATAAATGAAAAATATTTAACTAACTTAACTAATACTAAACTAATACTTAGCATCACAGATTACTCGCTTGCACATGTTCTGTAAAATTTTGCCCTGTCCCAACCCTGACTCTCCTACCCACGTGTGTTATGTGAAGCGACATTTATTCTACCCAAAGGCACGGCCCTGTAAAAGACTCATATTCAGTTGATTCTATGCTGCAGCCTATTTCCCCCCCCCCTCCCCATCCCCTACGCAGGCAGGCCCCTTAATCCGCTCAGCCTAGTCTGCAAAGCTGAGGTGAGATACTGTGGACAGGGCAGATTTCATCCCTGTGTCTCCCCCCACCCTGTCCTGACCCATTACCTATCCCTGTCCCCTATTTGCCCCCCCACCCCACCCCAGGCAGGCCCCTACCTCCACTTGGGAATGTTGGGCCTTGTTGCTGCAAAAGGCCTGTTTTCAGCTGGTTGCTGTAGAATTTTGTGATGCCATCTGGTGGCGTGGCTTTCAAGGCAGCAGTGGCGATCTGCCTTTCTATTGGATGCTGCTGGAATCTTCAGAGCTTCTGCTGGTGACGTCTAATTTGGGCGCCACTTTTTGTGTTTAATCTTTATTTTAGGTATGAAAGGTTTGCTTTTTTGGATCCCTCACTGATGGGGCTGGGGCTAATCTGGTGGCGGGCGGGGGGCAGGCTGGGCAGCGCCCCCTCAATTCTGGCACCCTAGGCAGCTGTCTAGTCCGCCTAAATTGACGCGCTGGCTCTGATCATGCAAATGTTATTTTTGCAGCATGCGACGCCGTGTACTGCGACGGGCAAGTCACCAGCCGAGCTGCTCCTAGGTAGAAGGCTGGTAACGGTGCTGGATTATGTCCACCCAGATAAAATGCCAAACCGTAATTCAAGAGCAACCCCCCAGGCTGAGACTGACACAACAAGGCCCCTGAAGTTCTGGTCTGGGTGAGGAACTATTCACGAGGTCCACGGTGGGTGGCCAGTGTGATCACCCGGGCTAGTGGACCTGTGTCCTATTATGTGACCTTGGAAAATGGGCAAGTTTGGGAGAGACATATAGATCAGCTGAGGCTCTGGGCGCTCAGCAGGGAGGAGTCAGGTGCAGAGAATTTACAGACTGAGGATAATTCATCCCCGGCTAATGACGCACAGCTGCAAGACCAGAGTGAAAATGGCCCAGAGGTGCAGTCACCAGGGGCTTCAGCAAATGAACCAGGGTCCACTAGTCCTCATGGTGACAAGGTACAGGTAGGGGACCCTGAGCTGTCTGGGACTCCATCCGTTACTGATGAAACTGCTATAGCAGCCCCTCCACCGCAGGTAACACCCAATCCAGAACCTGTGACACCTGTTGTCAGGAGATCAAGTAGAAGTTGTAGGACCCCACAGTACCTGAGGGATTACATCTGCTGCGCTCACTAGGGGGGGGAGGGGTGTTGTGTATTGAGTCAAAGGATTTTATATCTGTATTACTATTGTCTGTATTTGCTTTTGGGTAAAGTAACTGCCTTTTAGTTCCAGAAGGTACAGCTACTATTGGTTCATTTAAGCTGCTATATTTGGATCCTCTGTCTTATTGGTTTCCTCCAAAAGGCAGCACTGTGATTGCCTCCAAAATGTCTCCCTTTCTAGCTAGTCCCCCGTCCCTATAAAAGTAGCTTTCCTCTCCTCAGAGCTCAGTCTTGTTTGCTTTAATAAAGAAGTGTTACTAGAGAACTGTCTCCAGCATATTATGTCAAGCGAGCTGAAATCACAAGCCCCACATCACAGTCACAACACAGGGGACATCTGGGTGGAGCACTAGCAGGGCTCCTGCTTTCCACAGTCGCAGGTGTTCACCCGAGGCTGACCTATGGTTGGTGCCCTAGATTGGTACCTAGGGTGCAGGTAGCTAGTCGAATCAGAGCCTATGTAACTCCTCACTTGATTGTAATCAATCAAGTTGTGGCCTAAATTCTGTAACAGGATGCTGGTTGAAGAGGATGCAAATTTGGTTAATCTGAAAACAGGGCTCCCTGTTGCTGAGCGCCATCTGGTGACTTTTCTCACAGGCTGCACAATGGGGCAAGCACCAGCCACCTTGGTCCCCACCAAAGGAGGCATTTGAGAATGCACTTCTCTGTCAAAGCAGACATACATAAATTGTTGGATTATTAGTTCATTGTGTCATGGAAATAGCCAGGGCCCTCCAAGTCCATATCAAGCACCTAGCGACTCACCCATGCCTGCCATTTGCATTGGGGCAGCGGCAGGTGAGCTCCTGTTCACTCTCATGCACTCTGGATCAGAACTGCAGCAGGAACAAAGGGCTGAAGCTCACACCAGGGTCCTGATTTGGATTGGGGCAGGGTGGGAAGCATGCTTGCAATGTACTTTTAAAAAGTCATTCACACAATTGCTGATTGCGTGAATGGTGTCCTGTTTAGCCTGGCCCTCGTGAGGGTTGCTGCTGGTGTCCAGCTGCAGCTTAGTATAATGAGGTTTGTTGCAAAGACTGCATTGTGACTGTGGAGCTTCTGATGAGGCATAGAGACAGCAACCTATTGCAACAGGCAGTGCTGTAGTTACGGTACAGGGGTGAGGACTAGCCGGAAGCTTTCAGAGGGGCGCCATTGAGGCTCCAGGGCAAGGCTTTTTTGTCTTATGACCATTTCCTGAGTGTTAATGATCTGAGGTTGCAATCACTTACTTAATTGCTTCTTATCTGGGAAAAAGTTCCATTACAGGACTTACTTCTGAGTAGACCTGCATAGGACTGCACTGTTAAAGTCTAGCGATCAGGGAACATGATGTTTTTTATTTCTCCCAGCACAAAGATTATGACTCTGTGAAGAGGAGTTGTTGGGGGGGGCAGCAACCTTGTGCCACAATAACCACTTGTTTCTTGTACTGATTTGGGAATAATTCAACATGCCTTGAACAGTTCTGGCTGGTGTGCCTACTTGAATAAAATATGGGAGGGCGGGGCGGTAAGCCCTGCCCCAGATAATCGACCACAAGATATTGCACACAAACACCATTTGAATGGCAATGCCCTTTGGGGGGAGGACTAGCCCCCTCAAATATTTTATTGGGGGGGCAGAAGGGACCTTGGCCTCTGGGAGTTGGCTAAAGTCCTTGCCCTCATTAGAGTCCCACCATAAGCTCTTCAATCAATCTGGAAACACTTTTGTAGCGATGCCATCTTTGCCAATACTGCCTTACCCATGAATTAACATGGGGCACAATCCCCAAGAAGATTACTTTTCAACAAACTTAATTTAAGTCAATGGGGCGGGCCCAGTCCTGGTGGCAGCACCCAGCATGGTGGGGCACTGGGTGGAGCCTACTGAGCTTGATGCTTTCACTGTCTCCCAACACCTGTAACCCACTGGGGGTGATGCAGAACGTGTTAGGATCTCTTACACTTGAGTAGGACCCTGGCAGAGACACATGCCTGACTGGCATGTTCCCTCCTTCCTGGTCGAATATTTGGGAGCTTCAAAAGCTTTCTCCAGCCCGAACACCACAGCGACTAATGCCAAGAAGCATTAGCACACTTAGGGATCTGCAGAGTTTGCACAGTTGTGTAACAGAACTCAGCAACTCAGCATTTTGGTTAATCTACTTTTATTTACATATAAACACACATGGAGCACTGCAACATGGCTCCCTCTCTCTCTAGCATCAGGCAGCAAAGATAAAGGACAATAGTCCCACTTCAGGAAACACAGTAATACAAACATCCTGTCTTCGTCACTTCCCACTCTGCAGAGTGAAAAATATACACAGTCATGTGATAGACAACAATCCCATGACAGTAGACACGGGGAATGAATCTCCAACAGAACGTCCCCATTTCTGAGCCAACTTATGGGCTCATCAAGGGGTGACAGTCCTGAAATCATTGGGGGGGGTGTCAGTGGCCACAAAAGAGAGTAAAAATGACCAACAGTTGGCAGTGCTAATTCCTGAAATCCCTAGGCCAGAATTCAGGCATTAGAAGATGGGAGTTATAACAGCAGTTGGCCGCAACCAAAGGCTTAAGTGCATTTAAGCCTATAGATTTTCATTGACTTAAGTGCACTTAAGTTTGCATTTGCTTTCAGTGTAATTAAATTTTTAACCGTTTTAACTAGACATCATTCAATAGAATACCTTGAGAGTGTGTTCTAACTTCTAACAACTGGTTACCACCCTTCAAAAATAGAGCAGGATAGCCACTTTAATTAATCACTATTATACATGAATACAGATGATTCAGAAGTCTCGCATCTTTTCTGCATTCTGATCAATGTTCAGGGGTGTGAAAAATTATTGTGCTTGACTTTAAAAACAAACAAATCAATATTAACTAGAGTAGAGTCAGCATGCTGGCCATGGGTATAGTGTTCAGCTTGATTGTGAGAACCAAATATTAAAATCTTCCGGATGCGCAACCTCATTCATTCCCATTGCCTTGTACTGCATGAGCCACTACTGGTTATAATGCATTTTCTAAAAGTTTAAATTTATAAAAAAAATTTATAAAAAGTTTAAATTCATGTGTAAACCCTAGAGTGGAAGGTTAATAGGTGACTGACTAATCAATGTAAATAAATAAAAAATGCATTTTGAGTGGGATTGCTGCATAGTTCAGCTTCTGGACCCAAATTTTGGACACAGTTTCCACCATCACTTCTCAGGTACTGTCTCCAGACCCAGCCCTGGCACGGCTGTCCCTGGAGCCTGATCCCAACTCACCAATCCATCACACACAAATCTCTTGAAGTTATGCTTCTTGCCACGGTCAAAATGTCAGTGGCTTCCCATTGGAAATCAGACTCACCTCCTTCCCAAGAGTAGCTAGTGAATGGGACCTTGCACTGTCAGAACACCTGACACACAAGCAGAGAGTCCTAAGTGGTTCATCAAAAAGAGTTTTTCTCCTATGTTAATTGATCCACACAGCCCACTAAACCCCCTGCTCCACAGATTACTAGGTGGAGAGGCTTTATTGAGAACTAATTTAATTCACCTTTTTCTTCTTATATGTGATGATTGTATGTGGCATTGCATTCTCATTTGTCTCCTGGTTTTCCCCTCCTCTCTGTATTTTCATTTTATTTTTCTATTTTTATTTTGTACATTCATTATTTTTACTGCATTTTGTATGTGCTTGTCAGTAACCATTCTATATGAAAAAATGACAACAACAAAAGACAGATTGCCTCTACTAAATGTAACACTTAGTTTTTAAAATTAAAAACCATATATTATTCAAAAATTGTATTTTGAGATGAATGTTTGAAAACAAAGTCTGAAGATTAATTGCAGAAATGGAAGAGAACCACAAGTAAAAAATCATGCAGAAAATCGCAGAGAAGGGAGGCAGATTCACCCCTCCCAAGCTTAGCTCACCCCCCCCCAGGGTTGTTGTGAGCCCATGATGCCCTTCCAAGGTACTTGGAGGAAGTGTGAGATGACTCACAAGTAAATAAAATGCTTCCAATACTTGCCATCTTGCTGGAAAAGTTTCCGGAAATGCTGAAACTGTTTGTCCATTTCTCTGAGATGTGTAGTGACTTGAAGCAGCTGGTTGGGGCAAAGAGTCACACACCCCATGCCTCCCCCAGAGGTGGGTGTCTGCACAGAAGCCCACACATCACTCAGGAAACCTGAATCGCTGGCTAAGAGCCCATTGCCCAGTGGTGACTGGCTGCCATTGCAAGGGCAGGTGGAATCATAGTGGTCCCTGGCCTTATTCATGTTCATCCCTCGGAGCCTGGGCACAGATGACAAGCACCACAAGCACAGCTGCCTTCGGTGCTAGAGAGTCCCCTGTCTCGCCCTCCCTTGAACAGCCCACAGGCTTCAGCATTTGTTGTAAGACCCCCCAACTATTTCCTAAGCATCCATGGTCTGCATCCGCGAGTTGTCCTCAGATTCTGAAGGCACATGACTGCTCTTTTCCAAGGGCTCAGCAGTTCTCCCAGTGAGTCAGAGTCCTTCAAGTGGGAGGGGAGTTCCAGAGGCATGGATTGGGAACAGTTAAGGCACAGGTGGGATCAATCATGCCTTGGAATAGTCTTCAAATGAAAGGTCCAGTCTGACAGTTCTGTGGAACACACACCCAGATATTCCCCTCTTGAAAATGGCAGGAGTGAAATGGTTTTCCTTTCTTTCTTCTTGGAGAGCTCTGTCAGATTCTCGAGCGAAGGTGTGCCCTAGATTGAGGAACGAGGTCGGGAGAAAGGAGTCTCGTTTGCTGTTGGCCTCATCACACAAGAGCATGGACTAAAGTCATCGCCTGAAAGCTGTACCCCAGGAGAGTCTTAGGCATCCAGAGGAAGTCTGCATTTCCTTTCGTTTAAACCCGGTCCAAGGACCCCAGACTCAGAAGTGTTGGTACATGTCACATGTCTATGAGGAATCCTGGAGGAGTCATTCGGGTTACAGGGTGTCAGACAGGGCAGATTTCCCACATTCCATTTGCAGGAGTGATGACATTGGAGGGTGGAGTGTCTCTGCCCAATCCTCCCACCTTTCTCTCTTTTATTAACCATTTCCTTCCTGAAAGCCTTGGATATGTTTTCTCGGGAGTCCAATTCAAAGCCCAAGAGGTGGAACATGAGCCTTCTCAACAAATGGAGGGTAATGGCATAGGGTTGCCTATTTCCACCCACCAGCCCTCAAGGTCCTATTCCTGTACCTTTAAAAGCAGCCTAGCAATTAGAAATTTAATGTGGCAGAGAAAAAGGTGAAGTGCCTAAGACAAGATGGAAGTTGTGAATTAGGTAATCCCCTAGTTGAAATCAGCAATCTACTCTCTTTCAGCCTCAGGCCCTGTATCTCCAATATGGTAGTACTAGCTTGCCTTACAAAGTTGTAAGAATTTTTGTGGATATGTGTAAAGCAGGTACTAAGAAAATATTATGAATGCCAGTGTTTAAAGCTACACTAATAATACAAATGCTACTTTTCAGTATCTATCATCTTTGAGAATTCTTGGAGAACAGGTGATGTTACCTGTGGATGGGAGTTGGGCAAATCTTCAAAAAGGTGGAAAAAGAAGACTCAAGTAACTACTGACTTACCCGTCAGGAATCATTACCGGGAAAAGTCCTAAAACAAAAAATTCAACAGTCGGTCTGTGAGCACTTAGAAAAGGATGCTGTGATTACTAAACCCCAGCATGGTCTTTGTGTATCTTGATTTCAGTAAGGCTTTTGACAAAGTCCCTCATAATATTCTTGTGAGGAAGCTGGTAAAATGTGGGTTGAACGAGGTAACTGTTAAGTGGATTTGTAGCTGGTTGACCACATCTGGAATACTGTGCCCAGTTCTGGGCATCACAATTTAAGAAGGATATTGACAAGCTGGAATGTTTACAGAGGAGAGTGAGAAAGATAACTGAGGTTCTGGTGTAGCCTTATCAGCTACTAAGGGTCCTTTAAGTTGCCCCAAGCAGGACAGAGATAGTCAAAACGACACCGGGGTTGAGTTCTTCCAGAGAAAGAATTTTATTTCTTATTAATAAGAGACTCAAGGTGGCTACTTCCACGACATGAGTAAAGAAACACAAATTGCAAAGCTCTCTTATACCCTTCTTTGGGGCTCTTTCCCCCTCCCTGTAAATGTGCGCACGCAAGGGGTTCACGCACGCAAGGGGGTCACTAATACACGTCCTGTGCGTAAACACATGCTGGCTTAGGCAGGGGTAACATAAATAGGGCTATAGGGGACAATGGTGATTTACGCATCTTCCCCCCCTTCACATCATCTATGCATATTGTCAATTACTGTCGAATTCATATCTCTGGGTGTAGACTCTAAACACATGCTGGATCAACAAAGCCTTTAGCCTTCAGTTTACGCGTCAAACTAGCAGCCTTGAGTAAGCAGCAGCCTTGAGTAAGACTACGCATCAGACATAGCCAGCCATCATCCAGCCTTGAGCTGGGCATCCTGTTCCTTTGGCTTTGCACTTTGACACACTTTGGTGCAGAGACACAGAGGCACTGAAAAGCATTTTAAGCAAGACATCCCAGGGCTACAGCCATACAGTCAGAATTCATACAATGCAAGCAATGCAAACTATAGGATCCGATTTAGCTCAATAATACAATTAGCAAATCACTCTCTACACTGGAAACCCTTGCAGTGCATTTCCTTTGCAATGAAATGAATGCATTTACTGACAGCATTCTCCAAGGTTTGAAACACTCCCAGCCCTGCCTGGGGATGCCAGCGATTGAACCTGGGAGCATCTGCATGCAAAGCACAGTTACATAATTTTGTCACAACAGACAGTGAGATGATTATCATAGGACTGTATTTGGTGGAAGATGAACTGAAGTGGAATGGTTCCAGTACTGCAGGTGACAAACACAGAGCGAAACAGAAAAGGATGCCTTCTTACAAGCCTTCTCTTTAAGCTGCCGCTGCCGCTGCCACTGCCGCTGCCGCTACCACTGCCGAAGGGGTGGTGTCTCCCCTTCACATTAACACCCTGGCACAGTCAGCTTGATATTTACAGCCTTTATTACATATGGACAAGAAACAGCTACAATTCAGGATTATGCGTCCGAACCCGTTGAGTCAGATTCAGGGAATGGCTTCCTTCGATTCCCGCACCAACAAGGTAGGCGGGGGAATTGCACGAGAGGTCTTTGACCCTTACATTTCGTTTCCCTCCTTGTCTGTGCTGATTTGAAAACCCCCTCCCTTCCAGAGTCTGAGCTCCCTTCCCGAGCCTCTGGGGGGTTGAAGGGCTCTGCAGCATCCCTGAGCTCTTCCTCCTCGTGGCTCATCTCTGCCCTCTCTTCCGCTTCTTCTGTCTCTGGGCGGTTGAAGGGTTCCACAGCATCCCCGAGCCCCTGCTCTGCCTCTCCTGTCACTTGCTCCTCCAAATTCTCCCTGACAACTGGGGATGTCCGGCAGTACAGATCTCCTGCCCCCTTCCCCCTTTCTTTTGACTGATCGGGGGAGGCTCAGGAGTCATGGGCAGGCGGCTGTTGCCCAGTTTTTTTAAAAAAACTCTGAGCATTTATGTTTCACAGGGTGCGAAAGAAGGCTTTGCACCTAATCTGGTAACCATAGTTTACAGTAGTTATTGTCTGAGCCTAAAGCAAGTTGTAGGGACCCAGGTGGCGCTGTGGTTAAACCACTGAGCCTAGGGCTTGCTGATCAGAAGGTCGGCAGTTCGAATCCCTGTGACGGGGTGAGCTCCCGTTGCTTGGTCCCAGCTCCTGCCAACCTAGCAGTTCGAAAGCACGTCAAAATGCAAGTAGATAAATAGGAACCGCTACAGCGGGAAGGTAAACAGCGTTTCCATGTGCTGCTCTGGTTTGCCAGAAGCGGCTTTGTCATGCTGGCCACATGACCTGGAAGCTATACGCCGGCTCCCTCGACCAATAATGCGAGATGAGCGCGCAACCCCAGAGTCGGTCACGACTGGACCTAATGGTCAGGGGTTCCTTTACCTTTAAAGCAAGTTGTAACAGAATATTCCAGTTATGGAACAGGGAGATCCATATGAAAGCAGATACTACTGTATTGTACTCTGTGTAGTGCTGCCTTTGAATCACTGAAGTTTTATTATACAGTGGTGCCTTGGAAAAGCACCATTGGAAACAGGAAATTTCATAAGTCGAAGCAACCCTATCTAAAAAGTAAACCAAAAAGGCACTTAGATTTTCAGAAGCCTGAAATCTGTGCTCAGTAACAATTTCTGTGCTTGTAGGTAACAATCATTATCCTGCACACTGGTCATGGGTTGGGAAGAGTTAAGCTCAACTACAACAAAGCAACTGTGGGAAGAAATGTCCTGTCAGGAGAACACTTCTTCTTCTTCGTTGTCATCTTTGCTTCTTTTTCTGCTTTTACTGTTTGCAAGCTTGTATTTAAGCCGACGGATGGGATCCATGATGCTCCTCAGAGGCATGTTGTCAAAGTCCTGGGCCAGGAGGAAGTTCCTCTCCACCAGTTCAGCTGCCTCCTGCCAGTTCCTGAAGCAAGCAGGGCCCACCTGCTTAATCTCCTCCACTGCGTTTTCAGCAAGGACTTCCCCGTTTGGCTTCAACACCACCACCACTGGGGGGTTCATCACAGAAAATCTCAATTCCAGTTCCCTGGAAGTTAATACAGAAAGAGAGATGAAGCTCCAAGGTTTTGAATAGAAGCTTGAAGAAGTCCGGAAAACAATGGGTTTTGCCAGTTAGTTAGTTAGTTAGTTAGTAAGTCTAACTGGAAAGAGAAGTTGCTGAATTGCAACTCATTACCAAACTTAAAACCATGGAGAGATCTGGAGGACATTGGATTCTTATCTCATTATACATGATAAAGCTTTCTTTAGCACCTCAGCCCTTGCTTTTTCCTGCAAGACCAATTGCAGTCATTAACAGTCGTTAACAGTCATCAACAGGTTTACCACTCCTATCAGCCAATCACCCATTCCCACCACCCTTCGGAGTAATCCCTCCCCACCCTCTGACTATACAGTGGTGCCTCGCTTAACGAATGCCCTGCTTAACGAAATTTCTGCTTAACGAAAGGTTTTTTCTAGTGGAGGTTGCCTCGCAAGACGAATTCGTTTTACGAAAAATTTGTCTAGCGAATCGCGGTTTCCCATAGGAATGCATTGAAATTCAATTAATGCGTTCCTATGGGCAAAAATTTTTTTTAAAAAAATTCAATGCATTCCTATGGGATTCGCTAGACGAATTTTTCGTTATAAGAAAAGACCCGTGGAACAAATTAAATTCGTCTAGCGAGGCACCACTGTACATAGGGTCTGGTGACTTCTGTTTCAGTGTAACTGAAGAAGTGTGCATGCACACAGAAGCTCATACCTATGACAAACTTAGTTGGTCTCTAAGGTGCTAGTGGAATGATTTTTTTTAAAAAAAATTTTTGACTACGTCAGACCAACAACTAGTTAGTTAAAAGGTAAAGGGTAAAGGGACCCCTGACCATTAGGTCCAGTCGTGACTGACTCTGGGGTTGCGCGCTCATCTCGCATTATTGGCTGCGGGAGCCGGCGTATAGCTTCCAGGTCATGTGGCCAGCATGACAAAGCCGCTTCTGGCAAACCAGTGCAGCACATGGAAACGTCGTTTACCTTCCCGCTGTAGCGCTTCCTATTTATCTACTTGCATTTTGACGTGCTTTCGAACTGCTAGGTTGGCAGGAGCTGGGACCAAGCAACGGGAGCTCACCCCGTCACAGGGATTCGAACCGCCGACCTTCTGATCAGCAAGCCCTAGGCTTAGTGGTTTAACCACAGCGCCACCTGGGTCCCAACTAGTTAGTTAGTTAGTTAGTTAGTTTTGAAACCAAATTGCTTGCTTGATGATTGCTCATTTTCTTTGCCCAGTTACTGTCTCCGAGCATATCTACACATTATATATCATGGGGAGGCCACCAAAAATCTCTGTGTCCAGTTCTTATCCCCTGCAACAAGTAGGATCACTTACTCAGTATTGTGACATCATCACGTTATGCATTTTCCCACCTTCAGTAGTGGGAGCAGTGATCTCCTCTTGGGAAAGTGAACGGGTGGTGGGCCCTGGTGGCTCTAATGGTGAAGCCAGGTCAGGAGGCAAGGGTGGAACTTTGGGGAGACAGAAGAGGGTGCAGAAAGGCACCCGATTGGGAAGCTCCCTGGGGAGGACCCTCCTCCCCGGAAGACTTTTGGTATCCCAGGACTCTGACGTGGTTGGTCCTATTCTGCTGCGTCCCGCCCAGCGGTTGTCCTTGAGCAACTCCCCCACCCCACCTCATCCTGATATGCCCAGCCTATCTACACCTCCCGACAACTCAGCCTTATATTCCCTCCTGTGTGCAAGTCAGTCCGAGGCATGAAGGTATTTCAGGGAGAAGCTACCCCTTGCAATTCAACAGTTCACCACATGGGTGTGCTGCACAACCATGCAGCAGCTCCTGGCAAAGGTAATAGAATCTTAGAGTTGGAAGGGACCCAACCCAAGGGTCATCTAGTCCATCCCCCAGCGATGCATAAACCAGGGGTTCCCAACAGAATTTTCTCGAGGCCCCCTCATCGAGCCGCTATTGTGACAAGGACCCCCATTAATTCCTAATCCTAAAATTAAAAAGTGAGAGCCAAATTAAGAGTCTTTTTATATTTTATATTTATATGTTTTTTACAGTTACGATTTAGGTTCAATGGACACTGACAAGATCGGTTCGAGAGTGACTGACTTACTTGCTTGAACATCAAATGCATTATCTTCCTCTTCATCTGTAGGCCTTTGTCGTTTTAACGAACCACTTTTTAACCAACGGTCCATTTTTAACTACGCGAACTGTAGCTTCCGCGAAAAACAACGCTGTGTTTACAAACACTACTGTTTTGCAAAGAGGCAGCGCATGCCAGGGAGGAGGGAGGGGAATGGAGAAGACAGGGTACCTGCGCAGTAGCGCACAAATTAAGCCAACGTGCACAAAGCATCTTGAGGAGGTGAGCGTTAGTAAAATGCGCGCGCTGCCTCTTTGCAAAACAGTAGTGTCTGTAAAGCGCCACCTAACGGCATACAGCAGAACTACTGCCTCTATCTAATTCTAGTTTTGCACTAGACTCTGCTCATGCAGGAAGCGGCCAAAACAAAAAATCTGTTATCATACAAAATATATTTAATATATTTTTTATTCTAATAGCATCTTGCGGACCCCTCTGGCATAGCTCGCGGACCCCTGGGGGTCCCCGGACCACCTGTTGGGAACCACTGGCATAAACTATGCAAATATGCCTCTGGTGACTCACTTTGAATTTGCCCATTGTCTAAGCTGTCTAAGCACTGGAATCCCTACCTTCTGAATTCATCCTGGAAGGGCAAAAACAACCATCTCTTGGGCATGGTCTTCAGAAACTTGTCTTGCTTCTCCTCAGTCTCATCCAGGGAGACAAAGACCAGGACCAGCTGGGATGCTCTCTCCACGTAGAATTCATCTGTGAGCCTCACAAAAAATTCTTTCAGGATGGGTGCAAACTCTTGACATCGAAGACATTCACCAGAGCCAAAATACAGCAGCATAATCTTGTTCTCCAATGCTCGGGTGAGCTCACGTTCCAGCTCCAACTTATCCTTGTCCTTGTTGTTCACAATTAGGGTCTTGTTGGTAAAAATGACAGCCATGGCTACAGACTGATTGTTGTGCTAAAGAACCATTTTATGGTGCCATATTCCAATTTTAGGGCTGAAAAGGAACAAGAAGGCAGTATCAGGGAAATTATTCTTTTTCTTAGCTTCATCATGCATTCATAGAATTTATTTTTATTGAATCATTGATTGAAGTATTCAGGGTGGGGTGGGGGAGTGTTAGACTGGACTGTACTACTTTCCTCATTTGTTTGTGTGCTTGTGCGTATTTTCTAGGGTTTCTGCCTCTTGGATTTGTGTGACTGTCCAGGCTTGTGTGTGTGTTTGTTTATGGCCGGTGACCTTGCAGGTGACCTTGGGAGTGTGCTCTCCCTGAGCACATGGTCTGAGGGGGTGGGGCTTCTGTGGAATCAGTTGAGTAGGTGTGGGTGGAGCTAGTCAGTGGCTGGAGCATAGCTGCCAAGTTATCCCTTTTTTAAAGGGATTTTCCCTTATGCTGAATAGGCTTCCTCGTGAGAAAAGGGAAAACTTGGCAGCTATGGCCTGGAGTTCAGCGGCACATGCCGCTAGGCGCGCGCAGTTTGTCCCATCTTTTACATTTAGGGGAGCTAGTCTTAAACGTTTATTGGGGGAGACCTAGGCTGCTGCTGCTGCTGCTGCTTCTTCTTCTTCTTCTTCTTCTTCTTCTTCTTCTTCTTCTTCTTCTTCTTCTTCTTCTTCTTCTTCTTCTTCTTCTTCTTCCCTGACTTCAAGCTGTTCAAAATGGAGGTTAAGGGAACAAATGCAGTCACCTGCAATTCCTGCGCAATGTTTGTATTCTTGCCAAAGGATGTAGACGGCTACACCTGGAGCAATTGCAAGTTGATTGCCCTACTAGAAGACAAGGTCCAGCAACTTCAGGCCCGTGTATCTACAGCTTTTCTTGGATGCAGCAGAGCACAGTGTCTGCACCAAGGAGGAGACATTCCCCAACACAGGACCCAGATGTATGGAGGAACGTGACTCATAGAAGTAGAAAGCCCAGGGATCACTCTTGAGTGTTTAGAACTACACAATCGATTTGAAGTGCTCTCCCTTAACATGGAAGACGAAGAACAGACTCCATTTGAAGATCTCTCCCTCATCACAGTTGATCAGAGATATGAAGACGAGCAGCAAAGTCAGTCCTCCAGGAATATGCAGGTGACCTTGGAAGGGACAGCACATGGAAGAATCCCGACCAAGCCTATGAGGAGGCGTGTAGTGGTGATAGGGGATTCCCTACTGAAGGGTACAGAAGCAGTGGTCTGTGGGCCTGACAAGATGTCTCGAGAGGTGTGCTGTCTCCCTGGGGCCAAGATCCAAGATGTAACAGAAGGGCTGCAAGGAATCATAAAACCCACTGACAAATACCCCTTCCTTTTGGTCCATGTGGGAACCAATGACACTGCAAGCCATAGCTTACAGAAGATCAAAAATGATTATGAGGCTCTGGGCAGGAAGTTGAAGCAATTAGATGCACAAATTGTCATCTCTTCTGTCCTCCCAGTTGAACGACATGGCCCAGGGAGAGAGGGAAAAATAGGGGAAGTGAACAACTGGCTTCGCAAATGGTGCAAACAGGAACGGTTTGGATTCTTAGATCACGGTCTGCAGTTTCTTGAAGATGGACTTGATTTCAGAACCACTGGCAATAATCTTTGAAAATTCCTGGAGAACAGGCGAAGTTCCAGCAGACTGGAGGAGGGCAAATGTTGTCCCTATTTTCAAAAAGGGGAAAAGAGAGGACCCAAACAATTACCGCCCAGTCAGCCTGACATCAATACCAGGAAAGATTCTAGAGCAGATCATTAAGCAAACAGTCTGTGAGCACCTAGAAAGAAACTCTGTGATCACTAAAAGTCAGCATGGGTTCCTGAAAAATAAGTCATGTCAGACTAATCTGATCTCATTTTTTGACAGAATTACAAGCCTGGTAGATGAAGGGAACACTGTGGATGTAGCCTATCTTGATTTCAGCAAGGCCTTTGACAAGGTGCCCCATGATATTCTTGTAAAGAAGCTGGTAAAATGTGGGCTAGACAATGCTACCATTCAGTGGATTTGTAACTGGCTTACTGACCGAACCCAAAGGGTGCTCATCAATGGCTCCTCCTCATCCTGGAGAGTAGTGACTAGTGGGGTGCCACAGGGTTCTGTCTTGGGCCCAGTCTTGTTCAACATCTTTATCAATGACTTGGATGATGGGCTTGAGGGCATCCTGAGCAAGTTTGCAGATGACACCAAATTGGGAGGGGTGGCTAATACCCCAGAGGACAGGATCACACTTCAAAATGACCTTAACAGATTAGACAACTGGGCCAAAGCAAACAAGATGAATTTTAACAAGGAGAAATGTAAAGTACTACACTTGGGCAAAAAAAATGAAAGGCACAAATACAGGATGGGTGACACCTGGCTTGAGAGCAGTACATGTGAAAAGGATCTAGGAGTCCTGGTAGACCACAAACTTGACATGAGTCAACAGTGTGATGCAGCAGCTAAAAAAGCCAATGAAATTCTGGGCTGCATCAATAGGAGTATAGCGGCTAGATCAAGGGAAGTAATTGTACCACTGTATTCTGCTCTGGTCAGACCTCACCTGGAGTACTGTGTGTGTCCAGTTCTGGGCACCACAGTTCAAGAAGGATACTGACAAGCTGGAACGTGTCCAGAGGAGGGCAACCAGAATGGTCAAAGGCCTGGAAACAATGCCTTATGAGGAACGGCTTAGGGAGCTGGGTATGTTTAGCCTGAAGAAGAGAAGGTTAAGGGGAGATATGATAGCCGTGTTCAAATATATAAAAGGATGTCATATAGAAGAGGGTGAAAGGTTGTTTTCTGCTGCTCCAGAGAAGCGGACATAGAGCAATGGTTTCAAGCTACAAGAAAGAAGATTCTACCTAAACATTAGGCAGACCTTCCTGACAGTAAGAGCTGTTCGACAGTGGAACTTGCTGCCAAGAAGTGTGGTGGAGTCTCCTTCTTTGGAGGGCTTTAAGCAGAGGCTTGACAGACATATGTCAGGAATGCTTTGATGGTGTTTCCTGCTTGGCAGGATGGCCCTTGTGGTCTCTTCCAACTCTATGATTCTATGATTCTATGACTTCAGACTACAGGTGGGGAAGGCATAAAAAATAAAGGTTGTGTAAGAAAAAGAGAGAGATATCTGCACATAATAAAAACAAAATGCAACAAATAATTTAAATTGTGGTTCTCCACATTCTACCACTGCCCAGCTCTGCCATTAGTTGTGAGTCCCCAAAATTAAGCACAATGAACAAAATGTTGGACAGAGTTGACAAAGAGCAAACTTCAAATCCTTGCTCAGCTATGAAGCAAAATGGGAGACTTGGGTCACTCTCTGTCTAACCTACCTCTGATGACAGCTAGTGAGGTTAGCCAAGGAGCAATAAATGGCTATTGCCCTTACTAGAAACCATTGCATAGCAAGCAATAGATATCAGTGTGACTTGGAAAGCACTACACAGACCTCCTCTGGCAAACCATTCCATTTGGAACTAGGTTTCCTCACGAAGATCTTGAGAAATAAGGCATTTCAGTTCAGGCTGGGGCTTTGGCAAGACTCCAGCAGTGACAATGACTACAAGAACAAAAAATCATTACCAAAGGTCTAGAGGGGTCTTAAGAAAGTCTTGGGAATGCAATCTAGTCTATACATGTTAATGATACAGTCAGATTTGTTATACCTGCCAGGTGTTACGTAGTGTCCACCCAAGGATGGCGACTCCATCTAAGTTAAGAATACATCAATGTGGAGGGGGATCTTGGACATAAAACACACACAAAAACACACTGTTTTGAGCTACCTTGCTTTGCCAGAAGAACTCAAAGGCTCTGGAAAATAATTAGGATTAACATCAGAATGACTTATGGGAACGATTATGGGAAAAGATTAAGAAAAGCAGTAGAAGTATGAGATGATCAGATCCCCCCTGTTCTCGGAGCATGGTGAATTCCCCCTGAAAAAAAATATAATTTGGCATAATATTTGGACTGTTTGATTATTGAATAATATGTATAATTTGGAATATATGATGTGGTTTGATTGGATTGTTAAAATGGGAAACTTAATAAAAAATTTTTTTTAAAAAAAAGAATACATCAATGTGATACAGTTCCATTTTTCTCACCTTGAAGACATCTCCATGCCCAGAATAAGAAGCCAGAGTTCTCACATTGCTCAGTGTTTTGTATCATTAGCAACCTCCTTCTCTCATTCCTTGTGCAGCTGAGATCCCCCCTTCACATTCCAGTGTGACACTACTCTTGCCTTGCTGCTACAGTTTGGATCACTGATGTGCATGACCTTTCCTGCTGGATTTTACCTCCCTCCCTATTAATAGAATCCACCGCCAGTACCTTAATCTTCTTAAAGCAGACCTTTGAAGATAATATGACCCATGCACTGCTTGCCAGAAATCTGTTCGTTGTACTGATAGCTTCCTGGGCAGGTGAAAGAAAAAGAGTTCCTTGGTTGTGCTCTCTGTGTCATCCTAGAATATTATTTTTTCATAACCGTGCAGAGCAATGGTGGCTTGTTGGCAAAAAAATACATGTACTAATTAAATTATTTCTATTCCACCTTTCCATAAGATGTCCAAGACAGCCTAAAACCTTTAAAACTAATAAAATTAGAATACAAAAAAATTGAGATAAAAGATGACATGGCAGGTAAAATTCAAGACTGAACAACAGAAGATTAAAACACTCTGTGTGTGTCAAACAAAACATACCACCAGGAGGAAAAATAAAAGTAGGTTAAAGGTAAAGGGATCCCTGACCATTAGGTCCAGTCTCAAATGACTCACAACCACTGGCGGAGGAAGAGGAGTGCGGGGGGTGCACAGCCCCCGGCAGCGCGTTCCTGGTGGGGTGCCATTGCGGCTGCCCCCCGCCCTCGCTGGGCGCCACGCCCCCCCAGGCGTTGTACCATGCTCCCCAGGATGCGCACCACGCCCCCACGGGACGTGCGCCAGCCCCGCCCCCACCTGCTCTCCCCTGGTGCTGGAGCATGAAGCTCCGCCACTGCTCACAACCCAAACACCTTTCTAAAGTAGAAAGGTTTTCACATGGCAGTGGAAGGTCACCAGGGGGAGTGAGACATGTGGGCCTTCCAAAGCAAGGAGCTCCACAGACTGAATGCAGACAAAGAGAAAGAAGGCTCTCTACCTAGTACCAAAGCCCCACTTGACATGTTGGTGGGAACATAAAAGATGACCTCCATTGCTCCTCTAAAATAAGTTTCAAAACAAAAAAACATATTATCCTACATTGTGTAAGAAGCATGTAAACAAATTAGCCCCCTGCCCAGCTCAAAATACCTAAATCTATCTATCTATCTATCTATCTATCTATCTATCTATCTATCTATCTAAATGTAAAAGGTCCATGTTTGTGTGCAATGACTTTTCTCCAAAACCGCTTGACAGATTGCGTTCAAATTTTGACACAACGTTCCATTCCAATATGCGAGTGTTTGCATAACCTTAGATTATACAGAGGTCACACTTGTCACAGGTAAAAACATGATTTTGTCTAAAAAGCATAGCGCCCTCCAGTGGTCGTCAAAGGAACAGGCGCCATATCCTTTTGTGTAGCAATAGCGCCATCTATTGGATGTCAAAGGAAAAGATCCTATAGAACATTCTATGGGGACGGACGGACGGATAAAACAACGTTTCCAGACTCCCGCCCCCTACTAGTACTACTACTACTACTACTTCACCATTCCAGAATCATAGCCGCCGAGGAAGAGGGAGGACGGCAGGTAGCCTGGGAAGCAGGACGGGCCTCACCGCTGATCACCTCCAACCACCCGCAAACGCAGATGCCACCTCCGCCACCATCGGTGCCGGGATATTCAGGCCAGGCCACAAGAGACAGGTCGGGCCCTGCCGCCCCTGCTGCTCCCGCCACCACCAACGCCTCGAGAGGCAGGCCAGGCCCCAAAGCCTCCACCCCAACCATCGACAACATCGTGAGAGGCGGGCAAGGTCTCCCTGCAAGAGACAGGCCGGGCCCCACATCCGCCGCCGCCACCTACAGCTACACCGGGAGACTCAGGCCGGACTGTGAGAGTCAGGCCAGGCCCCCCACCCGCCACAGTCTCTGCCAATGTCACAAGAGCCAGGCCAGGCCCCAAACCCAACGCCTCATCCGCCGCCATTGTTGCGAGACGCAGGCCCCCCCCACCTCTCTTCGCCGCCACCGCCGGGCGGAGAAGAAGGCCGGCAGGCAGGCTGGGAGACAGCACGGACCTCGCCTACCCTGACCTCCAACGCTCCTCACCTCCCACGCCGACACCACAAGAGCCACAGCAACGCGTGGCCAGGTACAGCTAGTTATCCATATATATCAGTGAAGTGATATATGTGCTGTGAACAGCTCTGAGATCTTCAGGTGTAGAGCAGTTGTTTTCTCATGACCCCATGAACCAGAGCATGCCAGGCACTCCTGTCTTCCACTGCCTCCCGCAGTTTGGTCAAACTCATGTTGGTAGCTTCGAGAACACTGTCCAACCATCTTGTCCTCTGTCGTCCCCTTCTCCTAGTGCCCTCCATCTTTCCCAACATCAGGGTCTTTTCCAGGGAGTGTAGTGGTCTGTACATTGATAAAAAAAGGATACATGGAAGACCCTGGGATAAAGACTGATTGAGCAGGATATTCCTGGATTAAAGAATTCAGTGAGTAGGGTGTTCTCAGTCCAAACCAGGTTTCTGACACGCATCTGATACACAGATCTACAGGCCTTGCTACATGTGGTAAACAAGGACATTGCAAGTTAGTGTAAATTGAGTTAGCCATTTGGCTGAAAACATTTGGCTCAAGCAGATCTGGGTGAAAGGGCATCTGTTAATCTTCTTCTTTCTGCTGGCCTTTGAAAAGCTGACAAACCTGTTTTCTGACAAGACACTGTTAATCTATGCAAGAATTCCTGGGCCCCTTTCCTGTCTTTAGTTGTAGTTTCTTTGAAGTCCAGGAAGTCTTTTTAGCATCTTGGTGTTAGTTCCAGATCTTCCCAACAGTATCAGATTCAAGGTGGGAGGAAACCTGGGAGGGGTTTTAGAACTTAGGATGAATTCTATTGGATGATTTGAATTTTTGTAACCTTTTGATATTGTAATAAAAAGATCTGGTGAAGGGAAAGAGGGGGCACTTTCCCTCCCAGAGATTTGCTGGTTGAATCTTTGGTCCTTTGTCTTTGTTTTCAATGTGGTATTCCCACAAGGGAGTCTTCTTTTCTCATGAGGTGGCCAAAGTATTGGAGCCTCAGCTTCAGGATCTGTCCTTCCAGTGAGCACCCAGGGCTGATTTCCTTCAGAATGGATAGGTTTGATCTTCTTGCAGTCATGGGACTCTCAAGAGCAGGGGTAGGCAACCTAAGGCCTGGGGGCCGGATGCAGCCCAATCGCCTTCTCAATCCGGCCCGCAGATGGTCCAGGAATCAGTGTTTTTGATGAGTAGAATGTGTCCTTTTATTTAAAATGCATCTCTGGGTTATTTGTGGGGCCTGCCTGGTGTTTTTTCATGAGTAGAATGTGTCCTTTTATTTAAAATGCATCTCTGGGTTATTTGTGGGGCCTGCCTGGTGTTTTTACATGAGTAGAATGTGTGCTTTTATTTAAAACTAGCTGGCCCGAGCACACGTTGCTGTGCCTGACTCAGAGTCCTTGTTTCCCAGGACTCAGGAAAGGAGGAGGATATGTCCCCCCCTGCACTATGTGTTTTTTCCCTCCCCCCCCCCCCGTTGTTGTGTCTCATCCCTGTGATTCCTCCCATCTTATTGTGACCCATGGGGTATCCCATCCCCCCTCCCCCCACCCCGGGTCATCCCTGTGACTCCCCCCATCCTGGCTCAACCCATGACCTCTTCGGGCCCCTCCTCCCCCCACCTAGGGCTCCACTCGGCCTAGTCTGTAAAGTAGAGCCAAGGCCTAGTCTGTAGGCCTCGGCTCGGCCTAGTATGTAATTGTGAGGAGGCCTCCGCCCTGTATCTCCATTCCTTGGCCCCCACCCTTGGAAAAGGAACTGTCCCCTTCTGGGTTCTATTTCCCAGCATGCACTTTGGGGTGAGTTGTGTGTTCTGAAACACGGGGTTTGGGGTTTTTTGCGTGGCCCAGGTGTGACATCTGTGTACGGAAAGTGTCTTAGGTTACTCTCTTATTCGCATGTGGCGTTGTGTCCAAATTTCAACGCTATCGGTCAAGCGGTTTTGTTGAACATTAGAGAGGAACGGACATGCCCAGTTTACATTTTTATATATATAAATGCATCTCTGGGTTATTTGTGGGGCATAGGAATTCGTTCATTTATTTATTTTTCAAAATATAATCCGGCCCCCCACATGATTTGAGGGACCGTGGACCAGCCCACAGCTGAAAAAGGTTGCTGAGCCCTGCTCAAGAGTCTCCTCCAGCACTATAATTCAAAAGCATCAATGAACAGAAAACGGCCTAATTGAGACTTTAAAATGCAAATCTGGAAGGGGGGAGGTAGGGGAAGCCAATATAAAAATGTTCATGAAGAATGAATAGATATATATTCTTTTCTTTTTCTCCTTTTTTTTTAGTTTTTATTTTTGCTTTTTTGCGGGGGGGGGGTTATTTTTCTTTTTTAAGGTGGGGGAGGGAGGGATGGGGGGGCTTTTTTCTTTTTCTTTTGTAGAGACGTATGGATAGATAGGGGGGTGGATACTCTTTTCTGTCTTGCCTCGTAACCCAGGGCCCACTGGTGGCAGAATAGGACTCTGGGGGAGGGAGGAGGGGGAGGGGGATAAACCCCAACTACAAAAATGGAACACCTCCAACTATCCACCTGGCACGGGACCTTCTCGTGGCAGGAGGGGGCTCGTGGGGGGGTGGAAGAGGGTGGAATGAATTTGATTTATGTCTCCTATGTTTATTTTGTAAATCCAATAAAAATTATTTTTTTTTAAAAAAAGCATCAGTATACTAACTTAATAATAATAATAATAATCATTTTATTATTTATACCCTGCCCATCCAGCTGGGTTGCCCCAGTCACCCTGATAATAAAAAAGTACAGAAGTAAATAATCTGGTAAAACTGCTGGTTGAAAGATTGGGGGAAAAAACTGAGGTTATTTCTCCTGGCAAACAAAACCAGGGCCGGCTCTAAGGCAAGCCTGGGTGGCGCCAGGCCTCCAGGGGGGCTCTGTGTGGCTGCGCCCGCCAGACAGCCACAGTGGGAAACAGGGCGGGGGGGGGCGCCGGAGCGATCTTTGTACCACGGCGCCCGGGCGCCCGATATGCTTAAGACGGCCCTGAACATGTGGATGAGGTTAGCAAAGGAAGCTCTGATACCAACTGACTGAAGATGGAGGAAAGTAAAGCCTAGGGAAACACACTTTAATGACAGCAAGTCATTACTCAAGAAGGAATCAGTGAGAGAAGAATACCAGTTGCCTTTCTGTCTATTGCCGCCCCCGCCCCAGGTCAGGTAACTTACCACATGCATTGTTGCCTTACTCCCACATGACCAAGGTGTGTACTTGGGTTACCACTTGTGGTTTGTCCAAGGGCGGGCAAACAAACCATGATCCCTGGATTGGACAAAACCCTAAGTCAAACATGGCTTAGCTCTGAGTAGCACAGCAACAGCAGCAGGACCTGGGTAGAAAGAAAGTGGATGCATTTTTCTGTGAATACCCACATGCTTGCTTGTTCATTTCCATGAATTGGGAAACTGAGTCACACAATGGAGCAGAATCTGGGAATTTCTTAATATGCCAAATAATTAGGAATTTGCTTGGCATACAATAATGTGTGTTATCCTCAGCACCAAATTCAAGAATAGCTGGAAAGGATGTTTTTACTATTACTGTTGTTGTTGTTATTATTATTATTATTATAGTATTTTCTTCTTGTACATTATTCTTGTAAATCACTTTGGGACATTCTGTTATGATAAGTGATTCAAGAAACTATCTAACCTGTTAGTGTCTTGTAATATGAATCTTTCTCTATCTGTGTAGCTCTTGACTCACTTGATACTACAGGAAACCCTCCCCCAGTGAACAGTTCATGTGAGTTCTCTAACAATAGGGTTCAGACAATACTATCAGATTCAGGAGTATGGTAATTCTGCTGATCTGGAAGTAGAGGAAAGGTCACTGGAACATCATGTGCACAACAATTTCCATCATGATAGAAAGAGAAATTGAACATAATGTCCTATCAAAGTTTTGCAGCTGAACAATTTGTACTAATTTGTAACAGAAAATATGTTTCTCAAATAAATCTACATTGCCCACTGGTGTTGAAAACAGATGCTTCTTCAAGAAATAATACTACCCAGAGGTGCTTCATTTTGAATACCTGTTACATCTTCTAGAACATTGTGACTTTTAATGCACAATGAATGTTCCTCTTCTTTACATACACCACAGTTCTATTTCTTCAAGCAACACTACTTAATAATGTTTCCTGCTTGTGAAATGTTTAAATGTTATGGTTATGAAAAGGTTTTGGGCTTTCTTTCCCCCACTTCTTTTTCATTCCCCCAAATAATAAGTGTTTTTGGAGTCTCAGTGCCTTGCCACTAAAACAGTTTCTTTAAAATTATCGGATATCGGATTCTTATCTCATTATGCATGATCTAGCTTTCTTTTGTGCCTCATTATGCATGATCCAGCTTTCTTTTGTGCCTTGCTTCCCCCCCCCCCCCCAGGACCAATTGCAGTCATCAGCAGTCGTTAACAGCCATCAACTGGTTCACCACTCCTATCAGCCCATCACCCATTCCCACCCCCCACCCCCTGAATATAAATAAGGGTCTGGTTGATTCTGTTTCAGTGTATCTGAAGAAGTGTGCATGCACACAAAAGCTCATACCAAAATAAAAACTTAGTTGGTCTTTAAGGTGCTACTGAAGGAATTTTTTATTTTGCTTTAAAATTAGAGTATTTCATAAGAAAGCTAATAGTTCTTTACCTGTATTAGAAATAATTTGGACAATAAATCTCCAATGAAGTACTATGCCCATCTATTTTCATGAAAGCAAATCAACTGCAGATATCAGTGAGGAAGACAGCATAATCAGTTTGCCTCCAGTAATAGTCTACATTAGCAATTAGCACAGAAGTCATGGCATTTAAGTAACCTATGTGCAGTATTACAGGCACCAAAAACTACCTTTTAATTTGGCAAATTATGGTCAGACTAGCCATTCACTATGGGGCAAAATGATGAATTTGACTGATCTGATCCATGGTTTTTATTGCACTGTGGACTGAGACAGTTATACATACCCGCCAACATTTCTCCAATGAAAAAAAGGATGCCCTATTCAACAACAATATACTCTGCTCATCTAACTGGGTTGCCCACTGTGGGTGGCTTCCAACATACATAAAAACACAAGAAAACATTTTAAAAAACTTTCCTGTGCAGGGCTGCCCTCAGATGTCTTCTAAAGGTTGTATCTTATCTCCTTGGCTCGGGGGTTACTGCATACCACCACCACCCCAAATTCTGGAGTCAAATCAGAAACTGTGATGGCTTCTGTAAATCCAGGACTGTGCCTGGAAAATTGGGACACTTGGAGGGTCTAAGTTATTTGGATCATGGCTATCCAACACTAATATCATTTCCTCTTAACTATTAAGTAAATTTAATGTTTAGTTAAAGTCAGAATTGGAAATGGACACTATTGCCAACCTATACAGGTTGCAATAAAAACTATACAGGGATGAGTTGGGTTCATATATCTGTTTAGCGCTGAAGAGCACTGGATGACCTTGGACAAATTATTTGTTTAACATTTCTCACAGAATTTTTGAGGATAAAATGAGACATCCCATATGCATTCACTTGTGTGTTCTAGGAGGGAAGAATTTATCCACACATGGGATCCCATCATGATCCTATCAGTTCCACTGGGTTCTTCCCTCCCTCATCATCTAGCAGCGCAGCAGCCATTCTATTAGGCTGCAGCATGAGCTGAAAGCTGGCCCAAACTATTGTCTCTGCTGGAAAATCAGTTCCCAGCAGACTCCTCTGGTCCCTGGACTATGTAAACCACTCTAGGGGCCTCTTTGATTAAAGAGCAGAGTTAAAATCCTGTAAATATGTAATACACAGAAAATTGTTGTTATTAACTGTGGATTGGGACACGTGTGGCACTGGATTAAACCACTGAGCCTAGGGCTTGCTGGTCAGAAGGTCGCCGGTTCGAATCCCCACAACAGGATGAGCTCCCGTTGCTCGGTCCCAGCTCCTGCCAACCTAGCAGTTTGGAAGCATGTCAAAGTGCAAGTAGATAAATAGGTACTGCTACAGCGGGAAGGTAAATGGCATTTTCGTGTGCTGCTCTGGTTCGCCAGAAGCGGCTTTGTCATGCTGGCCACATGACCTGGAAGCTGTACGCCGGTTCCCTTGGCCAATACCGCAAGATGAGCGCCGCAACCCAAGAGTCGGTCACGACTGGACCTAATGCTCAGGGGTCCCTTTACCTTTACCTTTAATTGTGGATTATCAACAAATTGCACTACTTCTCTGAGACAAGTAACCCTTACTTGCTTCTGTATTTTGAATGTATACTGTTTACTTTTTACTACTTAGAAAAGCTGCCTCCCCCTGTATATTGTCTACTGCAATTATTAAGTTTGCAGATGACACCACCATAATGGGTCTAATAACAGGTGAAGACGAATCAGCGTATAGAGGGGAGGTCCAAAAAATATCTACATGGTGCCTAGAGAACAACTTGCACCTTAATATCAGCAAGAGAAAGGAGATGGTGTTGGACTTCTGGAGGAAGAGAGGAGTACTAGCCCCACTGTACATCGGGGAGGGCTGTGTGGAGAGAGTCTCTTCCTTTAAATTCCTAGGAGTTTATCTCAGTGAAGACCTTACTTGGAAAATCAATACAACCCAAGTGGTTAAGAAAGCCCAACAGAGACTCCATTTCCTTAGAGCATTGCGAAAGAACGATGTCAATCAACATTTAATGATCTCCTTCTACCGGTCCACAATAGAAAGTGTCCTTTCATATTGCATCACGGTGTGGTACGCTGGCTTGACATCAACAGATAGGAAGTGCCTACAGAGGGGGGTGAATACAGCACAATATATTATGGGCTGTCCCGTGAATCCGCTGGATGACATCTCGGAAGACATTGCCTCAGGAGAGTGAGGAAAATGCTTAGGGATGATTCACACCCTGGCCAGCACTTGTTTGATCTCCTGCCCTGGGCAGAAGATATAGAAGCACAATTAGTCCCACCAACAGGGTAAAGAACAGCTTCTATCCCTGGGCTGTTAGGCTGCTGAAGGAAAAGAGAACAACAGGGCAGCTGACTTTCGGGTTTGGTGGGTGTGCGCCAGTAAACGAGGGGAATTAAGACTAAGAGAGCTGAGTGGGGGTGCTCGTGTAATCTCACTGTATACAAGTTGTACAAGTGACAATAAAGTATTTCATATATGCAGCAGTGACTGGTGCTGGATCAAACAATTTCTATCATCTCCTGAAACATGAATTCTCCATTAAAAGAACTGTCGAGTTGGAAGGGATCCCAAGGGTCATCTAGTCCAACCCCCTGCAACTCACTGAGGTTGGGAGTCCTGAGTGCAATCCTGACATTTCTGGAGCAAACCTGCAGAGGCCAGGGCGGGAAGAGAGCCCTTTCTGTCAGTCTGTCGAGTTGCTGCAAAGGGTCAACAACAAAAACCATCCAGTCAGTTATGACAAGAGTTGTGTTTGTGTGAGAGACAGATGGCCGAGGAGGGCTAGACAACCTTCCCGACCAGCCCGACCGAGGACGTCGAGGTTCCCCTCCCGCCGTCGCAGCCCCTCCCATTGCAAAAAGCTGAGCAGGAACCCCGCCCCTCTTTGCGTTCCGTCACCATGGTCACCGCGGGCCTACCGCCTTCCCAGCATCCTCGCCTTCCGCCCTCCCCCGTTTTGTCTAGGCCTCTCGGGCTCTATGTCTTGAGGCGGGGCTTTTGCCTCCAGGCCCCGCCCACCGGGCGAGCTGCTGGAGTCGAAAGGCGGCGCTGCCTCTGAAGCGGCCGTCGGAGAGACGGACGGACGAGCGGAAGGTGGAAGAAGCCTCGCGAGCGAGCGGTGGGCGGTGGCGGCGCGAGGTACGGGAGCTGGTGCGTTGCCTTGACGACGGGGGCGCTGCCCTCGCCACGGTTCCTGAGGGGCAGGGGGCCGTGCCGTTGCCTGGCAACGGAGGGGGACAGCGGCTGTGAGGGGGGCGCAAGAGATGGGGCTCGGAGGGTCGCGGGAGGAAGCCTGGTGAGAAGCACCCCCTCCCAGGCTCCAACCGCCCAAGGACCCGCGGGCTGGGGGGGGGGGGGAATGTCATTTTACTATCTTGTAAAACTGCCTGTGGTGGATCTGTATCCTGAAAGGTATGATATAAATGAACCATAATTCATCAATGGCCATTGAAAAGACTAGCCAAACGGACAGAAGACGAGACACGAGAGCACCAGGGAGCTAGCCACCCAGCATTTTGAGAGGTCCTATGCCAGAGGAATGTCAGGAAATGCCATTGCATGCATATCATATGCCAAAAGAATCTGTCTGATCACTGCGGGAATCGGAATGCTGGACCAAATCGACATTTGATTCAATCCAGGAAGGCTCATCTTCCATACTTGCAGAAAAAAGATGAAAAATATTTCTAAAATCACCCGTTCCAGGTCTGACCACCAATAATCCAAGAATCAAGCTGATGTTCATATTTCTACACAGGCACATTTTTACCTGAAGGTATATTTACAACAGAACCAAACTGGTGCTGGTCATGACTCAGGTGTATCATACCTGCTTTTACTCACCACACTTTAAAAGATGGAGAGGAGGAGAAAAACAAATCCAGAGAGCATGTTGCATACAACGAGACACAACAAAGAGTCCCGAATTTATGACATAAGGAAAAGTTGGTGGAACTGTGCTTGTTTAGCTTAGAGAAATGAAGATTAAAGCAGTACATGATATCAGTTGGCAAATATCTAGACTGCAATAAAGATCACATGGAACTGTTCACCTGAGTCACAAGGGAAGGGCAAGAATCAAGTTGAGACACAGCAGATTTAGGCAGGATAACAGAAAAAGCTTTTGAAACTTAAGCACAGTTAGGCAATTGAATAAGTGATGTAGGGAATTTGTGGAGTCACACCCACCCACCCACCCAAAATGTTTTTGACAAGAGATGAGCAAACAGAGGAATCCCTGCAAATTCAGTAGACAATCTGCAAGGCACTGAAGGCCAGTCTTCAAATCCCTTCAGGTGATGTGGTTACCTCAGTCCTAAATTCACACCCACCTATACCCAGTTCATCACACAAAAAGAGGGTGGGGAGAAAGCTCGCAATGCTTATATTGCCACACATTGTGCAAAAGCAGCCATAGGTAAAGGTAAAGGGACCCCTGACCATTAGGTCCAGTCGTGACCGACTCTGGGGTTGCGTGCTCATCTCGCATTATTGGCCGAGGGAGCCGGCGTATAGCTTCCAGGTCATGTGGCCAGCATGACAAAGCCACTTCTGGCAAACCAGAGCAGCACATGGAAACGCCGTTTACCTTCCCGCTGTAGCGGTTCCTATTTATCTACTTGCACTTTGACGTGCTTTCGAACTGCTAGGTTGGCAGAAGCTGGGACCGAGCAACGGGAGCTCACCCTGCCACAGGGATTCGAACCGCTGACCTTCTGATCAGCAAGCCCTAGGCTCAGTGGTTTAACCACAGCGCCACCTGGGTATACCCAGTTCATCACACAAAAAGAGGGTGGGGAGAAAGCTCGCAATGCTTATATTGCCACACATTGTGCAAAAGCAGCCATAAGTTATGTTAAGTCAGTGCACACAATTAAATGTCTCACAGCAAACCCTCAGTGCCATCAACCTAGGAAGACACCTGACTTAAAACAGTTTGACTAAGCCGGCAGTTGGCAAAGGAATCTCAGCATGTGCAAACATTGTCTTACCCTAAGGCTACTGCCTTCCACAGATAACATGCCACCAAACACTGTCTCCTGAAGCTCTATTCCCAAGACACCCTTTGTGTGGGATTCCCAAAGCCAACAGTAAACCTGGCAAGATATTTTGATTAAGTCCTCTTCCTAATGTTGCCAACTGTCCAGGAAAAAAGGGGGATCCTTATTCCTAGCCTTCCCTTGTGAATAAATGAAATGGGGAAGTCACTTTCCTAGCTCAATCGAGAGAGCATAATAAGACTCTTAAGAGATTCTTAATCCCACAGTCACGGGGTTGAGCCTCACATTGTGTGAAAGATTCTTGCACTGCAGGAGGTTGGATTTAGATGACCCTTGTGGTCCCTTCCAGTTCTACAATTCTATGAAATAAACTTCTGTCTAGAAATGAAGTGGCCCTATGGGGAAAGGCGCAGTCCAGCTGAAACAGGCATTGTTGTTGGTATTTGCTTTCATGCCACCCTCTTCTGTACATTACATGAAGAAGTATTTCTGAACCTATTACCAATTAATCTCTCTCTGCACAGAATTGTTAATTTTCTCATAGGGCAGTTAAAATTTAATTTCTAAAGTTGAAGTTTTTGTACATGGAATTAAATATTTTCTTCCAGTCTCTGTGGGAGACTGATTATTAACTTTGAATACAGAAGCCAGTGTGGTCAGACTCTAATATAATAAAGCTCAAACATGGATTGCCAAATTGAGGAATAGGAAATAATACATGGATTTACCAACCCAGATGAATAGGGCATGTGTGATTATTGACAGCAATAGGCCTGTGCTTTATCTTTTTATCCTGCCCCTTCTATAAAGAGCTCAGTGTGGTGCATATAGGGGTTATCTTATTTTATCCTTGTAACAGCCCTATGACATAAACTGGGTCAAGAGTTTGTGACTGGCCCTGTAGCACTCATACGGTAGCTTCATGACTACAGAGGGGCATGATCTTGAGTTTTCCCTGCCTGTGTCCAACTATTTGGCGGCTACATTACATTGACTTCTTGACTAGTGACAGTACAAAGCACAATCTTATTAACTCTGTGTAGGGCTGGCAAACTGGCTTGCAGGATGTCATCCTGGTGATGATACCGGTAGAGCTCCCATCATCCACAATCCAGGAGGAGAAAAGGCTTAGTGATCTGATGATCTTTTGCGTAAGGATAACACAGACATTTCTCCCTTACTTTGGACAGAGAGAATGGCAAATGGTCCAAGGTGGGGTTTTTTGTTTTTCTTATGTCTGTTTTCGAAGATGTAGCTGTTTTGGAAGTAGTTCAAGGGGCTGGTTCTGTTCCTCAGAAGGACTTTGATCTTAGAGTAGTTCAGGAGATTCTCCCCAAATCCAGGGGACAAAACCAAGTTACACCTTTCCTTGTTCTGGTCTCCGACTGTAATAAATTATCTATCTATCTACCTTTCCTTGTGGCACTCAGCAATACTCTCAATGTGGAGTTGGAAACAAGGGGGAGAAAAATATATGAATGAATAAGGAGACTTACAACTTATGCCAGAAAATGTTATGTATTACCTGCTTCAAGATGCCATTCATGGATTCACTTGTTGCTGCTGAATTTCGAGCATGGTGGTGACTGTTCTCTGTGGGATCAGGGCAACAAGAAAGCCAATACCTACTGCCTCATGCAACCTGTACAAGGCATTTGGGCACCACACACAACTTTTATAGTTGCAGAATGAATTGCATTTCTTGAATACAGTGGTACCTTGGGTTACAAATGCTTCAGGTTACAAACGCTTCAGGTTACAGACTCTGCTAACCCAGAAATAGTACCTTGTACCTTGGGTTAAGAACTTTGCTTCAGGATGAGAACAGAAATTGTGCTCTGGCAGCAGGAGGCCCCATTAGCTAAAGTGGTGCTTCAGGTTAAGAACAGTTTCAGGTTAAGAACGGACCACCAAAATGATTTAAGTTCTTAACCAGAGGTACAACTGTAAATTGGTGTAGTGAGCTTTTGCTTCTAAGACTGGAATTTTAAAAGAATTTGGCAAGAAGTAGAATATTTTTTCCACTTATTCAAGTATCTGTATTGAAATATTTTTACTTTTTTTAAAAAAAGAACTCCCCTCACTCCCTCAGTCTGTGCTGTAATTTTTGCCCTTTGGCATTTTTTTTTTCATTTTACACTTGATCTTAGCCAAAAGGCCGAGTCTGATATCCTCAAGGTGCATTCAGGAACACACATTGTTAAGCCTTGCCCAGGTTTGTGTAAAACAACATTGTAAACATGTTGCTCATATTTCACCCCAAAATGGATTAGACCTTTGAACTTCCTAGTTCAGTAGTCTGGCTGTAGCAACCAATACTGAAGTTGAAAGTCACCTTAAAACTCAAAGGCTGCAATCTTAATGGATGTTTACTACACTGAGCATGGAACATACACCAGAGTAGGCATGCATAGTACAGTGGTGCCTCGAGTTACAAACGCCTCAGGTTACAAGCACTTCAGGTTACAAACTCTGCTAACCTGGAAGAGTTCCCTCAAGTTGAGAACTTTGCCCCAGGATGAGAATGGAAATCGTATGCTGGTGGCGCAGCAGCAACAAGAGGCCCCAATAGCGAAAGCACGCCTCTAGTTAAGAACAGTTTCCGGTAAAGAACGAACCTCCAGAACGAGTTAAATTTGCAACTAGAGATACCACTGTATTGAACTGTTCGTCTGTTAGCCAAAGAATCTGCTTCAGGATATATCTCCTGAGGTGTGGTGGGACGCAGAATACAGTACATCCACAAGGACATAACACACCCAGTAGAGGAGAGATCTCACTGGTGAAAAACACTCCCTCCAGCATGGGATTTGAAAAGGTGTGAATCACTTTGCTTCCCCATTGCTTGGATTGTTCTGCCAAATTAAAATCAGTATAAGCAATAGAAAATATCAAAATACCCAAATGCCCACCAATCACAGTGAACATGTGTTTGTGAGCTGTAGTCATGCTCTCACCATAAACACTGATGACATCAGAGCCCATGGCAGAGGTAATCCTTCAAGTACGCAGGCGTTGAAATCTGGTTAGGGCTTTAAATGTCAAAACAAATGCTTTGATCAGAGTTGGATTTGTTAGAAGATCCAGGCTCTGTCTTTGAAATTCTCTGTATGGCATTAGTACTAATACCAGTGTACTGGAAGAAGCAAAGATCACCAGTGTTGAAGCAATGATTCTTCAACATCAACTTTGTTGGACTGGTCATGTTGTGCGGATGCCTGATTATCGTCTTCCAAAGCAACTACTCTATTCCGAACTTAAAAATGGAAAGCGTAATGCTGGTGATCAACAAAAGAGGTTTAAAGACTGTCTCAATGCAAATCTTAAAAAAATGTAGTATAGACACTGACAACTGGGAAACACTGGCCTGCGAGCGCTCCAGTTGGAGAACAGCTTTACCAAAGGTGTCATGGGCTTTGAAGAAACTCGATCTCAGGATGCAAGGGAGAAACGTGCTAAGAGGAAGGCACGCTTGGCAAATCCACACCGTGATCAACTCCCGCCCGGAAACCAATGTCCCTACTGTGGAAGGATGTGTGGATCCAGAACTGGCCTCCACAGTCACTTACGGACCCATTGTTAAAACCGTGTTTATGGAAAACAATCTTACTCGGATACGAGTGATCGCCAAAGAAGAAGAAGAGGAAGAGGAAGAAGAAGATGGCATTAGTCATCCTCCCTGTAAGTAGTGCTGCTATTTCATCTACCCTAAAATGCTACTGAGTTGCATTTTATTTTGAAGCTGAAATGGGATGAATGATTGATGTTGTTTTTTGAAGCCAGATTTGATGATGATGATGATGATTGTTATTTAGTTAATGTGAGATTGTTTTAAAAGAAAAGAAAAAAGTGAAATCTGAATTTAATAGAAACAGGCTAAAGCAAGGACTACAATTGTTATCTTTTTAAACTGAATCCATGACTGTATCAAACACATGATCCTAGTATAAAACACATTGTGTTAGAGGAAGTTGTACCCAAAGAAGGGACCCTAGGAAGATTATATTTTCAGGTACAAATTATAAATGTGCACAACTGGCATACACTATATTTATTATCGGGTTGAGAATTGTAACTAAGGACAAGCAAGAAAGTGTTCTCACAGGCCTTGGGATCTAGCTCCTGACTTTAGGAGATACTTTTAGGAGATATTTATCTTATCTAAATAATCTTCCTTCCCTATCAGGGTGATTTTGTTTTTACTTTTTATGTCATTTAACTATGCAAACAATGCAGTTTGCTTGGTGCATAAGCAGCATTTGCACCCTGCACCCTGACAGACCGTTGGTAACTATGTTATTATGGGATTGTATTTGAGTCTAGTCAAAGGAGAGAGTGTGTTGCAAGATAGTGTGCAAGACAGAAAATCAGTTTTGTGGCAGAAACCACACTGGTTCTCCTTTGTTCCCTTTTGCCACTCCTGTCTTTGTACCCTTCTAGCATTCCGTTCCCTATTTCTGGAACAAGTTGCTCCTTTCTATTCGCCAAGTAACTTACTTGCTCATCCTGTTTAAAATCCTTCATTAAGCTTTCATTCACTCGTTCATAAAATGTGTGCTTCCTCCAAGCTTGAAGACTCAGGACTAGAAATGGATTTCAGTATATTCAGTGTGAAAGTCCTCACCTTGGCTACCTTAGCCTTCACCAAGTAAAAAAATGAAATGAGTATTTGTAACTTTTTGGAATGATACTCAGGCTTGTGCTTCAATTAACGGACAGCCTTTCTGTTCATTACTTGCATCGGAACATAGTGTGTGGATGGCATTGTTAAATACCCATCTGTTGATCTTGGCTTTCACAAGAGAAGGAGGCAGTCTCCCTTGTCTTCAAGGTTTCTCAGTCAAGCCCAGAACCTTGAATTGTACCTAGAAAAAAATATAGCCTTTTGAGCGGTGCTACATATGGGATCAGAGAACGCTTCCAGGCAGTGTTCAGTGGCAGCTACAATCAGAGTGCACTACAGTAATTTAGCTTCTCCGGGAAAGCCTTTCCATATCTGTATTGGCATTTGTACAACTTCTGTTACCTTCAGCACCCTTTGCAACACTCCTGGGCTCCTTTTACCTTTGCCCAACTGTATTGTGTAGGCTATGGCAACACTCGCTTTGTGATCATGATCTCAACAGCAGCTTTGGAAATTTGCCATGTGCCTGACACCTTTTGCACCTGCCTATCAACCACTTGCGACCAAGTGAAGATGCCCAGGTGCCAGGATGGTGCCTGACGTCTCCACCATCTGGAGATGCGTGCCTGGGGATCCTTGCATCTTGACTGTAGAATTATATCTATTATACTTATCTACACAAACAGAATGAATTTCAGGGACCCAAAAGTCATTGAGCTACCTGGCCCCAAAATGGGAACCAGGCATTCCATTTAGGTGACTAATCCTGGTTTAAGGAGCCATTTGGCGTCTAGCTTATATATCTTGAGTTTCTAACACTACTTAATAAAATGTTGATGCAAAACAAATGAATTTAGTGGTTAACACTGAAGCCTATCTCTTTTTCTAGAATGCGTATGATTGGCGTTTGCACTGCCTCACTTGGTTCTTTTGGCCTGATGCGTTTTTTTGGCTTGGCCTGGTCATGGAGTATTGCAGTTGCTCTGGGCATTTACCTTGGCACTGGTGGCTGGACATTTCTCCGGATCATCTTTAAAACAGCCTTGAGAGATCTCCTGTAAGTACAACTTCCTCTTGCTTTGTAATGTGCTTGCTTGTTGTTTACATCAATCAGGGGTGGCCAACTTGCAGCCCAGATCTGGCCTGTCGTGCCATGAGAAGTGGCTCACCAGCTCTGAGCAGTTTTATTTCCTGATCTGATCAGGAAATAAAACAAAAGCGCACATAGAGGGCTTTTCTTTCTGACCTTTGCACTGAGCACCATAGAACTAAGATTGGAGCAAAAGCCCCCTGCCTGATCTTTAAGAGTATAAAACACAACATTTCCAGACACTCTCATCCCAGCACTGGAGTGGTGAGGGTTGGCAATGCTATGTGTGCACATGAATGTGGAGAATGAGAGAAAGGGACGAGTGTACTTTGGTTATATGTCTGGTGGAAAAACTGTGTGTGGTGAATGTGCTTGTGGAGCAAGTGCATGTGTGCTGTCTGTGTTGTGTTGTGTTGTGTTGTGCTGGATGCAGTCACAGGAAGCTCTGCACAGTGCATTGGATTAGCTGTGTTGCTGAGCCAAAAACCATGTTGAACTCCATGCTGCCTTGTCTTTTCCTCTCTCCCTTTTGGAACCAGCAGTGACACACAGTGTTGGAGAGGTGGAAGAGCATTGCAGCCTCAGCCTACTACTGGCTGTATTTGTAGTGAGCCTGTACGCACACATCTCCTTTGGCCATGGCCCTCAGGCTGAAAATGGTTTGCCCCTTATGCCATAAATACTAAAGGTGTTCTCACACCTGATAGACCTGCATATGGCTCAGTGTGCTAAGGACTTCAGTGGAAGTGGAACTTGTGGTGAATTGGCTTTATTGCTGCTGATGAATCCAAAGATGATCAAGGCACAACATTCTAAATCTTCTGTTTATTCAGTCTTGTGTACTGTACTTATGAGGAAAGCGACCCAAGGTTGGTTTATCTGGGGACAAAGCTCTGTTGAACAGGTCACCTACATGAATGGAAATACTCTTAACTGCGAAATGAAACTAGAAACTAGCTAGATTGCTTCAGAAGCAAAGTACCATACCATTCGTATACATCTGAAAGAGATAGCTCTCACTTCCTAAGACTCTAGGCTGTTCATGTGGAAATACACAGTTAAAAGCAGATAACATAGAATCATAGAATCATAGAGCTGGAAGAGACCACAAGGGCCATCCAATCCAACCCCCTGCCAAGCAGGAAACACCATCAAAACATTCCTGGCAGATGGCTGTCAAGCCTCTGCTTAAAGACCTCCAAAGAAGGAGACTCCACCACACTCCCTGGCAGCATATTCTTGATAAAAATTCCATTCCTCAGCTATTGTAACTTAATGGTTAGAGGTAGATTTGGGGCTGAGCTAAATGTTGTGAAAATTATTTTTCTGATATCATTTTTAAATGAAATGCTCCCACAGGAGGCTGTGACCTTGAAGGAAGAACTAATTTGTGGTGGGTAGCAGGTGGGAGAGAAGGTTGCTTAAAAATTTGTTAGCTATTGGTCTGCTCAAAACCATAATTGGTGTTAATGTGAAGAATCCTGAAACTACACATAATGTGAAATGCTAATAAATTCTACTCAGTCATGAAGCTTGGGGCCAGGTCATCGGCATAGCCAGGATCTTTGTTAAGGGGCAGGACTTTTGAAAGGGGGCAGAGCCAATGTGATTGGTCAGTTAATTAAGTATTTCTATTGCCTTACTTGATCTGGGGAGGGAGCAGCTGCCCCCCGTGCTTCCCCTTGGCTGCGTCCATGGGTCAGGTACGGTACTAATTCTTGATCCAATGTACATCATACTATTGTTGTGATGATAAAAAGAGATAAAGCTTCAGAATCCAAATTAGACAAATTAAAAGTTTGAGAAGGGAAATAATTTAAAAGCCAAATTCAAATTCCTGCTTGGAAATAATTTACACCTAGAAATTATCATGAATTCTGTGTGGAGTTTATGTGTATACAGGTACAGTATATGGGTTTCTTTCTCTTTGTTTTGTTATTATTTATTCAAAATATTTTCAATCTGCTCACCACTGCAGGGTGGGGTACATAATATAAATGAAAAACCACCAATGCAACCATATAAAAGAACAAATACAAAAGAATCACAAAAGCGGCAGTAACAAGAAGAATCATCTATAGATGAGCCATAGATGAGCTTTCTTGCTTGAAGATATAAACTGTATGTTGGATCCATACCGCTCTCCTGTGTGCCTTGCTCTGTAATTGAAATTGACACCTATTTTCTTCAAGTGCATATATCCTTGAGATTCCTGTGTTGTCAAAGGATTTAGGGCTGCTGCATTCTCAAAGACTGCTTCACTTCTTACAGTGGTTTTCAGTGTCCTCTGGATCTCCACTTCCTCCCATTGCATGGCAAGTGAGAAATAACGGGAGAGAATAAAGCCCCCTTAAGAATGTGGAAAGTGCAGCTAAAGCTTGCCAAGACTGTTCTGTTTCCTTCCTGGCAGAGCTGAGGGCAGGGTCACTGTGACAGGCAAGCCTCGCTTGGTTGGTGAAATGCCAACAGCCTATTACTAAACCAGTCTCCCTTCTCCCCAATCCCTCAAGGCTCCTGCTCCAGTCAGGAGGGATGTGAAGGATTTTTTAAAAAATGTTATTGATTTGTATTGGCAGTCTAATCCTTGGGCAGTCTTCCGTACTTCTCTTAGATCAACAGCAAATGACATTTTTGGTACAGAATGTGTTTAGTGCAGCCCTGTTAGTCATGTCTTGATGCTGTGGCACTTTTTATTATCTTCCTGATGAGTCTAAAATGGATTCCTACTTCGAAATTGATCATAATTGTCCATTACAGTGGTACTTTGGTTCTCAAACGGCTTAGTTGTCGAACAAATCAACTCCCAAAGACTGCAAACCCGGAAGTAAGTGTTCCAGTTTGTGAACGTTTTTCGGATACCGGATGCCTGATGCAGCTTCCACTTGAGTGCAAGAAGCTCCTGCAGCCAATGGGAAGCCGCACCTTAGTTTTCAAACTGTTTCAGGAGTCAAACGGACTCCTGGAACAGATTAAGTTTGAGAACCAAGGTATCACTGTACAATGGAAGATGTTTTAAGTTATCCAAAAAACCCCAGAAAGATCAGTTATATTTGTCAATATAATTATATTTGTCAATATAATTCTTAATGTCTCATAACCCTGACTGGTTGAGGTGTATGCAATATAATTTGCTTTGCGTCAGCTTTAGGAGCCCTTCTACAAATGATTGCTCCTTGTTGCTTTCAGACACAAATTGAACCTGAAAATACAGCATTTAAATTGCAAAGTGTTCCTCCTTTCTCCACTCCCTTTTGTTCCCTTTCTGATTCACCTTGCCCATTCATCAAAATGCACAAACTTCAGGAAAACCTTCTGTAATAAAGTACATGAAAATTAGTAGTGATTTTTTTCTGTGAAATGCTGTATATTTAAAAATTTTTAATCAAATGTTTTGAATACAGCACTTGATTTTAAAAAATGAAGTATTGGGGCTCAGGTCTGCTTGGGAGCTCTACCATATCCACTGCAAGGAGACATTTTCACTTTAGTTGCACTAGTTGACTGACATGTTTTAATTCATTATGAAGCTATTTTATACTCTCACTTGTTGCAGCTCTCTGGTGTCTTGGGCAGAGGTAATGCTTTTGATCAAGGGATTGAACCTGCACCTTCTGAGTGCACATCATGTATTCTGTAAATGATTTCCTCTGTTGTATATTATTTCATATATACTATTTACAAATTGGGACATAGCCACAGAAAGGAGGGTTTGGTGCCAAGTGTTGTCAGGCTGTAATACTAAGGCCAACAGCATCTACAGTCTCCCTTCCACCTAATGCGCCAATGGAAGCTTGCAATGACATGCACAACTTAATTCTGTGCATGGCAGCTGCACGTGATTAATTGGTTGCAGGCCAGAAACCAATGCGTACCTTGTTTCAAGGGGCTACTATGAGCCTAATTCTTGTGCCCGAAGATTATAAGAGAATCTAATGAAGAATTTGAAAATGTTAAAATCTCAGCTTTCAGTTGCAGAGAAGTTTTTTTTTTTAATATACAGGCCAGTGTTTAGGGGTTGGAATTTTGTGCTCTTTTGCTTCTTTAATAGCCTCTTGCCCTATTCTTATCTCCCCTCCTCCTCTTCTGCCTCACAGCACCACTTGTTCCTAAAGACATTCCAGACTGCAAACCTGAAAACATTAGGCTCAGAATGAAGTGGCAGTTTCATGCAAAATATGAACATTTGTATGCAGTTTCTTTGCACAGGATTGTAGCCAGTATTAGTTCTACTCAAAGTGGATCCATTGAAATTAATGAATGGGACCACCTACTCTAGGTGGATACAACCCATGGTTTTCTCCCCTGGTTCTATATGTAAGCAACTCTAAGATGTAGGCATAGAGAAGCGAAGGACTGGTCTGGCCATGGAGTGATGTGTGGACTTACGAATGACTGTTCTATCCAGAGGCGGGAGCTTCTCCAAAGGACTGGGGGAGTCGGACGCAATGTCACATGACATCCTGACGTCGCATATGACATTGTGAGGAGCCAGGGGGCGGAGCCAAACACCCTCTGAAAATGGCGGAGGCCCAGCCCCCTCAAAAAATACATTCAGGGGGCCAAAACTTCCTTGGCCCCTATGATTTTATCTCCATCCTTGGTTCTGCAAAGAGTTATATGGACTGAGAGATCTAGGGAATCATACATGTCTGCTTGTATATATTCTGCACTAATCTGATGGGTGAGAAATTCCTGTGGCAATTAGGAGTTTAGTTTCCTTTGGATGAGAGAGAACCAGACACTTAGTGTCCTTTTGTAACCACTTGCTTCATTTACACATATACAAGCAGAGCATGAGAGACACAGCAACATTCCTAGAAACAGACAGCACAGCTGAAATGGGAACTGTTTCAGCCAGATCCGAGGCTTGGCTCTTGTTGATTTTAACGTCAACTACAGTTCACCTAAGGACGCGGGTGGCGCTGTGGTCTAAACCACTGAGCGTAGGGCTTGCCAATCAGAAGGTCGGCAGTTTGAATCCCCCCGATGGGGTGAGCTCCCGTTGCTCGGTCCCAGCTCCTGCCAACCTAGCAGTTCGAAAGCACATTAAGTGTAAGTAGATAAATAGGTACTGCTCGGGCGGGAAGGTAAACGGCGTTTCTGTGCGCTGCTCTGGTTCGCCAGAAGCGGCTTTGTCATGCTGGCCACATGACCCGGAAGCTGTCTGCAGACAAACGCTGGCTCCCTCGGCCTATAGAGCAGGATGAGCGCCCCAACCCCAGAGTCGTTCGTGACTGGACCTAATGGTCAGGGGTACCTTTACCTTTACAGGTCACCTAGAAGCCAACTCCCAGGGACTGAGGACTCTTCAGCCCCCCCCCAAAATATTTAAGGCAGCCAGCCCACCCAAAGTTGATGGGCATTGCCATTCAAATGGTGTGGGTGCTCTGCATCTTGTGATCAAATATGTGGGGCAGGGCTTACTTGGCCCCCCTCCCCAATGTTTTATGCAAGTTGGCACTCCTGACAGCTCATAATATTTTTTTTTCAAATTCAAAACTGCATATTGGCTCCAAATGCTCTCTGTTCTTTCCCATTAGCTGGAGGTTGTTACCTTCTGAACTCTTATGGTGTATAACCATTCATTCATTCATTCCCAGCTACCACAGAACTAGAAGTCTTTTGTTTTAAACCCCTGACCTCCAAAGGCAACACTTCATTAAAACAATTCACAGTAAGATGACCAAACTTGCAACAATTTATCTGGAAGATGTTGTTGTAGAGAAATTTTTTTCTGAGTTTCCCAAATCTCCCACATAACACTTGGCATTAATTATGGCAGGGTGGGATACCACAGACCATTGCTTCTTAGTACTCCAAAATGTGAGTTAAGCAGGAAGCAGCAAAGAGGCAGCAATTCATTATCTCACAGTGAATGAAAAAACAAACAAACAAACAAACATTTGTATGTACTTGTGTACGAAATACTTACCGTAACATTCAGTATGTCTTTTTGGTTTCTAGAGTGCCCCTCCTCCACTTTGTGGAGCCAGTGTGTAGTGGTTAAGAGCGGTAGACTCGTAATCTGGTGAACCGGGTTTGCGTCTCCGCTCCTCCACATGCAGCTGCTGGGTGACCTTGGGCTAGTCACACTTCTCTGAAGTCTCTCAGCCCCACTCACCTCACAGAGTGTTTGTTGTGGGGGAGGAAGGGAAAGGAGAATGTTAGCCGTTGTGAGACTCCTTTGGGTAGTGATAAAGCGGGATATCAAATCCAAATGCCTCTCTGCATTGACAACAGACTCTGTTTCTTGCAGAAAGTTTTGAACAATTGGTGCTTATAAGCTAAGATATCAGGAGCTATAATATCTAAGGGTTCAGCCTTTGAAAATCTTGAGTGTTGGGAATTGTTAACTGAGGGTAGATTGTGGCACAAGTTCCCCAGTACAGTAGTTTAAATTGTTGCTTCCTTTGAAGCACCAAGTGCTGGTAGCTGTCAAGACATAAAAATACTTGGTTAGATGAACTGAGGATATTTATGTCTGTATGCTGCAGCTGAGGGCAGAACAAGTCCAGAACATGATATTGGACATAAAACACAGCTTCCTCAAAAATATTGGCTTTTTAAAAACAAAAACAAATTTCTAGCCCTTATGACTGAAGATGTGATTGAAAGTGTGTGGGTGACACTTGATGAAATCTCAAGAAGCCAGAGAGATGTGTGACTACATTTTTCACTGGTTGGGAAGGTCTGTATGCCCTGACTAGCTCTTTAGCTCTCCACAGGGCTATTAAAATCTAAAATGTGCAAAATAGTGAAAACAAACTTGTAGTATTAAGTATTCAAAGTAAGGAGGGGGAATGCATATTTAGCTGGGTGTAGAATTTAGATTGATTAGATGCAGATTTTTTTTTTTGTATGAAGTAATTTTGGCATGGTACTGACTGTGGGTCTGGCGCAATATAAGTAGCTCCTTAATTGAAGTTAATATCTGTGAAGTCTGTATCTTGAAGAATGAGTATCTGGACAAGACGATACTCTGGTATATTGCTGCCTTTCCCTCTGAACAGGGAGCATTGTGTTAAGTGCTATTGTAACTAGATTTTCCTTGTTGCAGGGGGCTGTCGGTGCTCATACAGGTTAAATATAAATTGTACTGGCACCGGAAAGCCAAGAGCAATGTCCCCAAGATATTCCAGGATGTGGTTCGCCGACATCCAGAAAAAGTGGCCTTTATCTATGAAGCTACTGATGAGAAATGGACTTTCCGGCATCTGGATGAATATTCTAATGCTGTGGCCAACTTCTTCTACCAGCAAGGTTTTCGAGTTGGTGATGTCATTGCCATCTTTATGGAGAGTCGACCTGAGTTTGTGGGCTTCTGGCTAGGGATGGCCAAAGTGGGCATTGAGGCAGCCCTCATCAACTTCAACTTGCGTCTTGATTCTCTGACTTACTGTGTGAAAACATCAGGGGCAAAAGCGATCATCTTCGGCGCAGAGTTGTCAACAGGTGGGACTCCATTTGGTTTGCTGCTCCTTAAGCACTTCTTGTTGCACTCAGAGGAACTACACCAGGCATCCCCATACTGCGGCCCTCCAGATGTTTTGGCCTACAACTCCCACGATCCCTAGCTAACTGGACCAGTGGTCAGGGAAGATGGGAATTGTAGTCCAAAACATCTGGAGGGCCGAAGTTTGGGGATGCCTGAACTACACTTTTGTTTTGTGAGGAGGGGGAGAAGATTGATTGCTCACTTCCTCAGGTGCCCAACTGAAGATCTGCAATTGCACTGTGGTAATTTGGCTCTCAGTAATATTTGCCAAGGTTGAATTGGTTGATCTGTTACGCAATGGGTCATCTCAAGGCAGTTCTAACATGTTCATCATTTCCTTGGTGACAGAAGTGGGAGCAGGTTTCTCTTGCTCTCTCCTCTGTGTGTACTTTGCAGAAGCCAGTGTGGTCTGGAAGTAGAGGCAGAACAGTAGATGGGTGTCAAGGGGCTTCTCAGACCCTAATCCTCCACTTCACACCCATCGCCCACCTGGCCCCCAAAATGGACATTTAGCTTCAGTCTTCTGCTAGGAGGAGCACAACTATATTCATTAGTATTTTAATTATGTTGATGTTTTCTGTGCACCCCTCGGTAAAACGCACAGGGCAGTGTACAACCAGAACAGTACATATATAGAAACACTACTAGAATAAAATGGCTTAGGTAAAGGATGCCTCAAAAGCTTTCCACACAAGCCTGTTTAGGCTTTAAGATCCTCACCAGAAGAATCCCTACTGTTGTCCCTCCATCGTATGAGACATTATGGAGGGTAACCTGTAAAAAGGCATTTTTGGTTGTGGTTCCTCAGGGAATCTCGCCTAGTCCCATCTCTGATATCTTTCCAATCTTTTTACAAGATGTTTAGTTTGACTGATGCATTTATTGGGCTCTTAAAATGCTCTTCTGTTGTATTGTATCAATCTTTATTGATGCTATATTGTTTAAGAATGCTGCAAATTCTTTTGGGAGGTTTTATACTTTAAAATCTGTGTATCGGTGCTTAAAATAATAAAGCAGCAGAAAGTAGCAAATTAAACAGGACCCCCCCCCCCCCGCATCAGCATTGTTAGAAAGATCTGTAGTGCAAATGGCAGGATACATATATTTTAGTATATCTTCTGTATACAGTGGTACCTCGCTTTACAACCACAATTGGTTCCGGAAGTCTGTTCATAAACTGAAGCGTATTTAAACTGAAGCGAACTTTCCCATTGAAAGCAATGGAAAGTGGATTAATCCGTTCCAGACCATGAAAAACACCCCCTAAAGCAGCAATTTAACACAATTTTTACTAAAATAAAAAAAATTCCTTCAGTAGCACCTTAAAGACCAACTAAGTTTTTATTTTGGTATGAGCTTTCGTGTGCATGCACACTTCTTCAGATACAGTGAAATGGAAGTTTCCAGGCACTTATGTAGAGAAGGGGTGGGGAGGGGTGGGGATGGGGAGGGGGGATCACTCAGAAGGGTGGTGGAAATGGGTGATTGACTGACTGATAGCTGTTGATGACCGCAAACGACTGCAAATGGTTTTGCATGAAAAAGCAAGGGTTGAGATGGCTGAAGATCGCTTATCATGTATAATGAGATAAGAATCCGATATCTCTGTTCAAACCAGGTCCCTCCATGGTTTTGAGCTTGGTCTATATGTCCATCCTGTATTTTTATAGTAGTGTCCAAAAAATGTATTTCTTGCATAGATTGGTTCATTGTTAGGTTGATGGTGGGGTGAAAGTCATTGAATGTCTGGTGGAAGGACACATGGACAACAGACCCTGGAAACCTTCCACCAGACATTCAATGACTTTCACCCCACCATCAACCTAACAATGAACCAATCTATGCAAGAAATACATTTTTTGGACACTACTATAAAAATACAGGATGGACATATAGACACCACCTTATACAGAAAACCAACTGACCGACAAACATATCTACATGCTTCTAGCTACCATCCCAAACATACCAAACAATCCATCGTATACAGCCAGGCCTTACGTTACAACCGCATCTGTTCCAACTCTACAGACAGAGAATCTCACCTAAGAGATCTACAGCAAACCTTTTTAGAACTAAAATATCCACCTGATGAAGTTAAACAACAGATCAACAGAGCCAGACAGATACCTAGAGAGAACCTGCTGCAAGACAGACCCAAAAAAGAAAATAACAGAACACCACTAGTCATCACATACAGCTCCCAAGCTAAAACAGTACAACGCATCATCAGAGATCTACAGCCTCTCCTGGACAATGACAGCTCCCTTTCTCAAGCTCTGGGAGGAAGACCTTTCATTGCCTACAGACAGCCACCCAATCTCAAACAACTCCTCACCCACAATAATACAACCACCAGACTTAACATGGACACTGGTACCAGAGCCTGCAATAAACCCAGATGCCAACTTTGCTGCCACATACACCCAGACAACACCATTACTGGCCCCAACAACATCCAACATACCATCTCAGGACTATTTAATTGCTCATCTTCTAACATTGTGTATGCCATCAAATGCCAACAGTGCCCTTCAGCTCTCTATATTGGACAAACAGGCCAAACCCTACGCCAAAGGATAAATGGACATAAATCTGACATCAGGAACCAGAAGACAGAAAAACCAGTAGGAGAACACTTCAATCTCCCAGGACATTCTATACAAGATCTCAAAGTAGCTGTCTTACTACAAAAGAATTTCAGAAATAGACTGGAAAGAGAAGTTGCTGAATTGCAACTTATCACCAAGCTCAAAACCATGGAGGGACCTGGTTTGAACAGAGATATCGGATTCTTATCTCATTATACATGATAAGCGATCTTCAGCCATCTCAACCCTTGCTTTTTCATGCAAAACCATTTGCAGTCGTTTGCGGTCATCAACAGCTATCAGTCAGTCAATCACCCATTTCCACCACCCTTCTGAGTGATCCCCCCTCCCCATCCCCACCCCTCCCCACCCCTTCTCTACATAAGTGCCTGGAAACTTCCATTTCACTGTATCTGAAGAAGTGTGCATGCACACGAAAGCTCATACCAAAATAAAAACTTAGTTGGTCTTTAAGGTGCTACTGAAGGAATTTTTTTTATTTTACTTCGATCCAGACCAACACGGCTACCTACCTGTAACAATTTTTACTGTCTACCAAGACCATTGATACATAAAATGAAGGCAATAATCAATGTACTGTACTATAAAATAATTAAGACAGTATTGTAGATGAAAAAAATTACTGTAACTTTTATTTTTCTTACCTAACTTTGGGGCTGGGTTCGGGACACAACCACGGAAGTGCTCCAATGCCTTCGCAAAGGCCCGGAGCGCCTTTCGGGAAGCCTGGAGCAACTTTGACCGTGGGACGCCGTGTGGCAGAAAAGCAAACTGCGCTGAGAGAAAGGAGCCTTTCCCCGACGCAAGTGCCCTGCGCTGCGGCCGCGTCTCATACAAGGCGGCTGAGAACAGCGCGGGAAACCCAGGGGGGTGGGTTCCATTCGGAAGCTCTTACCTCGCACGTAGAAAAGGGCTCCCAGTAGCAGCAGCAACAGCGGCTGTGGAGGAGGAGGCAGGCGGACGCCCCTGAGTCGCTTCATGGTGGAGACCCCTGCTGCAGCTCCCGCAGCCCCTGCACGACACAACCTCTCCCCTGCTTGGCGAGCGGCGATAAATTGAGTTCTTCCAAGTCATTTCACTGCACAGCGGCAACGGCGGCATCCACGGCTCTCCGTCCCTCTCTCTCTGCGGTGCCGGCCAGGCGACCTTCCGACTCCTCAGAGCGGCCGCCGCCACCACCAGGCGCCAGGACTGCCCGGGGTGTCTCGCGGTGCGTCTGGCTCTGGTTGGAGCGACGGCGGCTGCTTCTCTCGACCCTACGCCAACGTCTCTCTCCACCCCGCAGGAGCGCGACGGCGAAGGCCCGGCCTCACAGAGGGGTTGAGAGAAGCGAGGCCAGGCCTTCACCGTCGCTGCTGCTTCTCTTGACCCCGCGCCAACGTCTCTCTCCACCCCGCAGGAGGGTGACGGCGATGGCCCAGCCCCACTTCTCTCGACCCCTCCGCGAGGCTGTGTCGTGCAGGGGCTGCGAGAGCTGCAGCAGGGGTCTCCACCATGAAGCGGCTCGGGGGTGTCCGCCCGCCTCCTCCTCCGCAGCCGCTGCTGCTGGGAGCCCTTTTCTACGTGCGAGGTAAGAGCTTCCCCCCGGGTTTCCCGTGCTGTTCCCAGCCGCCTTGAATGAGACGCGGCCACAGCGCTAGGCAGTTGCAGCGGGGAAAGGCTCCTTTCTCTCCGCGCGCTTTGCTTTTCTGCCATGCGGCGTCCCGCGGTGAAAGTTGCTCCAGGCTTCCCGAAAGGCGCTCTGGGCCTCTGCGAAGGCATCAGAGCGCTTCCATGGCTGCGTCCCAGTCACGGACACTCCGATGCCTCTGCGGAGGCCTCCATAGGCCTCGGAAACCTCGGGTTACTTACTTCTGGGTTTCGATTGTTTGTAAACCGAAAGTTCCACTGTATCTGCAGCAGGTGGGTTTCTGTGCCTGTGGCCTTTGTTGCAGGGAGAAGATCTCTCTCTCTCTCTCTCTCTGTGTGTGTGTGTGTTACAGGTAGGTAGCTGTGTTGGTCTGACGTAGTCGAAACAAAGAATAAAAAAAAAATCCTTCCAGTAGCATCTTAGAGACCAACTAAGTTTGTCATTGGTATGAGCTTTCGTGGGCATGCACATCTGAAGAAGTGTGTATCTGAAGAAGTGTGCATGCACACGAAAGCTCATACCTATGACAAACTTAGTTGGTCTCTAAGGTGCTACTGGAAGGAATTTTTTTATAGTGTGTGTGTGTGTGCACCATTAGTGGATAATGGTAGCAAGAACATGCTAGGTTTGGTTCCAGGGCATTGCTGTGAGGGTGGATATTATGTTGGGAACGTACTAAGGCAAATGGCTAGCCTGCATCTTTTCTGGCATGCAATTAGCATAATTTGAATATCATTATAGTAAGCATGGCATGAAAATTTACATTTGGGTTTATTGTTCTTTTGGAATAAACAGATTTCCCACCAGCTGTAGTTTGGCATCTTCTCAAAATTAGATTCTGAAAACTCTTTGCCCTTGGGTGCCTACTGTTTTGAGTTTCTTGTAAGGCTGACTATGTTTTGCAGCAATATCTGAAGTGAATGGGACACTGGGGAAAAATATGGTCAAGTTCTGTTCTGGAGACTTCAAACCTGAATCCGTTCCACCAGGCACCAAACACCTGGACCCTCTTCTGACTAAGGCATCAACATCTCCTCCAGCTCAGGTTCCAGCCAAAGGATTAGACGGTATGTTTCCATACGACCACACGCCTTTCCCTAAGGAATCAGATTATCCTGCATAGTCCAGCAGGAGCCTCTGACAGGCACCGATTCACGTGACTAGATGTCTCAGCCAGGCACCTGTCCTAGTTTCAGGAAGGCATGGAAATTGAAAGCTTGTAACCTCAGGGCTGTTTGCTGGGTCAAGAGAGCATAACTGCATCTTGCAACCTGGGCTGTGGGCCACCACAGCTCACTTTTACCGACACAGAAGCCCTTCTGCTTATTGTTCTGCTCTGGGTTTTTTGTGTGTGGTTTTTTTTCAGAACAGCTGCCTCGGAGGCAAGTAGTTTGCCAAGGTAGATAGAAATAACATACAAAAGCTGAATGTCTCACTCATGCTCCACTTCTGAATTTTCTTCCTAGATCGGCTGTTCTACATCTACACCTCTGGCACAACTGGAATGCCCAAGGCTGCCATTGTGGTGCATAGCAGGTGAGGGGCATCAACATGACTTTCCTGGGAACTTAGTCTGCCAATATTCAGTATAGTGTTTAATTTGTGATTATTATTATTTTAATATGTACACAAATATCCAAGAAGACAGTAGGTTGCCAGACACTTGTCTTTACAGCTGTCTTCTTGGAAGAAGGTATACCGTTTCCTTCCTGTCTTTGAATTATTGAGAGGAGGCAGCAGGAGCAATGAAATTCAGGAGCTTGTGGTGTGTGTTGCATCTCCTCCTCACCTCCCATTTTATACATCGTCACCCCTAGGATAGTGACCCTGTACCTAATCACATATACAAATTTAGAAAGCTATGTTATATCAAGCCGAACCATTGGTTTGATTATGGCCTACAGTTTCCTTCGCAGAGAAAAAGTAAGAAACCCCAAGGGCCAGGTGGAAATGAATTCTATAATAATATAAAACACTGAGAGTGTTATCTATGGAAACAGGGCTACCTAAGAGAATTTGATTTCTCCTCTTGTATAGTGTGTGTGTGCACGCACGCACAAATGGCTGGGGCTATTTGGGGTCTTTTGGATAGAAATCATGCAGGAGCCTTCATCATGGGGTTAGTACCTTCTGCAACTTTTTTCTGAGATGTACCTGTGAACAAGAAATAGGATCCTGATAATAGTCTCCTTTGTTACATTGCCTGCATGTTCCTCTGTTGGTCTGCTTATGTGAGCTGAAATTGTCCTTATATATTGCAAAATACATGTTTTTACCAAATACTTGCTTTCTTCTTGCTGCTGCTAGATAGAATTAAGTGGCCTAAATTCATACATGCTTTTTGTTTCCTTGTAGGTATTACCGCATAGCAGCTTTTGGTTATTATGCCTACAGAATGACCCCCAATGATATAATCTATAACTGTCTACCACTGTATCACTCAGCAGGTAGGCCATAGTTGCTGCTGCTTGTTTTAGTTATGGAGGCTTGCTCTGGCATTGTTGAAAGATGATGCTTTCCTCCCGGTTCATGGCAAACCCGCCATGCTGACAACCTTTCTCTCTTTCTCTTAGGGAATATCATGGGTGCTGGCCAGTGTGTGATCCATGGCCTGACTGTAGTGATTAGGAAGAAATTTTCTGCCAGTCGCTTCTGGGATGACTGTGTGAAATACAAGTGCACAGTAAGGAGAGCCCCAAACTCTGCTTGTAGGCACCACAGTTTGTAGGAGGTGGGAGCAAATGCATTTGTGGGGAGGGTCTGCTTGGAAAGAAAGCTCCAGTAGAAAAGGTTAACAGGAATGAAATCAGAAATTACCTTGAGGTAAATGGGGTACTCCAAATGATATGTGTGCACTAGTTCCTTGCAAATCCCTGTTTCAGCTGGATTTATAAGATCCCAAAGCTGTTTCAGTCACTGAAGGGCAATTGGTATTGGCACATTAAACATCGTGGATGTTCCTGTCAGTGTATTGAAAAAATATAGCAAAGGTTCTGACCTCCTTTGCCTGCTTTGCCTGGTCCTCGGACCCTAGCCGGCACAAAAGACTCCACAAAAAGAGTGTCCTTGCAGAGTATTTTCTGCTTTTATTCTTAAAAGTCTTTAACTGCAAAACGACTAACTGTACAGACATCAACACCACCAGCTTTCTCTAACCAACCCACCAGCTAAGCACCACTAACATTGAGCGCTCTATATATGCAGTACAATTAGGAGAAAGGTTGCATGAGTCATCGTAGGCCGCTGACATGCTGACTTAGTTCTTTTCGCATTAAAGAAACAGCAGCCTATTTTTAGCCGTGACACGCCTTCTGTTTCTTTAAATGCAAAAACCCCAACAGAAAACAAAACATACATACACTATATACATAAACCCAGTTTTGTCATCAATTCATTATGACATGTTGCTGGCAAAGGCAACAAATCAGCAATATTGTGATTGACAATACTCCAGTTTGATTAACCCATTCTGTACACAATCTCTAACATTTGCATGACGGATGGCAATATGCTTTCATTATTTCCGAGCCCGCTAATGCAATGCATGATTGACTATCTTCATATACTTGGATAGGCAAATCTACTTTACAATCTAGATCTTTTAGTATCTGTATAAACCATACAATTTCATTGCATGCTAGCGACAGGCTCCCATATTCTGCGTCACAGGATGAGGTCACAGCAAATCCTTGTTTCTTTGACCGCCATCCAATTATGGAATTGGCAAACATTACAACCATTCCACTTGTAGATTTTCTGGTAGTTACGCAGCTCCCCCATTCTGCATCAACAAATACTTCTAGCCTCTCATCTTGTGTACTAGATATCTTTAAACATACACTTTATGTCCCCTTTAGATATCAGATAAGCCTTTTCAAAGCACACCAGTTGACAGTACTGGGTTTAGATACACGTTGGCTCAGAACATTTGTAGCACATGCAATGTCTGGCCTTGACCACTGGCTTAAATACAACAGTGATCCTATTTTTGAGTGATACAACTCAGGCTGATCAAATTCATCACACACTATCTTCATGAAATCTGGTATCATGGGATTCTGATCTGGCTTGCAGTTTTCCATGCCAAACTGTTCTATCAGATGATTAATTTTCTCTTTCTGGCTCAATAGGAAACTTCCATCAGCTTCTCGCCTTCTACTCCCAAGTAATTGCTTACAGGCCCCAAGGCTTTAAGCTTAAACTTCTTTTCCAGCTGACTAGTGAGCTTCTGGATTTCATCTGTGGAACTCCCTGCTACAAGCAAATCATCTATGAAGACTAAGAGCATTAAATATTTGTTGCCTGGATCAGCCACACTCTTTTTAAAACCTAGTTTTACAAGGGCTTCATTTAAACACTGGTTCCAACACCTTCCACTTTGTTTGAGACCAGAGACAGCCTTTTTCAAATGCCAGACTGCACCATTCCTCTCTTCAAAACCTGGGGGTTGTCTCATTAACGCTTCATGGTCTAAATTTGCATGCAGATATGCAGCATCAACATCAAAATGGTGCACTGTTAGTTATCGTACAGCAGCAATGGAAAGCATTAGATGAAAAGTTTCACTCTTTACAGTGGGAGAAAACACTTCATCGTAACTCTCCCCTTTAATCTGAGTGAATCCTCTTGCTACTAATCTGGCTCTGAAACGTGGCTCCCCCAATGCAAGGGTTTTTCTTTTGTAGACCCACTTGCATGATACCACTCTGCCACCAGGTGACGGCTTTATGACCTCAAACACTTCGTTACATTTAAAGGAATCCATTTCTTTCATAGCTTGTTGCCACAAAGCACGTTCCCCAGGGGGTAAGTCTAAGACTTCATCATAACTTTGTGGCTCTGCACAATTCACATTAAATACTCTCACTCCTCCTAGGGTCAAACGCTGAGGAGGTACACCCTTGTTTGAACGCTGAGAGCGTCTAGGCAAAACTACTTCTTCCTGCTCACTTATCTCTGGCTCTTCTTCCTCTACCTCTGGAGAAGAAGTACCATCTTTGCCACATCTTTTGGGGAAATCTGTGCCTCCTCCTCCTCCTGATCTTGTGTTGCCAATGGCTTACTTGCAGGGGCAGTAGGCAATCTGGGTTTGCGTGGATTGTGGTCCACCTGTCCTGATCAGCGAAGTCTGTGCTTTGTGACAGAACCACGTATCCTGGGCGTAAATTGAAACGCTACCCTTTGCCATAGGACTGCTATCCCACAAAACACAGTCTCTATGCTCTAGCGCCCCCTTTTTGCTGCTGAGCTTTGGGGATATTTACATGTGCCCATATGGAGCATCATCCACTCTGGTTCTTTCCCAAACAACACACAATAAGGAATATTCTTTATAGAGCTAGACCAGGTTCTATTGATCAGGAAGTTTTCTGTGAGAAAAGCCTCACCCCACAGCCTATGGTTGTGACCTAATCCTGCATCCACTAGCAGGCAGTCCTTTACTGACTGTATTACAGCCCCACATCTCTCACACAGACCATTTTCTGCAGGACTATAAGGGTTAGTTAAACAATGAGTGATCCCCTTACGTCGCAACCATGCCCCAAACTGTTTATTCAAAAATTCCCCGCCTCTATCTGTTTGCAACTGCACAACAGAGCGATTAAAGAGCCTTTCAGCTTGGGCAACCCATTCTCTGAACATGGGGAAACATTCTGACTTCTGTTTTAGCAAAAACAGCCAACTAAAACGTGATTTATCATCTATTACCAGAAAAGCATATATGGCGCCCCCTTCAGTCTTCTGTGGAAAAGGGCCTATCACGTCACAATGGAGAAGTTCTAAAACCTCTTTAGATACTCTGTCACTTTTAGAAGCCACAGGCTTTCTCTTAGATTTGGCCATTTTACATACATTGCAATCTAGGAAACAGTTACAGCTATTTACTTTTAGGTTCTTGCACACCACTTGCAACTCTGAAAGCACACGGAAATTTGCATGACCCAGTTTCCTATGTAGTTCATGTATACACCCCTTATGAACTGGCAAATTCTCTTGAACCACCTGTGCTGCTTTAACAAGCTTATTTTGCATTACATACAGCCCATTTTCTATCTTTGCATGGCCACATACCTGAGTTCCATTTTTTATCAGACAATCATCCTGCGTGAACTTAACACTATACCCTGCTTTAATCAAACAGCTTAAAGACAGTAAACAATAGTCCAAACTGCTGACAGAGTCTCTGGTAAAGTAGTGTTCAAGCACTGCAGGAAACATGTTCCCTGGCCATCAATCTTGCTTCTATGATCATCAGCAAGATAGATCGAGTATTTCCCATTGACTGGCTTCCCCAGGGTCCTAAACTCCTTCCGATTGTTGCAGATAATCCTGCTGCTGCCAGAGTCCATCAACCACGTTCCTCGAGGTATCTTCCTCTCCTCTCGAGAAAATGCAGAAACAAACTGAGCAGAACACGTGTTCTTCTTCCCTGAAGAGAACCCCTTCTGCTTACCTTTCTGTGTCGATTGCTGTCTCTGCTCCACATTGTCTCCTGGAAGTCTTGCCCTGCATTGACGCTGGAGATGTCCGGGTTGGTTGCATCTATAGCATCTCCTCACTGCCATGGCCAAGTCCAAATCTTGGCTTTGCTCCTTTGGCAGATTCTGCTGCTGGCCCCCTCGGCTGTAACTCCTCCGCTCTTGGAGTTCAGCCTCTCTATCTGACCTTCTTTCTGCTTCCTCGGTCAATCTTCCAACCACATACTCAAGGGTCAGATCTCGGGGACGCATACTCTCCATGCTGTTAATCACAGGCATCCAGCTATCAGGCAAACTCGAAAGAATAATGTATGTTTGGTCAGTTTCATCATAACGCTTACCTCTCTGCTGTAGTTGAAGAAACAGAGATTTCAGCGTTTGAAGATGAGTTGCCAAACTCTCACCTTCTTTCATGACAGTCCTGAACAGCCTTCTGGTCAGAGAAATTATGGTTCCAGCAGTTTCTCTGACATGCACTGCCCTTAATTAATTCCAGCACTCAAACGCTGTGCTGGCATTTGCAACATGCAGTAACTGGGAGTTGCTCAAATACAGCATAAGTTGGGTACGAGCCCTTACATCCAGCAGTTTTTTTATCAGCAGGGTCCCATCTTGAAACCTCAGTCTCAACACAGTCCCATAGTCCATCTCTCCTTAGCAACTGCTGCATTCTTATCGACCAACTCAGTCAGTTGCTTTCTAAGAGAGGTTCAAAAGGAATGCCTCCCCCAATATTTACAACTTGGGAAGACTGGAAACCTGCCATCTCTGCTGGTGCTTGCTGAGCCCCTTCTGTAGGGCCTCCAGCAATCTCTCCTGACTGTCTCTTTAGAGTTTGACTGGATGGTCCTGGCTGGCACTCACCGGCTTCTAGCTGCTGCCTCTGTTGACCCTCAGGTTCCACCTGGCTCTGCAACCAATGTAGCCGCTCTGTGAGTCGCCTGCTGCAGTCCTTTAGCGAGTCAAGCTGTTCCAGTAGCCAACTGGGTGTCTCCCTGTCCTCCAGCCTTGCTGCAGTTACAGCTTGTCACCAACTGCTCCAACGCACAGCCACTGGCTCAATGCACCACCAAGACTCACCAGCTCCCTGCTGAGATGCTGTTGGTCGTCTTGCACTCTGCACATGCTCAGAAACACTGGGCAAACACCACAAAAAGAGTGTCCTTGCAGAGTATTTTATGCTTTTGTTCTTAAAAGTCTTTAACTGCAAAACAGCTAACTGTACAGACATCAACACCACCAGCTTTCTCTAACCAACCCACCAGCTAAACACCACTAATATTGACCGCTCTATATACTGTATGCAGTACAATTAGGAGAAAGGTTGCATGAGTCATTGTAGGCCGCTGACATGCTGACTTAGTTCTTTAAGCATTAAAGAAACAGCGGCCAATTTTTAGCCGTGACAGTTCCTGTGATCCAGAGTACTTGGGTTCTCCTGAGCAGAAATAATTAGGAAAGGTTCCTGTTCAAATATTCTGATCCGTACCCACCCTAAACCTTTGCAGGTGCCTGTTGGATAGCTAAAGCTAGTTTTTCTTGCCAAGAAACGCCCATGGACAGGCAGGAGTCATTTAAACCCTGGTGGAAGTAGGTGCTAAAGTGAATTAGTTATACACCCAAGTCATGATAAGGCTGTGGTGGAAAGTCCACCTATCCTCCTCCTGCATCTCAATGGATTAAGTCCTGTGGTTCAGAACTCTGTGTCTCACTCTCCCACTCCTCATGGCACTTGGGGATCTACTACCTGAGGCAGCCACTTCACTTTGCCTCATGAATAACCTCTGAATAGAGATGGACAGTCTTTTATCCCTTTATTGGAGGTGCCAATGAATTAAGTCAAATACATAGCTGCTTGCCCTTGTCTTCCAGTACTGCACTTGACGCCAGTGCCTGGCTAGCAACTTCATGTGCTCCTTGGTTTCAGAATTTCCTTGCAAAGGAAGATGCCAGCAGGGAATCCCTTGACCATTTGCCCTCCCATTCCAGATACAGTGGTACCTCCGGTTGCAGACGGGATCCGTTCTGGAGGTCTGGCCGGATCCTGAGGTTTTCGCAACCGGAGAGACTGCTTCTGCACATGCGGCAAAAACCCGGAAATACATCTTCCGGGTTTGCCGCTTATGTATCCCGAAGTAAGTTTATGTAACTGGAGGGATATGTAAGCGGAGGTACGGCTGTATCTTGGTTAACACGGAGAGGCTTACAGAGGAAGAAAGCAAATCCCAGTTCTAACACTCTTGCTGCTGGCAGTGTCTTGTGTGACACTCATCAAGGAAAGCGCGGGATTGATTTTTCCTCTCCCCTGTTGCATTTGGAGACTTGATCAAGAACTGATTCTTTAAGTTGACCTCATCTAGCATTTCCCTGTAGTGCTAGGCTTCACTACTTTTTTGAAGGATCAGACTAAAGCTACAGTACTGTGTGTATTTATTGATTTATAAAAAAGTATTTGTAGACTGTCCCACCATATAGAATTCCAAGGTCACCACCAGGCATAACACTGGACCGGGTGAAATGTCTGACTTCCTTGTAGTGTTGTGTCAGAATTGTGTCTGAGCAATAGGTAACTTACGTGGCTATTTCCAAGACAATCTTGCATTATATGGTTGCATTACTGTGGATTTGGTTTGAATGTGCCCTTGCATGTGAACATGTAGCAACACTTCTGCTTCCTCCTCTGATTCTCTTATTTTTACTGTAGGCCAAGTGGTTAGAATAACTTTACTAAATCTTACTAGTCAATCACATTTTCATTAATAGATCTTATATTCATATGAATTAAAATATTGCTCTGAAGACATGTATCTTAGATGATCTTACATGGATGTCTTGCAGCAGGACCTGCTCAGAAGAGTCATTTGTTCATGTGTGAGAGAAGAAGGGGAATGCCTTGTATTCTTAGAAAGAGCAGCAACCCATGGTTTGTAAATGCCATGGCACCTTTCTAAATAATAAAAATAGAATAAAATACAGAATCAAAATAAGTAAAAACAACAACAGCAAAACAATACTCCCACAGAGACATTTAAACGGTTGTAGGAAACTAATCAGCCAAAGGCCTGGTTGCAGAAGAGTGTTTTTGCCTGGCACCTAAAAATATATAAGGAAGGGGCCAGGCAAACCTCCCTGGGGCCACTTTGGAGGAGACCAGCTCTTGTGTTGCCGCCCTCTGGACCTCTTGTGGAGGAGGAGGCGCATGAAGAAGGGCCTCAGATGATGAACGCAGAGTCTGGGGTGGCTTATATGAAAGCTAATCAATTAAAGCTTTCAGTCATTCAACCATGCAGTATTTTCTGGACGAATGGACTCATAATACATTTTCCCTCATACTTAAAGTAGTAAAAATATTTTTTATATACAGATCAACTTGTGCCCATTTTCTCCTGAAATCAGAAAAAACATATATCCTTCCTCTTTCTCTTCAAAAGTTCTGGAAATGTTGCATTTTGACCTAATTTTCTAAAGGGTTGAGTAATCTTTCCAATCTAGTCTGTCTTGTTCTTAGATTATCCAGTATATTGGGGAGATCTGCAGGTATCTGCTGAACCAGCCGGTGCGGGAGGCAGAGAAACACCACCAAGTGCGCCTGGCAATAGGAAATGGTTTGAGGCCTACCATCTGGGAAGACTTCACCCAACGCTTCCAAATTAAACAGATTGGGGAATTTTATGGGGCCACAGAGTGTAACTGTAGCATTGCTAATTTGGATGGAAAGGTATGTTAAAGGGCTGCCATGGCAATATATATATGGGAGGTGTCTGTAATTTAGGCTGTTTTGGGGGGCTATGCCTGTCCAGACTGGCTTACAGTCATAAAACAACAAAATAGAAATGGTAATATGGGGGGGGGGGGGGACACACCAATCTCCTCAAAAGAATAACCAGGTCAGGAAAACATAATTCTACATAGCCACAGTCTAATTAAAGTCACTCCTAGAAAGCCAATTGAAAGAGAGATTTTCAAGGCCTTCTGAGATCCATGCAGGATGCAGACTCATTGAGGCATCTATGTGTGATATATATTGGTTTGTGTTAATCCACCTGAACAACAATTCTTACTCATGCAGGATGGGAGTGGGCAACATGCAGCCCTTGGCCTAATGTCAAGTGGGGGTCGGGGTGGAGGGAGAGAAGGAAGTTGTGAATAGAAAAATGGAGGGTGGGGAATGCAAGATGGAGGAAGTGATGGAAGGATTAATTGCCTTCCCAATTAAAAAAAGTGCAAGTAGATAAATAAATAGGTGCTGCTCCGGCAGGATGGTCAACCGGCATTTCCGTGCGCTGCTCTGGTTTTGCCAGAAGCAGCTCAGTCATGCTGGCCACATGACCCGGAAAAACTGTCTGCGGACAAACGTTGGCTCCCTTGGCCAGTAAAACGAGATGAGCACTGTAACCCCAGAGTCATCTGCAACTGGACTTAACTGTCAGGGGTCCTTTACCTTTACCTTTTTAATGTCACAGTGCATCCCAATTCCCTAAGAGGACTGTTCCTCCTCGGGGTTCCTGCCAGCCCAGAACAGGAGGTTGGGTAAAGTAGAAGCTTCGGGATTGGGGGAAGGACACTTTCTGAGGCACTAAAGATATTGCTTGAACCTGAACATTTTACTACCGTATGTAAAGTGTGTATTCTAGCAGTGGAGGTCCTCAGAAGGGGAAAAGGGAAATAAACCATTTTCCTTCCTGAAACGTTCCTGTATAAGGCAAGGAGACTATCAATTTAAAAGCAAACAAACTGGTGGGACATATCTCCCTCTTCCCCACATCCCTAGCAATACCCCATTCCAGGATACTTGCTATAGCAAGCATAGGCAAACTCTGGCCCTCCAGATGTTTTGAGACTACAATTCCCATCATCCCTGACCACTGGTCCTGTTAGCTAGGGATGATGGGAATTGTAGTTCCAAAACATCTGGAGGGCCGGAGTTTGCCTATGCCTGTGCTATAGTATAGTGGGGTTGAGCAGGTCCTCCTCTCCTGTTTCTCCTTTTGTTTCTCTTCTCCTCAGCTGATGATGCTTCAGGGACCTGTGTACACTGGAAGCTCTCTGGCTCTTCCTTGCTGGTTAATCATGGCAAATGACTCAGGGGAGCCCACATCATCTTTTAAACTTTGCTTTATCTTTTGTCAGGTTGGTGCCTGTGGCTTCAACAGCCGGATTTTGCCAAATGTGTATCCTATTCGCTTGGTAAAAGTAAATGAGGATACCATGGAATTGATAAGGAAAGAGAATGGACTATGCATCACCTGCCGCCCAGGTAAATGTCACTGTGATTGCCATATGATATTGCTGTGTGTTAGGAGCATCACCTCCCAGGGCTGATTGTGGGGAGGATCGTGGACAGACACTTCTAGGGAAAGGTTGCAAAATGGCCAGAAGCAGAGTAGACCTCAAGTGTCGGGTGATGGAGTCCATGGTCTTGGGAAAGGCTTCACTGCCACTAATCTAAATATGCTTGTAAGACACACTGAATACCTAAAAGGTGAAAGGGTGGGATATAAATTAGTTGAATAAATAGAAATGCAGAGGAAGGGAAGGGAGGGAGGGAGGAGCATAGAACCTTGGAACAGAGCAACAGGCTGAAAAGTTAGCTGGTGGCAGTTGGAAGGGGAAGAAGAAGTTAAAGAGGAACGTAAGAGGACGAAGAGAGGGAAAGAAAAGGGTAGGTAAAAATATATCCATACAAGAAAGGTAAACATGGACACACAGTGGGGTAGCGGAACCTGGGACTCTCCAGAAGTTGCTGGCCTACAGCTTTAATCATCCTGGCCATGCTAGGTAGGGATGATGGGAATTGGAGTGTAACAACATCTGGAGGGCCATAGCTTGGCTACTCCTGATGTAAAGCAGCAGAGTTGAAAGGTTCAAATGAACCTTTTAGGACAGGGATTGGCAGCCATCCAAAAAAGGGATAGGCAACTGATGATTATTTCCATGTACATAACTGTCACAGTGGCCGGAGTGGACTACTTCAGAGTAACGACGCTACGCAGCTCTGCATTTTATTCTTTTATTGGTGCTGCGTATTTACAGTGCTCAAGTCATTGCTATTTACACGGAGCGATGTTGTCAGTCGGTTTCAGAACCTCCTAATGGCTTTTGGCGCGTCTTTCTCCAACACAAAAGCTTTGGCAGACCCATCCTCTTGCCCCTCCTCTTCCTGCGTAATTCTGGAGTTGGGGGGATGGGTCTTCCCCCCTTACTTGCCCCTTCCTGTCCCACCTGGGACCCTGGCTCCTCTACCCTGCCTGAGCCTCGGACACGACTTCCTGCTTCCCCACTGGAATCGGAACTCTCCCTGCTTTCCCCTTTGCTCGGGGACGGGCTTGAACTCAGGAGGGGAGGGACTTCGCGATATCCCCTGTCCCTCACATCCACCCCCCTCCCAAGCTCTCCTTCACCCCTCCCCAGGCCCCCCCCATGTGTCGGTGACGACTGGAAGCCTAAAAACTCGGTGCTCTCCGAGCCCGTTGGTGTGAACACCTCCCCCCAGTCCTGCGAGCCCCCCCCTTCCGCCTGGGGGGACGGGAATCCCAAAAGGTCCGTGGCGTCAGAGCTGGTGGGGGTAAAAATGTTTTGCCAATCTGCTCCTTCCTCTGACTGGGTGGATCTTGGCGACACCCATACCTCATCCTCTGGTTCCTCAAACTCCGCTTCCCAGCGCCATGGTGAGCTGTTCTCCCGTGCCTCCTCCTCCTCCCCCTCCCTTTCCATGTGCCAGGGCTTGGGTCTGTGGGGAAAGAGGGCGTGAAATTCTTCCACCAAGAATTCCTCCTGTATCTGAGTGGCGGGAACCCATTCATTCTGGGACGGTGGAGCATCCTCCCATGCCATGAGGTACTCCAGGCCCCCCACCCCCCACCTTGAATCCAGGATGGCCGTGGCCTCATTGAGTTGCTCCCTGCTTTCCCTCTCCCCCCCTTCCTCGGGGGTTTGTTCGCTGTCTCGGAGCCTGCTGCTTTCCCTGTACGGCGACAGCAGCGATCTATGAAACACTGGATGCACCCTCATGTCCTCTGGCAGTGCCAGCCTGTATGCCACCGGGTTGACCTGTTGCGTGACCGTGAAGGGGCCCAGCCATTTGGGTGCCAGCTTTTTGCACCTCCCTCTGGTGGGAAGGCCCTCCGAGGACAACCACACCTTGTCCCCCACCCTGATGACCTCCCCTTGTCGCCTGTGGCGATCTGCCCCCTTTTTGTACGCTTCCTTGGCCCTCTCCAAGTGTTCTCTGAGCTGCTGGTGCACCGTCTCCAGTTCCTCTGCCCAATCCTCAGCCTGTGGGCCCTCCTCCTCCTCCTCCCTCTCCCTCTCTGGGAAAGATCTGAGGTCGCGCCCGTAATTGGCCTTAAAGGGCGACACCCCTGTGGAGACGTGCACTGCATTGTTGTAGGCAAATTCTGCTAGTGGCAAGCGATCCACCCAGTCCGTTTGCCGCTGGCTGACGTAGCATCTCAGGTACTGCTGCAGAATGGCGTTGACCCTCTCCGCTTGTCCGTTGGTCTGCGGGTGTCTAGCCGTCGACAAGCTGACCTCCACCTGCAGGAGGTTCATGAGCCGCCGCCAGAACCTGGAAACAAATTGGCGGCCACGATCCGAAATAACCCTTAAAGGTAATCCATGCAGTCTGAAAATGTGATCAACAAACAGTTTGGCTGTCTCTTCTGCCGAGACTGCCCTGGCACACGGTATAAAGTGACACATTTTGGACATGAGGTCCACCACCACCAACACTGCAGTCTTACCCCTGGACGAAGGCAGATCTGTGATGAAGTCCATGGACACCACTTCCCACGGCCTGTGTGGTGTGGCTAAGGGCTCCAGCAACCCTGGTGGCGCTGCTCTGACCACCTTCGCCCGCTGGCAGGTGGTACAGCCCCTTACATAGTCTCGAACATCTTCCCTCACCCCTGGCCACCAGAAGTGTCTCATGACTAGGTGAGTGGTCTTGTCCCTTCCAAAATGCCCCGCTGTAGGGTTGTCGTGCATCTGCTTGAGGACCGTACGTCGAAGCTGGGTGGTGGGTAGGTACAGCGCACCCTTGTAGAAAAGCAGCCCTCTGCGTTCTGCAAAGTCTTTTGCCTGCTCCCTCCCCCCTCTCAGTTCTCTGAAGATGCGGTTGGCAAATTCATCCGCTGCCGTCAGTGCTGTGAGTTCTGCCTCGCTCACCACTGCTGCTCCGCAGGACCATGCCGACGGGGGGAAAATGTGCCTTGGGGCTGGTGGCGCCTCCTCCTCCATGTACTCTGGCTTGCGGGAGAGGGCATCCGCCCTGACATTCTGCTCTCCTGGGATGTAGTGTATGGAGAAGTTGAAGTTCGAGAAGAACTCCGCCCACCGTATCTGCCGCTGGTTGAGCACCCTGGCTGTTCTCCAGAACTCCAGGTTCTTGTGGTCTGTGCACACCTGGATGGGGTGCTTGGCGCCCACCAGGAAGTGTCTCCAGTGCTGGAACGCCGCGTGGATCGCAAGAAGTTCCCGATCAAAAACTGTGTAGTTTCGCTCGGGCTGGGTCAACTTCCTGGAGAAGAAGGCACAGGGTCTCCACTCTCTGTTGGCGTCCAGTTGCAACAAAATGGCGCCCACAGCCTTATCAGAAGCATCTGTTTCAATGCGTAGGGGCGCGTCCTGAACCACGTGGAACAGGTTCTGGTCTGAGGCGAACACCCTCTTGAGGCTTTCGAACGCTGCTTGCGCCTCTGGTGTCCACCTGAACTTCTGCTTGCCTCTCAGGCAGTCAGTGATGGGAGCCGTAACTCGAGAGAAGTTCTTGATGAACTTCCTGTAGAAGTTGGCAAAGCCTAGTAGGCGTTGGGCATCTTTGCGCGTCCTGGGGCTGTGCCAGTCCAGGATGGTCTGCACCTTGTCCTTGTCCATTGCCAGCCCCTTGTCTGACAGCTTGTAGCCCAGGAAGTCCACCTCCTTGGTGTGAAACTTGCACTTCTCCAGCTTCACATACAGGTGGTTCTCCTTCAGGCGCTGTAACACTTCCCTGACGTCCTTCACGTGCTGCACTGGGTCGTTGGAGTAAATAAGGATGTCATCCAGAAAGACCAAGCATTTCCTGAAGAGTAGGGACCCCAGGACGTGGTGCATGAAGGCCTGGAAGCATGCTGAGCCCCCTTGCAACCCGAAGGGCATCACCAGATATTCAAAAGAGCCCAGAGGCGTGAACATCGTGGTTTTCCACTCATCGCCTTCCCGGATCCTGATCAAGTTGTACGCCCCCCTCAGGTCTAGCTTGGTGAAAATCTTGCCCCTGCGTGCCGCTGTCAGGAGATCATCCACTCTGGGCATGGGGAAAGCCACTGGCTCTGTCACCGAATTCAGCCGTCTAAAATCCACCACAAGGCGGCGCTGTTGCGTGTCTTTCTTGTCCACCCAGAAGACCGGGCTGCCCCCTGCTGCCTTGCTTTCTCTGCTGAACCCCCGCTTGAGGTTCTTGTCGATAAAAGCGCGCAGATCCTCCAGTTCCTGGTCTGACATGGCGTACAGCTTGGCTGGGGGTATAGTTGCCCCAGGCACCAGGTTGATCTGGCAGTCAAAAGGCCTGTGTGGGGGCAGGTGGTCGGACTCCGCTTCACTGAAGACCTCCTGCAGGTCCCAGTATGGTTTGGGTATCGCCTCACCCCCTTTGACGTGCATGGTGGCCACCGTGGCTATCGGAGGCCCCTCCCCTGGTTGGTGCTGCATGCAATGTTCCAGGCAAAAGTCCGATCCAAAAGTGATGCATCTCTGATGCCAACTTATGGAGGGGTCGTGGCGCGCCAGCCAGCTCATGCCCAAAACGATTGGGGGGTCTGAGATGGTGGTGACGTTGAATGCCAGTGTCTCTGAGTGCCTTCCAACCGTCATTCTCATGGGGGGGGTTTGATGAGTGATGGCCCCTCCCAGCAGCTCTCTGCCGTCAATGGTTGCCACGTGCAGAGGAAAATCCAGCTGCAGAAGCTGGATCTGGTGCTCTTCTGCAAAGTTCCTCGAGAAGAAGTTCGCTGACGCCCCACTGTCAATTAAGGCGAGGACTGTCAGGGGATAGCCATTAGGGAGCGTGAGCGTCACTTCTAGAACCACTCCTGCTCTGGGAGGGGTGGGCTGGCTCTGCTCCTCTCTGTGCGGGTGGGTGGGCTGGGGCTGTTGTCTGCTGACTGTGCCTGGCTGCCGCCCCTTGTCTCCTGCAGCCAGGCTTTCCCGTTTCCCTGCTGTGGTGCTGCGTCAGTGGGGGAGGGCACAACCGTTCCCGCCTTTCCTTGCCACTCCCTGCGATGTGGGCAGTCTCTGACGAGATGCTGGGGGGAGTTGCAGAGAAAGCAATTCCCACCCCTTCCCTCCTTGCGTCTTGGCGCCGCTGGGGTTTGAAAAGCCCGCGCGCGCGCGCTATCAATCTGCATGGGTTCCTGGTCCTGACTGGCCCCAGGCGTGGCTTGAAAGGGTTGTTGAGGGAGTGGCTTCTCCTGCGACCGTGGGAACCAAGCCCGCTTTGCGCGCGTTGCTTGCTTGTCGCTCCATCTGGATTCCTGCCTCACCCCCACCGCCAGAGCCGCTTTGCTCAGTTGATCCATATTACTGGGCTTTGGACCTCTCGAGAGCTCATCCTTCACCTCCTCATGCAACCCCAAGTAAAACGCCGCTTGCATTGGGGCAGACTCCAGATCCCACCCCAATCTGTGCACCAGCATGGTGAATTTCGCCCAATACGCGCGAACTGTCATATTTCCTTGGCGTAAATTATGAAGTTCCTCCTTAGTCTGGTCCATATGACTATCGGACGAATACATCGTTTTCAAACCTTCTAGAAATAGTTTGACATTCTTCATGCAAGGATTCCTTGTTGCAATTAACGGTCTTAGCCACTCCCTGGCCGCCCCTGTAAGGTGCTCCACAATAAACGCTACTCTGTGCTCATCATCAGGGAACTCATCGTGGTGCAGCTCAAGAGCATACACAATCTCAGTCTCAAAGCCCTGAAACTCCTTCGGGTCTCCATTGAACTTGCTTACTAGGGTCCCGGCTCTCCTTCCTGGCAGCACTTGGACTTGGGGTGCCCCTCCCGCCTTGTTTTTCTCTGCATCCAGCTTGTTTTGGAGGTCTACCGCCACCGCCCTTAAATGCTGCTCTTTTTCCTGGAGCTCTCTCACCTGTTCCGCAAGTTGTAGCCGGTCGTCCTGGACCTTCTTAGTCTCCTCTTTAGCTGCCTTCAATTCTCCCTGCGCCTGCAGCGACAGCTGTTGCAGTTCTAGCTGGGCTTGCTCAGCGATCTGCCGCCACTTCTCCGCCTCTGACACGCTCATCCCGGCAACTCCAAAGTAGCCCAAAAATGATTAGGAGGTTGCTGTCACAGTGGCCGGAGTGGACTACTTCAGAGTAACGACGCTACGCAGCTCTGCATTTTATTCTTTTATTGGTGCTGCGTATTTACAGTGCTCAAGTCATTGCTATTTACACGGAGCGATGTTGTCAGTCGGTTTCAGAACCTCCTAATGGCTTTTGGCGCGTCTTTCTCCAACACAAAAGCTTTGGCAGACCCATCCTCTTGCCCCTCCTCTTCCTGCGTAATTCTGGAGTTGGGGGGATGGGTCTTCCCCCCTTACTTGCCCCTTCCTGTCCCACCTGGGACCCTGGCTCCTCTACCCTGCCTGAGCCTCGGACACGACTTCCTGCTTCCCCACTGGAATCGGAACTCTCCCTGCTTTCCCCTTTGCTCGGGGACGGGCTTGAACTCAGGAGGGGAGGGACTTCGCGATATCCCCTGTCCCTCACAATAACCAATGGTGGTTTGAGGCTGAATTATTTATGGGTGTTCTGTTTGTTGTGATTGGCTAACTGGTCTAAATCTATTCTGAATTATTGATCTGGTTTGGGTGATCATAGAATCATAGAGTTGGAAGAGACCACAAGGGCCATCCAGTCCTACCCCCCCCCCAAGCAGGAAACACCATCAAAGCATTCTTGACATATGGCTGTCAAGCCTCCACTTTAAGACCTCCAAAGAAGGAGACTCCACCACACTTCTTGGTAGCATATTCCACTGTCGAACAGCTCTTACTGTCAGGAAGTTCTTCCTAATGTTTAGGTGGAATCTTCTTTCTTGTAGTTTGAATCCATTGCTCCGTGTCCGCTTCTCTGGAGCAGCAGAAAACAACCTTTCTCCCTCCTCTATATGACATCCTTTTATATATTTGAACATGGCTATCATATCACCCCTTAACCTTCTCTTCTCCAGGCTAAACATACCCAGCTCCCTAAGCCATTCCTCATAAGGCATTGTTTCCAAGCCTTTGACCATTTTGGTTGCCCTCTTCTGGACACATTCCAGCTTGTCAGTATCCTCCTTGAACTGTGGTGCCCAGAACTGGACACAGTACTCCAGGTGAGGTCTGACCAGAGCAGAATACAGGGGTACTATTACTTCCCTTGATCTAGACGCTATACTCCTCTTGATGCAGCCCAGAATTGCATTGGCTTTTTTAGCTGCTGCATCACACTGTTGACTCATGTCAAGTCTGTGGTCTACCAAGACTCCTAGATCCTTTTCACATGTACTGCTCTCAAGGCAGGTGTCACCCATCCTGTATTTGTGCCTTTCATTTTGTCTGCCCAAGTGTAGTACTTTACATTTCTCCTTGTTAAAATTCATCTTGTTTGCTTTGGCCCAGTTGTCTAATCTGTTAAGGTCATTTTCAAGTGTGATTTAACTCAGTTAAAAGTTCTTTAGATAGCCACCCTGGCTTCATTAGGCACCTTCCATGTTTCCGTCTCATTGGTATTGCCTGAAGTTGTGCTTTTAATATCTCCCTTTTAACAAACTCCCAACCATCAGTTTGTGGCTTAATAAGTCATGATATGCACAAGCTCTGTACACCTGTATGCAACTCCTTTGCAGCTAATTTGTTCTTCCCAGGTTGCTGAACAAATCAAGAAGACAGGGTGAACCGCAGCTCCCTGTTACATCTGAACTGGCAAAATATGGTCACTAGCTTCCAGAAAGCCAGAATCTGTAAGTCAACTAGCTTCAGATCCTGTTTGGAAGCTCTTAAGTTTGGGTCCATGGTACTTGTGTATATCCAGGCTTCTTAAGTGACAAATTGACTGTCCCAATAGGGCATTGTTCCTAATCATTAGATTTGAGTTGTTGCTAATTTGCTTTTGCTCTTGTCATAGTTACACCTGCTGTTAGTATGACTTCAAGTGCAGATTGGAGATTCTGTGGCACCTTAGATTACTAGGCCCATGTACTTATTGTGTAGTGAACTGAAACCACATATTCATTAGATGGAAGCTGGGCAAATGCAGGCTTCCTCAAGGGAACTGAATTGCTACCTCATGAACATATAAACTGGGCCTCTCCGACTGACTGCATTGCTACTGTCCCATGTACTGTCCTGAACTGATGTTGATTAACAGGACAACTCAATGTATGGTCCTATAATTGAAGCTAACCATGGAGCTGAACCATATGTGATTGTCACTTATGAAGAACAATTGTCTTTCTTCCCCTTTTCTTGGCCATCCTCCCTTCCCCAGTTGTTCACTCCCTGGCACCAAAGTTGATGCATGCACTTAGGTGATCCGCTTCTCTCTCTCTCTTGTGCTTCTCTTTAATGGTATCATCAGGTTGCATGATGGTATCACTGCAGCATGCATTAATTTTGTCAGGCACAAAGTGCACAAAATGGTGTAATGGTTAGAGTGTTAGACTATGACCTGGGAGACCAGGGTTTAAATCCCAACTCATTGGGTGCCTTGGCCCAGTCACCATCTCTTTAGCCTAACACACCTCACAGGGTTGTTGTGTGGATGAACTAGGGAAGAGGAGAACCAGGTAGCCCCCCCCCCTTGAGCTCCTTGGAGGAAAAGGTGGCATATAAATGTGATAAATAAATAATAAAATAGTTGGAATATCTGTAGAACAGACCTCCACAGGCTGCCGTCCTTTGCACACCTAACCTGGGAGTAGAGGCCCACTGACTTCATACATGAATAAGACTGGGCTACATGTCTCATTGAATGTCTGGTTTTATAGGGCTGTGAGCAAATCAAACTACTTTTCTTGGGATGTTGTGGCAGAAATGTGGAAATTTCAGATGCAAACAAATTCTATCCAGCTGCATTTCTAGTGGTTACTTTGGAATAATCTTTGCAGAAGTATCCTGATTTCTATTTTTTTCATCTGGAATTATTATTTTCAGGAGAACCAGGACTGCTTGTGGGTCGAATAAACCAGGAGGATCCTTTGCGTAGGTTTGATGGCTATGTCAATGAGAATGCGACCAACAAGAAGATTGCTTACAATGTCTTCCAGAAAGGGGACCAGGCTTACCTTTCAGGTACTCTTCAGGTCATCATCTTGTTCTTTGGTGGCGAGGGATATTTACAGTTGTGGCCTAGAAGATGGATCTTGCCCAGACCAAACACAGCAAACCCTGCCCTCAGTCACTCAACCTCTAAGGACAGGTTCAAATATTTTTTCCTTGGGAGCAGCCATATACTGGCAGCTGAGTGGAGGAAGGAACATCTGACTGAATTTCTATAGTTAAAAATACCACAGGTTCCCAGTAGTGACTCATGCGAGTGAGTGCCACTGCTCTCATGTGACTCGGCTTTAGGAAGCAGCACTTCCTAAGCATGGATGTGCAAGGTCAGACTGCTCTGTGTACCACATTTATCTAAAAGATGTGTCCCAGAATTGAGAAGACAGCTTAACAATAGTAGAACCTGGAAGTGCAATATAAGCTTAGACAAAAAAAGAAAAAAGACAAATGATCAGGGGGTGGACGCCTATGTGTTGCCTTCATTGCTTTTTCTGTGTCTTTGTTTCAATAGAGCACTGCTCCATGTGCAGGGGATTTCAAGTGGTTATGGTTCTTGTCCTCCTAAGTCTGGTTTGATTTTGTTACCTATTGTGATGGAATAGTTTTCCCATAGGGAATTCTTCATTCTTGCCCAGCCCCTGAGCCTTTATCTGCTTGTTTGCTCTTGAGTCATTCCATTAGTGGCTGGAGAACAACAACGTCACTTTACTTTGGTCATCTATTGCTGGATCGCCAATTTGTAGAGGCAGACACAACTAGGTTCATCATTAATTAACCAATCACAATTATTTCTAGCCAGTCTTGCAGGATACAAATCCTTCCAAGGCAATTTACCAGTAAAATAATTATTTAAAACTACAGCTAAGAAAGTCAACATGGAAAAGCATCAAGACCGTTCTCACAGGCATTTAGTGGTAGGCCAGGTCTGCATTGATGAGAAATGTATCCTCCAGATGTTGGGACCCCAACTTCCATCAGCCTGGCCAGCCTGGCCAGTTGGCAAGGTGGATGGGAGGAGCTGCAGTCCAACAATAACTGAAAGGCTGCAGATTTCTCATCCCTGCTGCAGAGGAAGGGAACAGTCACCTGGAACAGGAGCAGGCATGGGATGTCCTAGCCTCCTTCCCTTGCTGTTGTGGGACCCTTCCTCCAGGGCAATAGGTAGTAGATACCTAGTGATCCCCCCAAACAGGCAATTCTGCTGTTTGTTTGGGTATTGAGAGTGGTTTCTTTACTTCCAGGAGATGTACTAGTGATGGATGAACTTGGCTACATGTATTTCAAAGACCGGAGTGGGGACACATTCCGTTGGCGTGGGGAGAATGTCTCCACCACAGAGGTTGAAGGAATCCTGAGCCACATTCTCAGCAAGACAGATGTTGCTGTTTATGGAGTTGAGGTGCCAGGTAAATGGAACAATGCAATTGCAGGGAATGCAATTTGGACCAGCAAGTAGGCATTATTATTATTATTATTATTATTATTATTATTATTATTTCCCAGAATAGTTAGAAATCAGTATTTGTTTTTGAGAATGGGGTCCTGCAAGCAAGCTGATGAGAATGGAGAGTAAATCATACAGAAATAGGATTCACCTAGCCGAGAGACATTCACCACTAGAGACAAAGTCAATACAAAGGAGCAATCAGAGTGTAATCCTCTAAAACACCATCAGAATGTCTTTAGTGCAGTGATTTTCAGCCAATCTGCTGTGGCATCCTGGGGTGCCTTGGGCAACCCTGGCCTCTGTCCCTCTTTCCTTCCCTCCCTCCTCTGATCCCCTCTTGCATCTCTGGCTCCCAAAGGCTTGTATAGCTGTATGTTGCAGCAGCCCTGGTTACAAGCTCTGCAGGCAAATGATGCCTCTGGGGCTGGTCAGGGAGGCGGCCTCGGAGTAAGCAAGCAAGTGGGTAAGGGAGCCCAGCCAGCCAATCCGCCAGCCCTTGCTGTTGGGAATGGAGAGAGAAGTCCCAGGCCCTTGTGGGGCAGGGTGAGGAGACTTTGGAAACTGACAACAGAGAAACTGCCTGAACAGAGGTAATGCAGATAGAAGAGGACAATCTGCAGTGACCATTAAAATAATATGATGGCAAAGGTCTTCCTCTAGTTAAAGGAGAGGAAGACGTATAGACTGGGCTTATTTCCTTCTGCCAAAGGACTCCTCTTGGTTACTGTCAGTGGCATAGTCCAGATTTCTGGCATGGATTCTTGGGGCAGAACAAAACATCCTTTATGCTGAGTCACTGAATAATAACTGATGACCGAAATGAAAGGAGCAGAGTGAGGAGTTAATGTGAGCAAGAGGGCAGGAATTGTCTTTTGATTCAGAAAATCTACTGTTGTCTGATCCCCTAGGGGTCCTTTCAGTTATCTACACTAGTGGCCAAAATTGTGGAAACTTTTTGGAGAAAGTGTACGGTATTTCTGAGGTTTGTTGGCTCTAACACTACTTGTTTTTAGAGTAATACCACAAAATTATATATCAATAGAAAGATAATTTAATGAAGAATGTAATGCAACAATGTGTGTTCAGTTATCTGTATTCCATCAAAAGTTATCGGCAAATAACCAGAAAAAGGAGTGTTTAGAGGGCTAATTAGGTGTCATCTTGTTTTGGCAATAATGGCTCATAACACCACTTTTTCTTTGAGTAATACCATAAAATTATATATCAGTGGAAATATAATTTAATGAAGAACGGAATGCAATACCTTTTATGAAGGATTATTTATTACAACATAAATAAGGAGGACATTTGTCAATGTGTTATGTGATTGCTATCAAGTTGGTTGGGTTTTTTTTTGTTCTTTCATTTAGTGAACTTGTAAAACATAATAAAATTAAAGAAATGGCGTGAAGAGTTGACGGGTCAACCAGAAAGTGATGTAAAATAGTACTATTAAGTGAACAAGGCTACAGTTATGAAGAAATTAGAAGAAACTTAACCAAAAGTGGCATTTCTAAATTTTTGAAGAGGTATAAGGAGGCTTAGTCACTACAAAATCAGACTGGTAAAGGCAGGAAAAGGGGCACAAAGGCAAGTGATGATTGAAGAATGGAGAGACTGTGCCTGAATGACAGAAGAAAATCACCTGGGTGTATACAAGATGACATGGCGCAATATAATGTGAAGTTGAGTGCAAGGACTATTCGGCACAGACTGCAGGAATATGCTCTAAATGCAAGAATTCTAAGGAAAAAGCCATTGTTATCTCTCAAACAAAGGTTGAAAAGATTAAACTGGGCTAAAACCCATGTTAACTGGACAGTGGAGTGATGAGACCAAAATCTCCTTGCTTGAAAGTGACGGCATGAAATATGTGAAGAGGAAAATCGGAGAAGATTTACATCCCACTTGTATTACACTTACCGTGAAACACCCAGTTAGTGTTATGAGCTGGGGTTGTATGACAGCAAAACGTGTGGGCAGAATTTGCATTATTAATGGGAATGTAAATGCCCCAAAATGCATAGCTCAGACCTTAATCCATCAAAAATCTATGGAGCCAACTAAAGAAAGTTGTTAGTCAGAAGCAACCCAGCAATAAAACCCAATTAATAGAGGCAATAATTCAATCTTGGTTTCACATTATTACAGCTGCAGAACTAAAAAACTTGGTTCACTCCATGGGAAGGCTAAAGGTTGCCCAACTACGGTAAGTATTAACTGACATGGGGAGAATTTTTGTATATTTCATTTTTTTCTGTGTGTTTCATGTTTTTTCTTTATGATTGCTGTTGTAATAAATAATCCTTCATAAAAGTTATTGCATTCCATTCTTCATTAAATTATCTTTCCATTGATATATAATTTTGTGGTATTACTAAAAAAAAATAAAAATGGTGTTATGAGCCATCATTGCCAAAACAAGATGATACCTGATTGGCCCTCTAAACACTCCTTTTTCTGGTTATTTGCCCATAACCTTTGATAGAATACAGATAACTGAACAAACTTTGTTGCATTCCATTCTTCATTAAATTATCTTTCCATTGATATATAATTTTGTGGTATCACTCCGAAAACAAGTGGTGTTATGAGCCATCAAACCTTGGAAATACACTTTCTCCAAAAGGTTTCCACAATTTTGGCCACTAGTGTAGTTTATTATATTGTTTCTTCCACTGACTCGCAGCAATTAAAATTCACTACACAATGTTGATGCAGGGCAGAAAACTACATAATTGAAAATGAGACATGAGGATCTTCAAACTAAAATACTAGAGGTTAAATGAGGGAAGGGAGGAAGATGAGATTGACGCTGCCAGAACAATTTGTTGAGTTGGAGTTGGCCTTTTCCTCTGGTGTTCCTTTTGCAGAGAGGGGAGCAACTAGCAACAACTCCCTCTCCAGAGACAGATGCTAGAGCAGGCATGGCCAAACTTGGCCCTCCAGCTGTTTTGGGACTACAACTCCCATCATCCCTAGCTAACAGGACCAGTGGTCAGGGATGATGGGAACTGTAGTCCCAAAACAGCTGGAGGGCCAAATCTGGTCATGCCTGTCCTAGTCCTTCCCCAAGCTTCCTCTTTCATATCAATCCCAGAATGCATTGCCCAGGAACCAGCTGAGAAATACTGCATGGCGCAGTCAGAGGGCAAGTAACAGTTCTTTCCTATGGGAAGGCAGCAGGCAACATCTCTGGCTAGGCTGTTTTTTATCCTTTGCTGTGAAGTTATTCCTGGGAGGGAGGAATGAAACCTGATTTAAATTCCAGCTGTGGATTTTGCTAGGTTGGGGTCTAATTGCTCCTTTGCGGTGTCCTATTGTGTCCCTTCCTGTGTTTTTGGTTTTGATTTCAGGAGTAGAAGGCAAGGCAGGAATGGCAGCCATTGCTGATCCTGAAGCCAGGTTGGACCCTAACGTGCTGTACCTAGAGATGCAGAAAGTCCTGCCCCCTTATGCACGACCCATCTTCCTCCGGCTCTTGCCCCAGGTTGACACTACAGGTAATGACACATTCGCAGCAAGATCCTCTCTTGGCACCCAGCCCAGGTTGCCTATTTGCTGTCAGACTCTATGCTGCAATATTTGGTCTTGGTATATCAACCCAGTCACATGATCCTTACTTCCATTTCTCTGAGTAAAAGGTAAAGGTAAAGGGACCCCTGACCATTAGGTCCAGTCGTGACCGACTCTGGGCTGCGGCGCTCATCTCGCATTATTGGCCGAGGGAACCAGCGCACAGCTTCCGGGTCATGTGGCCAGCATGACTAAGCTGCTTCTGGCAAACCGAGCAGCGCACGGAAACGGCGTTTACCTTCCCACCGGAGCGGTACCTATTTATCTACTTGCATTTTGACGTGCTTTTGAACTGCTAGGTTGGCAGGAGCTGGGACCGAGCAACGAGAGCTCACCCCGTCGCAGGGATTCGAACCGCCAACCTTCTGATCAAGCCGTAGGCTCTGGTTTTACCCACAGCGCCACCCGCGTCCCCATTTCTCTGAGCAGGGCGAAGCAAAGTGGGAATTGCTTCTTCTCCAAAGGTTCTGGAAGCAGGTTGATTTGTTTTATAAGAACATTCTGGTGGTAAATCAACTCACTATGGGCATTCTCCCTCTCCAACCATTAGCCCTGTGTGGTTTGTACAGCTGCTTGAGATTGCTGAACTCCTGACCATCAAGCACAGTAACTGTGGAGAGTGGTGGTGGAAATTCACTCACATTCTCTTCATGAAGCAGCTGAGCTAACCCCAGAGAATTCTCTCTCTCTTTTTTGGAGAGCAACAGGATGTGTTCTAAGCAAGTTTCTTCAAACAGCTCAGATTAACAAGTAGGCTGTTGGTCAAGTTTGTTGCTAAAGAACTCCTTGTCTGCACCCACAAAGAAACTGCCTGTTTGATTTAGCATCTTGGCATTCTTGCTTACACTCCCTTATGCTGGAATTAAGAGCCTTTTCACGATTGGCACAGGCTTTAAAATATGCTGTTTTTGCTTTGAAGAAGTGAGAAACTCTGCCTTTTTTCGCAAACCGAGCAGCGGCCAGATTTAAATGACAGGGACAAAATCAGCGTATGATGCAGATTGCGTAATGGAGAACTAAATGTATCAGGTGATAACTTTCACTATGTGAAAGAGTTTCTGTTTGATCTTCCACAACTAAATAGTAACTATTAGCTGGGCATAGCAGCCTGGAAGATTTGTGGCTTTTGTTTGAAATCTTTAAGACTGACCTCATTAACTTACATTAATTGACACCAGATTTCACCCGTGGACTTCTGCTCCGCTGCCTTTGCTTCAATATACTGGCAACAGACAGAACTAATAATTTATACACCTTGCCAGAAGTTGAAAGGGTGACCACCTCTGTAATTTGGAGGAAGACATAAAGGGAATTTGTAACCTAGAAGTGAGACAGAATTAATAGCTGTAATTTAGATGAACCCATTCAGATTGCAGATAACTAGCAAAATACCTGTCATGATGCATGGAAGGGCACCCTGAGAGTGTAACAGAATAATTCTTCTAAGACAGATTACATATTTAAAATAAGAATGCATCAGCTGTAATAGAAATTCCCAAAGAACAATGTGAATAACAAGTACAATAAAGCATTGTTAATGTTGGCTCAAGAGACAATGGAGTGTGCCTCCAGGGGTGAAGTCAAACTGCCAGAGAATCATAGCGCCTGCTGCAGAGACATTAACTCAGACTGTTTCCCCCATGCATTATTTTTGCTGCGCTTGCAGCACCAAAGTAACCTTTCTGGGGCACAAGCCTGGGCAGTATGGAGGTCCTGGGCTCCATCCCCCTCTCAGCCTGGCTGATGTGGTCCAAAGGAAAGCAGAGCAATATATTTGGCACCAGTAGGAGTTGCCTGAAGGAGGTGGACAAGAAGCTATCTTAGGGACTCTGGATTTGTGTAGGGTTTACTCCTTAGCCTCTTCTCCTCCTAAATATGTCTCACAAGGCAGCAGATATGATTTCCCCCCTCAGTTTTTCAGACCCATCAGCTACCCTCACCTGGTTTAGCCGGCCAGTTGAAGCCAGTGTGTTCGCTGTTGCCTGCTGGCAGCTTCTAGGAGCCACAGGTGGGAGCTGAGGGCAGGGTGGGGACCCAAAGGGAATAAACTACCCCAGAAGGAGCACAATGTGTTCCCCACCAGAGTTATCACCTCTCCCCTAAAACTCCATATATCCCACAATAAAACGTAGTTAATAAAAGATCAGTAGTAAAAACATCCCCACAGCTTATTATTATTATTATTATTATTATTATTATTATTATTATTATTATTATTATATTTAGCTTCTGAGTGTTAACTGAAAAGGAGTCTAGAAGTGTGGGGCCACCACAGAAAAAAAGAAAAAGCCTTTTTCTTTTTGCTCATCCACCTTTTTGTAAGTCTGGCTAGTCTGCCACCTTATCTGAGGTTTATGGTGAAATAGGTGCCTTTAGTGCTATTTTTCACACCATCTGCGTGATGCTGCTATTATCAAAATGCCAGCTCATACTGTTTTAACATTTAATCCAGATGTTCTCTTACCACAGAAAGCCCATTAAGTAAAATAATCTGTCAGTCTGTCCCCACTGGTGTGGAAGCTGGAGAGCATATTCTCTCTCTCTCTCTCTCTCTCTCTCTCTCTCTCTCTCTCTCTCTCTCTCTCTCTCTCTCTCTCTCTCTCTGTGTGTGTGTGTGTGTGTGTGCTTTCGTCATGGTCTCTATTGCCACACTCCTCTTCATTTTTGTTCCTCGTCTGAGCACAACCTAGCCCAGAGCTTTTCAAAGTGCGTGTCATGACACATTAGTGTGTCAGCTGTAGTGTGTAGGTGTGCCGCACAAACACTCCCTGTGCTCCTCCTGGGGCTAGAAAGGTGTTAGTTTAACCTCTGGTTTGCTAGTAAAACTGAATTACTGTGTCACAAAATGATGCCTGTCTAAAAAGTGTGCCACCAACATGAAAAGTTTGGAAAGCTCTGACATAGCCATTTGCTCTGGCAGCTCAACCAATGTGCTTCTGCCTATTTCCACCAATAGCTACATGTTGGCAGCAAATGCTGAAATTCCAATATGGTTCAAATTTCTATCTTTTTACAGATTCTAGGTATTGCTAAATATCAGCCTTGTGCAAGATATCTGTATTAAAACAAAACCCAAATGCAAATGGATTATGTACTCAGCCACACGCACCCCCCCCCAAAAAGCATAGCCTTCCATTTTGAAGCAGGGGGTGTGCATGGTGCTGTGGTCTGAATCACTGAGCCTCTTGGGCTTGCCGACTGGAAAGTCAGCGGTTCGAATCTGCGTGATGGGGTGAGCTCCCATTGCTCTGTCCCAGATCTTGCCAACCTAGCAGTTTGAAAGCACACCAGTGCAAGTAGATGAATAGGTACCACTGCAGCAGGAAGGTAAACGGCGTTTCCGGCATTCTGGTTTCCATCATGGTGTTCCATTGCACCAGTAGCGGTTTAGTCATGCCGGTCACAAGACCCAGAAATCTGTCTGTGGACAAACGCCGACTCCCTTGGCCTGAAAGCGAGATGAGTGCCGCAACCCCATAGTCGCCTTTGACTGGGGTTTACCTTTTGAAGCATAACTAAGAGCTGGTAATGTTTACTCTTGTACACTTCCTGTAGAGTTCCTTAAGTGTGCGTGCACATATACGGACAAACATGAGTGCATGCCCAGACCAGAGAAGGTAGTGGTTGGCAGGGGAGGAGTGGGTGAGAGTTGGGGCCAGAAAACACAGCACAGAAACATTTCATCAAGGGTCACCTACCGATAGGGAAGGGAAGCAGCAGAATACCTATGAAAAATATAAGGCTAAAAAATGGAGCATGTGCACAGTTGCATGCCAGTTGTGCACAGAGAAAAAACTTCGTCTAAACCACCTGTTTGTGACATCAAGCTCCTATCTAGAAGTATCCAAAGTGGCAAGATGACCGATTCACCATATTCTGTATTGTAACAATCATTACATTACATTTTAGTAATTTCTGTCTCTACCTTTTCACCCTTCTTATTAGTTATTGTTAGCATCTTGAGGTTGTTCTTTTGTTGATTTATTGCTATATTTTTAACTGTGTCTTTGAATTTATTTTGTAAATCGCCCAGAGGCTATTTTTGTATTTGGTGACTAATGCATATAACAATACCAACAACTTGCCCCACATCTGACCATGGCATGCTTGCTTTGAAGAAGAGAGCAGGGCAATACCTTCAGCCAACCGTCTCCCTTCAATCTGCAGTATAGCTGTTTCCTTACCGCTGCCCTTGTTCCCTGCCCCCCCCCTATTTTGACTTCTTTTCTTCCAACAGGCACTTTCAAAATTCAGAAAACACGTTTGCAAAGGGAAAGCTACAACCCACACCAGACATCTGATCGATTATATTTCTTGGATGTAAAACTTGGCAAGTACCTACCTGTGGATGAGTGTGTGTTTGAGAGGCTCCAGGCTGGAAAAGTATCTCTGTGATTTCATCAGCAAAAGCCACTAGTGACGAGTTTGCCTTGGAGGGCTTTGCTTGGCTAGAGAAACAAACTTGGCTAAATAAGTGAAGCAAGGTTTCCATTCAGAACATCTGCAGTAGGGACAAAAACTAGCACGGCACAGGGAGCAGAGTGGCCATCATCTTTTTCAAAAGCACATTAACTGTTTCCTGAGCAAAGGTGGTAGCCCCTTTCTACTGTTCAGTCTTTAGAATGGTTTTTCTTCCCCTTCCTCTATGTAACCATTGCATTGTAAGACACTGTGTGAAGCAAGACAATTATTACATTGTTAAAGCCCTCAGTATGTTGGCGTGACTGAGTCTGCAATAGTCCCTCCAGTTGTCACCACTCTGAAATGTCCCCACGTTTACATAGAACTTTAATGGACTGACTTTCAAAATGCAATATCATTTTATCTGCAGAGACTTTGATCTTAAAAATAAAATGACTAATTTGATGAAGTAACAACAATGTTGGTATTAAAAATGTTATATTAAAGCAAAAACAAATTTGGGCCGAAAAATGCACAGGAAACACCCTACTAATCCATTGTGATGCTTGAAAGCTTCCACACAATGACAGATTAATAAAATACTTTGTATCCTCTTAGGGGAAGTCATTGTGCTTTGCTAATCTGCCTAAAGATATATTGGTTTACATGTCCACTTTTGAACATTGCAACATTTCAGATTACTTGACGTTGATCCAGAATCTTGGAAAACAGTGTGATAATCCTGAAAACAAAGTCTGGTAACGTTTGTTATGGTTTCCCTGATCCACACTGCTCTCTGTAGGAAGTGTGGCAGCTGCTCAAAGCAAGTTGCAACATAATCCTAACATTCACCTTCCATCAGTACACAACTGTGGGTATTACCAACTCTACCGTTTTTTCTAGTGCAATTTCTGTAGATGGCACAAAGCATTTTATTTAAAACAAGGAAGACAGAAGGGCTACTGAGACTTGTTGGTGACCATACCTTCAAAGTTGCTGTGATTCATTCTTGTGATTATGTTGTTGTGGAAGACCTGTACCACTAATGCAGCTATTCCTAGGATATCCTAGTTAACTTCTGTGGAATTAATTATTTTACTGGGACGTTCCTTTAATAACCATTCTTCTCTTTCATAAAAATGTAACTTTGCACAAAACCATTTTACAAAGACTTCTGTGCACTGTTATGTTGTATAACAGAGCACGATACAGTACTAGTAGGGCCATTGTTAAGTAATGGTTCTGAAACAAGTGGAATGTGTGCTTTCCCTTTTTTAATTAGACCCAGAATGTGCCTTTCATCAGAGCCAGACAGAGCAGGTTAACATTTGTTATAAATTTAGCTTTGTTATTAATCCTCAGAAAAAGGCACCTACAGCTAACTGAGCCCTGTTGTTTGGAGAAAAGCACATATGGTAGTTTTTTTAAGGCTATAGTTCATGGTTTGAACAAAAATCATGCACTAACAGTTATTTGAAGCAAAGTTACATTTTCAGATGGAGTCACTATTGTCAAAGTATAACTTTGTTTTGAAAATAAAAAATGAAGAAAGCTTAAGAGTTTGTCTTGCTCTTTTTTGTCTCTGTCTTCTTTGCTGTGTGCAGTTGCATGTCATTTCAAATGCAGAGACCTGTTTCACTCTTTGTCGCCTTCAATTCTGTTCTGTCAGGCTTTATTAAACCAATGGATATAGCTAGTCAAGCAAAAAGACTTTTGTGGGCGGACACCACTTAGCATTAGACTATCACCCGTGTCTCTTCATCGTATCTGCATAAGCCGTTATCACAGGCAAGTCTGATTTGGATTAGTAACTAAGGTTGCCAGCATGCATATTGAGCACGCAGTACTGTATGTATTCTGTAAATTATTATGTTAATGGGTGCCCTTTAAAACCCATATAAAGGATATACTTAAGACAAACACCTCTGCTCCATGGTCATGCCTCACTTTTTATTATATCATAAGTTTTCAGAAGGAAAACCCAAAAAGGATCCTAAGTATCCTTCAGTCCTTGAAATTTAACTTCATTGGAACCAATGAACCTTACTTCCAAATCAAACTCTTACCTCAGCCTTTTGTGAGACGAGGCACCCTTATATCAAGTTGGACTTTCTACTCTTCCTGCGTCTTCCCTCAAAGCAGTGGCTTTTGTTGTAATAATGCATTTTAAGTGTCCCCTGGTAGGGCATGTGCTGATAGTTTCTTCTATGCTGTTTCCTGCTTTTGTGGTCATATACTTTTCCCCCTACAAGAATGTGCTCCTGCTCGACTTCATTGGCCATAACAGGACAGAAGACCATTATTTATGGGCTCTCTGCACACATTAACATTCATTCCTGCAGGTGTCTCTTGAACTAGAACCTCAGGACATCTCATAAAGCTAATCATTGGAAGATTCAGGGCAGACAAAAAGAACTACTTTACACCATGCGTTATTTTTAATAAACTCCGCCACAGGAGACATGCAGCAAAGTAGGAACTGGACGTGGAAAATGTGGCTTCGTTGATCGCTGAGCATTGGCAGAGCGACCCTGACTTCCCGCTTGCGCGCGCGCGTACAATTGCGCGATCCCCGGCGAATTACAGAGGCGGGCAGCCAGAGATACGACTCGCGGAGGGATGTCTGCAAACCCGAGTGGCCCTGAGCCGCGCCTCCAGCCGCGGGGCGGCGCTGCAGGGCCGTCCGGAGCAGCCACGGCTTCCGAGGTCGCCACGGGACTTCCGGTGCCTCCTGGGCGGGGTCGGCGCTGCGCTTCCTTCCGGCGTCTCTTCCGTCGCTCTTTCTCCTCCGCCGCTTCGCGTCCTCGCTTCCGCCCATGCTCTCTCGGCTACTTCCGGGTCTTCCGCCCGGCCGCGCTCGCTCCCGCCATGGGTCCCCCCGGCTCCCTCGCCGCGCGGCCTTTCCGTTCCGCCCGCCGGCTCGCTCTCTGCCTCGCCCGCCATGCCCGGCTCCTCGTCGTCCCGGCGCGGCCCGGCGGCCTCGGCGCCGCACGTCTCGGTCTTCCCTTCCCCGCAGGAGCTGGGCTCGGCGCTGGCACAGCTGGTGGCGCAGCGCGAGGCGCAGTGCGGGCCGGGCGGGCGCTTCTCACTGGGCCTGGCCGGAGGCAGCTTGGTGCGCGTCCTCGCCCAGGAGCTGCCCGCCGCCGCCGCCTGCCCGGCCCGGTGGCTCCTGGCCTTCGCCGACGAGCGCCGCGTCCCGCTCAGCGACCCCGAGAGCAACTACGGCGCCTACCAGGTGCTCCTGGCTGGGGGGAGGAAGGGAGCGCAGGGGCCCCGGCCGGGATCTCCGGGGGAAGAGCAGAAACCCCCTGGCAGGCAGGCAGGGCGGGGTCACCTCCTCGGGCGGCAGGATCCCAGGGGCAGCAGATCCCCCGTTGTTCTTCACCCCGCTTCCCCTATATATATATATATATATATATATATATATATATATATATATATATATATATATATATATATATACACACACACACACACACACACACACACACACACACACACACACCGTATACACACACACACATACATACATACATACATACACGTTATTTATAAAACAACGTTCACAGAGACACTCAAAAGTAGGTTACAAAGAATTGTTCAGTAAATGTTCCAACAATAACCTAATTCTAAAGCACCCACTGTAAGCTCTACACGACCATATATACTACAGTCCCTTATCATTTCCCCTCCTCCCACCCCTTTGACCCCTCCCCCCAAAACTTATTCTCTCTTCAGATCTTTAAACATGTGCACAGATTATTCATTCTAGTTTGGATGTTTGGGTTGGCTCCCCCCCCCCACACTATCCAATTCTTATAACTTGCCCATTTAGTCAAAATATTTTGACATTTGTTTTTCCATCTACCATCCATCGCTATCTGTTGAAATATCTAATTGAACATATTCAAAAACATCATTTCATTTTTCCATTGTCCATTTTTCTTTTTCTTTCCATCCTTATGCAATTACCAACATACCAGCTAAAATCATAATTTTGTACAGATCTTGCTCATTTCTTTCTACTTTACTATTCCCCAATATTATATGTTGACTTGAAATAATAACCATTTTATCTTTTCCCAGTATTCCTTGACAAAGATACACTCCCACCACATATGTGCATACACCCCTACCTCTTGACCACAGTGCCAACACTTGGGGCTCAATCCTTTAACTATATATGCCAATTGCGCCGGAGTTCTATACCATTTCAATAGAAATTTCCTACTTAAATCTTTATATTTATCCATTTTAATTTTATCTATACTCTTCATCATCTCTTGAACTGTATTCTGATGAAACCACCCTTCCTGCTCCCATTTATTCTGAAATATACCTATCATCCTTTCCTTATCTCTTATCATTATTTTATATACCATGCCTGCTATCCCTTTCTCTTGTTATTTGTCTTTTATTAAGTATCTCATCAATTTCTAACCCCGACCTAATCCTATCCTCTACTTTTTCCGATTCTGTTAAATTATATAGCCCTTGCACTTTCAACCAGTATTGTTTTCCTACTTTCTCCAAGAGACTGTTTTTTGTCCTTCGCTTCCCTCCTTCATCAAACAAATCTTTTAATTTATAAAATCCATCTCCTTATAATTTCTTCCACCAACCAGGATCTGTATGCCCCTTATCTATATATTTTAATGGAGCCCACTTTGAATATATAGGCATCCATTTCATGTGCCACCTCTTCCAAATTCCAAATGCTGTTTTCCTTGGTCCTATCGTCTTCTTACATGCCGTCTGCATATCTCTATTAAATATCCCCTCTTCCTATTCCATTATTTATTTCATTCTCCATTCTAACCCATTTAGACTTATCATTATAACCGATATCTATTAAATATTTCAATTGAAACACTTCATATTAGAATTCGAAATTTGATATCCCCCATCCCATGTCCTCCTGCTGGGAGTATCTGGTGTTCTATCTCTTTTACTTCCAAAAATCCAGTTTTTAAATACCTTATTCCATGTTTTGAACCACTTCTTTATAATTGGCATTGCCCAAATTCCCCCCCCCCCCCGGTTCCTAATGCAGATCTTTCTGTGTCCCTCCTTCCCATTGTGTGATTCGCCGCAGCAGCCCAAATAGATCAGGCTGGCCCTATGGGATATAGAAATTAAATAATCAGTAATCTTGTTTTTACTATTTATATAGTACCGTTGATGTACTTTACAAAATAGTATATATAAGCTAAAAAGAAACCAGCCCCTGCCCCAAGGGGCTTACAATATAAATTTCAGCAAGGGAAGGGAGGAAAAAGGCAATTTACATGATGCTTTCATCACCTAGTACAAAAGTTGGAAAGAACACAGAAAACTTAAGCTTCATCATAGATGGTTTTGTTGTTATGTGACCTGTGGTTATCTATTTCAGACGTACCTCCTTTCTAAAATTGCTGTACCTGAGGACCAAATTGTTGTTATCAACCCTTCGCTACCAGTGGAAGAGGCAGCTGCAGATTATGCAGCAAAACTGAAAGAGGTACAGTTGTGTGTTTTTTTCAGACAAGGCCCCATGTTGGAATAAAATTCCTTGTGGTTTGAGAGCTTATGGACTGAGCTTCTTTTCCATTCATTGCTTAACTCAACATCCTAAATTTTGAGTTCCTGGCTAGAGCTCTTCCTAGTCTGCTCTGCTGTTCTGCATTAAATGTGCTGAGGGCCTTCTCAGTGGTAGCACCCCAGTTTTGGAATGCTCTCCCCAAAGAGGCATGCCTGGTGCCTCTTTGCCTAGGATTTTTTGGTGCTAGGTGAAGACCTTATTGTTCTCACTTTTCAAATTCAATTCTTTTTAGTTCTTAGAACTATTTTGCTTTCTTCTTATTGGTTTATAATGCTGTTTTTATTGTGTGTGAGAGTTTTTTATGTTGTTGTATGGGTTTTTTATGCTTTTTGTTAATTTTGACCTGGTTCAAAATATGGATTACTATTTTGATTGAATTTTTGGTTTATTGATTTCAGTTTTTGAATTGTGCCCAGAAGACACAGTTTGTTGGGTCATCTGGAAACACTAAATCAACCAAATAACCAAATAAAAGTCCCAGAGCACCTAGTGGAAGTTGTGATGAGCCAATAACATTGATTGTGATCAATTGGGTGGTGTGCGGAGCCTGGTGATCAACTTGTTTGCTTCAAGTTTCTACTTGGCCCTATTTCAAAGCCACACCCTTTTTCTTTTTGTAAGAAATCTTGGGGTGGCAAGAAAGTGACCCTTTATGCAACACTGAGATCAGTCAAGAAGATGCAGAAGATGAGGCTTGTGCTACAGTACAATGCAAACAAAACCGAAGGTTGCAAGGGCTCTGTGTGTTGGCCAAGGACTTTATTTTTTCCTCCCACGCTCAAATCAAGCCTAGAGGGATCTTCTGGTAATAGTCAGAAATATGCATCTCCCCTTGCTAAATGAATTGGGTCTCCCCTCTTGCCCCCCCCCCTGACAGCTTGACAGCTTGAAGACTGAACACTTTGGGAAATTGCTAGTGGGAGCCAAGGTTGCATTTGAAGGTTGGCTGTCCCTGACTTGGACACACCAAAGAATTGGCTGCCTGGCACTAAGGTATTTCGGTGCCAGTCAAATACCTTTTCCCAGGCTTATTATCATCTTCTTTTTCTTCTTTTTTCCTGCCATTAGGATGGCATTTTTACTTTTATTTTAAGCTCTGTAAAGCACAGTGATAATTGTATATTGAGGGGCAGTACGGAAAATGTGGTTGATATATGTGTGTTCTCCCGTTCTGTGCAGGCCTTCCAAGGCGAGGATATGCCTGTATTTGACCTCTTGATCTTGGGAGTGGGACCAGATGGCCACACTTGCTCACTCTTTCCGGATCATTCTCTCTTGCAGGTGAGCCAGGGAGTAGAGCTGTGGTGAAACTTTGATCTCATAGAACATGGGCCTGCCAACTAAGGCCCGGATCTGGCCCGCGGACCCTGCCGCCTGCTCAGTCAGTCCCTGTGTGCTGATCTAAGCCGGTGCAGTGCTGCGTTTCCTTCATAAGAAGCCACGGACGCCTCGCCGGGTGGGCACTGACTTCCGCAACGCTGGTATGGCTTCAGATTGGCTGCAGGAAGCTCCTGCCGCCAACCCGAAGCCATGGTCGCCTCTGGGCAATGCCCCTTCCTTACCGCTGAGGTGGCTGCGTATGGCCAAGAGCTGAGCGGGAGGAAGTGGTGGTGGCAGGGAGGGAAACTGTTTGTGGTGTGGAGGCACCCTTTCTGTGGGCAAGGGCATTCTTCCCTGTTTGGGAGCTGGCTTGTGTCACTTTTGGGGGTGGGTAGGTGTGGGTGAGGGTGAAAACGGAAAACGGACAGAGAGCGGGATTAAAATCGTTCTTCATTTTAAATATTTTATTGTTTTTCCTATTTTTAGTGCACTACAAATACAATATGTGCAGTGTGCATAGGAATTCATTCATATATTTTTTTCAAAATATAGCCCTCCCATGCCCCCCAAGGTCTGAGGGACAGTGGACCAGCCCCCTGCTGAAAAGGTTTGCCAGCCCCTGTGATAGAATCACAGAATCACCAAGGGTCCTGCAATGCAGGAATCTCAACACGTGGTCCCTCACCCACTTTGAAACCATACCGGACCCTGCATGGCTTTGCAAATGTGCCAGCAGGTTTATTGCTGCACTGCTTCTCTCTTGACTGCGGAGCCTCAGGCTCAGGACCCAAAGCAGCCCCCCCAGGTCTTTAAGCGGAGGCTTGACAGCCATCTTTCAGGAATGCTTTGATGGTGTTTCCTGCTTGGCAGGGGGTTGGACTGGATGGCCCTTGTGGTCTCTTCCAACTCTAGGATTCTAGGTCTCTCTGTTTGGCCCTTGGAACTCTCTCCAGGCTGCGCCCCTCACTGGCCCTACTTTGCCCCCTCCTTGAGTTTATGTTTGTGTCCTTGAACAGGATCCTGCCTCTTGCTTGCCTGGGTGCAGGATAGAGGGGTGTGCATGACTGAGTGAGTAGTGCAGAAGCTGGACTCCTCTTCCAAAGCAGCATTCACATTTCTTTAGTCACACTCAGCCTGAAATGGGTTCTCCCCCCCTGGGTGTGCCATGTTCCTTTCAGAGGTCAGGCCTCACAGGGTCTGAATAAGGAGGAGGAAGTAGAAAGAGATGCTGTCTATCTAGCTGGCTATTTTAAACTGCTGAGGGGAATCGGATTAAGGCTTACTGGTGTCTTGCTTTGTCCTGAAGGCAGGCTGCCTGACACATTTAAATTGGATTTTGTTCTGGCAGTGCCAAGCGGGAATTCACTGGGCAGCTGGCTCTTTGAGAGTGATGCTCATCCCACGCTAGGAGCTAGCTGCCCACTGAGCTTCTAGGTCAGGCGTGGGGATACTTTTTGAGCCCAAGGACTATACTCTCTTCTGAGAAACCTTACAGGGCTTGGCAGGGTCAGAAGCAAAAGGGGGCTGGGCAATAAATGGGCAGTAAGCTGATTTCTACACCTCCTTTTGGACCAAATTTAGTTAACCAATCTCACTGGCAGAAGTCTGCAGAAGGACTTTCCCCACTTCTCCTCTCCTACTCCCCAGTTGGTTTAGGGGGGGGGGTAGGAGAACCTCCAGAACAGCACACAAGGGGAGGAGAGGGGAGATAGTTCCATCAGACAAGTAGAAAGGCTTGCTCTCATGGAGTTAAACTAAGGAAGTGCCCTGGGATGAGCAAGATGGTTTGAACAGCTAGAGATCAGTTTAATATGGAATTTGGTGAAAAGTTTCTGCACATTTTTGAGGGGGAGGATTATGGGTGCACTCATTTAGTTTATCAAGCCTGCAAGCCACTCCCCATCTAAGCCTGCTCTGCAGATGCGCGCCCCCCCCCCCCAGTGTCATTGCAGCACTTTCCCTCTTTTGGCTGTTCCTGTGCCCATTTCTGTCTGTTCAGACAGCATGTATTTGGAGAAGCAAGAAAGTATCAAACGTAGCTGGAATCAATATCAATCTTTTAGGTGCAGGCCCCCCTTTCCCAAGTTGACAAATATTCCAAAATCCTAGCTGCAATTGTTGGTCCATGTTAGCGCCTGGGCAACCAGATTCCAGAGCATTCTCAAGTCTGGAGTGCTCCCAGGACTTCCGTTTGCTATTAAGTGCTTATGGCTACATACATAGTCATGCCAAATTTCCTCTTTTGCCCTTGTGTTTAAATCCCACTCAACCTTTCTGTGTACCCAGCCACCTAATCTACAGCTCGCTTCATTTCTGGGTGAAGATATGAATTTGCATGTGTTTTTCGCATTCTTTAGCGGTGACTGGCTGGCTGGCTCTCCAGACTGGTTGCTCTGCATGGCTGCAGTGGAGGCTTGAATACGAGTGTCTGCCCAGTTAAAATATCTAGGCTTGCTCTTGATGCCACAGATTGCCAGTAATGTGCCTGAGAAGAGCTTTGTGGAGATCCTTTTTATTTCAGGGCTTAGCGCAATATGGCGTAGGCAGGGCTGTGACAGAACCCCCCTAATCTTCCCTCCCTCCCTCCCTCCCTCTTTCCTGTGGCAGGAGCGGGAGAAAATAGTGGCTGCCATTAGCGATTCTCCAAAGCCACCTCCGGAACGCATTACGCTGACCCTCCCAGTGTTGAACGCGGCTCGCAGCGTGGTGTTTGTGGCCACTGGGGACAGCAAGGCTGCCGTGATTAAGGTAACATGCACCCCGTGGCTTCGTTCTCACAGGTTTGAAGGTGCGCTGGATTCCACCCTGGGAAAGAAAAGAGGAGAATGGATTTGTTGGGGGTGTCAGGAATATCCAGAGCTAGGAAACTTAGGACTGGTAGGTTTTTACCTGGGGTGGGGTACCGGTGGTCCTCAGTCCATTTTTGGACCACAGCTTCTAGCTTCCCTAGACATTGGCCATTCCAGCTGGGGGTGATGGGATGTGGAGTCCCAACAAGGTCTGGAGGGCTTCAGCTTCTCCTGCCCTGGTTTATCTGTAGAGGAGTTAAACGGGAAGTTTTTCCAGAGTTAAATCAAACATTAACCTTCTAAAGACGCAACCTGTTGAGTGTTTTAGAATTTGCCTATCTTAGAATTCCCCAGGAAGAGAACACACATCTTCCTTGACACAGCAATTGCGTGGGGATGGCAAGGCTGTTGAACACACCTCTTGACTTTTCTGGGTTCCTAGAGAAGCAGCAATGGAGCCACAGGGCAGCAGCCCCTTCTGAAAGCAGCCCTGGCTTGTTCCTTCCCGCATTGGCTGCTTTTGTCTGGGAGGGGAGAACAGCTGCAACCTCGTGAAATGCTTGAAAGAGGTGGAATCCAGCTCAGGACTGCTCCCACCGGCGTTGCTGGACCGTCTCCAACCATCCCTGATCCTTAGCCAGGCTGCCTGGGGCTGGTGGCACTTGAGAGTCCAGCAACGTGGATGGGCGCAGGATTCCCCCTCTTAGCATACAGAGGCTGCAGCAGCTCTCCAGGGATTCGGACGAGGAGATGCCAGGAATGGAAGGAGGGGCTTTTCTGCATTATTGAGCTATGGCTCTCTATTTTATAATGGTGTGGTTTTTTTATTTAAAAAAAAAGTAAATCTCTTTAAGATGTTTTCATGGGAAATGATTAACAAAATAATAAATAATACTTTGCCCCGCAGATTCATGTTCTCTCCCCACTCTGATTATTCAAATTCATCAACTTCTGCAAGCTGGATTCATTTTGTGTAATTCTGTTTCTGTTAGTTTTGGGGCAGAGGGAGCTTATGGAGAGAACCGGAGGTCCAGCCCTCACCACTGGGGGTCTAAGCCTGTCTTTCCAGCAGCATTTAGAGTTTAAAACCACCCCTTTTGTTCAAACTGCTGCCTCTGCTACACCCTACCAACCTACCTGGATTCCAAAGGCATGTCTGATTCAAGGCTGCTAATCATGCAGTTTTGGGCTTGTGAAACAAGCCTTTCAATTCTGATTCTTCTCTTTTGTTGGAGATGTGGTGAGGGAAATCTCTGTAACTTCTACATTTTGAGTCCTGTGCTAATCATTAAGTTCCAAGTGATGAGCTTCTAACATCCTGTTTTTTGGGACAGCGCATTTTGGAAGGTGATGAAGAGAAGCCACTGCCAGCTGCCCTGGTCCAACCCCACACTGGGAAGCTGTATTGGTTTCTGGATGAGCCAGCTGCAAAGGAGTTGACCATCCCCTTTGAGAAGCACTCTATCTTGTAGAAGCTCATGTTCCAGGTTGGGGAGAGCCCATCAAGTGCAGGTTGTGGGGTAGAGCCCAGCCTGCCCACATTCCAGATCACGATCTCCACATCCGGTTGTAGCGCTCAGGAGCGGCACTAAACTAACACTGTTTTTCCCTCCTTCCTTCTCCCTCTTAAAAAAACAAATGAAGTGATACATTTGTGGAGCACTGTGTAACCAATATAATTATTTCTTTAGCCAGACAAAGTGTCAAATGGAGGTGGGGGGACACGGGTCCAGCTACTAGTTGTTAAAGGAGTTGCAGGGAACAGCGTTACAGTCTTTTATCATGTGAACAGTCTAATGTGGTGTAAAGTGAGTGCACAATTAAAGATGTACAGCCACTCCCTATGGCACTGTGTGTTCCTCTATTCCTTGTGTGATTTTTCTTTAATATGGGGACAAGAGTGAAGTCTCATTTCTGCATTGGCCCTCATTATATATGGATGCATTTAACATACAGGGTACTAGCAGAATTTATGTGGCCCTTTGCAGGGCAGTTGGGGCCAACTTTGGCTGGCAAGAGTCAGTTGAAAAGATGTAGATGGGAGAGGTAGAGAAGACTTGAAATGCAACGGAGTCAACTCGCCAAAGTAGTCCTGCTTTGCAGTGACATCTAAAGTCCACAAGCTTCTATGCGGAGATAAAGAAGTACAGGAAGGGCTGTGTGTCCTCCCTGGTTAAAGAAACAAATTTACTTCGCCAAACCTTTATTAGGCATTACAAATATAGGCCATCATAAAACATCCATATATAAATTTTTAAAATGTATACAAATAAACAGCCATGTAACAATATGTAAAAATTAGGATTTTCATTGGGGTTTCCCCCCTCTAAATAGTGGGAAGAAATAAATGGAAACCAAGAAAAGTAGAATTCTCTGACATATCCAAATTGAGTGGATTTGCTAATTTTCACATATTTTGCACAATGTGGGCTGTTTTGTATAACTTAATTTGTTGGGTAAGGAGCTTACAGGGAGAAGGAAGTCTTGCTTTTAGCTCCTAGAAATTCTGCTTAGCTGCTTCTCCAGCTTCTAAAGGTTCACCAAGCGTTTCCTACACACTGTCCAACAGCATTTACAGATGTAAGGGCTAAGAAGTTGTTACCGGTATTAAAACAGTTTCTTGGGAAGTTTCTCAATACCATATTACCATATTTTGGGGGCCTCAAAATTTAGAAAATAGGGGGGGATTGAGCTTTTGGGGAGGATTATTTGGGGGGAATGCCAAAAATCACTCGCCTGCCAAAACGCAGCACACAACTGCTCACATCGCTTACAATTGGTGCTTACAATCTCGGCCTCACACTTCGTTCCAACAGGTGAGCGATTTCAGCACCTCCCCCCCCCCCAAACAATCAAGCGGCCAATTGCCGCTTAAAAATGGGGGCTCATACTTCATTCTGGCAGGTGAATGATTTTCGGCATTGGCCGCTTGATTGTTGGGGGGGGGGTGGAATCCTGAAAATCGCTCACCTGCCAGAACACAAACCGCCTATCAGCTCCCCAATCGCCACCAGCAGCTGCCAATCACATTCTCACTTGCTGTGACATGGGCAGATGTCTATTGGTTGCCACAGCGGCAAGCAGGAGGGCTAATGGCGGTGGATCAGGCAGCTGTGACACAAGCGGTTGTGTGTTGCGTTCTGCCGGCTGAGCAATTTTTGGGGTCCCCACCCCACAACAATCAAGCAGCCAATGCCGAAAAGCGCGAGCCCGAGATTGTAAGTGGCAATTGTAAGTGATGCGAGCGGTTGTGTGCTGCGTTCTGGCGGGTGAGCGATTTTCAGCATCCCCCCCCCCCAAAAAAAACAATCAAGCGGCCAATCACCGCTTACAATCTCGGGCTCACGCCGAAAAACCATTTGCGCCCCGCCCCCCAGCACTACCTGTGTATAAGATGAGCCTAAATTTTGAGCCTCATTTTTGGGTCAAAAAAGCTCATTTTATACACGGAAAAATACGGTAGTTGCTTAGATGTGATTTTGACTTGCACATTGCCTTGCCTAATTCATTTTAAATGCAAACCAGGCCCTCTCTTCATTTCTGAAGCTGTTGTCTAACCTTCCTAGATCATCTGCAGGTGCGTATGTGCAGGTGTGTGCATGTGGGGGGTGGGAGGGAGTTGTGTTTCCACCAGGTACTGTTTGGCGCATCTTCAGAGGTTAACAGAAAAGCACAACCAGGTGACTGCTGCTTCCAGGGCCCTTCCCTGCGAGAGGAGGCTGAGCAACCCAGTGGCCTGCACAGGAGGGGGGAGGTCAATTCTGAAGCGCAGGAGCTCATCATGTTAGCCTCCCAGTGACACCCCCAAGGAAACGGGGGGGGGGGGAAGGCAGGCAGCTTTTTTGCTCCATTATGTACATCTCCCAGGGAGCAGCAGTCTTTGTAGTTACAGGTAGGTAGCCATGTTGGTCTGAGTCGAAGCAAAATAAAAACATTCCTTCAGTAGCACCTTAAAGACCAACTAAGTTTTTATTTTGGTATGAGCTTTTGTGTGCATGCACACTTCTTCAGATACACTAGAAACAGAAGAGCCAGACCCTTATGTATATACAGAGGGTGGTGGGGGTGGGTGGGAATGGGTGATGGGCTGATAGGAGTGGTAAACCTGTTGATGGCTGTTAACGACTGCTGATGACTGCAATTGGTCCTGGGGGGGGGGCCTCTTTCCTTTGGCCGTTGCTCCACCCCCGAAAGGCTGACCATTGTCCTAGCTGGGAGGGGGTGGGACGATGGCCATCCTACCCAGGTGGGAGGCACCGGAGCAGGTGAGCCCACCCAGTGTAGCAAACCCCGCCCACTGCTGGGAAGGGAGGGCAGAAAATATCAATAGAAACCAATAATAACAACAAAAATAAGCAGTTTATTATACCCAACTTAAAATAACTGTCAACCCCAACCCCATTTAACCAACCCCAACCAGTAAAAAAACAAAACAGAAGAACCAAAATTAGAACCATTTAAAACATTGTAAAAGATACATCCAAGATGGTGTCGAGAAGGGCAGCCATGGTTTTTGCTCTGTAACGTACCTGGCTTTTTTACATGCTTATGAATGTTTTTAAGGTGCTGTTTCACTGTTTTATTGGGGTTGACAGGGTATAGGGAATTGGGGGATTCACATAGATAACTCCAGGGGTGAATAGGTCATGGATCAAGACACCCTGGGGACACTCACAGGGATTAACCACTCAGAATCCCACCCCACCACAAACCCCCTACACAACCCCCTACCACCAAGACCCTCCCCAACCAATACCAATACCAAGACCCCCAAGGAACCTCCCCTCTCCTCAACCCTCCCCTCCACCCCCAATACCAGGACCACCCAAGGAAACACACCTCCCCTGTGTGGGGGAATTGGGGGATTCACGGGGATAAACCGGGGGGGGGGGACAATACCTCATAGAGCGTGTCAAATTGGAGACACTCGCAGGGATTAGCCACTGCAACGCGTGGCAGGGTCAGTTAGTTATATGTAAAAATAGCCCATGGTTTTTTCCTGGTGGAATACACCAGAACACAGTTCTGGGGTGATTTTTTTGGTCAATCTACTCAGTTTCTCTGGTGGCACATCTATCTCTCCAAGCTGCCACACTGCAGGAGTTGGAGTCCAGCAGATCTGAAGGGCCATAGGTTCTGCATCCCTGATCTACACCAGCAGCCCTTCCACCTGGCTGCAGCCGTGGCACCAAGGGAGTCACCTGTTGGACTGGGGAGAGAACTCAGAACAAGCACTTTGCTGCCAGTGCTGTTGAGAAAGAGCAGAACCAAGAGCCAAGGAGGTTGGAGACTAGCCCAGGTTTATTAGCCCTGAATGCTGTGCACTTATCTGGGAGCAAGTCTTACTGAACTCTGTGGGACTGCTGCATGGGCATGCGCATAGGATTGGGCTGCACAGCAGCACTCCTATGCAGACTTACTTGGGAGTAAGCCCCACTGAATTCTTATTCTTAATGGGTTATTAAATCCAGTGATCGCCTTTCAAGGCTATGTACAAACATCAACTGAAATCAAACCACACAAACTATACCATCAAACCAATAATGGCAATAATGATTGAACTATCACTAGTGATAGAACAGTGACATCACACTCAAAAGCTACTTAAAACTGAGTAGCACTTACTTCTAAGTAAACACACAAAGGAGTCGGCTGCAAGGTGGCAAGCCGCCCCCCTTCCACACTTTAGTTTAGAGGGACAAACAGCACTCACTATTTGCTGGGACAAACAGTAGCAAACGTCCAGCTGTTGTGTGTGTTTAAACACACCTGGATCACCACTATGGGGCTTGAATTAAGCAGGCTTTTAGTTGGGTCTAGCAAAGAGACTGTTGTGTTCAAACATCCCTCCCTGGGAGAATATTGATGTGTGCTTGGATCAGTCTTGTTCTGATGCAACTCCAGATGTTCTAATGCAGCTGGCTGTGACTATTTCCTACAGAACTTACTATGTGCAGATGCATTTGCAGCATCCCTGGCTGCAAGGAGGGTGTGTGTGTGCTGGTGGGGAGGTTATCTTGAGTCACAAAGTTACAGCTGCACTTCCTGCCAGTCCACTAAATAATTCCAAGAAACAAACGTAGATCTTGTGAGTGTCCAGCTGGCAAACCTGGACAGGCCAGATGCCGGAGGACACCCAAAATGGCTGATAGGAGGCCGCTGTGTCAACATTTTTTCATAGTGTTGGTGGGAGCCTTGCAGGTCATTCCATCAATCCAGAGCTAGAGAGAGACACCTGCCACCTCTCTAGGTTGATTGTCCAGTTGCTCCTTTCTCCCAATGCTCAACTGAAATACTGCATCTACCGCTACTCCTGTCACCTCAGCCCATTAGATCCCGTCCTGCCCTCTGGGATAGCAGAGAACAAGTCTTTGCCTTGAACTGTGCAGTGGACGTGGTGGAGTGTGGGAGGGACCACAGGGCGGCTGCCCCAGGCACAAAATTATTGGGGGTGCAAAGTTTCAATGCTTGGTGCTGTCTCAATACAGCTGTGCACTTCTGTCACAGGGATCCATTGAAAATGGTGTCTCCATGCAAACCAGGAAGTGAACTCTCCTGACAATGGAACAACTCTTCTTATCTCTGCAGCTGCAATCTCCTGGATGATGCCCTTAGTTGAATGAGCATATGCACTCCATCCGTTTCCCTCCCTCCACATGGCCCTGGGCACTGGCAACCCACGCTAATGTCACTGCTTCTGTGTGGCCACCCTGCAGAGTTGAAGAGCAGCGTTGCATCCCCAGTGCCAGTCCCGTGACCCTGTTCTCCTGGGACTTTCTCACCTGACTATCTTTGCTGCTCTCAGCTTCCTTGCATGCTATACCGTGTTTCCCCCTTTTTAAGACGTAGTCATAATATAAGCCATGGCAGGATTTGAAAGCTTTTGTAAAATTTAAGCCATACCCTGAAAATAAGCCATGCCGCCGCCTGCCAGCGCTGGGCATGGGAGAGAGCAGGAGACTGATCAGCCACTGCGGCATCGCGCTGCCAGAGACTCGCAGCCACTGAGGAGCTCGCGGCACTGGGGCTTGAGGGCGGCTCTCGCCTTGCCGCCCTTTCTCCCGCTCCCGGGGGAGACGCGGCTTCCATCCCCCGTTGCCAAGGAAATGGCCCAGGGGAGAGACGCCAGAGCGGAGGTGCCGCCCGGCTGTTGCCACCGCCGAAAACGGCAATGCTTAGGGCCGCCTCCTCCTCGCGCGAGATGAAGTAAGGCCCCTCGAGCGGTCCAGGGCTCGCTTCCGAATGCGCAGGGATAGGGCTGCGCCATTAAACTGCTTGCAAACTCCTTGGAAAAAAGAAACGTGTCCTGCAGAGCCCAGATCAAGGAGGTGGCCTGCGGGGTTGTCGCCGCTCAGCACCGCGCAGAGCGCCGGATTAAGGAGCCGGTCTGCAGAGTCGGCGCCCAGCAGCGCGGCGCTGGATTGGGGAGGCGGTGCTTCGTGCGGAGCTGCTGGGCACCGACCCTGCAGACCGGCTCCTCGATCCGGTGCTCTGGGCGGTGCTTCTGGGCGCCGACCCGGCAGGCCACCGGATCGAGGAGCCGGTCTGCAGGGTCGGCGCCCAGCAGCTCCGCACGAAGCACCGCCTCCCCAATCCAGCGCCGCGCTGCTGGGCACCGACTCTGCAGACCAGCTCCTTAATCCGGCGCTCTGCGCGGTGCTGAGCGGCGACAACCCCGCAGGCCACCTCCTTGATCTGGGCTCTGCAGGACACGTTTCTTTTTTCCAAGGAGTTTGCAAGCAGTTTAATGGCGCAGCCCTATCCCTGCGCATTCGGAAGCGAGCCCTGGACCGCTCGAGGGGCCTTACTTCATCTCGCGCGAGGAGGAGGCGGCCCTAAGCATTGCCGTTTTCGGCGGTGGCAACAGCCGGGCGGCCCCTCCGCTCTGGCGTCTCTCCCCTGGGCCATTTCCTTGGCAACGGGGGATGGAAGCCGTGTCTCCCCCTGGAGCGGGAGAAAGGGCGGCAAGGCGAGAGCCGCCCTCAAGCCCCAGTGCCGCGAGCTCCTCAGTGGCTGCGAGTCTCTGGCAGCGCGATGCCGCAGTGGCTGATCAGTCTCCTGCTCTCTCCCATGCCCAGTGCCAGCGCAGCTGGGCGCCAACCCGGCAGGCCGCCTCCAGCAGCAGCAACGTGGCAGAAGGAGAAGGAGGCTTGCTGCACGTCCTGAGCCCTGAGTCCGTGGGACCCAGCAGCAGCAACGTGTACAGTATTTTTTTTTTTTAAAAAAAGACACCCCCCGAAAATAAGCCATAGGCTTGTTTTCTTGGGTAAAATAAATATAAGACGGTGTCTTAAAATGTGGGAAACACGGTACTTCTTAATATGCAGCACCCAGAAGTGCCTTACTGATTTCATCTGCGTTTTAATTAATTTTAAGTGTATTCATTCCTTTGTGGGGTTTTTTTTTGGGGTGGCGTTGTTTAAGCTGTTTTTATTTGCATTTTAATTTTATGGACTGTTTTAGAGAGTTGCTTAAGTGGTTTATAAATCTGTCTCTATAAATATACAGGCCCCGCCTCTGCTATGTAATCCGCATTTACCCTTGCAGAGGAAGATCCAGTATTCAAAAAACCCCAAACCCGTTGCCCCCAACCGCCTCTGCCCGCCTAAGCAAAGCAGCCCCCTTCTGCGAAGCTTTGGCTGGCCCTGGAAGCGCCTCTGCGGCCGGAGGATGCCTTCGCAGCTCGCCCGCCCGCCCGCCCGCCCGCCCGCCTCAAAGGAGCGGGGCACGCAGCCAGCGCGCCTCCCCGCCGGCCTGGCGTTTGTGCAGTGGGGGGGACGGGGACGGGGACGGGGACGGGCCTGCTTCCTGCCGGGAAGGCGGCGCTTGGTGCTCCGCGTGGGCGGGCGGGCGAGCGAGCGAGGCAATGGCGGCGCGGCGGCGGGGTGTGTGGCTGGCGCTGGCGGCGCTGCTGGCGTGGAGCGGCGGGCGGGCGGGCGGCTACTTCCCGGAGGAGCGCTGGGTGCCCGAGTCTCCGGCGCGGCCGCCGCGCGTCCTGCTGGCCCTGCTGGCGCGCAACGCGGCGCACTCGCTGCCCGCCGCGCTCGGCTGCCTGGAGAGGCTGCGCCACCCGAAGGACCGCCTGGCGCTTTGGTGAGTGAGTGTGAGAGTGAGAGTGAGTGTGAGTGGCCCGCCGGCCGGCCGGCCGGGGATCGCAGCAGCAAAAAGGAGCCGGGGCGGCCCATTCCCAGGATCCGCTTCCTCTCGCCCAAGCGGCCGCCGCCCTCGCCGCGCAACTTGCTCGCAAGGAGGCAGCTCCGAGCAGCGGCACCCGGATGGCTGTGCGGCTGCCACGCACATGTTTCGCCCGGAATCCTAGAAGTCTAGAGGGCGGAGGGACACCGAGGGTCATCTAGTCCAGCCCCCTTCCATGCAGGAAACTCAGCTCAAGCATCCACGCTCCCTCCACTCCCCACTTTCAACAGAGTGAGACCCCCCCCCTTTTCTTTAAAGTTCCCAGTAAATATGGGTAGAGCTGCGTTGCTGCGACGATTGAATCCTTACTCGGGGAAGAAAACAGCCACCTCCAGCCACCATCCAGTATGTCTCTGTGCATCCTGTGCATTGGGCGGGCTTTGTCTTTATTTCCTGCAACGACACTGCTGGATCTCTCCAGTGCCCCATGTAGTCCTGAATCCAGTGGAAGCAGAACTCGGTGCAAGAGCAGCTCCCCGAAAGTGGCTTGAGGCTGCAGAACTTCGCCAGAACCACCCTGTAAAGATGAGAAAGCTGCCTTGAGAATGAGCACATGGGAATTACTAGTCTTCAAAAAACAGAGCAAAAACGCTTTGAGCCCAGAGTACCCAGCTTGAGGAAGAAGGGGAGAGGAAACGTCAGTCAGTACAGGACAGTTTACAAAGGTTGCCTGTTTGCCAAGAGGTGTACATGAGCGGCTTGGGTTGAAGTTGTTTTGCAGCCAATTCCATCCGCAGGCCAAGCTATACTCAAAAGTGAATTTTCATTTTATTTTCAATATTTATCAAAATATTTCTTTGGATTTAATAAGCAGCTTTTAAAAAATGTGAATTATATCAGCTGTAGTGGCTGATAATTGATCCCTCCCTTGAACCTGAATAAAATCCCTCTTCTGAAGCTGTCAGTCACTTTGCCACCGAAATGGCCCCCACCCAAACAGATATACCACAGTAAGGAAGAGCAGGGTTAATTTCCCCCTTCCTTACCTGATTTAATACTTTTTAAAACACACCCAGCAAGATAGATACATTTAATATCATATCTTATTTTTTGTGGTTTTTTAATTAAAGGTTTTCTTGGTTTACAAAGATATGTGCAATGTCTCTAACAGGCACAGACAGACACCGACACCACGCCGAAAACCACCCCACACCCCGCCGTTGCCTCCCCCCTGCGATTTACCCCGGGGCTGGTGTCGGTGTATCCCAGTCCCACTGTCCCACAGAAGGCCGAAAACCATTTTGGGATTCAGGAAGGGTCAGAAGAAGATCCCTCCCTGCACCCCCTCCTCCCCCCACCCCTCGGCTCATCCCTGTGAGTCCCCCGCACCTCCCTGCCCGCCCCCTGGCTGATCCCGACGATTCCCCCAGTGCCGGTGTCATGTATCCTGGCCTATATGTCAGATATTTGGCATTTGGGGGGGAGGCAACGGCAGGGTGTGGGGTGGTTTTTGGCGCAGTGTCGGCGTGGGGCGGCCTCTGTGTGCCTGTTGGACACGGGGGGTAGGTGCATCGGGGTTTGTGGAGGAATGGGCTTTGTGGAAGTTATAGTATGTTAGTTGGTGACGTCAGCTTCTATTTCCCAGCATTCGCTTTCGTCTGGGTTTTTAGTTCTGGAACACGGGGTTCATTACCTGGCCCTGGTGTGACACCTGCCTACGCAAAGTGCATCCAAACACTCGCATATTGGTATGTAACATTGTCTCCAAATTTGAACGCAATCGGTCCAGGAGTTTCGGAGAAAAGTCCGGACACACAAACATGCCCTTTTTACATTTATATATATACCTTGTTTCCCCCTTTTTAAGACACCGTCTTATAACTTTTTTCCCTCAAAAAAACACAGGGTGGCTTACTTTCGGTGGGATGTTCGGTGGGAATTTTTTTATTACCGGTACGGTTTTTACGGCTCAGGGCGCTGCTGGGCTCTCTGGAGTGCTCGGCGCTGCAGCAGCCACCGGTTCCGGGTGGCGGGGCAGCAGGCGTCCTTGGCCGGGCCAGGCAAGGAAGAAGCAGTGAGCCCAGCGGTGGCGGCAAGCACGGAAGCGGCAGGGACAGCGGTGGACGAGAAGGCGGAGCGTGGGGATGCAGCCAGGAAGGCGGGAGCGCAATCAGCTGTTAAGCGGAGCTCTTGGAGTGCCGCTCCATAGCTGATCGCGCTCCTGGAGTGCCGGCCGCATGGAGTGACTCTGTGAGTGGAGGTGTCTGTGGGGGTTGGTTTCTGCGGCGCGGAAGTATGGCTTATTTTCGGGGTATGTCTTATATTTCTCAACTGCTTAAAAACCCTGCCATGGCTTACTTTATGACCGTATTAAAAAAGGGGAAACAGGGTATATAGATAGTTAGTATTTTTTTTCTGCCCCCCCCCCCCGGTTCCATATGAATCTCGCCATATCTCTTTTCCATTCCTGAAAACACTTCATCCCTCCCAGTATTGGAATTGTTTGAAATAAAAATATCATTTTGGGAAGTATATTCATCTTAACTACCAAGATTCTGCCCCATAGAGAGACTTGTAATCTTGTCCAGTTTTCCATATTTTCCTTAATCTCTTTCCATACTTTGGTGTAGTTATCTTCATAAAGTTTAATACCCTTTGTTGATATCCAGATCCCTAGATATTTTATCTTGCTTTTACTTTCTAATCCTGTCAGCTGTTGTATTTCTCCCCCCCTCCGTATTTAGAATTTTAGTTAATATCTTAGTTTTTTGGTAGGCCCGCCCCTTTCCCATATGCTTTTATTACTTCTGGCGCTGCTGGGATACTTTCTTTTGGGTCTTGTGTTGTTATTGTCAAGTCATCTGCGAATGCTCTAACTTTATATGATTCTCCCCCCCCCCAATTGTGATTCCTTTTATCTTTTCCTCAAAACTTCCAAAGCTAATATAAATAACAGGGGTGAAAGGGGGCAACCTTGTCTTTTCCCCTTTGTAATTAGAAATTCTTCAGTCAGGTTTCTATTTATAATTAACCTTGCTTTTTGTTGTTGGTATATCGCTTCTGTTGCCTTTCCCATTTGCCCTTCTAGTCCCAATATTTCTAGTAGTTTTTTCACAAAATGCTAGGAGATGTTATCAAATGCTTTTTCTGCATCCAGCAGCAAAAGTCCTGCTTTTTAAATCAGTTTTAAATTCTAAATATTCCAAAATATCTACAATATTCCTGGTGTAACGATATTTGTCTCTCTAGCAGGGGCGTCGCTACAGTGGGCGGGCCGCCCCGGGCACCATCCTGGAGGGGGTGACAGACACTCACCGGGCCCCGCGACCGGCGACTCGGACGATCCCAAAACCTTGCTCGGTGTGAGGCAGCGGCTGGCTTGTGCTTGCTCTCTCGCTCTGCCGCTGCCAGCTCGCGCTTTCCTTTTTGCGGCTGGGGTGGGGCTGCGTGAGGAGGGGCATCAATACCAACCTCAAGTGTGACCTCCGCACGTGGCTCCGCCCAGGGCCCACCCCAGCTGGAAAAAAGGAAAGTGCAAGCTGGCAGCGGCAGAGTGAGAGAGCAAGCACAAGCCAGCCGCCGCCGCATGTCCAGCAAGGTTTTTGCAGGGCGGCGGGCCGGGCTCAGCTTGCTCCCTCCCTCGGCCAACACACGCTCTCCCTGGATGCTGGCCCGCCCCTCGACTCCGTCCAGGGAGAGTGCACGTCAGCCGAGGGAGCAAGCCGCTTGCTCCCTTGTCCGACGCGCTCTCTCCCTGCTGCGGCGCCACTCTCCCTGGGTGGAGTTGAGGGGCGGGCCAGCGAGGGGCGTCACAAGCGTCGCCTCGCTGGCCCGCCCCTCAACTCCACCCAGGGAGAGCTGCAGCAGGAAGGGAGAGCATGCGTCGGCCGAGGGAGCAAGCCGGTCCCGGCAGCCAACTGGCACTAACATCGCTAGGCGCTGCAGGGCTTGGCTTGCTCAGCCAACGTGTGCTCTCCCTTCCTGCTGCGCCGCGTGCCAGGGCGGAGTCGAGGGGTGGCCCAGCGAGGCAGCGTCACGCCCGCACGTCATGACGTCACGACGCTGCGGACCACCGCCCCGCTCCCGGGGGTGCCTCCGCGTTTGCCACCCTGGGTGACGGAGTGGCTAGCAACGCCCCTGCTCTCTAGCTTGATTGGGGTCTATTGTTTCTTTTAATATCTCTTTTAATCTTTTTTCAATTATTCCAGCAAAAGTTTGTAGTCTCAGTTTAGTAAAGATATTGGTCTGTAGTTTGGCATTAGTTTGAGATCCCCGTCTGCTCTGGGTATTAGTGTAACATATGCTTCAGATGTGCTGCTTTGGTTTGCCAGAAGCGGCTTTGTCATGCTGGCCACATGACCTGGAAGCTGTATGCTGGCTCCCTCGGCCAATAACATGAGATGAGCGCCACAACCCCAGAGTCGGTCACGACTGGACCTAATGGTCAGAGGTCCCTTTACCTTTATGCTTCAGTCCAGGAATCTGGTGTTTTTCTTTTTCAAAAATTTGGTTCATTATTTCCTGTAGTGGGAGAAGGCTAGCTACAGTCAACAAATTAATCTGTAGGAAAAGTTGTGATCCTAAACATACATGGCCTGAAGAACTGTGACATTGTCTCCACACTGACTAGGGCTGACAGGAGTTTCTAAAATACCAGATCCTGTGGGCTTAGGATGGCTCTTCCTGGCTCGGAATGAGGAGTGCTGTCAGATTTTTTAAAAATAAAGTGGGCACTCACTGCTGGTGGGTAGGAGCTGGAGCTGGGCAGGACATCCTTCTTTCTCTTGCTTCCCCCCCGCCCCCGGGCATGGAGCCAAGTGCAGTTATTGGGCCAAAGGATTCCCAGTTTCCATGGCGTGAGAATGGCACAGTGGGAGGCAGAGTCTTCTGGAGAAAGCGTGGGAACTCTAGAGCCATTTCTGGAAACTTGCCCTTGTGTGGGCCTTTTCTTCTCTGAAGGGAATTGCTTTCCTAAGCCAGCGCTTGCATGATGGAGGAAGGGCTCTTGATGGTGCTGCCCGTCCCTGTGTGGTGCCGCATGCTGTGACTCGAGCATCTGCTTTGGACGCTGCAGCACCAACTCTCTGAGATCCTCCTACCCACAGGTTGCAACCACAGCCAAGGGGGCATTTTTCCATCCCCGCCGCATTAAGCAGTTGGTCCCCTACCTTTCTCAGCCTGACCTGGCCACAGTGATCCATGCGATGGTCACCTCTAGGCTTGATTATTGTAATTCGCTCTATGTGGGGCTGCCCTTGAAACTGACCCAGAAACTCCAGCGGGTGCAGAATGCCACGGCAAGACTCCTTACAGGGTCCTCACCGCGGGATCACATTCATCCAGTGCTTTACCAGCTGCACTGGCTCCCGGTGGAGTACAGGGTCAGGTTTAAGGTGCTGGTTTTGACCTTTAAAGCCTTATGCGGCTTAAGACCCTCGTACCTGCGGGACCGCCTCTCCCGGTATGACCCACAGAGGACATTAAGGTCCACTGGAGATCCCGAGTTACAAGGGGGTTAGACTGGCCTCGACCAGGACCAGGGCCTTCTCAGGACTAGCCCCGACCTGGTGGAATGCTCTCTCTCTCAGGAGACTAGGGCCCAGCGGGAGTTGTCATCTTTTCGTAGGGCCTGCAAGACGGAGCTGTTCCGCTTGGCCTTTGGACTGACTCAGTCTGACCCCGGTGTTACCCTCCCCTAAGGTTTTATCCTACAGATATTTAAATGAGGTTCCACTTGTAGATTCCCATTTTAAAATTGAATTTTAACATTGTATTTAATCTGTATTTTAATTGAATTGTTTCTTTTATGCTTGTTTTGATATTTTTGTTGTTAGCCGCCCTGAGCCCGGTCTTGACTGGGAAGGGCGGGGTATAAATAAAATTATTATTATTATTATTATTATTATTATTATTATTATTATTATTATTATTACCCTGAGTGAAGCAGACCCCAACTTGTGTGTTTTGAGTTTTGACATTTGTCAAAAGTATTTCTCCTAACCTTCCAAAATTAGTCAGCTCTGTTCCTGAAGCGTGAGTTTTTCTTTCACTGTTTTATGTTCTGTTTCTGTACTTCACTTTCTATAGCTTGTTTTTTCTTTAGCTGAACTATAATTTTGTAAATTTTTTATCATCAAGTGGGGTTGGTTTTTCTTGGAGACTGTAAGCTGTGCTCTGGAAGAAATTACTCAAAGTGTGTGGTATACATTTTCAAATGAAGTTTGTGCCCAGTTAGAAACCTGTGCAGATGCTAAAATCCTGGTGTCCTACATTTTGGGTAACCTTGGCAAGTGGCTGTTTGCAAGCCTGGAAGTGGGAGGTGGGGAAGGAAGGAAGCTTCCAAATTCATTGCCTTGCGTGTCTTCTAGGGTGGCAACTGATCATAATGTGGACAACACAACAGCTGTGCTTCGGGAATGGCTGATGAATGTACAGAACATGTATCACTCGGTGGAGTGGCGGCCCATGGAGGAGGCCAGGTGAGCAAGCCAGAATTGTGGGGAAGGGGCTTCAGTATTTGGGGGGAGAGGTGAAGAGAAAGGAAAAGAAAACAGAAGCTTGATTTGAAGAGGGATCCAATTCCCAAGGAGAGAGTGAGAACACAAAGACTGCTCTGTGGCTGAGTTCCACAAACTTGGTTGTTGTTTTTTGCCTTATGTTTTCCAGACATAGCCTTGTTGATGGGCAGCTTGTAGAAAAGAGTGGGTGGGTTGCATAAGCGAGTCAACTAGGGTAGCCCCACCCCCACCCCATTCCCATGGAAGTCTCTGTGCACCTTGGACACTGCACACTCTGGCCACGGATGAATGGCCCAAAGAAGGCTTCTGGTGAAGGATACCCTGGGGCCAGGCTGTGTTTACTCTGCATTTAAAAATAAAATGAATTCAAATTCTATGCAAGGAAAAGGCAGCTTCTGCTTCCAGTATAAATTATGCAATTGAACAGAGTTGTGTAGTTTCCTCTTGTTTTACACAATTTGAACTAAATTTATTTAACTAGTTGGGAGGAAAGGCAAGATTCTTTGCAGTGCCAAGGCACTGGAAATCTTTACAGTGTAATCCAGTCTATGTCTACTCAGAAGTAAGTCCTACCAGATTCCATGGCACTTGCTCCCAGGTAAGTGTGTAAAGGACCTTAGCAGCCTCTCCTGCTTCTGAGATTTCAGCACTTACTCTCCCTGGTTTCCAAGCTTATCTGTGTCATAAGGATAAGAGCCAACTGATGAAAGTCACAAAATCCCTTGGGGCAGCAAAGTGCTTCCACTAGTGCAATGGCACTCCCCCATCTGTTCTGGGGGACTCTCCCAACCCTCCAGAGCAGATTTGGAGAGGGCATGGGGATGCATAAGAATGGGAGAGGGAGAAGTTCTGTAGAAAACCTTGTGCTGGCTGAAATACTTTGTTGGGTAGCCCCCATCCCTTGGCATTTAGCCCTGGTAGCATCTAGATTCCTCTGTTGGGGAAGAAGGTGATTTCTTCCTGTGACATCATCCTGAGCCTCGCTGTCCCTGGCAGGTCCTATCTGGACGAGGAAGGTCCCAAGCACTGGTCCAATTCCCGTTATGAACATGTCATGAAGCTTCGTCAGGCAGCGCTGCAGTCTGCCCGGGACATGTGGGCTGACTACATCCTGGTAAGGAGAGGCTTGGGGGGAAGCCGGGCTGCATTTCTAAGATCTGATGACTGACTTCCAGGGACCTTGATTCAGGGCATCACTGTAGCTGTGTGGCAGCCCAACAGTCTGCACATCCAGGAGGGGTTTCAGGGCATGGTGGAGAGATAATTGGGAGACAAGTGTGGGCTGTGCAGTTTTAATTCCCATGGCTGGGAAACAAGCCTGACTTTTCGAGGGATACTTCAACCGTGTAAACAACTGTACCATTTAATGGTTACAGTGTGACTTCAGGTCATAAAACACCTTTGCTGTGATAATCCCTCTTCACCCCACCCCAGGCAAAGCGGAAATCTAAGGATGATAATTCTGATTTGTTACATCCCCTACCTCCTGAGGAAATTTGGTAGAAGTGAGCAGACTTGTTTCCAAGCTTTCAATACATTCTGAACCAGGGCCTCCCCATTTGACCTGTGAAGTAGTTTTGGCCAAGCCACAACTGTCATTGCCCAGAGAAGGGAAGAGGCCCCTAGGGCAGAGGTTGCTACCATGGTGCCTGTGGGTGCCAAGGTGCCCTCGCGGCATTTCCCCTGTTCCTACCATGCCTCTGAGCCTCCCAGCCGTTGTCTGCCCCCTGCGTCATGAAGTGATGAGGGGTCAGGGCTGCTGTTCCGCTTCCCACAACCAAGGACCACCAAGGCTCAATGGTGGTTTTTCAAGCTTTATTGCTATATACATATGTACAGTTCAGAGTTCAGAAAGACATGACTGCCTATTCCGAGTCAGAATCCGGAACTGGCGCGCGTCTCAACCGTCGCCAGCAAAGAAACCTCGGCCCCCCTCGCTTCCGCCTTTGCTCCTGGCGCTTTCCCCTTCTGCAGACCCTTCCCCTGAACTACTGAGTAGCCTCCTCGCTCCCCCACCTTCCGATACCTCCCCAGCTGCAGGACCTTTGGGCGCCACTTTGTCCTCGCTCGTGCTGGTAGCATCCCTGAGCCCCTCCACCTCATTGAGAGCCCTTGCACCACCTTCCTGTTCACCCTCCTGCTCGACTGGTCCGCTTAGTTCCTGTCCCTGGGCAAAGTCGCTCCCCTCCCAGGGTCCCCTGACATGAGGTTACCCATCTCTCCTCAGAAAAGTACATAGAACTGAAAGCGGAAGTTGGTGGAGCAACACTTTCCCCCATTTCCCCTGAGGGCCTCCCAAACCTCTGGGTAATTAATTCTGTTGCATCTGACTTTTATCCAGATCCATTGGGAAAGTGAAGCATTGGTGTTTGCACTTCAGGGGGGGGGGGACAGTTGCTGTGACCACTGGCCGAAAAGCTTGAACTCTCCATAGGGACTCTCCATAGGGAAAGGTGGCTGCCCCCCCCCCCCCGCCCTGCGGTGGGGAAAGACCTCTTCTCAAAACCAAATGTGGTATTTGGTCGGATCAGAACCCTCAATTTCTTGCAATTAGATTTTGGTTGAGGACAAAAGTAACAGAAGAAGAGAGCTCACAGCAGGCCCTTCATTTCTGGGGTGAGACTGGCTTTGCCACAGCAGTGCCTTGTCCATTGATCTTATCCAGCTCTTTTCTGCCACTTTGCTGTTTCTTCAAATACTGCCAGATCTGGCATGCCCTGTCTTGCCTCACCTGGTTCTTCTAGTACAAAGTGATGCCCGCTGCGTCCCCCCTGACCTCCTCAGCCCGGCATTCCTGTGTGGGCTGCTCTTTCCCTTGGTGCTTTTCACTCCCAGGCAAGCACAGCTGGGGTGGGATTTGGGGATGGAGTGGTTGAAGTCCAGCTGTTCTGTGTCTCTGTGCTTCTCGCTAGGGCTGGAGGGAGCTGCGCTGCTCATGAAAAGCAGAGGCACCTGTTTGTTTGTGGAGACGTCATCAGGTTCCTTTTAATCCTAGCAGTACCTTGGCTCTTAGGAGATAAGCCCACAATGGAATGGAGCTCAGTTCCTGGAAGCAGCCCCCAGCTCTGGTTCAGTGCACAGTTCCTCAAAGGGTTTCTATGGAAGGAGTGTCCTTGCATGCTTAAGCTGGCTTTTCTTGTAGCTGTCCTACAAGCCAAGCATACCTCCTTTTGTTTCACAGATGAAAAAAGGGACACACTCTGCCATTTGTTTTTACAGCAATCTGAGTGGTGTCCTCCTTGTGTTACATGTGCAGAAAAGGGCCTCCTCCACTTTCTGTCTTTTAATGGCCTCACAATATGCTGTCCTGTGCTGTTTTAGAAGCTAAGGTGCTGCTGGTGCTTTTAGTTAAAAGGAAAAGCAAACAGGTGTCTTGCACTGCAGACCAAAATAAATATTGCCAGCTGGAAAATGTCAGGCTGTGCATTCCACGGAGCCTTAGTGTCTGTGTGCTTGCATGTTCCCATCTCTGCCTCCTGCTTAGAGACCGGAATGACTAGTAGCTTGAATGGTAGTTATCCCCAAAGTTGCCCTTGCAAGACAAGAATTTACCAGGAACAGGTACCAGAATATCAAAGCCTTGGTCCCTAGTAAATAGTGACCATGAGAAGGTACATATCATGCCCCTTAGAAAAACAGCTGCCACCCATGTTTGTGGCCCTCTTCCTTCTGAGAAGGTATAGGGACTTCATGGAAAGCATGGCCTCCATGGGGCTGTCCCTGAATAAGTTTGGCCCAACTCATAGCCGCGGACATGCCTTGGACCTGGTGTTTACCTCTATGGATGTTGGTGATCTGACACTAAGTAAAAGCGAAACCAACGAAGTGCCATGGTCAGATCACTACCTGATGCAACTGGACTTCTCCGCAACCCTTCCCCTCTGCAGGGAGGTGGGACCGATTCGGATGGTCCGCCCACTTAACCCACTTAAATGGATCCAAATGGCTCATAGCTGCCAAGTTTTCCCTTTTCTCGCGAGGAAGCCTATTCAACATAAGGGAAAATCCCTTTAAAAAAGGGATAACTTGGCAGCTATGAAATGGCTTCCAGAGAGTGGTAGGGGATGTTTTATCCCATGTTGATGGCCTTTCAGCTGATTCCCTGGTGGCCCGCTGGAATGGAGTTAACCAGGGCTATTGACTGTCTGGCTCCGAAGCGCCCTCTCCGATTGCATGGAGCCCAGACAGCCCCATTGTTTCCCTGGAGCTGAGGGTGATGAAACAATCGCTGAGAGGGCTAGAGCGCCGGAAAACTCACGGCAGAAAACTCATTCTGAATCAGACCGGACACGGGTTAGAGCTCAACATCGAGCCTACCAAGTGGCAATGGCGACGGCGAAGAGGACCTTCTTCACTGTTTCTATTGCATCTGCAGAAAACAGCAGCAGGAGACTTTTTCAGGTGGTTTGCAGTCTATCAGAACCACCTTCATCATTGGGGCCTCCTGCAATGCTTTTGCAAAGTTTTTTTGCAGATGAGGTCGCTCAGATTCGGGAAGAGGTAGACTCCACCGTGGGAGCAGGGCCAGGGTGGGAGAGTGCTAGAGCCCTGTCTAGTTATGTTATATGGGATCAATTCTAATCTGTTACCTCCAAGGATGTGGACAGGCTGCTTGGACGAGTGAAACCGACCACCTGTCTCCTTGATCCTTGCCCATCCTGGCTAATAAAAGCGAGCCGGGAAGGGCTGGGCTCCGTGGGGTGGTGAATGCTTCCCTCTACGAGGGAGCCTTCCCAGACCTGCTGAAAGAGGCAGTCATTAAACCGCTTCTTAAAAAAACATCTTTAGACCTTGCCAATATGGCCAACTACCGCCCAGTCTCAAATTTACCATTCTTGGGCAAGGTGATTGAGCAGGAGGTTGCTGAACAACTCCAAGCACGCCTGGATCCATTTGGATCCCTTCCAGTCGGGATTCAGGCCTCATCATGGGACTGAAACTGCCTTGGTCGCGCTGGTCGATGATCTCCGGCAAGCTAGGAACAAAGGTGAGAGCTGTTTCCTAGTTCTGCTGGATCTCTCAGCGGCCTTTGATACAATTGACCATAACATCCTTCTGGACCGTCTAGAGGGGCTGGGAGCTGGGGCCACTGTTATACAGTGGTTCCGCTCCTTTCTCCAGGGTTGTGTCCAGAATGTGGTGTTGGGGGATGAGTGTTCAGACCCCTGGGCTCTCACTTGTGGGGTGCCTCGGGGTTCTGTTCGCTCCCCCATGCTTTTTAATATCTATATGAAGCCGCTGGGAGAGATCATCAGGGGGTTTGGGCTGGGTGTTCATCAGTATGCAGATAACACCCAGCTCTACCTCTCTTTTAAATCAGAACCAGTGAAGGCGGTGAAGGTCCTGTATGAGTGCCTGGAGGCGGTTGGAGGATGGAGGACGGCTAACATTGAGGCACAGGTTAATTCTGTGTCCAGGGCGGCTGTCTACCAGCTCCATCTGGTACGCAGGCTGAGTCCCTACCGGCCCGCGGACTGTCTTGCCAGAGTGGTGCATGCTCTGGTTATCTCCCGCTTGGACTACTGCAATGCACTCTACGTAGGGCTACCTTTGAAGGTGACCCGGAAACTGCAATTAATCCAGAATGCAGCAGCTAGACTAGTGACTGGGAGTGGCCACCGGGACCACATAACACTGGTCCTGAGAGATCTACACTGGCTCCCAGTACGTTTCTGAGCACAATTCAAAGTGTTGGTACTGACCTTTAAAGCCCTAAACGGCCTCGGTCCCGTATACCTGAAGGAGCATCTCCACCCCATCATTCAGCCCGGACACTGAGATCCGGCCCCGAGGGCCTTCTGGCAGTTCCCTCATTGCGAGAAGTGAGGTTACAGGGAACCAGACAGAGGGCCTTCTCGGTAGTGGCACCCGCCCTGTGGAACGCCCTCCCAGCAGATGTCAAGGCAATAAGCAACTATTTTACTTTTAGAAGACAACTGAAGGCGGCCCTGTTTAGGGAAGTTTTTAATGTTTGATGCTGTACTGTGTTTAATATTCGGTTGGAAACCGCCCAGAATGGCTGGGGAAGCCCAGCCAGATGGGTGGGGTATAAATAATAAATTATTATTAGTAGTATTAGTATTATCGTTAAACAATTGGCAGAGCCCTTAAAGGTGGGATTTCCCTGAGGAGCGTCTGCCTGTGTGACTTTAGGCTTTAGGGATTATGGATGGCATTAGGATTCCCACGATGCAAGGCATAACACACTTGGTCTACAGTTTGGTTGGAAGCCGCCCAGAGTGGCTGGGGCAACTCAGCCAGATGGGCGGGGTATAAATAATAAATTGTTGTTGTTGTTGTTGTTGGAAATAAGAAAGGGGGGGGCAACATGTCTATCTTTTGCCAAGAAGATGGCTGACTCCTGACCATCCTTATTTTTCCCTTTCACTGACATCACAGCTGTTGCCTCTCATTTTTAGACCTGTCCTGGCTTTCTAGCAATTGGATCTCGAGGCTGCATCTGCTGGACCAAAATCTCCCTGGTCCAGATTTGGCCCAGCAGCTGCCAGTTTAAAAATGTTGGCCTATCATAAGCATAGGTTAGAAGTTGAGGTCCTAAGACAGGGGCACAGTAATTTGTTAGCTAAGGTTTCATGCTCACCAGCAACCTTGGACCTTGGGGGTTCACAACATTTAAACTGGAATGTAGAACTGACTTTTCTCCTCTTTTTCTTGCTGCATAATTCTGCAGTTTGTGGATGCAGACAATCTCCTGACGAATCCTGACACGCTGGGCCTTTTGATAGCTGAGAACAAGACTGTGGTGGCTCCAATGCTGGACTCACGGGCAGCCTATTCAAACTTTTGGTGTGGGATGACCTCTCAGGTAGGTGGATCCCAGCCTCTGGTTTAACTCTGTTCTTGCCATGTGTGCTTGAGACCACAGCCAAAGACTCTGGGGCATGAAGGACTTGGTACAGTATATCCATGGCTACGCATGTTGTCAGCTGACATGACCTTCTGTCCTTCAACAAATTCAACACAGAGAAATATCTACCAGGCATATTCTCTGCAACTTCCTCGCCTCCTAGTCAATACAGTTCTCACTTTTTCATCATCAGAGTGAATCTCCCTTTGTGTGTGGATCAAGGATGGTGAGCATCTGCACTCATTCATTTAAAAAATGTTTATTTTAGAAAAGGATATGTTCTGTAAATTAAGAATCAAGCACCTAGAGCCATAAAAAGATAAAGAGGTATTTAAACACAAGTTAAAATTAAATCCATGCTTGCACATTTCCTTGAAATATTCTGTGCTATAGATATGCAAGATAATGAGGTTATGCATTTTGTTGCAACAGCTGTGACATGAACCAAGAAAGCAAGTTCTGACTTTACCCTATTGGAAAAGTGTAAACATCAATTGATTTCAAAACAATGCACGTCTGGTGTGTTTTTGGAAACAGTGGCTTCTTTTTACAGTTACAGGTAGGTAGCCGTGTTGGTCTGAGTCGAAGCAAAATAGAAAAAAATTCCTTCAGTAGCACCTTAAAGACCAACTAAGTTTTTATTTTGGTATGAGCTTTCGGTATCTGAAGAAGTGTGCATGCACACGGAAGCTCATACCAAAATAAAAACTTAGTTGGTCTTTAAGGTGCTACTGAAGGAATTTTTTTCTATTTTGCTTCTTTTTACAGTACATGGTAAAAGAGGACCAATATTTTCTGAATTAATTTGGCTATCTTTTTTCTTTAGATCTAATACAATGTGTTTTATCTAACATAATGAGTTTGTTTAGCTATTGAGGCAAGTCTTTTAAAAACCGTGCAGCTAGAGCTTTTAAGAGTTGCCATCTTGTATGAGACCGGTTTTTTATGCTTCGTATAATTCAGCACAAAGACTCATTTTGCACATGATGCTGAAGTGTTGCAAGTTTCCTTGGCTGGGCTCTATTCCTGCTTCTCTTTGCAGGAAATATCATGTGGAATTCCCCTTCTGCTTCTCCTAGGGCTATTACAAGCGCACCCCTGCTTACATCCCCATCAGGAAGCGAGACCGCCAGGGCTGCTTTGCTGTTCCCATGGTGCACTCCACCTTTCTCATCAACCTGCAGAAAGAGGCCACTCGGAGCCTTGTCTTCTACCCACCCCATCCGGATTACACCTGGGCCTTCGATGACATCATCGTCTTTGCCTTTGCCTGCAGGCAGGCAGGTGAGTCAAAGCCCTGTCCGCTCACAGAGAAGGGTGCCGCCTTGGTTTGTGTGTGTTGGCCTCACAGAGGCATCTGTTTGTGAGGATCAACAAAATTAATTGAGATTTTTTTTGTTTGTTGAGCTGCCTTGCAGACAATTCTTCAGCATAGCTGCATGCTTTCCCCTCTTTATCTTGAAAAATAGGAATGCAGGAAGCTGCCTTATGGCAAGTCATACTGTGATTTCAGCATTGCAGGAGGTTGGAGCCGATGGTCCTTGTGGTCCCTCCCAACATTGTGCCTCTATGATTCTATGAAATCATATTGGCCTGTCTAATTCAGCATTATCAACAGTGACTAGCTACAGCTCTCTGAGGTTTCAGGCAAAAGTCCTTCGTAGCCCTGCCTGGAAACACCCAGGATTGGACCTCAGGGTTTTTGCTTGCAAGACACGTCCTCCACCATTGAGCCACAGTATTTCTTCAGCCCCCAACTTGTTGCCTGCTAGAAACTTTCCGTTCTCATCACATACAACTGCTGCTCTTTGAAGCTAGGAGAAGGAGATTGGAAAGCCCCATGCTGCTCCCTGCCATTAGGAAATAGCACCCCTGTGGAAATTATTACTCCAGAGGTGGGGAACATCTGGCCAGGGGGTCAGTCTTACCTTCCCTGGGGATGCAGTTTGGCCCATGAGGCCATTTCCCCCCAACCAAGCAAGGGACAAGGGTGTGGAGTTCAAGGGATGTCTCTCCCAGGCACCTGATGTTTCCAAAAGGCACATTTCCCCCTCCGCTTCCCATTGCCTGCACATGGGACTCAAAACAGGGGGGGAGTTGTGCTGGACTCCAGTTCCCTTCATCCTGGACTGTTGGCTGTCATGATGGAATGGATGGGAATTGTACTCCCATGACATCCGAAGGGCCACAGCTTCCCCATCTCTGCTTTAAATATTGCTGCACCTGGGAAGAGAAGCAGATCTACTTTGCCGCCTACCTGCTTTCTTGGGGCCAGTTCAGTTCAGCTGAGGCAAGTGCCTTCTAAACAGAAACGCAAATCCATGAATTCAAGGAGGCATTCTTGGGATTTTGCAGGCACAACCAGTTGTACCCTGATCTTTGCTCCTCAATGTAACTAGGGCTATATGTTTTCCATGCTAGCAACAACAAAAAGCAAAAAATAAATGTGGATTTCTGCAATCTTGAGGAAAAATCATAAATTGATCTTATTTTGAATACTTTGTTCTTCTGTGTTTTAATATTTTGAATTTTTTGTTCTGGGTTTGTTGGTCATGGGAGAGGCATGGGTGCTGAAGCTCTGCCCCAACCACAGAAAATTTCGTCCAGGCACCTCTTTTGCTATTGAGAATTAACATAAGGGCTAGAAGCTTTGAAAAAGAAGAAAAGCTTCCTGAGAGTCCTGGGCAGCTGACTTTAGCACCCCTTCCCACATTTTGAGCTCCTGTAGAATTGCAAGCAGCCCAAATAGTGCAGATTTCTTGGGCTGGTTCTCCACCTAGTTTTAAATCTTTGAATGGTACTGGAGCATTTTGTGGGCTGCCAAGTGCACCATCAGAATTTATTTTAATCACTTCATGCATATGGAGGTGAAACAATGGCCATGACTCCTTGACTTGGAAAGGACATGGAGAGGGGTCTGTTGCTGCTGCCCAATGACATCTTGATTTTGTGTCTTCCCTTTGGTGGTTCCTCCCCACTTTGTTTAGAAGTTCAGATGTACGTGTGCAACAAAGAGGTGTATGGCTTCCTTCCCGTGCCTCTGCGATCCCACAGCACCCTACGTGACGAGGTGGAGAGTTTCATGCACGTGCAGTTGGAGGTGATGGGTGAGTTCTGTGTGACTCTTGGCCAAAAGTTAGCCAGGCCTCTGCAAGTTGCTGTTTTAAACCAAAGAGGAAATTTGTATAAACAGACACCAGATTTTACCTTGTGTAAGGGTTAGAAGGAGGGTTAGAAAACTACCCTGGGGGTGGGGGTTTTGCATATTGTTGAATACATCATGATAAGAGGGTTGCTTTTAAAAAGCAAAGACCAGGACACCCCAAAAGTTGTTGAGCTTTTTCTTTTTAGGAAACCACTGGAATTGTTGAGCTTAAGAATTCTTTCAGCTTCACTGGAGTCTTTCCAGTGATTCAGTGGCAAAGTATACAAAGAACATAAATAAAGCACTGGAAAGCTCTTCTTTCTTCCTCACACTCACCCCCCCCCACCTGTGGGGGAAAAAGAGGGGGAAGAGTTTTCGTTTTCTGGTGGTGTTTATGTTGTTGGTTCCCCCAAATAGCTTTCCTCCATATTAAAAAGGAAGGGTTTTTTTGTTTTTAAGGAGACTATCTTTTTGCTTGCTTGCCCTCCCTCCCTGCCTTTGATAAAAAGAGAGAGATTGGTGGGGTGAGGGCTTTGGGGGGCCCCTCTGTGAGGGGTGTGTGTGTGGAGGGGAGAAGATTTAGCTGGCTGCCTTTTGCTGAAATGGGAGGTTGGGTACTATGTGAGCATGATGGGACGGGTGTTTGTTGGTAAGCAGTGCAAGCAAATGTGTGTCTACTCACAAACAAGTCCTACTGAATTCAATGAGGGTTACTCCCAGGAAAGGAAAAGTAAGTTTAGTTGAATTCAGTGGGGCTTATGCCCACAAAGATTCCACTTAGACCTCTGAGTGGGGAAGCAGATGCAACTTGACCAGTAAATCACAAACTACTCTTAAATTGGTTGAAAATATATTAAATATATGATATGAAATTTTATTTCATATTTTTTATTAAATCTACTTCTTCCTTGCATTTTAAGGCCCTCTACCAACCTCAACAATGCCCTCGGCTGCTGCGGGGGAAGTGAGGTGCACCCTCCACTGTTCTGGGGGCCCCCAGCAAGGCCCTCTGCCGTCACAGATGTATTTTGTAATCTATTGAGATATTGTGATGTTGAAAACCAGATATCGCCCTTCTTGGGGGAGAGTGAGGATGGCTTACTTTTGGCAGAGCTTTTGACATCTTCACTGGTGGTTTGCTATAGGAAGGGCTCTGCATGCTTCTGCGCTATTAAGTAATCAGTTAATCAATTAATTTTGGCACCTGGGCAATCCCTGGTTGTGGGCTGATAAAGGCAAAGTTATATGACCCAGATACATGTATGCACTTTGAGCAAAGTGGCATGCTTTTTCCTGTTTTGCAATTCTACCCTGGACAATCATGGAGAGACTGAAGGGCTGGACAGGACCCTCAGCTCCTAAGCCATGTGGCTATTTGGTTTGGTCATCCACTCTGTTGTGCCCATTTCTAAGAGTAGAGGGATGTTTATGTAGATGCATAATGGAACCTGGGAGCAATATCATCCAGATGTGAGGAGTACAAGACCAGTTTGCAGTTGAAGAGCCTGGCATCCTCTTCTTCCTTACATCTGGTAACTAAGCAGACCCTCCGGGTTCAGAGACAGGGGCTGCTGGGGGAAGTGGGGCACTGGCAGTGGCTTTCTAGAGGTGTCTGTCTGGCAATTGCTGGGTGCAGGTCGCTGGGAATCCTGGACTTGATGGGCCTCAGTGCCATACACAAGAGATCTTCTGAAGCTCTCTTCTGATGCAGAATCACCTCAAAAAGGATGTTGCAGAGGTGGAAAAGGTTCAGAAAATTGCTGCCAACATGATCCAGGGGATGGAGTGACTCCCTGAGGAAGAAAGGTTGCACTGTTGGGGATGTTTTACAGCAGGGGTCCTCAAACTATGGTCCAAGGGCCAGATCCAGCCCGCCAGAATGCAGCAAAGCATTCTGACTTAACACAACAAAAGCATTCAGCTACAACTCCATGGCCAGCCTAATCATACTCTCTGTGGCTGCATTGCATGCTGTGATTTGTAGTTTCTAAGGCAGAGGGGTGTCTCTCTCTCCTCCTGCATTTCAAGCGTTCTGTGGAGCTTTGCTCCTGACCCCTCCGCCTTCCTGTAGTTGCCCGCTCCCCCTCTAAGGCAGAGGCGCCAGCCGGGCTATGGTACCGTGGACCCTCTGGCTCTGGACTCTCCGTTCCACCCACCTTGTTGTAGGCGCAGCCACGCCGCTTAGTCCTCGGAGCCCCCTTGGCCCACAGGCACCTCCTGCGGAGAGGCGGGGGCCATGTTGTGCCTGAGTCGCCATGGCAGCCCATGGGCTGGAGGTGGAAGCCCCAGGCGAAGCCGGAGAGAATGGGCAGCCTCTCCCGACAAGCAGCCAGTTCTTGCGACAGACTGGTGAGCAGCAGGGAGGAGGAGGAGGAGGAGGAGGAGAAAGAGGCACAGAGACCTGCCTTATACCCAGCCAGACCATTGCTCAGCACTCCAGGGTTTCATGCAGGAGGCTCTCCCAGCGCCACCTGGGAATGCCAGGGGTTGAATTTGGGACTGCCACTGAGTAGTAGTTGTTGTTGTTGCTGTTGTTGTTGGTTTTATTAAATTTATATACCGCCCTATACTCGGAGGTCTTAGGGCAGTTCACATAACAAAATCTAAATCTAAAACCACAAAGACCTCAAGGCCCTCTGCCTTGCAAAATAAAAACAACAGCCCAATAACACCCCCCCCAAAAGAACCACATTTAAAAAGGGCATAGGATGTCAATCAAATAAATCAAAAGCCTGGCTAAAATGAAACGTTTTTGCCTGGCGCCTAAAGGTGTATAATGAAGGCGCCCTTTTTTTCAAACTATAGTCCAGCCCCCAACAGTGTCTGAGGGACAGTGAACTGGCCACCTGTTTAAAAAGTTTGAGGACGCCTGTTTTAGAGAAAAGGTGAGTAACATGGAATTTAATAAACTTATGCACTGTGTGGGGAAAGTAAAGAGAGAATGTTAGAAGATTTAGGGCAACTAAAAGAAAGTCCTTTCCACAACACACTGTCAACTTGCTACTCCCAGAGGCAGCCATATCACTGACTTGCATGGCTTTGAAAGAGCATTAGGCCCATTCATGGAGATGGAGATGGAGTAGGAGGAGAGGGCTGTCGATGGCTCCTAGCCAGGATGGCCATTCTGGAGGCAGCAAGGCTGGAGGGGAGAGATCTTGAGCTCCTGTTCTGCTTCCTGGTTTCCCTCAATGGGCATCTGGCTGGCTGCTGTGAGACGGGCCATTGGCTTGATCCAGCTGGCTCTCTGGACTTCCTTCTGCTGCCTTGGGCAAAGCTTGACTTCTCAGCCTCTGTTCCCTGGCTGTCAAAGGGGAAATGTATTTGGCCTACCTCCCAGGGGTGTCTGTGAAGACAGCACATAAAGGTACAAAAGCAAGTTAAGGTTGAGGTTCTATAGCTGGGAGTAAACCTCACTAAATAATAATATATTATTATTATTTATTTCTTAATTAATTAATTAATTAATTAAATTTATATTCTGCCCTTCATCTGAGCATCACAGGGCAGTTTACAGTATAAAAACAGAAAAATAACAGTATAACAAACTAAACAACCCCACCCCAGGCATAAAGTTTGAAAGGCCATAAATTGTTTAATCTGCCTAAAACCTGGTTATAGATGAACAGTTCACCTGTTGCCTAAAGATATGCAATGAATGAGCCAGGCAAACCTCCCAGGGGGGGGGCAGCCTTCCTCAAATGGGGAGTGTCAGAGGGTCGTTGTGGCTACTCTAGAGTAACTCCGCTTGAGTCCAGTTTGTGCATAGTATTTACAGTGCAGAGATAGCTTAAAACATGACCTCTCAGTCCGAACCAGAATCCGGCAATGGCGTACGTCTGTTCCTACGCCAGCAAAGTAGTCGGGGCACCCCAAAACGCCTCCCTCTTGACCTGCGTCGCGGTGCTCTCCTTAACTCTTGTGCCAGAAGGAGCGATGCCCTCTCAGCCTCCTCCTGGTCAGGGCGGTGGAAGGGCTCTCCAGCATCCTGGAGCCCTTGCCTACATCTCTCCTCCCCTGAGCTTTCCCATCGTTCTGCCCACTGGCTGCTCTCTCCCTCCAAGGCTCTCCCTTCCCCCCTGGCTGCTTCAGAGCCACTGCTGCTCCCTATGCTTGGCGAGGTGGACGTTAGGATGATGGGGGTTGGCTCCCTGTAGGGACTCACCCTTACAGGGAGCCACTGCAGAAAAGACCCTGTTCTTATGTGGCCACCATCCTCTCACAGAGGAGCACACGAAGAAGGGCCTCCAATGATAATCAGCAGGGCTTCCTTTTGCATAGGCATGCATAGGACCATGCTGCAAAAAGTGCCACTGAAATTGCAGGACTGCCCTGGCTCATGCTTTCTGCTTCTCCAGTTCAAGCCAGCCTGACCAGCCCCGCGTGGCCTGTGTGAAGCCTCTCAGAGCAGCCTCTGCCATCAATGGCGCTTGTGTGTAGCAGTTGCCCCTCCTTTGGGTTCTGGAGGTGTTTGCTGGACGCCGTCCCATGTGGATGATGCACAGTCACTCTTTGTACAGGGCTGCAGCTACATAAAGATCCTTTCACTAAATTCGACTGCCCTTAAAGGCAGAATGGTCACCTCTTTGAGAAGGTGACTGAGGTGGAAGGTAGGAGAGCTCCGTGTGCAACCCCCTTTTCATTAATAACTGCTTGTTTTTGCAAACCGAAAGGGCCATTCTGTGTGCTGACCTTCCCTTGGGAGATTTCTTCAAAGGCAAATTGCCTGTAAGTAGCAGATTGCTTGTGGGCTCAAAGAGCCCATTCAAGGGTGCTGCTTTTGAGGTGGACTGTGCCGCCTCAGAATGTACATGACTTGGCTGCCATGCCAAAAACCTTTCTGCATGTGGAAGGGTAGTGTGTTGGGGAGAATCATAGAATCATAGAGTTGGAAGAGACCACAAGGGCCATCCAGTCCAACCCCCTGCCAAGCAGGAAACACCATCAAAGCATTCCTGACATATGGCTGTCAAGCCTCCACTTAAAGCCCTCCAAAGAAGGAGACTCCACCATACTCCCTGGCAGCAAGTTCCACTGTCGAACAGCTCTTACTGTCAGGAAGTTCTTCCTAATGTTTAGGTGGAATCTTCTTTCTTGTAGTTTGAATCCATTGCTCCGTGTCCGCTTCTCTGGAGCAGCAGAAAACAACCTTTCTCCCTCCTCTATATCAGTGTTTCTCAACCAGTGTGCCTCCAGATGTTTTGGGACTACAACTCCCATCATTCCTGACCACTGGTCTTGCTAGCTAGGGATGATGGGAGTTGTAGTCCCAAAACATCTGGAGGCACACTGGTTGAGAAACACTGCTCTATATGACATCCTTTTATATATTTGAACATGGCTATCATAACCTTCTCTTCTCCAGGCTAAACATACCCAGCTCCCTAAGCCGTTCCTCATAAGGCATAGTTTCCAGGCCTTTGACCATTTTGGTTGCCCTCTTCTGGACACCTTCCAGCTTGTCAGTATCCTTGAACTGTGGTGCCCAGAACTGGACACAGTACTCCAGGTGAGGTCTGACCAGAGCAGAATACAGTGGTACTATTACTTCCCTTGATCTAGATGCTATACTCCTATTGATGCAGCCCAGAATTGCATTGGCTTTTTTAGCTGCTGCATCACACTGCTGACTCATGTCAAGTTTGTGGTCTACCAAGACTCCTAGATCCTTTTCACATGTACTACTCTCAAGCCAGGTGTCACCCATCCTGTATTTGTGCCTTTCATTTTTTTTTGCCCAGGTGTAGTACTTTACATTTCTCCTTCTTAAAATTCATCTGGTTTGCTTTGGCCCAGTTGTCTAAACTGTTACAGTCATTTTGAAGTGTGATCCTAAATTGATAGCAGCAGTGAGAAGTCAATCAAAACAAAAACTAAGAAGCAAATGGAAATGTTATGATGAATATATGAAAAAAAAATTACTCAAAGGATGATATGCTTTCATGCTTAGAATGAAAGATATGAAGTGACACAAGAGGATAAAATTGGAGATAAAGAGATATATATTTATAGGAATATATAGATAACAGAATTTACAGAATTAAATTCTGTTAGAAACAGAAGTCGAGTAGGTAGTGGAGGGAAGTCAGAGGGGGGGAATGGTGGAGGTTGGTATATTGCATTATGGTTGTTTTTTTTTTGCTTGTATTATATTTTTTGTTGGTATGTTTATTTCATTTGAAATTAATGTATGAGATGGATTGTATTGATCATTACAATTAATAAAATTTATTTTAATTTTTTTAAAAAAGAAGAAGTGTGATCCTGTCCTCTGGGGTATTAGCCACTCCTTCCAATTTGGTGTCATCTGAAAATTTGCTCAGTATGCCCTCAAGCCCATCATCCAAGTCATTGATAAAGATGTTGAACAAGACTGGGCCCAAGACAGAACCCTGTGGCACCCCACTAGTCACTACTCTCCAGGATGAGGAGCCATTGATGAGCACCCTTTGGGTTCGGTCAGTAAGCCAGTTACAAATCCACTGAATGGTAGCATTGTCTAGCCTGCATTTTACCAGCTTCTTTACAAGAATATCATGGGGCACCTTGTCAAAGGCCTTGCTGAAATCAAGATAGGCTACATCCACAGCGTTCCTTTCTAGGTGCTCACAGACCGTTTGCTTAGAATCTTTCCTGGTATTGATGTCAGACTGACTTTAGCTTCTCAACATTTGCCCCTACCAGTGGAGTGGTGTTTGTTTCAGGCATGTTTCTGCTGCTATGGACAACTGGTTTTGGTTCTTTAAAGTTGCATCCTCTTTATGTTGAAACGTGGGGGTGGATTTTTGTTTTTTGTTTGGCAGAACAGAGCACTGGTCATTTCATGGGCAAAATAGCATTGCCAGGTGTCTAGGAGAAGCCCTCTAAAAACAAGACTTTGGAGAGTAAAGAGACATTCCTGCCCCCCCTACTCCCACCCAGCTTCTCCTTCAGATCTTTTCCTTCATCTCTTCTTCTTCTGTGCTTCCATGGAATGCAAATGTGCAAAAGCACATTCACGTAAGAAGCAGCCCTTGCCTTTGCTGCCAGGCACACTTTCGCCCTTGCAGATTAGAATAGAGAGACCCCTTGTGGAATGTATCTGTGAGGAGTGGGACAGTCAAGTCTGTTGAAAATAGTGGTTGAAAATGCTTGGGGGGGGGAAAGATTTTTCCTTTTTTTAAGGGAGAACTTGGAGTTATGCCATTGAAGGTTCTAGCCCACACTGAGAGCTAGCCTTGTGCCCAGACCCACTCGCCCGCCCTCCAGCAGATGGCCAAGGGCACATTTCAACTTAGCCATGAATCTGACTGGAAGATATTTGGGGCAATCTTGAACCCAAGCTACAGTGATAAAATATTGGCCAGGGGATGAGAAAAGAAAACCATGAAAAATCCTGCTACTGGAAGGATTTTTATTTATTTATTTTTTGACTACGTCAGACCAACACGGCTACCTACCTGTAACCATCCCCATATGTTTGTCATTTGCAGCCAGAGGCCAAGGAGCAGGGACTTTCTGAAATGTCCTTGCCTGGTTCCTGGAGATCTATTTACAAAGTTAGTGTAAACTCAGAGGTAGTGAGCTTTCTTCCTAGGGCTCCTGAGAAGTCAAAATTGCATTTTGCTAAGGCTAGACTGGCCCTCCAGATGTTGCTGAACTACAATTCCTCTCAGCCCCCTACCAGCACCGCCAGGGGTCAGGGATGAAGGGGATTTTAGCCCAGCCACATCTGGAGGGCCACAAGATCTCCACCCCTGGGCTAAGAAGACAATCCATTTTAAAAATCCACCTAGAAACCTCTTAGTGGTTCTCAGGGTGTGGCAAAGAGGAAGGCAAGTGTGGCAAGAAGATTCAAGGACAAACAAAGAAACAGTTAAACATTTCAGTATAGTATAGTATCAAAATATTTTTTGTAGCTATCTGTGCCTCTCTGTTTTTCTACAGTTCTCCGCAGCATATTGTTGTGAAGAGGGATTGTCAGCTCTGCCAAATATGAAAGATCAGAAAGGCTTCTTTGTGTTGATGAGGAGATGAGAGTTTGTTTGTATCAAATAAGATGTTGGGATATTTGTACTCCGTGCTGCAAAGCAGGAGAGAATACGAAGACGGTAATTGTCACATGAGAGTTCTGCCTTCAGTGTGAGAAAGGAACTCTGTGTTTATCTTCTTCTTCACGTGATGTTATTGTACTCACTTTACTTTCGCTTCTGTCTCTTGATGTGACTGGAAGCAAAGATGCCGAGCTCCAGATTTTACTTTGTACATAGCCCTTAAATAAAGTAGTAATAAGTTCTACTTTATGGCTCTCTTTATCTTTATCTACTTCACAGAGGGCAGTCGCATATCACATTGGCGTGCCTGGGGGCAGACTCACCGCTAGCCCTCGGCCAAAATGCCGACAGAGATGAGAGTTTGTTTGTATCAAATGAGATCTACTGTAAATAGGTTTACCAGGCAAAAGCAAGTTCACACCTCTCTTTGAGTTTGTATACATATATTTTGGGAATGATTTGTGTTCTTATGTGGCTGCATTTCTAGATGCCGCCTGATCATATTATAAAGTAGTTGTGTTCTATGTTGTAAATCATGCACTTTTTGTTTTCCAATGTATTTCTTACCAATAAAAAATGAGTGTGGTGTGAGTAATTTTTTCTCCTGAAAGTTTGGGAGACCCAGTACTCCAGGACTACGTGGTGCACTGGGGATTAATGGGGAACAATTCATGTATGTGCCTCCACATCGAAATTTAGAGTGCAGGTTTATTAATCTGGCTTGGAACTATCTTCACAGACCAGAGCAGTTCTTGGGGTATTCAGACTGGGAGTCTTTTCCAATCCTACTTGGAGATGGCAGGGACTGATCCTGGGGGTCTTCCGTGTGTCAGAAGCTCTGCCGCTGAACAATGGCCCTTCCCAGCATCTGACACAAGGCCAATAATCTGGGGGGAGCTTGTCATAAAATCCATCTCTGCTCTTGTTTTCCTTAAATAAAAACCTAGTGGCAGGTCACGTGACTCACCGCATGACCCAGTGTTTTCCTTCCCTACAGTTAAAAACCCTCCAGTGGAACCTTCTCAATACCTATCTGTGCCTCCCAAAATCCCAGACAAGATGGGATTTGATGAGGTGAGTAAAAACAAGCAGACCTGTGTGAATGTGCTTGAATGGCATAATCTGTCACAAGATTCAAGTAGAGCACAGAATTTCACTGACCCTTGATTGTCACCATCTTCACCATCATGTACATCTGCTTCCATGGGGTCTGGGCGATTTCCTTTGGGTTTGGGCTAGTTTGGGGGACTTTTTCATTGGCGGGCTGTGATGGTGCTGCCTTCTGAAAGCCAAGCTGCAGACTTCCCTAGTTCTCTGACTTCTGGAGCCTTCTTTGTTCAGCTCTGCAGACAGATCTTAGAGTGTAGTGCCATGGGGAAATATCTAGACATGGGACTCTACCTCTGCTCTGCCCTCCGAGAGAGCTGGTGCCAGAATCCCAAGGGGATGAGAGTAGACTGTACCACTTCAGACTACAGGTGTGTGGGGAGAAAGATCACCTTTTATAATGCCCCCTGCATAAAAGAACACTTCCTGCAAGCAAAATAACCCCAGCTTATTTCCTGCTTTGCTACTTGGCCATTTGCAGGGAGCTCAGCATCTTCTGCCTACAGTCTAAAGTGATGCAGAGTCCATTCTGACTCTCCTCACAGGTCCACTACCTCCTTTGGTTACCTGCACAGCTATGGCAAAGCCTGGGGTGCTGCTTTGTTCCCTCCTCTGCCTTTCTGCCATGATGGGCCATCGCTCTGCATTCTTGACGCTGCAATGCTTCCTTTCCCAGGTCTTCATGATTAACCTGAAGCGCCGGACCGACCGCCGGGAGCGGATGCTGCGGGCACTTTATGAGCAGGAGATAGACTGCAAAGTGGTTGAAGCTGTGGATGGCAAGTGAGTGCCCGCCTGGGACAAAGGCAAAAAGCCGCAGGGGGAGAAGGGTAGAATAGGGTGCTTGGCCTTAGCCATGTCAGTAGGCAGTATCCTGTGTACTTAGGGGCCCAATGGTGTTGTAGCGGAATGGGCTTATGCTCGCCATATCTAAAAGGAGGGGCTGTAGCTTAGGGTTGGGGCCCCTGCTTTGCATCCTGCAGAAGGTCTTAGATCTGCAGTCAAAAAGGCTCTCTGGCCGCAGGTATAATGTGAAGGGTCTTCTGCCTTGAGATCCCCAGCCAGTCGTGGCCAGAAAGGAAACTAATCTGCCCAAAGTCAGCACCCTGCGCCCTTTATCTTCCTTGTTTAATCTTCGCTTGCACAGAGCAAAAGATGAACAGTTGCCCTCAGACAGTTGTTGCCAAATTGCTCACAGAAAGTAAGAAATAATAGGGGAAGTGAAATCTTGCATTGGAGAAACTCCAGTGGCTGTTGAAAGAAGTAGGCAAGCTTTTGAGTTGCACACAACCCTGCTCCTTGGGCTTGACTGCTTTTCTGTTCTGTTCAGTGAAGAACTCTGTGATGGCTGGAAGCTTCTGCACCAACAGACGTTGATCCAGAGAAAGAGAAGTGTTTTCTTCTTTCTGTTTTATTTTTCACCCTAGATCACATAGCCATATATCTTTGGCATGTATCTCTGCCGCTCTCTTCATGAATAGCTTGTGTTCTACTGACTGTCCTCCTTTATTCTTTCATTCCATCTGTCCTCAGAGCAATGAACACCAGCCAGGTGGAAGCGTTGGGCATTAAGATGTTGCCAGGTTACAAGGACCCATACCACGGGCGTCCACTCACCAAGGGGGAATTGGGTTGCTTCCTCAGCCACTATAAGATTTGGCAAGAGGTAAGTGACGCTCATCAAGGCATAGTCTGTCTTTTCAGGAGATTAGGTCATCTGTTCCCAGCCATGAAACTCTTTCAAAACAGCTGTATATGTGTGGTTCTGCACAAGCAGTTAAGGACTGCAGGACACAGTACTTGGCACAGAATCCAGTTTCCACAGAATCCCCTTTCATCGGGGGAGTAGGCAAGCTTTCAGTCCTCCTAGCTAGGCTTGAAAGTTTGTGGCTCATGGGGTTGAGAGATCTCTTCTGTAGGACAGGGATGAGGAACACGATGGGCTACAAGTCCCACAATCCATTTCCTCATGTTGACTGGGACTGCTGGGAATCTGGAGGGCCACAGGTTTCCCATTCCCACTATAAGATTTCCAGAAAGTTGGTGGGGCTTTTATACCACTCCATGCCTAATTTACATAATTTACACAGGTTGCAGAATTCTGCATTTTGTGTTGCAGAATGTGGGTTAATGTGACACAGGACTTCAGTGAGTGGATGTTTTAAAATGGTAGTTGGTAAACACAGTGCCTTCTCTGGCCTTCTTGCATACTGAAGAGCTCACATAAGTGGCATTCCATGGGGAGCCTATTGAATTCTGCAGATTAGCTTTCTAGAAATGAATAAGATCTGGAAACAGAAATGCTTTTCTATAGGTGCAGACATTGGTCTCCTCATCCCACGTGAGTAGACCAGTCACATCAAAGTGTCTGTGTAATTCAGGGCTCACTTTATTTTTGAAATGGTTGAAAATGGTTCAGTTTAGGCAACAATTGTATAATTGTATTATTGGCTCAAGATACAGAAAAATTAAATATAAAAGGAGATGAAGCAATGCGCATTGGACTAATTTCCATCAGTGGAGAAACATGGGGGCTTTAGTGTTACACAGAATTCCAGAGCTGGCCCTGTTGTGCTGGCACAAGTGGAGTGTTGACCTTATTTTGGCACAAGAGCCAGACTGTGTGGTCTTGCTTGCTTGCAGTCTTCCAAAGCAGCAAGAAGCCATCCCTTAGAACCGGATTTCACTGCATTTTTAGTATGTGCTGGGCCATGTTGGATTATTCCATCAGCCAGAATATGGAAAACATTCACGGTGTGATGATCTATATAATAATAATAATAATAATTTATACCCCACCCATCTGGCTGGGCTTCCCCAGCCACTCTGGGCGGCTTCCAACCGAATATTAAAACAGTACAGCATCAAACATTAAAAACTTCCCTAAACAGGGCCGCCTTCAGTTGTCTTCTAAAAGTAAAATAGTTGCTTATTGCCTTGACCTCTGCTGGGAGGGCGTTCCACAGGGCGGGTGCCACTACCGAGAAGGCCCTCTGCCTGGTTCCCTGTAACCTCACTTCTCGCAATGAGGGAACTGCCAGAAGGCCCTCGGGGCCGGATCTCAGTGTCCGGGCTGAATGGTGGGGGTGGAGACGCTCCTTCAGGTATACAGGAAAGGGACCTTTAGGGGATATTTGCCACTCAAAATCTGAATGCCAGTTTTGTTTCTCTGCCCTTACAGGGTGCTGTGGTGCTGAAAGACTGCAGAAAAGGAGTGCAGAAGGTGGCATTGAGAATACCATCCACCTTCTGAGAATACAAGCTTTGATTTTTTTAAAATAAAAAAGCAAGTTTCTAGACCAGCCTTCCCAGTCCTGGTGTCTTCTAGGTGTAGTGCTGATGGGACTGATCAGAGTTGAAGTATTGTGGAAATTTCTCAAGAAAAATATAGAATTAATGGAAATGGGAGAGAAGTTTATTAGAGGGATACAAGCAATATATGACTGTCAAAAGGCAAATTTGATAATTAATGGTGAATTGTCGGAAGCGTTTAAAATCGAAAAGGGAACCAGGCAAGGGTGTCCCCTTTCCCTGTTACTATTTATTCTAACTTTAGAAATCCTTAATCAAGAAATATGGGAGAATAAATAAATAAAAGGAATATCTGTGGGACATAAATCCTTTAAGATGAGAGCATTTGCCGATGATGTAGTCTTAATGGTGGAAGATCCAGAAACAAGTGTGAAAAAAATTCTAGAAAAAAATTGAATGTTATGGAAAAGTATCTGGTTTTAAACTTAACATGCATAAGACAAAATTAATGGTGAAAAATATGAATGAACAACAAAAAAATTTTTACAAGAAGAATCAGAATCTTTGCCTAAAATCAATGCCAAAAATGAAGAATATGGAGTAGATGATTCAGCAGGGGAAACACAGCCCAGAACAAGTAAGGAGGTAGTACAAGAATACTTGGCTAGTTTAGATGTATTCAAGTCTCCAGGGCCAGATAAACTACATCCAAGAGTATTAAAAGGACTGGCAGAGGTGATTTCCGAACCACTGGCAGTAATCTTTGAGAACTCCTAGAGAACAGGCGAAGTCCCAGCAGACTGGAGGAGGGCAAATGTTGTCCCTATTTTCAAAAAGGGGGGAAGAGAGGACCCAAACAATGACCGCCCAGTCAGCCTGACATCAATACCAGGAAAGATTCTAGAGCAGATCATTAAGCAAACGGTCTGTGAGCACCTAGAAAGGAACGCTGTGATCACTAAAAGTCAGCATGGGTTTCTGAAAAGTAGGTCATGTCAGACTAATCTGATCTCATTTTTTGACAGAATTACAAGCCTGGTAGATGAAGGGAACACTGTGGATATAGCCTATCTTGATTTCAGCAAGGCCTTTGACAAGGTGTCCCATGATATTCTTGTAAAGAAGCTGGTAAAATGCGGGCTAGACAATGCTACCATTCAGTGGATTTGTAACTGGCTTACTGACCGAACCCAAAGGGTGCTCATCAATGGCTCCTCTTCATCCTGGAGAGAAGTGACTAGTGGGGTGCCACAGGGTTCTGTCTTGGGCCCCAGTCTTATTCAACATCTTTATCAATGACTTGGATGATGGGCTTGAGGGCATCCTGAGCAAGTTTGCAGATGACACCAAATTGGGAGGGGTGGCTAATACCCCAGAGGACAGGATCACACTTCAAAATGACCTTAACAGATTAGACAACTGGGCCAAAGCAAACAAGATGAATTTTAACAGGGAGAAATGTAAAGTACTACACTTGGGCAAAAAAAATGATAGGCACAAATACAGGATGGGTGACACCTGGCTTGAGAGCGTCCCCACCCCCATCGTTCTACCCGGACACTGAGGTCCAGCGCCGAGGGTTGTCTGGCGGTTCCCTCGCTACAAGAAGCCAAGTTACAGGGAACCAGGCAGAGGGCCTTCTCGGTAGTGGCACCCACCCTGTGGAATGCCCTCCCACTAGAGGTCAAAGAGAAACAACAATTACCAGACCTTTAGAAGGCATCTCAAGGCAGCCCTGTTTAGGGAAGCTTTTAATGTTTGATTTCTGTATTTTAATGTTTTGTTGGAAGCCGCCCAGAGTGGCTGGGGGAACCCGGCCAGATGGGCGGGGTATAAATAGTAAATTATTATTGTTGTTGTTGTTGTTGTTTTTATTATTACATGTGAAAAGGATCTAGGAGTCTTGGTAGACCACAAACTTGACATGAGTCAACAGTGTGATGCAGCAGCTAAAAAAGCCAATGCAATTCTGGGCTGCATCAATAGGAGTATAGCATCTAGAGCAAGGGAAGTAATAGTACCACTGGTCAGACCTCACCTGGAAGTACTGTGTGTGTCCAGTTCTGGCCACCACAGTTCAAGAAGGATACTGACAAGCTGGAAGGTGTCCAGAGGAGGGCAACCCAAATGGTCAAAGGCATGGAAACAATGCCTTTATGAGGAATGGCTTAGGGAGCTGGGTATGTTTAGCCTGGAGAAGAGAAGGTTAAGGGGTGATATGATAGCCATGTTCAAATATATAAAAGGATGTCATATAGAGGAGGGAGAAATGTTGTTTTCTGCTGCTCCCGAGAAGCTGACACGGAGCAATGGATTCAAACTACAAGAAAGAAGATTCCACCTAAACATTAGGAAGAACTTCCTGACAGTAAGAGCTGTTCAACAGTTGAATTTGCTGCCAAGGAGTGTGGTGGAGTCTCCTTCTTTGGAGGTCTTTAAGCAGAGGCCTGACAGCCATCTGTCAGGAATGCTTTGATGGTGTTTCCTGCTTGGCAGGGTGTTGGACTGGATGGCCCTTGTGGTCTCTTCCAACTCTATGATTCTATGATTCAGGTTTAGAAATGGTTAGCAAAACAAGGAATACATGAAGAGATTTTTTTTATATGCAACAGCCGCTGCAAGGTTACTGATTGCAAAAAATTGGAAATCAGAAGAAGTACCAACATTGAAAGATTGGCAACATAATTTTTTTGAAATAATTGAATTAGCAAAAATGACGGCAACAATTAGAATGCAATCTAATGAAAATTTCTAACAGGAATGGAATGTGTAGAAGAATACATGACCAAAAGATGCTCCAACAAGAATTTATTGATATGTATAGACTGATTTCACAAAGTTAAGTTAAGCAGATATATAAGAATGATTGTTTAATTATTAAGATACAGAAATACAATCTCAATAGGTATATGAATCATTATGTAAAGATTTCATATATGTATTGCAGCATTAAAAAGAAAGAAAGAAAGAGTTGAAGTCTCTGAAAGACAAAAGGCTGGGAAAGGCTGGTCCAGACCCAACAGAGCTACCAATTGCTGGGGTGTGTGTGTGTGTGTCATCTGTCGCCTGCATGACTTCTTGTCCCTCTATGTGGCCATCAAACTCAAGCCAAGCATTATGGCTTGAAATATTTCCATTAAATAAATGAATCAAGAAACAGTGAATTGTGCTGACTTTTGCCAGGTTGCTGAGAGAGGCCTGGAGAAGTCGGTGGTGTTTGAGGATGACCTGCGCTTCGAGATCTTTTTTAAGCGACGCATGATGAACCTCATCTATGACTTAGAAGAGGAGGGCCTGGACTGGGATTTGATGTAAGTACGGAAGTCTTGGCAAAAGCATCCTTCAGGGGGGAATCTTGTATGGCAGAGTTGAGCAACATTTTTGCTTCTGAGGAACTGCATGCCAGCAGGGAGTTAAGGGACCAGCAGCCTCCCTGCTCCCTTGGGTGGCCGTCTGTCATGGGTGCTTTAGTTGAGGTTCCTGCATTGCAGGAGGTTGGTCCCTCGAGGTCCCCTCCAACTCTTAAGATTCTATGAAAGCTGCTTTGCCGTTCACACTCATAGGCACCTCGTTCCCCCCATGACTTTCACTCCTGTTCACTTGCCTCACACACTCACACTTTCATCTCTGCAGCACTGTCTGCCAGGAACTCCAGTGAAGGTGAAATCACTCTCCCTGTTCTACAATTAGCAGCACAGGGACAGCAACCTTTTCCCTGCTGATGGCTGGTGGCTGAGCAGCCGGGGGGGGGGGGAGCGCCCTGGGGCTTGGTGGGCTGCATGGAGAACAATGGAGGTCTGCCTGCAGGCTGCCCCCATGTGATTCAAAGGGAAGAAGTGTCATGATCTCAATCTCTGCCTGCCTTTAGATACATTGGCCGGAAACGCATGCAAGTGGAGCATCGTGAGAAGGCTGTGCCCCGCGTCCGTAATCTGGTGGAAGCAGACTACTCCTACTGGACCCTGGCCTACGTTCTCTCCCTCCAGGGGGCCCAGAAGCTCCTGGACGCCCAGCCCCTCTCCAAGATGCTGCCTGTGGACGAGTTCCTACCTGTCATGTTTAACAAACACCCTGTGTAAGGTTGGGGCTTCAGGCTGCTGGGAGGGGAAGAGGGGCCTGTGGCCTTGGGATTATTAACACACCCTTGGCACATGAGATGTAGCTTCTTAAAAGAGGAAGATAGAGAGGAGTCCCTTGCTGTTTTCTCTTGGATAGAAGCTGTTGCCTTTCATCTGTCTCAAGACAATGGAAGTCAAATGGCCAGAGAATCACAGCGCCTGCAGAGTCTAGCTGCAGAGTCTGGTGACTTGTAACTGCTGCCTCCTGCATTGCTTTTGCTGCATTAGCAGCACCAAAGTGACCTCCCTGGGATGCAAACCTGGGCAGTGTGTATGGAGGTCCTGGGTTGCCCAGGCGACAAGACCTCCCCTCTTGGCCTTGCTGATGTGGTCCAAAGGAAAGCAGATCAAGATCTTTGGCACCAGCTGGGCTGCATTCGTTGCTGGAAGGAGGCGTACAAGGAGCCTCCAGTACACTCCACTCCAGATTTGCGTAGGGTTTACTCCTGAGCCTTTTCTTCTCCCAAATATGTATCACAACGCAGCAGGTAATAGTTGTAGGCCCTCCTGATTTACAGAAGGATTGTCAGTGGCAGGCTGTTGGGCCAGAAGGATGGCCCTCTCTGAGCTTCCTTCTACAGTCCTGTTGCACACCACCTCTTAAGTTTGGCACAGACCCCTTTGCTTTTGTCTCATCTGTACATTCTGTCCTGGCATGTATTTCTTGCTTGGAAAATGGTTTTTGCTCTCATGCTCCCTTGCCTTGTTCCAAGTTAGTTTCTATCTTCTCTGGCCATGCCACCTATCTGAAGCCAAGAACACTGGGCAGCTGAAGTGGATCTCCCTCAGTGTGGTTAGATCAGGGGTAGCCAACTCAAGAGGTTGCTGGACTGCAACTTCCCTTGGCCAGTCTGGCTGGGGGTGATGGGAGCCAGAGTCCAAGCATCTGAAGAGCAACTGGGCTAGGTGGCTGTACTCTTTGAGAAGGTAGGAATCAATTCTCTGTGGAATCCTACGTAGCTTTTGTCTCGGTAGCCTTCACTCTAAGTAGGGTTCACTGTCACTTCTAAACAATGTTCGAAACTCCCATTGTTCTGGGCACATTTTGAGATACAGAATTTCATCAGCGCAAGCAGTTTCTGAGCTCTGGGCACAGTACTGTGCCTAAGATTTCAGATTAAAACTGCAGAGTGGAAGGAAAGAAGGACCTTTTTCTGCCTCCCTCTTTCCAGCTACTCTCTGAACACTGGAGAAGAGACCCTCTTAAGACCCCCTCTTAAGGGGGGTGGACAGGGGAAGGGACTAGACCATGTGAAAAATGAACATAATATTTTAGCTGCGGTTCATTCATTTTCAGCTATGTATTCTTGTTATAAAAAAGCGCACCTAGACATTCTGTTGTTATGCCCATTGCCGAGGTTTGAGGTGTGATTTAGCTCCTAGCTTTCATATCACAGCTTCTAATAAGTTTGTGCTGGAAGAATCTAGAGTGAGTGTTGTATAATATAACAGCTGCCCGAGGAGCTGATTCTCTCACAGGAAGACAAGAATGTGACAAAATATCTAACACTGAGGAAACCAGGTCCATGTAAGCAAGATGAGTGAGGAAAGTTATATTGGCAGAAAATATTTCTACAGAACATATTTGTATTCATCGAGAAGTGAAATGATGAAGTTTCATCTTTCTAGCTCCTCAGAAACCTAAGACAAACTTGGGTAGTGAGGAGAAGGATACCATAAAGGCATCCCTTCCCCTCAAAGGGGGTTCATGGTTTGCCTCATGTAACCTCAGGAGTCGTATTTTTGTGCAGTTAGTTGTTTGACTGATTTACACATGTGGCAGAGATGTATCTCCAGAAGCAGCTCTTTTCATGTGGTGTTTGTTCTCCTCCTGCAGTTCTGAGTATATGGAGCACTTTGAGAACCGGAACTTGCTGGCCTTCTCTGTAGAACCGCTGCTGGTCTTCCCCACACACTACACAGGAGACGATGGTTACATCAGCGACACGGAAACTTCTGTGGTGTGGAACAATGAGAACGTCAAAACTGACTGGGACCGGGCCAAGTCCCAGAAGATGAAGGAACAGCAGGAGCTGAGCAATGAAGCAAAGAACTCTGATGTGCTCCAGTCCCCTCTGGACAGCACAGCCCGCGATGAACTATGACCCTGCCGGGCCACAGATGAAGGGGGCTGAGCAGGAGGGCATGGCATGGCATGGCATGGCATGGCATGGCTTTCCCCTTTCACAGGGTTTATGGGTCGCTTCCCTCACTTTTCACTGTGGGGTCCACATCTTTCATCACACCTTGTGGCAAAGCAATAATGGCAAGCTCCACTCCCTCTGCCATGGGGAGCCTGTGACAGAAATAATTTGGTTTGCTTAGCTGTGCCATCCCCCGCCTCTCCCACCCTCTGTTTTGGAAGTGGTGTGGGTGAGATCTTTCCATACTCAGTTGTGTAAGAGAAGTTTTATTCTTTGAAGAATTGGTACTGGCTTCTACAGGGAGCCCTATATCTTCTGGAAGGAGCGAGAGTGGTTAATCCTTGAAAAAGATGCAGGCCAGACTTGCAGACTACAGCACAATGATGCTCTGTGTCAGACAAACCACTTAGCTTCGTGTACATTTCAGACCTGTCCAGTTATTTTTATATATATATTTTTACTGGTGACAGTTTCTGATCTCATTTTTGTGGAATCCTGATTCCCCACCCCTCCCCTTTCTTTGTGCCTTGTCCGTGCTGAGATTGCAACAGCGGGTTTCGATGTGGAAAGTCAAAAATGTCCTTGTTTCCCTTGGGGTAATGAATGTTTTTCCTAGCATGTCTCTGCAGAGACACAAAGTGCCTTGGTAGGTTGTCGCTTTCACTCCCCAGTGGTCAGAGATGCATGATGGGAAGTGCCATCTGTTGTGACGTGGGGCTTGTGATTTCAGCTCGCTTGACATAATATGCTGGAGACAGTTCTCTAGTAACACTTCTTTATTAAAGCAAACAAGACTGAGCTCTGAGGAGAGGAAAGCTACTTTTATAGGGACGGGGGACTAGCTAGAAAGGGAGACATTTTGGAGGCAATCACAGTGCTGCCTTTTGGAGGAAACCAATAAGACAGAGGATCCAAATATAGCAGCTTAAATGAACCAATAGTAGCTGTACCTTCTGGAACCAAAAGGCAGTTACTTTATCCTAATGCAAATACAGACAATAATAATACAGATATAAAATCCTTTGACTCAATACACAACACCATCCATCGTGGGAGGCATGGCTCGAACCACATTTAACTTCATACAAGTATAAAGCATTGCCCTTCAACTTGTGGGACAGCATTTCAAGGTGGGTTGCGCCTGCAACACCCCACCATTATTATTTTTGTTTGTTTTTCAAGCCCAAATAAAAAATATGGGGCTGGGGAAGAGAGGGTAAGATATACCATAGTTAATTAAAATGAGACTCATGTTGCAGATTAGGGTTAGAAAGGTGGGCCCCAGATCTGAAGGCTGAAGACAGTCCAAGGGCTCCTGAAGTTTGGAGAATGTGCTGAGAAATTGGAACAGGTCCATGGGGTGAAGGAGAGGAGGGAGAGGCCTGCAAGGTAGTGTTAGCGATCCTGTAAGGAACATTGGAAGGTTCTAGAAGCCACAGCTCAAAGTCAGCCTTGTTGCAGTTTCACCCATCCTGGAGGGACATACAGTACCACCATGATACCCCTTTTGGTGATAGCAGAGGTGCCTCAGAAAGCATGGTTGTGGTTACCTTTGCTAGCAAGCACCACCCAACTCTGAAGCAGGTGGCGTGTGGTGCGTCATGTCAGCAGGTGGAGAGGGTTGCAGCTGGATGGGATGGGAGATCCCCAGCAGAGCTCTTCCATCACATCAGGATGGCGAGACTGGAGGTTCTGCCCCCAGACCTCTGTGTATTCACTTACTCACAAGATGCACAAAATCAAGACGATTCACAAAATCAAGTGCCTTGCAACTTCTTGCTACATGAGAATTTCCTTCACAGCCCTATAGTTAGCTGCATTCTCTCACTGCACCCTCCACTTCTCAGCAGAAGTTTTGCATCTGATACTCTCATCTTTCAGAGGTGTATATTCTTCAGCACATGGTATTTGAAACAACCTTGGACAACACATTTCTTCTGTTGATTGGAGTTGGATTAGCAGAACTACACCTGTGTTGCAATTTGAGCAGCTTTATTTAATATCTATATGCAGACTTGTGGTTGGTGTGATGTTGTATATAGGACACACATAATTTATGATGTGTGTCTGCACAGATGTTTCATTTGCAAAATGCAACAGATGTTGCTTGGAGAGGAAGGCAGTGATGGGATGGAGAAGAACCTCATACTGGTCTTTCCTCTTGAGTAATTTTGGATGGGGCAGTCTGTGCTGACCTCACCCTTGTGGCCAAAAAATGGAACCAGCCCAGAGGTAGAATGTGGTTTGTTGGGATCAAATGCAGTGACTTGATGCACAATTGGGTTGCAATCCACCAGCAAGTGGGCCATAAGCTTGTGTGCAGCTCCCATTAATTTCAGTAGGGGTTGAACAGAAGAATAGCAATAGATGGTACCCTTAAATAGTAATAATAAACCCTCAAATATGCAAGTGACTATTATGCCTGTTAAGCAAAAGCAGAAATGAAGCTGGCTAAGCAGAGATTCAAACCCAGTTCCTACAGGTCCAAGGGCAGCACCAGCCCAGTGTGATCAATCTTGTTGGTACCTGTTTACACCTTATTAGAATCGCCTTTCCTGGGTGAATCTCTAGTCCCCATGATGGTTGAATTGGGTTTGCAAATTGGATGTACCAGCACAGTAGGAGGCTAGAAAAATGGGCATAAGTAAATCTTTGCTTCCATTTTGCTGTTCATCTTAATGACATCTGATGTAGACCAAAGCTTTTTTTCAAGTTCTCATGTTTGAGGTGCAGAATCTTGAAGCAAGAGAACTAACACATCAGGGTTTTATTTTTGTGACCATGAAATTGATGCACAAGTTGTATTAATACAACTAAAGTAGAACTGTATGTTATTTGTTTCATCTCCTTTGAGCAATCACTACACTAAAATGATTTGGCTATTGTGTAGTCCCTATCTCTGCCTTTTCTTCATTATATGTCTGTGATGGTGATGAGATTTTTGGGGGGGTCATTATATATTGGTTACCTGGGAAAACCCCATAGAATTTCATGTTGCTTGTCCTCAGCATTCCAGAGTGATTTTTTAAAATTTTACAGCTTGTTGTATGTACCCACAAGTAGGCAATCTCAATCTAGCTGGTTGTTAGACTCATTTGTCTGTTCTACCACATTCCCATTAGATGCATGATTTTCAAACTTGTGTTTTGGGGTTCTTTTCAGCTTATCGGAGGTTCTTCCATCAGATGATCAGTCGTGGTGGACATATTTATTTGAAAGTCAGTTTGTCCAGCATCATTGGTCTTCTCTTGCAGTCTCTTGCCACAGGAGAGTGTTGGGTATGTTTTAGGCTACATGCTTAGTTCATGGCACTCGTGAGGTGCATCAGCATTGCTCAGCATGAATGAAGTGCAGGGATGAGGAATGTTGCTGGACTACAGTGCCCACCAGGCTGACTGTGGCGTTTGGAGAGCCATAGGTTCCCCATCATTAGCGTAGTCATTTGCGAGATGCTTCGGTTCACAAACAATGGAATTTGGAAAGAGTTAATTGAAGGTAAAAGGTTTGAAAATGCTGTATTAGATGCAGACGTGCCATGACCTGTTTTTCATTTTTGCTTTCAATGTTACATTATTAGCTCCATTAGAAAGAAGCAGCATCACACAGGGCCATACGGTGATCAGTGACTTGAGCAGAGACTCTCTTAGGTTTCAGGCTGCGCTCTTTGCCAGCCCTGCTTCCTGAGATCCTTTTTAACAGAGATGCTGGAGATTGAACCTGGGGGATCTCTGCAGGCAAAAGCCCCACTTTCCCATATGTGGAGGCAAGGATTCAATATTGTCACCTCTGCCTCCACCATCTGTTGAAGCCTACCCCAATCTGGTGCCATCCAGATGTGGCTGGTATTCAGCTCCTATCATCCCTGATCACAGGCCATGCTACCTGGGGCTTATGGAGAGTTTTAGTCCAAAATATCTGGAGAACACTAGATTATTGAAAGCTGGTCTGTTGCATGAGCTAAGCGTATATCATAGAACAGCTTTCCATCACGTTGCATCACGTTAGCGTGTCGGTTGTAGTGTGCAGGTGTGTTGCACAAACACTCCCTGCACTCCTCCCGGGGCTGGAAAGGGCTAGCAAAACTGAATTAATGTGTTGCAAAATGTTGCATGTCTAAAAAGTGTGTCATCAGCATGGAAAGTTTGGAAAGTTCTTTCATAGAATCATAGAATTGTACCCCCAAGGGTCATCCAGTCCAACCCCCTGCAATGCAGGAGTCTCAACTAAAGCATCCATGAGAGATGGCCACCCAACCTCTGCTTAAAAACCTCCAAGGAAGGGGAGTCCACCACTTTCTGAGGGAGTCCATTTCAATGTCATGCTGAGAATAAAATAAAAAAGTCCACATTTCAGAGACATCTGCATAGCCATTTTATGAGTCACTCCCCCTACAGATGGGGTATAAATTTATTACACAAATAGAAATCCCTGCTGGTCTAGAGCAGAAAGGTGTGTCACGAACTTTTCAAAATGTGTCAGTGCAGAGCAGTTTATACACCCCTTTCCTGTTTTGCACTCTCCACCCGCCTGAGGCTGCTTCCTTTTGGGTGCTGAGTTAGGATTAGGGTTAGGGGGTTAATGTGAGGGTTAGGGTTAGAGGGTGGGGGTTGGGGTTAGGTGGTTAGGGTTAGGGGTGGGTTAGGGTTGGGTTGGGGTTAGGGCAGCGGGGGCTTAGGGTTTAGAGTTTTTAGGGGTTGCGTTAGGGTTAGGGCCACACACAACCCTCACCACAACCGTCGAAGGTAGGGGAGTCCAAGGGCTCACAAAAATTGGGGGGTCAGGCTTCCATTACAGCTCCACAATGTATTTAAATGGGAACTCCATACGTTACAATGGGAGTCCAATGCAAATTATTATTCAAAAGCCTTCTCTTTTACTGGAGGTCGTTCTACATGGGTGAGGTCGGTGTGGTGAGTATAGAAGTGAGTCTGCCACTTCCCAGGGCACACCCTGTAGGGTTCCAGCCTCGTACGTATAACTAGTATGTTTGAATCTAATTAGTGTACGAAGGGGGTTAAACTATGGTTTAGAGTAGAGATGTCAAGAAAATAAACAACTACCTGACTTTTAGAAGACATCCCTGTTTAAGGAAGTTTTTAATGTTTGATCTATTGATCGTGTTTTTAATATTTTATTGGGAGCTGCCCAGAGTGGCTGGGGAAACCCAGCTAGATGAGTGGAGTAAGAATAATAACTCTCTGCCAAAATAGAGGGAAGCTGCTATTGAAAAAGATGAGGTTAAACTCATCACAAGAGGTTAAATTTGGATCAAATTTTAAACGTCCCATCTTTGCTTTAGCAAAAGGATTTACTACACTTTACCTGCACATACTAATACAACCTTCTCTCAGACAACACTGATCTTTTTGACTTTTTCTATTTTCAAGACACCAAAGTGCTTTTAAATATTTGTTGTTGTTGTTTAGTCGTTTAGTCGTGTCCGACTCTTCGTGACCCCATGGACCATAGCACGCCAGGCACTCCTGTCTTGCACTGCCTCCCGCAGTTTGGTCAAACTCATGTTCGTAGCTTCGAGAACACTGTCCAACCATCTCGTCCTCTGTCGTCCCCTTCTCCTAGTGCCCTCAATCTTTCCCAACATCAGGGTCTTTTCCAAGGATTCTTCTCTTCTCATGAGGTGGCCAAAGTATTGGAGCCTCAGCTTCACGATCTGTCCTTCCAGGGAGCACTCAGGGCTGATTTCCTTAAGAATGGATAGGTTTGATCTTCTTGCAGTCCACGGGACTCTCAAGAGTCTCCTCCAGCACCATAATTCAAAAGCATCAATTCTTCGGCGATCAGCCTTCTTTATGGTCCAGCTCTCACTTCCATACATCACTACTGGGAAAACCATAGCTTTAACTATACGGACCTTTGTCGGCAAGGTGATGTCTCTGCTTTTTAAGATGCTGTCTAGGTTTGTCATTGCTTTTCTCCCAAGAAGCAGGCGTCTTTTAATTTCGTGACTGCTGTCACCATCTGCAGTGATCAAGGAGCCCAAGAAGGTGAAATCTCTCACTGCCTCCATTTCTTCCCCTTCTATTTGCCAGGAGGTGATGGGACCAGTGGCCATGATCTTGGTTTTTTTGATGTTGAGCTTCAGACCATATTTTGCGCTCTCCTCTTTCACCCTCATTAAAAGGTTCTTTAATTCCTCCTCGCTTTCTGCCATCAAGGTTGTGTCATCTGCATATCTGAGGTTGTTGATATTTCTTCCGGCTTTTAAATATAAATGACATTAACTTCAAAACAAATCTTTTTTTTAAGTTGTGAAAAGAAACTGCCTAAATCAGAGACTAATTGTCAAAATTTTATATCCATCTATAAGCTGTCCTCTTTCAAAAGAATTTGTGATAAGCAACGGGATATCATGATTTATTTATTTATTTATGCTTTTCTTTGATAATAAAACCATTGATACTGTTCTGCTTGCCATTTCATAGGAAATTCATATTGTGTGAACAGGCAAGCCATCCACAAAGTTATTTAGAAACATGCAGTGACAGAGATTTTTACAATGAAATAAAATTCAGTTCCAGCAATTCCAGTCATTTGTTTTTGGTCAGGGTGGACCTTGTAGAACTAAAACAGAATTGCTAATTTGCATGATTCTCTTTTGCTTGTAGCTTCATTTGGAATTAAATATTTTCCTAAAAAATCCTAGATGTTCTGGAATTCAGTTAGATACCCTCATTTACTTTGTACTACCTTCATAAAGATGGCCTGTGTAGAAGATAATTAATGAAAGTAGCAGCAATGTATTACATGAAAAACAATCTTAAACCTTTTTCCTGGAGCACTGACAATAATGGTTTTAAACTGTGGTTAATGAATTAACCAATTAAACCATTCAGGACTCAACATAATCTGTGTTTTTTTATCTTATACATATTCTTACTTTAAAAGATCTTTCTGTAGAAATCTCTAGAATAAGACTGAAACAAGTTTCCATGACAGTGATGCTGCTTTTCATAAATATATCAAGGCTGCCACCTTGTGACAATATTGCTGGTCTGGGCAGGTTTTCTTTCTAGATGGTCAAGTATGCAAGGCTGCTGCCATCCAGTGGCTATATGGAGAAACACATCAAGATTTTAAATTTCATATTAACAGAGTCTGAGAAGAGGGTTTCAATGTCAGTTTCCAATAAGTTGGAATATTTAATTTACAAATTTAAACAGGACAAAGTGAGGGCTGATTTACACGGCACTCATCTCTCTGACCATGCCAGATCAAAGCAAATCTACCTAACCAGCTTCCTGCTTCTAACAGTGATCAGCAAATATCCTCAGCTTTATTTTTACAAATGTCACCTTTCTTCCTGATTTCACTAGCATTGTGTGTACAAACTAGACTACTGTAGCAGTAGGGGAAATAATTTTTCCCCCTCCAACCACCTGTAGTTCTGACTGTGTCCACCTTTGGCATGTGGCCCATAAAAAGTTGTCTGGAAGATAATGCAACCTTCGGCCTGATACCCCAAGATACACCTTTGATGTAATGCAGTTACTGTCGCCCCCAGCTTCTTCTGAGGAGGAAAAAACTTAAGCATGTAGCAGAGTTCCCAAAAATAGACCAGAGGCAATTGAACTTCATTCAGCAGAGCCTTACTTGCTACTGTTAGGGGAAATTCTGGGTGCGAATTTGAATTGCTCAGCCACCCAGCTCATCAGGCAAGAGCTTTATTCCACTGCGGAATAAAGGAAGGAGTCCAGCCACCAACTGGAGCAAAATAGCAAGGTTTTTTTTGCGCAATAGGTTCAAGCCAAGACTGAACACTGAGAACAGGGTTACAAGAACTTTTAAAACTGCCCACTTCAATCCCATAATACATTTCAAAAGTGCCATTCCTACATCATAGTTACATAGCTAAACATCAGAAAAGGGGAGGTTCATACAATATTAACATACTGGTAAACAAGATTAACATAAGGTTAATGGTTCAGGGCAAAAGTAAATGTACAGGAAAAGAACAATAAGGTTCTGGTTTTGCATCATCTGCCACCTGGGTGGGTCTGGTGATGGGATTAGGCATGGCCAACAAAGTGCCTCTGGGAACTTCCTGGAGTCCCTTTTCAATGCCAAAATGGAATGGAGGAAACTAGTTGATTTTATATGATTTTTAAAACTAGGTAACTGTTGTGTTGTGAGTTCCTTAACAGCAGTCATTCAGTGACAACATCTTCATGATAACAGCTCTTTATTTAAGGCAACAAGACAAGACTGACTCTGAGGACAGGAAAGCTACATTTATAGGGACGGGGAACTACCTTAGCTAGAAAGGGATACATTTTGGAGGGAACAATATCAGGCAATCACAGTGCTGCCTTTTGGAGGAAACCAATAAGACAGAGGATCCAAATACAGCAGCTTAAATGAACCAATAGTAGCTGTACCTTCTGGAACCAAAAGGCGGTTACTTTACCCAAAAGCAAATACAGACAATAGTAATACAGATATAAAATCCTTTGATTCAATACACAACAGAAACTTCCCTGAGCTGTCAAGTTGAAAGGATATGTTTATGCATAATATTTATAACATTTAACAACTTTAAAGATGTGCCCTCCCCTCCCCCCAGTGATTTCGGAGTGAACTTGCAGTTCTACTCAAGAGTATGCCAGTAAGTGATATAAACTCATAGGACGCTTATTTGTCTTGAATCTATGCCACGGGTGTCAAACTCAAGGCCCGGGGGCCAAATCCGGCCCGCCAGACCTCGTCATGTGGCCCGCCGAGTGCCCCAGCCAGCGGGACCTTGCTGCTGAAGCGCCGTGTCGACAAAGCGCCGACAAACAGCTGGGGCCTGGGGGGGGTAGAAAGGCGGCCGGAGCGGCCTCTGGGTCCCTTCGCGCTCTTTTCTGGCGCTGAATCAAGGCGGCGACCCCCGCTTCCCTTTCTTTCTTCCTCTCTCTCGTTCTTATTCTTTCTTTCCCTCTCCTTCCTCCCTTCTTTATCTCTGTTTACTCTCCGTTTCTTTTTCTTTCCTTCTTTATTCCCTTCCTTCTTTCCTATTCTTCTTTCTCTCCCCTCTTTCCTTCCTTCCTTCCTCTCTCCCTCCCACTCCCTCTTTTCTTCCTTTCTTCCTTCCTTCCTCCCTCCCTCTCTCTCTCTCCTCAGAAACATAGGATGCTGCTTTATACTTCTGGCCTTTAAACCCTGGAACCAGGAGAGCAGCTCCAGTGAGTCAACCTCAGCCAGTCCCTTTGGTGAAGGGTGGTGGCTCACTGGCAGAACATCTGTCCTGCATGCAGAAGGACCCCAGGTACCAGTAGCTCTGCAAAGGTCCTGCATGAAACCTTAGCGAGCCTCCACCACCCAGTGCAGTTACCAAAAATCATTTTTCAATAAATTGTACAATAATTGTACATTTGAATATCTACTTGCCATTATTCTGACTATGTTTCTGCTTTCAGAGCTAGTTATTACTTACATTATTACAAAAAAAGTAATAATTGAATGCAGTGACAATAATTTATGATAATAAAGAGTGGACACATAGTCCTACAGATACAACCGGCCCTTTGAGGGTGACCAAACTGCTGATGCGGCCCCCGATGAATTTGAGTTTGACACCCCTGATCTATGCATTCTGACACTCCAACAATGTGCTTCACGTCATGTTGGCTCATTACACAATGGTAGTGAACTTTTTGGAGTGAACTCAAGAGTAAGCAAGTGAGTGAAATAAACTCATAGAACGCTTATTTATCTTGTATCTATGCATTCTGACACCCCAACAATGTGTTCCACTTCATGTTGGCTCATTTTGGAAAGGTGCTTGTTTTTGGAGTGAACATGCACTTCTACTCAAGAGTAAGCAAGTGAGTGAAATAAACTCATAGAACGCTTATTTGTCTTGAATCTATGCATTCTGAAACTCCAACAATGTGTTTTGCTTCAATTTGGCTCATTTTACAAAGGTGCTTATTTCTGGAGTGAACATGCAGTTCTACTCAAGAGTAAGCAACTAAGCGAAATAAACGTATAGAACGCTTATTTGTCTTCTATCTATGCATTCTGACACTCCAACAATGTGTTCTGCTTCAATTTGACTCGTTTTACAAAGGTGCTTATTTCTAGAGTTCATATGCATATCTACTCAAGAGTAAATAAATAAGCGAAATAAACCCATAGATCGCTTACTTCTCATATCTATGCATTCTGACACTCCAACAATGTGCACATGCATATCTACTCAAGAGTAAGCAAATAAGTGAAATAAAACGTCAGAAAACTTACTTGTCTTCTATCTATGCATTCTGTCACTCCAAAAATGTGTTTCACTTCAGGTTGGCTCATTTTACAAAGGTGCTCATTTTTTGAGTGAGCATTCAGTTCTACTCAAGAGTAAGCAAGTAAGTGTGATAAACTCATAGATCGCTTCAAAATAAAAAAAATCCTTCAGTAGCACCTTAAAGACCAACTAAGTTTATATTTTGGTATGAGCTTTCGTGTGCATGCACACTTCTTCAGATACCTGAAGAATACAATCTGTATTCTTCAGATACAATCTTTGAACAATCTTCCTAACAATACTATACTAGCCACTATGGATGTGGAATCTCTATACACCAACATCCCACACAATGATGGTTTACAAGCCATAAGGAACACCATTTCAGATAAAACAACAGCAGACTTTGCTACCAAACTCTGCCACTTTGTCCTTACCCACAACCACTTCAAATTTGGTGATGACCTGTTCCTCCAGAACAGCGGCACAGCCATGGGCACCCGCATGGCCCCACAGTATGCCAACATCTTCATGGCAGACTTAGAACATCGTTTCCTAGACTCCTACCCACTCAAACCTCTCTTGTACCTACGATACATTGACGATATCTTTATTATCTGGACACATGGACAACAGACCCTGGAAACCTTCCACCAGACATTCAATGACTTTCACCCCACCATCAACCTAACAATGAACCAATCTATGCAAGAAATACATTTTTTGGACACTACTATAAAAATACAGGATGGACGTATAGACACCACCTTATACAGAAAACCAACTGACCGACAAACATATCTACATGCTTCTAGCTACCATCCCAAACAATCCATCGTATACAGCCAGGCCCTACGTTACAACCGTATCTGTTCCAACTCTACAGACAGAGAATCTCACCTAAGAGATCTACAGCAAACCTTTTTAGAACTAAAATATCCACCTGATGAAGTTAAACAACAGATCAACAGAGCCAGACTGATACCTAGGGAGAACCTGCTGCAAGACAGACCCAAAAAAGAAAATAACAGAACACCACTAGTCATCACATACAGCTCCCAAGTTAAAACAGTACAACGCATCATCAGAGATCTACAGCCTCTCCTGGACAATGACAGCTCCCTTTCTCAAGCTCTGGGAGGAAGACCTTTCATTGCCTACAGACAGCCACCCAATCTTAAACAACTCCTCACCCACAATAATACAACCACCAGACTTAACATGGACACTGGTACCAGAGCCTGCAATAAACCCAGATGCCAACTTTGCTGCCACATACACCCGGACAACATCATTACTGGCCCCAACAACATCCAACATACCATCTCAGGACTATTTAATTGCTCATCTTCTAACATTGTGTATGCCATCAAATGCCAACGGTGCCCTTCAGCTCTCTATATTGGACAAACAGGCCAAACCCTACGCCAAAGGATAAATGGACATAAATCTGACATCAGGAACCAGAAGACAGAAAAACCAGTAGGAGAACACTTCAATCTCCCAGGACATTCTATACAAGATCTCAAAGCAGCTGTTTTATTACAGAGAAATTTCAGGAACAGACTGGAAAGGGAAGTTGCTGAATTGGAAATCATTACCAAGCTTAAAACCATGGAAGCACCTGGGATGAATAGAGATATCGGATTCTTATCTCATTATGCATGATCAAGCTTTCTTTAGCACCTCAGCCCAGGACTAATTGCAGCCATCAGCAGCCATTAACACCCATCTACAGGTTTACCACTCCCATCAGCCCATCTCCCATTCCCACCCACCCCCACCACCCGCTGTATATATATAGGGTCTGACACTTCTGTTTCTAGTGTATCTGAAGAAGTGTGCATGCACACGAAAGCTCATACCAAAATATAAACTTAGTTGGTCTTTAAGGTGCTACTGAAGGAATTCAGCCTTAACTTAATCCTTATTTTACATACAGTGAAACTTGGCCAGGGCCAATGCTCTTTTCCTTAGGAAACCCGGGACTAAATGTTTTCACCTATTTTTGTTTTTTTTACATTCTTTAGACTTTGCTATATCCATTATTTAAGGAGATGGTGACAAATCCCAAGGCGAGAAAACATGGATATAATTAGGTAAGCATAATCCGGGCTTCAATTATTAGGCATATCTCCTCATGACCCGTTTCTTTTGCAAAGACTCAGGGCCAGCAGGCACAGCCCTCAGCCTACAGCCTAGGGACTACAAAGCAGCTCCTCTCCAGGACCATTAGAGCACAGAGCACGCATAGCATTTGAAAGCCTCGAACCACAAAAGCAGATGATTTCTTACAGCAAAAGCCATCAAATGAGGATTGTGGCACCTTGAAAGACTTGCAAGTGTATTATGGCTTAATTAGCAAGCTGGCCTAATGTACAGACATTATGAAGTGATAAGGCTGATTTCAGAAAATAAAGCAGAGCAAGCTATCAATTTCATTCCTGCCACTTCTGGTCAGTTAGCATACTTAACAGATGAGATGTTCCACAGCACAGAAAAGATTGCTCCTTGTCCTTATGTAAGGTACAAAGTTCTCGGTGCAAAGTGCAAAGACAGGCCAAGGAATGATGCATGACATTTTATTTGTTTTTTTCCGAACTAGGGGCTGCCACCCCTGTTCCCTCAGCTTGCCTACTTGGCAACCACTTCGCCAACCCCTGCTTATTTACATCTCACTTAGGGTTGCCATACATCCAGATTTTCCACAGTTGGCAGCAGTGCCTGGGTGGAAATCAGGAAAATGTGTGGAAAAATCCAAACTTATAGCAGTCCACGTAGGCAGTGCTGTTTATGCCATCTTCCCATAGAAATAGCTCAAAAACCGTATTTTTAAAAAGCAATTTTGCCTCAAAACACTGTGATGCAGCAGCAAAAAAACTAATGCTATTCTAGGCTGCATCAACAGAAGTACAGTATAGTGTCCAGATCAAGGGAAGTAATAGTACCACTCTATTCTCATAGCTGCCAAGTTATCCCTTATTTTAAGGGATTTTCCCTTATGCTGAATAGGCTTCCTCGCGAGAAAAGGGAAAACTTGGCAGCTATGTATTCTGCCTTGGTCAGACCACACTTGGAATACTGTGTCCAATTCTGGGCACCACAATTTATGATGGATGTTGACAAGCTGGAAGATGTGCAGAGGGCAAAGAAAATGATCAAGGGTCTGGAAACTAATCTTTTTGAGGAACGGTTGAAGGAGCTGGGTATCTAGCATGGAAAAGAGGAGACTGAGAGGAGATATGACAGCCATCTTCAAATATCTTAAGGGCTGTCACATGGAGGAGGGAGCAATGCTTGTTTTCTCCTGCTTTGGAGGGCAGGACCCGAATCCATGGATTCAAGTTACAGGAGAGTCTGACTAAACATCACGAATAACTTTCCGAAGGCGAGAGCTGTGAAATGACAGTAAAACGGACTCCCTCGGAAGCTGGTGGACTCTCCTTCCTTGGGGGTTTTCAATCAGAGTTGGATGGCCATCTGTCACAGGTGCTTTAGCTGAGATTCCTGCATTGCAGGGGTTGGACTAGATGACCCTTGGGGGTACCTTTCCAACTCTAAGGTTCCGTTATTCTAACTTTGGGCAAAACTAATAAAAGCTCAACAACTTTGGCCTTAAAAAAAAAGGCCCGACAACTTTTCTGTCCAGATTTTCACTGTTTGAAGCTTGACAACCCTATCTTACTCAATCTCTCACCTATGCCTTCACTGCTCACCCAAACCCCACCCCCACCTGTGTAAAGCCCACCACAAAATGAATATTTTACCAAGTCATCTAATGTTGGCACTATGGTTACTACTTTTTCCTCTAGAATGGTTGTTCAAAAGCAGCAAAGCAGGCAAAAATTCAAGAGAAGCTGTTTTGCCAATACTGGGACCTTTAAAACATTCACCCATTGAATGTCTTTTGTGCAATGCAGCTGTCAAACGCACAATACTCCACTACAATAATAATAATCGTGGGACCTGACAGCTAGAATTCTGAATAGAATGTATGGTTACATCATTGTAGCTAGTTTCTACTGATGGAGACTAGCCTAAAAAGGAGCAGGAAATAAGCCACATATTCTAACCGGGGGCAAAGACTTGTGAACTGTGTCTGAGCTAGTTTCACCTTCAACTGACAGGTTTTCAAAGGACCGAACAGAACAGTTTACACGCCAACAGCCCCTCCTCACAATAAATGAAAGTAATGAATGAAGGCTGAGTTAGAGCTGTTCTCTTGAAAAGCTCCATCAAGTCTTTGATTGAAAATTCTCTCTCTTTGAGATGTGAGTTAATGACATTTACGGGCCATTGACTAACAGTGCAAGCAATCTTACTGTGATTATTACAGCTTTAAAATGGATCGGGCATTTTGACGTGTCTGAAACAAATATGGGAGGCAGGGATACTCTTATACAAAGCAATCAGAGAATGGGCATGCAGTACAGGGGTCAGCAAACTTTTTCAGCAGGGGGCCAGTCCACTATCCCTCAGACCTTGTGGGGGGCCGGACTATATTTTGAAAAAAAAATATGAATGAATTCCTATGCCCCACAAATAACCCAGAGATGCATTTTAAATAAAAGGACACTTTCTACTCATGTAAAAACATGCTGATTCCTGGACCGTTTGCGGGCTGGATTTAGAAGGCGATTGGGCCGCATCTGGCCCCCTGGGGACCCCTGCAGTAAACTAAAAAGACAGCTTCACACACAAAGAAGTTTAAAGAAAAAAAAGGTGCAGGTGAGAAGACAGATGGACCTGCTTTCCCTTCTGTTCTAAGAAGAGTACAAAATAACTCTTCTATATACGTGTGGCAGTACTTTACAGTATTTTACAGTACTTATGTCCAAGGCTTTTGTCCACTTACAGAACAATTCTATGCACGTTTCCTCAGAATTCTAAGTCTTCAATGCAATTTATTCCTGATAAACATGTGTAAGACTGTTCCAACAAACCCTTGGCACCCTTGTCCATATCCTCAGAAAAAACGTCTTTATCCCTCACATGACACATCCAGATCGCCCCACTTGGACTCCTAAGAGTGACCTTACCTCATCCGCAGGGCTCGGGGCGCTTCGGGGCGACAGGGAAACCCCCCTTCGCCGGTTCCCAAGCGCTTCGCGGGGCGGACAAGTCACGAGGCGCGCCGAGAGCCTCGCGCGGGAAGCCGGGGGGCGGGGCTTGGCGGGTTCCACTGGAGGGCAAGGGCCCGGCGGGGGGCGGAGCCCAACTGGCGCCGCGCACCTGCCACCAGCCGCGCGTTCGAAAGCAGCGGCAGAAGGCAGAGAAGCGAGTGCGCACGCGCGGTGAGGGCGGGAGAGAACGCGCACGCCTTGGGAGGAGAGCGCCGTTTCCCTGGCGAGGCCAGCGGGTAAGCCGCCTTTTCCAAGGGCCTGCAGGCGGCGGCGGCGGCGGCGGGGGGGGGGGGTATTTTCCTTAATGTTGTCATAATACTGTAGTGTAGTTGTTTTGTAAGCCACCTTGGGAGGGAGACCCTGTAAAGAGGTGCAAGGGCGCTAAAAGGGCCGGGTAGAATTTCTGTATATGAACAAAAAGGTGGTTTTGTCAGAGAGGGAAAATCATGAAAAGGGGGGGGGGTGGAACTAAGATGGAGAATTATTATTAAAAGCACAGAGCTATAACCATCTTCCCAGAGCCCATGTTTATTTTCTCCAGGCCTCCCCTGCTCTCTCCATCTCACAACAACCCTGTGAAGTAGGCTAGGCGGAGATGCAGTGACTGGCCCAGGACCCCCCAGTGAATCCTGCAGTTGCTATTCTTGCAAAAGGGAAAACGGGTTTCCTCTTAATTCTTTATATATATATATATATAATTGCATTGTTATATCTAAAACTCACGAGCTGCCTTTTGTGTTCCCTATTGCACTGAGAAAAATAGATTACAGTAGTTGATAACTCTAGAATAGGCTATCCTGATACCTCAAACGTTTCAAAAGAAATGGAAATGAACTGCTGTCCTGTAATGTGCAAGCCTTTTCCAGGCAGGGGCCAATCAGCAAGTAACTTGTGTTTTAAGTTGCTGCCCCTGTGCCATACAGATCACACAGGATTGTTGTCAGGACATAAGGTAAAAAAAAAATGGACTGGGTAACCTTGGGTCCTCCAAACAGGGATGCCTACTTGAATAAAATATTGGGACTCTGCATAATCGATCACATGACATGGCGCACACACCCCATTTGAATGGGAATTTTCTTCAACTTCGTGGGTCCCAGCCCCCTCAAATATTTTATTGGTACAGTACAAAGGGACCTCAGCCCCTACCCTAGGAATTGGCTCTTAGGCCTTCCTATTACCCTGACCATTGCCCATACTTGCTCAGGCTGGTAGTTCAGCAACACACCTGCTGTAATAATTAGTCTTGAATAGAAAAAGAAATTGTGTGCCTCAGACTGGGCTCTCCCTCTGTGCATTGTCAGCTTTTAAAAAGTTAATAGATGAACATACATGTTTGTTTTTTTGTCTGTGCTTTTCTTTTTGTTCCCGATTGTCCCAGCCGTGCTAGGAATAGAATAATACTCCAAATTCAGACTGAGCAGAAAACAGAGACCAACAATGAGTCACAAGGTACTGTATACAGTATTTTAAACAGTTTTAAAGAATATTGGTGATTATGCTGCCAGGGCAGAGCAGGACTTTGGCAGCTTAGTGCCTCTTTGATCAAATTTTCCAGCTTTCTCTAAGGTGTATGTTGAGTTTACATAACTGAGGTAACTTTAAAATATTTGGTACTAGTAGCATAACATTTTCCATTATCAGTAATGCAACTTGAGTGTTGTCCCATCTTGATTTTGATGAACATTAGAAATGTGTACATTCCGATGCCACTGATATTTAGATGTCCAGACTTTCTACAGTGCTAGTGGTATTGGGCTTAAATAAGTTGAGGAACTCGAGCACAATGTGTGATGACTCACACATTCTCCAGTAGAATGTTACCTTCTTTGCTAGAATACCTATACTTTATTTATTTTTTTCAAAAAATTTTATTCTTTTTAACATTAATAAAGTAACAATACAATAACAAAAACAAGTAGAAGAATACATATACACACAAATACAAAACAGAAAAAAGAAAAAAGAAAAGAAAAATATCACAATTCTAAATCTTTATTCTAATCTTCTTACTACGACTTCCTCTGCTCCCTACTCGCTGCGATTCACTATTAATCACATATAGCAATTCTAGCTCATTATCCATTTCTAAGGTTACTATATCTCACTCCTCTTTTCTAATATTCTGTAAATATATTCGTCCTCTATCTTTCTTCACTTTACTTTCATACTACGCTGCAATTCCTAGTAACATTCAAAAATCCCTATCTTCTTAATCAATTACAATACTATATTTCTTCAAATAACTCTTAAAACTTGACCATTCTTCTTCTGTCGCTTTCTCCCCCTGGTCACGGAGTCTTCCGGTCAGATCAGCCAGTTCCATATAGTCCAACATTTTCATTTGCCATTCTTCCACTGAAGGTATCTCCTGTGTCTTCCACTTCTGTGCTATCAGCATTCTCGCTGCTGTTGTGGCATACAAAAAAACCGTAACCTCTTTCTTTGGTATCTCCCCCCCCCCCAAATCCCCAACAAAAAGGCCTCTGGTTTCTTAATGAACGTATTTTTAAACATTTTCTTTAATTCGTTATAAATCTTATCCCAGAAGTCTTTTACCTTGGGGCAAGTCCACCACATATAATAAAACGTCCCTTCTCTTTCTTTACATTTCCAACACTTATTATCATGTGTGTGGTACATCTTTGCTAACTTAACTGGGGTAGAATACCTATACTTTAAGTAAGCATCCCACTTGCTGTCCCCACCCCGAAAAATTGCAGAACACAGAAGAGTTGCAATTTTCTGTACGCCTTGTTCATATAGCTTAATTGTTAAACCATGTGGGTGAGAATTGTCTGTTCATGAAAATGATTTGAAAGTGAGGTTTTCCACACTAACAATTTGCAACCCAATCTTGGTAAGTGTACTGCAGACATTGGCTGTGCATTCAGTGTAAACACCCACCCCATTTAAACTGTCTTTCATAATAGTAGATCATATTATTGCATGGCAAGTAAGACTTGCTACCAGGCAGGGAAGCTTTACAAAAGCTGCAGCTGTGGGGTTTTTTTAAAACACGTTTAGCTCCTAGGAAGTGGGGCTTCTGTGTCTTCCATTGCTACAGCCCTACACCATCATATCCCCATTGCAAACCCCACTGAGTTGAAAAACAGATCGTGGTGTGATGGGGGGAAACAAGGTGAAATCTGGTGTGTGCACAAGCCCTCGTATACACAAATTAACACAGCCTTCTCAGTAGTTGCACCTGCCCTCCCATCAGATGTTAAGGAAATAAACCTCTATCTGACTTTTAGAAGACATCTGAAGGCAGCCCTGAATAGGGAGATTTAAATGTTTTAATTAATTTTTAATACCTTGCTGTGTTGTAATTTGTTTGAATCCACCCAGAGTGCCTGGAGTAGCCCAGCCAGGTGGGCAGCATTTAAATGATTATGATGGTGATTAGACAGGAAATTGAGAAATCCCAATGTTTTAGGGAAGACTGGTGGCCTGTAATGCCAGCTTTGGCAAAAGTATATCTAAAATAATTGCCTCAAAAATACTGTCTTTTTGTGCAAAGTGAAGAAAAACAAGTAAGCCCATTAGGAAGGAAATACTAATTATTTTTGTTATTTGTAGGGAAGATGGGTTTCTGTATTACCATTATGAAAACTCAATAAAGCAATAAGGTGTATGTATTTTTTTTAAATTTCCCCTGTTTTTTCGTAGCATTAGCCAGGTGCTTTTCTGTCTCTTGTGGGAATGTGCTATAAAAGTGTGTATGCAGAAAGGAGATTACACGTTTGCTTTTTGGTACAGTCATTCATGAGCTTTTAGAATCGAGAGAAAATTGAAGGGAAATAACTGCTCCATATATATGAGACTAGTTTATGTACATCTAATCTCTATGACCGAGTTTGCTTCTTAACCAAAATGATTTTTGTTAACTTCTGGTTTCTGGTCTTTAGGGCAGATATTATGTCTCAGAGACTCAGCAGCATAGTTACCATAGCTTTGCACAAAATTCCATCAGTTTCTCTAATCTGGAAATGGAAGACAACTATGGCAAGTACCATTTTTTTCCTTTCTTATTGTTGTGCTCATAACCATTCCACAGAATTTTGACTCTGTGTAGGAGACTGTTTCAAATATTCAGCTGTGAAGCTCCCTAAAGGACAAAATGCAGCAATAAAACATTGTGATCCATACAAAACTCTGCTGTTGGATAAATGATTTATACTTAAGCACAGCATACATTTACTTAGCAATATACAATATGTTATGAGCATGTTTTATTTTTTATCTTCCTACTAGATTTGGTAGTTATTTCTCAGTGCAGTTGGGGAGATTCAGCACTGGGTGGCACTTTGGCCACCGGTGAGATTTAGTTCATAGAGCATATTGATGGTAATAGTGATATACTGTAGAAGGAAAGGAAAGCAGTTTACACCTGATGAATAAAAGACCATCTCCAGACCTACTAAGAGGCTTCTCCAACCCCTTCTGGTTTTGACAAATGTAAAACTATTGCCAAACTCCGTGTGGGCTTCTTTCATAACTGTAAAGACCAGAAATAGGTTTTTCATGTTTTTTGAAATGAAACGCAGAGGAACCCGCGAAATCTGCAATATGATGCTCTGTAGCAAAGTCTTAATACAAAGGCACTCAAACCAAGACCCACTTGTCTTATGAGACCATTGGGGGAAATGTAGCCATACCTCTTCAATTTCCTTGAAGAACTCTTTTAATTGGACTGCCTAATTGAGTAGCTTCAGGGATTCAGTTCCTTGGAACTTGCGCTTTCTTTCATAAATGTGCTCATTAACGTCTACAGCAGTCTTGCACCACTGACTACATTTTCTTTGTTTAGTATCCTAATCATCTAAATCTTTCAAGTGGGTGTAATTAGACACTAAACCTGAAGTAATTCTGCGGTTATGGAATACTGAGAACCAATAGCTTTTCTCAGTTATCTGATTAATTTCAATATGTTAATATGTTCCCACTTTTTAACTGTGATACATCCTTTAGACCACAAAGAATGCTTCCATCTTTGTTGTTTTTTTCTAGTTGATGCTTCAGATCCTGATAAACTAATACAGTGTCCATATGACAAGAATCATAAAATCAGGGCATGTAGGTTCCCCTACCACCTTGTCAAGTGTCGTAAGGTAGGAAATGTAGATTCTGTTATTGAGTGTGTGGAGCCTGTATCTTGTTGCTTTATAGTTGACTTAAGGTAAAGGTAAAGGGACCCCTGACCATTAGGTCCAGTCGTGACCGACTCTGGGGTTGCGCGCTCATCTCGCATTATTGGCCGAGGGAGCCGGCGTATAGCGTCCAGGTCATGTGGCCAGCATGACAAAGCCGCTTCTGGCCAACCAGAGCAGCACATGGAAACGCCGTTTACCTTCCCGCTGTAGCGGTTCCTATTTATCTACTTGCATTTTGACGTGCTTTCGAACTGCTAGGTTGGCAGGAGCTGGGACCAAGCAACGGGAGCTCACCGCATCACAGGGATTCGAACCGCCGACCTTCTGATCAGCAAGCCCTAGGCTCAGTGGTTTAACCCACAGCGCCACCTGGGCCCCAATAGTTGACTTAACCTAAGAATAAAAGAAGAGCTTGTTGAATCAGGCCAATATCCAATCTAGCTGGAGGGTGCCCGGGAGGGACACAGCTGCTCCGGCAGCAAACCCCACACTGCTTTTTCAGGCACTACTGGGCATGCGCGCGTTCCTCTCGGGCGCCCTCAGGACACAGTTGCTTCGGCGTGCACCTAGCCCCACAGCGTGCCCTGCACCCTAGCAAGCAAGCACACACACACACACGCACACACGGCGCCAGCAGGGCTTGTTACGGCCCTGGAAAGAGGCAGCCCACCCCACTTGCTCGGATGAAGGGAAACGTGGGGGCAAGCAGAAGACAGAGCACCTTCTCAGGCTCCCTCTGCCAGGGCCAGGGCTGGGCTGCGGAGGGAGTGGGCAGCCACCTTCCTTTCTTCCTGGTCCCTCCCTCCCTCCACAGCTCAGCCACTTTTTCAACCTTTTTCAGGGTTATTTCAGACATCATGATACATCACTGTATTGCAATGGTTAGCTGGTGATACACCATATTTACTTGAATCTAATGCTCACCTTTTTTGGCCAAATTATGTTGCAAAAATTAAGGTGCGCATTAGATTCAATGGCCCATTAAACTTGAGTAAATGTGGTTTTACAATGTTGGAAACCAGATATCATCCAGCCCCACCTGGGGCACTCCTACTTTCCACATTCCTGTTATCTAACCAGTTTCTGATTGAGCTAAGCGGACTCATGAGTCTTTGAAAGCTTTGTTGAAAAGCTTTTTGGAAGTCCAAGTATACTGTGTCAGCTGGATCACCTCTGTCTGTATGCTTGTTGACACTTGGGATGTGTCAGTTCTATTACTCTTTGCACTGAATCACCCAAGTGTATAGTTGGAACAGACCCTGAAGGTCATCTAGCCCAAACCATTTATGACAGATGGCCATACAATCTCTGCTTAAAACCCTCCAAGCAAGGAGAGTCCACCTTGCAATGGAAAGGTATATATATCCTAGTACCAAGTATTGTGGACGCGGGTGGCGCTGTGGGTTAAACCACAGAGCCTAGGGCTTGCCAATCAGAAGGTCAGCGGTTCGAATCCCCGCAATGGGGTGAGCTCCCATTGCTCGGTCCCTGCTTCTGCCAACCTAGCAGTTCGAAAGCACATCAAAGTGCAAGTAGATAAATAGGCACCGCTCTGGCCGGAAGGTAAACGGTGTTTCCGTGTGCTGCTCTGGTTCACCAGAAGTGGCTCTGACATGCTGGCCAGATGACCCGGAAGCTGTATGCCGGCTCCCTCGGCCAATAACGCAAGATGAGCGCCGCAACCCCAGAGTCAGCCACGACTGGAGCTAATGGTCAGGGGTCCCTTTACAATACCAAGTATTGTAGGGGCAACATTTCTCTACGCATTATGTAGTTCTGGAGTTAACTGGAAAAAATGAGCATCAGGTCAGATGGCTGGTGTGCACTTAATGGGAGGGAGGTTTCAGTCTATCTCCACACTTAGTCTTTTTTTTAAATGTCCTTTATTTGATAAAATTCATCTTACACAAACTAAGGACGTTTTGGTCAGGCCCAGTGGAAAGGTGGATATTTCTCAGCTGTAAAGGCCTGGTTTGTGCATAATGCGAAGCAGTGTTTTGTTTCCATGTCCAAACCCAGCCCAGCAGACTAACCATGAGAGTGCTTGCATGTCTAAGCAACTCTTGCTGACACTTTTTCTGAAAAAGCCCTTGTTTCTAACTTTGCTTGAAAGCAGGCTTTTCTCCTACCCCATTTCTCCAGGGGAAGCCCTTGCTCACAAGCTTAGACAAAGCCACCTGCTTTGTGAAGAGAAAAACTGCAGTGGACCATGCTGCTGTCTTTAAGTAACATATATGCTGTTAGTTAAGGCATTGGTTAACTGATACCCAGCTAGCCTGATTATTTAACCTCTTTACAATAAAATAATTAACTCTTTGTGGAAAGAAAAACACCACTGACCTTTCACAGCATGCATACACAAATCAAGACTTCAAGCTGCTAGGGCAGAACTCCTGATTTCCTAGTTGATTTGCATGTTTGTTTTCAGTGAGCCTATTGTGTACTTGTTCTACAGCTAATACCTTTTGCCATGCACATAATCAGGGTTGTCTGAAATATACGTACTGTATATAGTTTGATAGTTCTGTATTGCATAGCTTTAAAATAAGAGAGCCATGTCTTTGTTTTCTAGAACCATCCTGATTTAGTGCAGCAACTGGTCACATGCCCATTTAATGCCCGTCATCAGGTCCCCAGAGGAGAGATCAGTCAACACATATCAAGCTGTGATGACAAAAGGTGCATTGAGCAAGACATTGGTAAGAAATTTTTCAGTATGAATTAATGGCTGGCAGCTGCCTCTTACCTTGACTTTTAACATTTCAAAGGGATTGCTCTCAGTCTTCTATAATTCCTTTTTGAATCTATAACGCATGTTTGTGGTGCCTGTTTGATTGTGATTTGGGTAGAATATTTTTTTTTCTTGCTGAGCATGCAAGCTTTTTCAGCACCTGGCTTCATCAGGCTAGTGACTTTTATTGTTGAATATTGTATCAAAAATTACTCACATTAAGATGAAACCTACTTGGCATTTGAGTTAATACGAGACAAGAAGGGCCAGGGTCATAAAAATTGTGGGTAACTCACGGCTCCTGTTCACTAGATGTTTGAAGTCTCTTCTCCAGCAGGCAAGTTTGGCTATGCAAAGATGGACAAGATATAAAAGAACCAATACAGCTTGGACAGCTTTGAACCCAAAGCTGGGTTCAAACCCCTAATCGAAGAAGACTTGGCCTTACAGGGCCAGCACGGGCATAATTCTGGCCGACATCTTGTTAGACTCCTGCCACCCACCACAGCTTTGCTGCTTAAAAATGTTATCTGTGCTTGGTCATTAAAGAATTGGGCAGATTAAGATCAGGGTGTTTGGAAATTAGGTCCGTATTTCTGTCACGCACGTAGCCAAGGAAGGGCTGTGGTGTTCTAGAAAAGGCAGGCTTGGTGCCCAGCACTGCGTTAGGAACTTCATAAAATGTTTTTTCTCACAAAGAAACTTCTTTCATTTAGCAAGCCATGGGGATAGCCGCAGAAGAGAGGTTAATGTGGTCAGCTCCTGGCAATCTCCTCCATGCGAAGAAGACTGGGACAGAGGTGAGACTCTTGTGTTTCTGATACTTCGCTAGAATATCTGCAAGACCAAGGGCCTGTCCCCTCCTGAAACTGTAATGATCTTAGTAAGAAGGAATGCTTTTTTCAAACACCTGTTCTGCCCCAGCTATTATTTTCCATCACCTGTGATGGGAAGAAAACATGTTGTACAACTTGAGGTAAATGACTAAATTAAATAGCTGTGTTTGCTCAGGCAGCACTGCATTCCGTGCTTCTCATGTGTGGCTTCAGTAATATTTTTGTTTTCCTTGACAGACGTAGCAAGCCAATCGAACTCTGTCTTCATTTGGGGCACAAGCCACCATGGTGAGGCAAGCAGGTAAAGTTGGGTTATCTGGCACTGCCAAGATGAAGGTCATATTCATCTTTTCCTTCCTTTGCGATTGTTTGTTGTGGACAGAGAAATAATTCTTTTTTAAAAAAAGAATGTTTGGGAAGTTACCATGAACAATGTCAGCTAGCTTACACTTGTGGGGGGGATATACCTCCTTCAGATCTTTGCATAGGTTTAACACATGAGGGAGAGTTTTGATGAGTTGGCAGGATGACAGCTCTCGTGATGCTGAGGCTTGTTTCATGTAAGCTTTTCTTGCTGTCTGCCCTGCCCCCCCCAAACACTCGCACACACAGCTCAATCTTCCCCAGTCTGTGTCAGATGGGAGTTGTAGTCCAAAGCTTCTGGGGGATGCCAGGTTGGGGAATACTGGATTATAGCTAACTGGATTACTGTGGAAGCTTCTGGACATCCTGCCCACTAACAAGCAGCACAATTGCATGTTTGTTGTTGTTGTTTAGTCGTTTAGTTGTGTCCGACTCTTCGTGACCCCATGGACCAGAGCACGCCAGGCACTCCTGTCTTGCACTGCCTCCCGCAGTTTGGTCAAACTCATGTTCGTAGCTTCGAGAACACTGTCCAACCATCTTGTCCTCTGACGTCCCCTTCTCCTAGTGCCCTCCATCTTTCCCAACATCAGGGTCTCCAACCAGGAACTTGCAGTGAACCATGACTTAGCCTCAAGGTGCTTCCTAGTGGGTGAGTTATAAACTCCCAGGCACAAGAGGAACCCTCACCCTCCAATCCAATTAGGGTTACAATAGCTGCCTTCCGGTCACACAGATGGCACTCAGAGGGCAATGCAGTAGTCCAAGTGGGAGGGCATTGGAACATGGACTGCTGAGGCCATGCTATATTGACCCAGGAACAGCCACAACTGGCAAACTAATCTAAGCTTGGACATAAGCACTCCTAGCCAAAGCAGCTACTTGAGACATGTTCGAATCCAGGGTGGGATTCAGCTAACAAGCCCCACTAGGGATGATCTGCCCCCCTCTACAGCTTTGAGCTGGGTTTTTTGTGCTGCACTCCAAGCACCACAGGAGCACAGCACAATTGCTGGAACAACCCCCCAACTTGGACTTGTGGGGGTATAGTCTCTGAGACAAGAATGCACCTTTTGAGAGAGCAGTCCTAACAACAACCAGAAGTCTTGATTGATAACCACTGCCAGGCAATTTTTTGATCCCTGGGAAAACTTTCTACTGTTTCCTAGCAATGAGCCTTGGGGGATGCTCCTCCTTGGCGTGAGAACTGCATTATGTTGTAGATCCAGTACCTTATAGTGGCATTACTCTCCATCTTCTGAGTCTGACGGTCCCTAGTCATAATGGGCTGTGGTAGGTAGGCGGTTCCCTGCATCTCCTTCTCCCTAGCATTGTTTCAGTTGCAGTGCTAAAAGACCTACTGCTAGGCAGCTGTATTAAAAAACAAACAAACCCTGGCAGCATGTTTAGTTTGTCATGACCCCTCACAAATAATCATTTTAGCAACTGGGAATCTGTAGACTATTAGTGCTCAGAGTTGGAAATAATATTGTCACCTGCAAAGTATAATCACAATTTAAAGGTGGAAAACCAGGAGTAATGTCTGGTCTGTCTCAGCCTTATAAACTGACTCCTTCCATTGTATTAACTGTGGATAAGCAGCAAGTGGTTTTTATCTTTGTCCCTTTTAAACACATAACAAACACTCAGCATGAATGTGTTTCAAGACTAATTAACAAGTTGCTTTTCACTGTTTTAAACCTTGTTATTTCAGTGACTAGAGCTTTTACTTTGTTTACTGCACTTTATCTTAGCCTGAAGAGTGAAAAGAGCATTTATAATCTGCCCTTCACCACCCAAAGGCCCCGGGGCAAAAAATGCATACACTTTCAATTAACAACATGAAGCTAAAACAAAATACAGCAACAATATATTTAACACAAAAAATCACAGAACAATAAAACTACAAAGCAGCAGTTAAATCAAAGCACTCTCAGCGCACCTCATCCCTGTCTAGAAGCCTGTCCAAAGTGGTCTGTGCTTCTTCACTGCAAAACGTGTTGAGGTGAGATGGACCTCAGAGGGGAGGTCGTTCCAGAGAAATGGAGCTGCCACAGAGAAAGCCCTCCCATGGGCCCCCACACCACGAACCTCGTTGGGCAGGGAGACACCAAAAATGCCCCCCCCCCATAAAACTCGTAAAGCACAGGCAGGTCGATGTGAAAGGACATTCTTTCAGATGTCTGGAATGAAATCTTTCAGGGCCTTCTCATCATAGGCACCTTACATCAGGCCCAGAAGACAGTCGGCACCCAAAGAAGTTGCCTCAAATAGGTAACATATGCAGACCATCAGCCGCACCCATTAACGCTCTGTCTGCTGCATTTTGCACCACTTGCAACCTCCAGACTGTTTTCAAGGGTAGTGCCATGTAGAGTGAATTGTGGTAGTCCAGGCTGGAATTTCTCAGGGCATGGATAACTAAGCTATAGCTGTTCAAGGAAGGCCTTAGCTGGCAAACCAAGCAAAGCTCAAGCCGCCTAAGCTTCCAGTGACATAGGTGGGTGGCTTCAGGACAAGTCCCAAGCTACAAATCTGTTGTTTCAAGGGAAGTGCGATGCTGTCTAGAGCAGGACATCTCCCCCAAATCATGGACCCAGGAACCTTCCACAGTGCCTTCCATTTTTTTAGTTTGAGTTTCTTAGCCTGCACCCAGGCTAATTATTTATCATAATTATTTTTAACTTCTTCCTTTCCCTTCACCAGGACAGCTTAAATGAATAAAAAAATGTTAAAAAACAGATTACAAATACAGTATAAATTTCAAGTGCCAAAGACCAGGGTTTTATTTGTTACCCTTTTGCTTAACACTATTGCGATATCAGAGTGAAATTGCAGTGAAATTGTTTAGTCGTGTCCGACTCTTCGTGACCCCATGGGCCATAGCACGCCAGGCACTCCTGTCTTCCACTGCCTCCCGCAGTTTGGTCAGACTCATGTTGGTGGCTTCGAGAACACAGTCCAACCATCTCGTCCTCTGTCGTCCCCTTCTCCTTGTGAAATTATTAGGTGTGATCTATTATCTGGAAGCTTCCAATGGACTTCTCCGCTATGTATTCACTGAGTGACCTTCAACAAGCCACTCTCTCAGCCTTAATTCTCCCTCTCTGATATGGGAATGATACTGCCCAAAGGATTACTGTAAGTGCGTAGTAGATGGCACCGGCAAGTCTGTTTTTTCAAATACATATTTTAGAGCAGGTGCTGCAGGAGTGGCCTGTATGCTAGAATTCATGATGGTGCTTGTGTGGTTTGGTTTGCTTCTTAATGGATTGCGTATGTTTCTAAGTTACTTCACGCGTGTGAAATAAAAAGGAACACATTAATTTTTCATTCCTTCTCCCCCCTGCCCCACAGTTCTGGATCAAGCCCAGCTGTGGGACATAAGAACCACCTAGCTTCAGGACTACGGGCTCCCAGGTCCCTGCCACATGTCCTACCATGGAAGAACAGTAAGTGACGCTGGAACTGTATCCATAGTCTACATTGGACCATGAGCTCCTATGCCACTTTAGTTTGGCCCCTTGGCTCTTGCTAGGAGGGTGGAGCCAGAGCAACGAATGTAAATTTGACCTTAGTACAGTAAGCTACTTTCTATATCCCCTTGCATACCCCTCTCTATATTCCATGCAGACAAGCAAGAGGCATCATCACAGCTCAGTATCACATTCCAGCCTGGCAAAAACACTCCAGGTGCAAAGCAGGGCCAAGGAAGGGAAGAATTCTGAGGGCCAGAGAGGTCTGGGGGGTTGCATTTTAGTCTGAGGTTCCCCACCCTGGCTTAGTGTTAAATCTAAAATCAGGCTTATCTCTCCCAGGCAAGCAGCAAGTGGTAAGTCATAGGAGAAACAGAACACAGTCTTGTGAATTTGGTGTAAGACAAACCATGAAGCCAGGTTCACACATAACTAAGACAGCCATGGCTGGGCCCCTGTTAGTTCAGCTGCATTTTGCCCATTGATCACATATATGAATGGGAATGTTGAATGAAGAGTTTTAGTTTTGCTCTAGTCTAACTGGACAAGAGATGGCACTGTTTGCCTCTGCCTCCTGACAAGCAGCTGCCTTGAAATACAAGTTTAGTAGTGCTTTGGAAGAAGCCCGTCTGGGAACATAAATAGTATCTGGTATTTAAGTGAGCCCAAAACAGTTGTGGGGGTTTTCAGTATCCCCTCCTGCTAAATTCAATGGCAGCTTTGTGGTGAACAGCTGCATTAGGTTTACAAAGTCTCCTCTCCTTCAGTTCTCATGTGCAGTAACAACCAGGAATGTATTTGCATGGAATTATTTTTGTCCCCTTCCCGGGTGAAGTGGCTGAGCAACTCAGCATTCCTCTCCCCCACCCGTTGTTCTATCCCTGTGGTGACAAAATGCCCCTTCCCTCTTAAGGGTTGTGGATACAAGGAGAAGTGTGAAGGTCTTTCCATTCTTCTGTTTCTGGACTTCTTTCCATGGAAAATGTGTGAATGTGCTCTTTTTCATGCAAGACTAATAAATATGGTGGCAGCTGCAGTAACTAAATTGGTGGCTACATGCTGTAGCTTTCTGCAGCGGCTAGCAAGTTTTTCCCGGCTGTGCCCTCTCTGTGCTGGGAGTAGAGGCGAGGGTAGAGGCAGTGCTACATAAACAACAGAAAAAACAGAGAAATTCTCATGTGTGTGTACACATATCTATAATAATTCCTTATGCAAGACTTCCTGCTTTGTCTGAAAAAATGACTATCACTTAATATGGATACATTATCCTTCACACCCTTTAATTATCATGTGCGTAATCTAGCCTTCCCCAACATGGTTCCCTTCAGCTGAAAAAAAAATGCTTAGTTCCCCCTCCCTTCCCTAGCCCCATTTTGCCTGATGAAGACAGGGGTGGGGAAGTGTGGCCCTCCAGGTTTTGGCAGCTCCTCTGGTGCTAATTATCATTATGGTCCAGAGTGTTGAACTATCCAAGAGAATCTGCAGTAATGCATATTTTCCTGCTGTTTGCTCATGAGTGGCTGATAGAGGATGGACAGAGCACTCCATCTATCCAACTTAAAGGTAAAGGGGACCCCTGACCATTAGGTCCAGTCGTGACCAACTCTGAGGTTGCGGCGCTCATCTCGCTTTATTGGCCGAGGGAGCTGGCGTACAGCTTCCAGGTCATATGGCCTGCATGACTAAGCTGCTTCTGGCGAACCAGAGCAGCACACAGAAACGATGTTTACCTTCCCACTGTATTTATCTACTTGCACTTTGACGTGCTTTCGAACTGCTAGGTTGGCAGGAGTAGGGACCGAGCAATGGGAGCTCACCCTGTTGTGGGGATTCGAACTGCCAACCTACTGATCAGCAAGCCCTAGGCTCTGGTTTAACCCACAGCGCCACCCACGTCCCTCCTATCCAACTTACATAAGTAATAAAAACAGGCTGATTAAAATAAACAAATTGCAGGCTGGAAATGCAGCCAGCTGGCAAATATGAATATGTTCCTACTTTTTAAGTTGCTCAGCAACATTCATGTTAAAAATACCTCTGGGGGTACATTCACTTTTTATAATAAAAATTGTGGGAGTTAAGTAGTCCTGCTCTACTTAATCTAAGCTTTTCCTTAAGGCTAGGGGGATAGGAAGGATCTGCAGAAGCCAGCCACCACTCTTGGTGTGGCAAGCAAAGTGCTGCCCAAAGGTTTTAATTTGAAATAGGGGTGTGCCCTCTCTAAATTTGTCACTCTTTAGGTTATTGTGAGATGGAGCTCCATGTTGCAGCCTCTGTTGTAGTGCCCTGCCTTTTCCCTTCTACTCTGTTGGAGCAGCTAACAAAAATGGAGCCTGGAAATATTTTTTATTTGCCCCAGGCCAATGACTAATTCTGAACATGCTTCATGTCAAGGGACGCATTCCTTTCCTTGTCCACCTGGAGGAGATCATGGCAATGAAGAGGTGGAAGAACATGAGTTCTGCTTTCTAATATGAAATTATCCCATCTTTCTTGACAATAGCTTTATAGGAAGAACTGGGAAATGCTATGAGCAAATATTTGAGGTACCGTATATGCAGGCCTGGTCAAAGAAAGGAAGCAGGAGCCTGGTATAAATAGGAAACAGTATAAACAGGAAACATAAATAGGACCACCTTCCTGACGGTGAGAAGTGGCTTTTAAAACAGAGAAAGACTAGAGGGAGAAACCTCTGATCTGAAGCTGGGTAAAGGTGAAATCAGAGCCAGCCTGACCTACTTGTTGATTCATAAGACCTCTTAAAACCTCTCCAAATTTTTATAACCAGTTTCAAATTCTGCAAAGTGCCCTTTAGCTTGCCTTCTGATGTGTGTGCACAAATCACCTTCTGCTCTGGTTCAGTGAAAGGAAGTGAAATGCATTAATGTATTAATCAAGGTGATAAGCAGCTGGGTGGAGTCATGGTGCAGTTGAAAGTACCTTAGAGTAGTTCTGCATTTTAAAATGCCCCATTAGGCACGCTGTTTTTAGAACAGCAATTCAAACATCCCTTCTTTTTCTCCTTTTTCCCTTTTTCAGATTATAAAATTTAATCATCTAGAAAAGAATTACCTAGCAGGACTCGTGTTTGTGTCACATTTTGTCCACATTCTTTAGGAAAGCATAACTCAGTACTGTAGAGTACAGTATATAAAATGTTAAACCTCTAAGCTATTGTCAACTTTGGGCTGTCACTAATTTTCTTGAAGGATGGAAAGAATAAAGCTTTCCATGTGTTCAGAGGATTGTCATCTTGGTCCCAGATTCAGAGGATGGAAAATACCAATAACCTCTACTCTGCACTGATAAATCCCATTGGCCTGCTGATAATCTAGGCTTGATGAGTATTTGGCAGAGTTAAATCTCTTGAAATGGATGGCTTTGAAAGGACGATACCTCAAACACAGTGGAAAATTCAGTAGTTCAATCTCAAATTTTCAGAATCCCAACTTTGTAAATATGGTAATTTTGGTAGTCTGAATACCTTGTTCAGGATAAATCATTGGTGCTCAGAAATAAAGCAGTTAATATATTGTGATGTGCTTGTTTTTAATCCAAGAAGATGAATTTGCCTCTGGATTTTACTCCTCACATGTTGTTTAGTACCTACCGTATCTCAGTTTGATAGCCTTGCTACCATCATGGCTCTCTTCTTGAATTACTCTAGAACTGCTACTACAATTTCAGTTTAGCAAGAACTCCTCAGAGAATGCATTCTTTGCCTGAAGTTAAATCCAGGAATAGTGTGACAGAGTTCATTTTGTTCAAGTAAACTGCAAAACCCTTCCCCAGCTCCTCATGTGGCTGTAAGAAGGTATAAACTCTGTTTTCTTGTAATGCATATCAACAAAGAGTGGTACAGATTCTGTTTGCTTGCAGTTTGAGTGTTTAACCTGTTGGGCTATTTTTGCCCTTCCTGCATATCTCTGTGAGCAAGTAAACTGTGAGAAGGATCGGTGGTGCTGTTTTGAGATAATGGCCTTTATGCTAGTGGGATCACAAAGCCATTTTGCCTGACACATTGTGCGTGGATTATCATGGCTTCTATTTTAGGGCCTAAAATTGCTTGCTTTTTATTTAATTGCAGATGCTGCAAATTGAGGACTCTGGCAGAAGCTGTCCCTTCCAATGGCTATCAAGTGCTCATTCTCTACTACTCTCTTAGAACGGCTGGACTGCCAATGAAGAAACTCAGATTAAACAGTTCCTGTTTGGGTGGGCTAAACTAAACAAGCCCTGAATATTAAAAGTCTTAATCTTAAATGTGGCAGTTAACAATCTAGTTGTGTATGGTATGTTAATGGGCATTATGAACCAGGAACAACTCTTGTTCCTGGTTCATAATGCCTATTAATTAACATATAATTAACATAACAACATATATAAGCCTAGAGAAATAAAATGGCTTTTTGCAAAAGTTAAGTGACAGGCGGGAGAAGTTCATTCCTAATCACTGGAAATAGTTTTTTTAAAACCCTCCAGATGAGGATTTAGGAGGGTGGGTGGGGGGTCCACTTAGCACACAATCAAAACTGGTGATGTTGTTCTGAGCTAACCTAATTATTTTTACTGTGTTGAGTTTGCATGTTTTTCAAAACAAATCATCAGTTCAGCCGACTGGTCTACTTGCACCCCTTCATGCCCATGTGGGTGTTGATCACCTCTGCCACCAGTGTCTACCTTTTGCCACCTTGCCTGGAGAGGATTGAAGAATGCCCCCATAGTAAAAGGCTTCCTGCCCGTTGGAAATGGCACTGATTTTAAAGGGCAGGTTGAAATTATAAAGTGGCACAATCCATGCCTGTGATGTTGCTGCCAGATCTATCTTCTTTGCCATCCACCTTTTAGATGCTCGCATCCCTGAAAGAGACTCAAGAGTAGGATGAAAGAGCACAACATATACAAGTCAACCAATTGTATCCTGTCTGTGCTGTCTTGCTTTGTCAGGGCCGACGCCCGTTAACCTTTCGTGGCATGCCAAGGAATTACCTGGAAGTCGTCGGGACACAGTGACATCATTATCTGGGTGCTCCCCAGCTGCCATAGGCAGAGAGCTGACATGGGACGGGCGGAGTTATTTCCCATTAATCTGTGTGACAGAGTAAGCCTGGCCATTCCAGTCCATTCCCTGGCATGCATAAAGAGTTACTTTAGTTGTCCCTTTTCACATCAGTGGTGAAGCCTTGCTATCAATGTATGATCATAAAGCTGATGCCATGAAAAGGTGCTTTCTTGGAGAAATGCCGGGCTTTAATTTTCATTTTGCAACATTTCTGAAAGAATTTTGGCAAATACACAATTTGGCCACTGATAGTTCCTTTTCTCTATCAGGGTTACTTCAATAGAAGGGGCATGTTTAGTTGCTGAAAATTAGATGTTTATTGAATTTAAACATTCACCCCAAACAGCTGCATTGTCAAGTTTAAGCCCCAAAATACTTCCCAGCTACCTTTGTAGATTTTTTTTTCTGTTGGCATGGTAATTCTAGATCCTGAGGAAATGGCTACTTTGATTTCTGTTGAATAGTTAAATTTATCCCTGTTTTCTGACAGTGTTTCTGCAAAAAGAAATTGGCTGTAAATAATTTAAAAGCAGCAATTATTAAAAGAATTCTAGGTAATATGTTGTTGCCTCCTTGATCTCTAATTCAAGAAAGACCACTTACTCTGAAAACTGGTAAAGGCTACTGGGATCGGTGTTAGGACATTTTAGAGTTTGGACTGCCCCCACTTTTATTTTAAAGTGTTAACATGTATTGCTTTGTTTAATTTCAAAATGTGGCAAGCAGGCCCTGCTGCATTTGGAAGACCCTCTTGTTCATTCTTCTGAGTTGGGCCCTGGACAGACCTTTGCCCCAAAGTCCTGCTCTGACTGACCCGCAGGGTGGTATCCTGTAGCCCTCTTTCAAATGTTTCCAGGACTGGTACTTTGGGGATTGGTGTTGTGGAGCCTTAGCAGAGAGAGGAGGGCTGCCACAGAAGCAAGCAGCGATAACGGCCAGAGAAAATGGGCCAACCAGTGAGCAACAGAGGTGAGAAGGTGGTAAGCCCACCGAGGGCATCTTGCCCAAGCACCCTCCAGAGCCTGGATCTGGCACTCTGTTTGCTTGGTACTTAAATGGGTTGTCATTCAAGCTTCTACCCAGGGGTCAGCAGGGGGCCGGTCCACTGTACCTCATACCTTGTGGGGGGCCGGACTATATTTTGGGGGGGAAATTGAACGAATTCCTATGCCCCACAAATAACCCAGAGGTGCATTTTAAATAAAAGGACACATTCTACTCATGTAAAAACAGGTTGATTCCTGGACCGGGCTGGATTTAGAAGGCGATTGGGCCGCATCCGGCCCCCGGGCCTTAGTTTGCCTACCCATGTTCTACCCCATGGTATCTTGAGCAGGGGCGTCGCAAGGGGGGTGATGGGGGCGGTGCGCTACCACGACGGCGGCCCCAATGTTTCTGGCTGCCATCTGCCTCTCTATTGAGTGGCATGTGAAGCAGCCAACGAATCTCGCCTCGCCCCTCCCAGGGAGCGGCTTTGAACAGGAGGAAGCAAAAGCGCTACGGAGCGGGTTTGCCACCGCCGCCACTCTAGCATTGGGATCCGAGGATCTGGGCGCTGGAGCAGCGGCAAACCGCTCTGTAGTGCGCACGCGCAGCAAACTGCTCCATAGCACATGCGTCATGATGTAGCAATGTGTGTGTGTGATTGCTAAAGCAGTAGAGCCAGTTAGTATTCATTGATGCTATTAATGAAGCTTTTATGAATTCTTGGTTGATCTTATCCTTGCATGTTGCACTCTGCCTCAGTCACCCCCCACTGACCCTCCTTGATCCCCCCACATTTTTTGCCACCCCTTGCAGAGCATTTCCTACCCCTTGCCTGCTCTCCAGCAGCCACTGTGAGTTGCCCAAGGGTGGTGGCAGCCACAGAGAGACCAGGGAGAGGCAGCGGGGTCCTCCCTCGCAGCAGCCGTCGCTCAGGACAATCCCTGGCTCGTGTTCCTCCCTGAGCTCGGTGGCACTGGTGGGGAAAATCCAGGATCAAATCAGAAGCTGGGATGTCTTCCATAATTCTGGGTCTGTCCCTGGAAAATTGGGGCACTTGGTGGGTGTGTGGTACTGGAACATGTTATTCCGGTTTAACTAAAAGTTTGTTGCACTTAATGAGGCTTCCATGTTTGTATATTACATACAGGATGTTTGATTAACATAACGTGCTCCAACACTCATTGACGGCTTACAGAAATGAGCAGCCCATAAAAGGAGGTCATGTTTAAGATTTGCTCTCACCGTGGCCAGCTGACCTGAGCCCAGCCGCACTCTCCCAGCCACTGCCTCTGACAGCGGAGGTAGAACACAGCCCTTGTGGCTCATAGCCAGCGATGGCCTTCTCTCCCATGAATTTGTCTCACTCTTTTGGAGCCATCCTCAACTGATAGCCATCACCACTTCTTAGGTTAGCAGCCACCATAGCCTTACCTTCCAAGTCCTGGACTGCAGAATCTGGGACAGGCAGCCGTCTGACACCGGAAGTTGCGTCAACGTAACTTCCAGTGTCGCTTTGCCCTTCTATGGGCACCAAAAATGGCCGCCGCTGGCTTCAAAAGTAGCTTCTACGCATGACCGGAAGTGCATCAACGCAACTTCCGGTGTCGCTACACCCATCTATGGTCACCCAAAATGGCCGCTGCCGACACCGGAAGTCGCGTCTACGCACTTCCGGTCATGCGTGGATGCGACTTTTGAAGCCGGCGGTGGCCATTTTTTGTGCCCATAGAAGGGCAAATCAGAAAGAAAGAAAAATGGCCGCCGGCAGGAGAAAATAACGGAGAAAAACGGGAGACAAAGTGATACGGGGGACCACCGGGAAAAGGTAAGTAAAAACAGGGGTTTCCCGGGGAAAACGGGGTACTTGGCAGCTATGCACCATAGGTCAACCACATGCTGTGTGAAAAAGGGCTTCTGTCTGCCCCGAACCTTCCCACATTCAGATTTGTTGGATGTCCTTAAGTTCTAATGTTATGAGACGGGGAGAAAAACTTTCTGTCCATTTTCTCCACATTTTGCATAGTTTTATACACCTAAATCATGTCATCCTCTCATCGCCTTTTCTCTAGGTTTAAGCCCCCAAATGTTGTAGCCTTTCCTCCAAGGGGAGTTTGGTATAAAATGCAATAAACAGACCGTAGCCAGGCCTTGGCTACTGGCAGTTTGTGGAACGTCCCGGCCTCTTATTTGCAGGGCCTGCCCACCCCCCCCACCCCCACGCCTGTGAATCCACAGGCACAGATGCTTTCGCCATGACTCCACCAGATGACGCTGCTTTAATACTGGTGGCTCTGCATGTTTACAGGTCTCACCTGTGGGATGTGACTGACAGGTTCTTACACTCTCTCGCATGCCAGACAGCTTGCCATGCCAGACAGCATGAGGTAATTGCATGGGAGGAATTCACACTTCTTCCCAAGCACCTGGTGGGATCGGGTGTAGGTCTTTGGACGTTTAGTTTGTATGATACAATGAAGGCCATTCTGCTGGAAGTGGAGCGGCAACAAGAGAGCAGCCACAGCCAACCCACCGGGGGGGGGGGGGGGGAGGAATTACCCTTTGAAATATTTTGCCCCTTTTCCAATTTTCCATTATTATTATTATTATATTTTTAAAAACCCTGCTTATTGGCAGTGAAGGATAATGGTGCAAGACGTATTCTGTTTCTGAGCAATGAGGAAAACTTGCTCTTATTTTCCACTTGTTATAAGAATTCTAAGGTCCCAAATATAAAACAAACGTTCGTAAATTTACAAGGCAAACACAGACATAAGTATATAAACCACGTGTCTGAAACAGTCAAGGAGAGCAATCCTGAAACCATTTTGACTCCCATATTGACCTCAAATGTTTCTCTGCAGGAAGGAAGAAAATGGGAAAGCCTCTCTACCGTGTTTCTCCGAAAATAAGACACCGTCTTATATTTATTTTCCCTCAAAAACACACTATGGCTTATTTTCAGGGGATGTCTCATTTTTTCCCTCCTCCTCCTGCCGCGGCCGGCATTGCTGCTGCGCCTATCACTATGTCTTATTTTCGGGGTATGGCTTATATTCCTTGAATGCTTAAAAATCCTGCTACGGCTTATTTTATGGCTACAACTTATTTTCAGAGAAACAGGGTATTGTCTTTTGCTTACCTGTCTTTAGGCCGTCTTTGTGTATGAATAGGGTGAGCCTGTGACCTGGATTCAGGAACTAAGTATTTAGCATCTCAAAAGGAATGGCCAGGCAGCCCAGGTGGAGCAATCAGTGACCGTTGTCAGGTATCCTGACAAAACAGGATTTCTGTTGTAGACTGCCTCCTGTGATGTATTTCGGGCCACCTTCTGTGTATATGTATAATGTTTTGGGGGCTGGTCTTGAGCTACAGGGTGGGCAATTTCAAAAGTCTATATAAGGACTTGCACACCATTGTTCGGGGTTCCTCTCCTCCCTCCCTGTGTGGGGTAAGTAGGGAACCCTGTTGCAACAGTTTAATAAAGATCAGGCTTACTAGCTGCTTTGCTTCTCAATATTCTCTCTTTTTTTTTTTAACATAATTTTTATTGATTTTACAAATTACAAAAAATGGTACATACATGAACACCTTTTCCACCTTCTTCCCACCCCCCTCCATGGGTCCTCCCCTGCCACAGAAGTATCCCACGCAGGTGAACAGTCAGAGATGGTCCATTTTATGGTTGGATTTCTGTCCTCCTCCCCCTCCCCTGCCCCAAAGCCCCCCCCCTGCCACCAGAGAGCTCCAGGAAATCAGGGCAGTACGCAGGAAGGCATCCATCCAACCATCTATTCTCATACCAAAAAAGAATAAAAAAAACAAAAAAACAAAGCAAAAATAATCTTTTTTCCACTCATAATTAATAAACCATATTTTGTGGGCTTCCCCGACCTCCCCTCTTCCCCGGTTTTCGTCCCTTTTTTATCCTCTACAACAGTTTCTTAATCTATAAAATAATTACCTTTATACCTCATACTATTTTAAAACTTGACTATTATCATTTTCACCGAATATCTAAATCACTAAAAAATCGAACTCCAATTTTTATTCCCATGCCTAATTTCCCCCCCCTCTATAAGCCTCCATATTTTCACCTTTTTCCAAAATCAATTCACTTTTAAACTATAACTATTCCCAATCTAACCTTTCATCCCCAATTTCCGGCTCCAACCCTCCAATCCAGCAAGTTCCGTAGTCAGCAGTCCAGTTTTAATCCTAATAATCCATCCTATTAATCACAACCCCACTCTCCCTTCACCCCACCCCCTTTTTGCAGTATTTTGCCATCCAGGCCTCCATACAGCACCCCTGAGTTTCTTCTCTTCTCTGATTATTTTTTTCCTCTTCCCTGTGGGCATTCTGGAGTTCCAGTAAATCCAATCGTACCCCCCTTAAAAGGGGGTCACTCCACATGACTTTTTGTAGAGTAAAATCGCCTTTTCTTTTGTGGTGAGCTTCATTTTGTAATATATTATCACAGTCATCGTCTTCATCTTTTCGTTCCAAATCACAGTCCCCGTCATTGTCAAAATCCTCCAAATCTCTGTCACTATCATTCTCACACTCGTCCTCCTCAGTTTCAGTAGCTTCATCCTCTAAGAACTCATATTCCGCCATCACCATCTGGAATTGTTGCTTTAACTCTTGCTGTTGTGTCTCATCTTGACATAGTCCTATTCTTACTTCCCACATGATGGTCAAAACAGTCCGCTGGAACTCAGGCGAATACCTTTTTGTTGACATAGTTCAATCCTGTCAAGGTCAAAACTTGTCACATGGGGTGGAAAATGGTCACAGTTTATTTTCTCGACTCCATTTTAACAAGCTGGCTGCATTCTCCGAATCTTAATACATAGAAGTAAAGTCCAAACTCATATTTCAAAAGCATATAAACCAAAAAATTCCAAAAAGTCCAAAAATAGAAATAAAAATAAAATTCCACTTATAAATCCCGATCAGCTCACTGGGTTGTCTGGGCTGCCGGCTCCCGGGGAAAAGAAAGGTCTTTCTGGATCTTTTCCTCTTTCTGCAGGGTATTCACGTCCACAGTTTTTCTCCCCTTTTACCCTGCATCTAGGGGAGATCCTCTTTGATGCCTTTGAGGGAACCTTTTAAATTAAAATCTTCTGTTTACCGCTTCGGGTTTCTATTTACTGTTTCTTAAATTGCCGGTGGGGGGTGGGTGGCTTCCATTTTTCCACCCTCTCTCCCAAATCCAAATTAATTTATAATCCAAATTTTGAGATTACTTACAGTCTTGTTTCCGAATCGTTTTTTCAAAAGAATCCAGCGCTCTCCGCCTTCGGCTTGAAGCTTCTCTCCGCTAGGGTAACGTTGTCGTTCAAAATGGCCCCCGCGACTTCTACCCTCCTCGCTCCGGAGCTCTTATTAGAGCTTACCGGAGAGTTGAGGAGTCCGGATTGGGGCTCTGCCGAACAAAATTCGCCCCCGGGATGCTCTTCCCGGGGTTCTAAGGGGCGCAGCGTCGCTCTCGCTGCCCTCCCCACTCCTAGCAGAGACGGGTCGCCTCAGAGACGAGACGAAACCCCGCCGATCGGCGCTGGCGCTGAATCGGAAGCCGCTTCTCAATATTCTCTGGTTGGCCTCTGTTATTTTCTCCTACCAATACGGAAACTACATACAGTACAGGCTCTTGGATTTTCCATAAGGGAAAAGGAGTGGTTTTTTCTTGCCAATGAGTGCAAAGACTGTGGAATCTGAAGGGACCCCCAAGGGGCATCTAGTCCAACCCCTTGGGATGCAGGAATCTCAGGTGGCCATCCAGGCTCTGCTTTAAAACCTGCAAAGAAGGAGAGTCCACCACCTTCCTAGGGAGACCGTTCCACTGTCAAACAGCTCTTACTGTCAGAAAGTTCTTCCTGATGTTTAGTCAGAATCTCCTTTCTTATACTGTAACTGGAATCCATTGGTTCCTAGCCTCCTGAGCAAGCAGCTGACTTAATTTGCAACTCCCTTTCTACTGTGGGGCAAGGGCATTCCTTTCAGCCCTCTCCTTCCTCTCCATGTACATACATAATTTTATTTGTATGCCACCTTTCCATAGTTGAAACCATACTTAAGGGGGCTTGCAACATGAAAAAGACTTAATTTCAACATAATGAAAGTAATTGTAAAAAAACCATCAAAAAGTACACAACCTGATTCTAGTAGGAATGGCAGTTATTGCTCTAGGATGGAAAGAAAAAACTAAATGGAATATGGAAAAATGGAACGACTATGTTTTTGAATACGTACAATCAGAAATATTTGCACAGATAATGGTGGAGGATAGATGGGAAAATAAACGCCAAAAAATAACAAATAAGTGGACATTTTACAGGAACTGGATAGAAAGGGGGGAAGCCAACCCGAATATACAAGCACGATTGAACAGACTGTGTACATGGCTAAAGATTTGAAAAAGGAAGGCCCGACTAGGGAAGAGGGTGGGAAGGGAGGGGGGAGGATTAGGGGGGGGGGGAATGGACTTTGTTATGTAAGCTTCTGTTATGTAAACCTTTACAGGAACTATATACAAAAATGTTATACTGTATTGTTATGCATTGTAGTTTGAAAATTAAATAATTTTTTTTAAAAAGTACACAACCAAACTGAGTAAATTCCGCATAAATCATAATAAGATCTAAAAGATACAAAATATTATGGTGCCCCCACCAACAACCCCCCCAAAATAGCAACCCCCCAGCCCAAGAGTCTGTTCAGCAGCCTCAGCTGCTGCAGCTGAAGTCAGTTGGGGCCTGGCTCTCCCAGGCCAGGTGGGGAAAAGCCTGCAAGGCAGGGAGGAGGTCTTCCAAGACTCACAGCCAAGATGCTTTCTGTGCCGCTACATGGAAGCTTTGTTGGGGAGGAGGGACAAAGTTGTCCTCTAAAGTGTTCCAGGCTGCAGCAGGCGGCGCCGAAGCCAAAAGTCCGATACTCAAGGTTCAAGTACCCAAGGCTGCCCAGAGGTGGCAGTGTAACCCTGTGTGCTGGACTCTTGAGCTCTATAGCCAGAGCGCTATTGTTGGAAGGCTGTGCAGGCCTGCATATGAGAAAGTTTATGGCAAGCGCCTGCCTAGAGCTGGCCTATCCCTTGCAGCTGGCCAGGGTTTTTGAAGCTTTCTCACAGGGTCCCTCCCTAAGTCTCCAAGTTAAATAAGGCCAGTGCATAATAGCTCAAGGGAGAGCTGCCACAGCACAAGGACAGCTTTTAAAAGCAAAACACTATTTGTTGAGGGGGTGGGAGGGACGGGCTCCTATATGTCTCCCCCCCCTCTATTAACAATCTCTTATATCATATGACGAAGACAGGAGTGCCTGGTGTGCTCTGGTCCATGGAGTCACGAAGTCAAACACGACTAAACAACAACAACAATACAGTGGTACCTCTACTTACGAATTTAATGCGTTCCGAACGCACATTCGTAAGTCGAAAAAAATTGTAAGTCGAATCCCATAGGAATGCATTTGGAGAAAAAAAATCGTAAGTCGAAGCAACCCTATCTAAAAATTCGTAAGTAGAAAAAATCCTATCTAAAGAGCATCCAAGATGGCGGATGGAGCTCCGTTCGTAAGTAGAAACATTCGTAAGTTGAGTCATTCGTAAGGAGAGGTACCACTGTACCATATGACACATTTCATATAGCATTGTTGTTGTTGTTGTTTAGTCGTTTAGTCATGTCCGACTCTTCGTGACCCCATGGACCATAGCACGCCAGGCACTCCTGTCTTGCACTGCCTCCCGCAGTTTGGTCAAACTCATGTTCGTAGCTTCGAGAACACTGTCCAACCATCTCGTCCTCTGTCGTCCCCTTCTCCTAGTGCCCTCAATCTTTCCCAACATCAGGGTCTTTTCCAGGGAGTCTTCTCTTCTCATGAGGTGGCCAAAGTATTGGAGCCTCAGCTTCACAATCTGTCCTTCCAGTGAGCACTCAGGGCTGATTTCCTTCAGAATGGATAGGTTTGATCTTCTTGCAGTCCATAGGACTCTCAAGAGTCTCCTCCAGCACCATAATTCAAAAGCATCAATTCTTCGGTGATCAGCCTTCCTTATGGTCCAGCTCTCACTTCCATACATCACTACTGGGAAAACCATAGCTTTAACTAAACGGACCTTTGTCGGCAAGGTGATGTCTCTGCTTTTTAAGATGCTGTCTAGGTTTGTCGTTGCTTTTCTCCCAAGAAGCAGGCGTCTTTTAATTTCGTGACTGCTGTCACCATCTGCAGTAATTAAGGAGCATATCTCGTATAACATTTCTGTCACCATCTGCAGTGATATCTGTCACCATCTGCAGTGATCATATAGCATATCTCGTATAACATCTCGTATAACATATACATCTTCTTGAGTAAACATATATATAATCCATCTAAGCACTCATGTAATCCATGTAAGCACTCCCACTCATTCAGCATCTCTGTCTGGGCTCGGGATGATGGGATTGGAGTCCCACCAGCACCCAAAAGACCCCAGGTTTCCCCACTCATTCTACAGCAAATGCAAGGTGAAAGGGGTAGGGTGGCATTGGTGGAGGTCTGAGCAGCCTGGTTGTTAAGGGTCCCATGGCAAAGGATGCAAAGACTGGCAATGTCTAGAGAGGAAAAAGAGAGACGGAAAGTGTGCACAAACTTTGCCTCTTAGCAGTGGCAGGAGGTTTGCTCCCCTCCCCTCCCCACCCTTAGCCCCACCACTGCCTTTAATCTAGCTGCCTATTACAGCTCTGATGACTTAAGGCCAGGATTGTGGCTCCATGCAAAGGGCAAGGATGTTTGCCTTCTGACTCAGGGATACAAACTTTGCCAGCGCATATATTTGGAGGGGGGGGGTGTCACGCAGCCAGTGGTAGATCTATGACACAGCATTTTTCTGCCTGTCCACAGAGAATTCCCACAGTGACCTCACTAACTTGGACAGCTCATTGTGTAGGTGGTTCTAGCTACCCACAGAAAAGCGTCTGGCTCGGACCTGTGGGAAGATCCCAAGCTCTTCCTTTTTCAGAGCCAAGCAGCTCATCGGCAGGGGAATTGACTAACTCCAAGACTGAGGGCTGGGCTGTTTCTTTGCCCTCTGGTTAAGAAGGCATCTATGATTTCAAAACATCCTGGCTGTTCAGAATCAAATGGGTTTCACTGCACTGCTTCTGCTCTGCTGGCGCTGAGAGAGCAATCCAAAATCAGGACAGGAACCCTGAACAGGGGCTGGGGGAATCGTGTATACATATAGCAAACTCGTTTTCTGAATTTGGATTCTTAATACGTAGCAAAAACAGCACCAAAAACAGCACCGTCCATGAAGACAGGGAGAGGTCAGGCTCAGGAAAAACCCAGCTTTGGCCCCAGTTCCGTGCCCTGGCTGTCTCTCTCTCTCTCTCTCTCTTTTTAAATATGTTTTATTAATTTTATAACAAATACAAAACAAGATACAAAAAGTACAAAAATACAAAAAACTTAAAAGAAAAAAGACGAAATTAAAAAGCAGAAAAAAAGAAAAACAAGAAAAACAATTATTTAACGTTTAGTTCAATATATATCTTACCTTGCCGACTTCCTTCTTCCCCCCTTCCACGTTTCTATTCCTGTCCATTACAACACTCTCTACTTCTTAATCCATTTCGTCTTCTAATATACTTATAATAGATGTTTTCAATAATTATTTTACATTTAAAACTTATTTCCTTCTTACAAAATCTTTATGCTTCTTCAGCATCTTTGTATAACCACTTCCCTTATTGTCCGTTTTTAATCTTATATTTCTCTAAATAAATCTTAAATTTCTTCCAGTCTTCTTCCACCGTCTCTTCTCCCCGATCTCGGACTCTCGCAGTCAGTTCAGACAGTTCCATAAATTCTATCAGCTTCATCTGCCAGTCGGCCACCGTAGGTAGATCTTCAGATTTCCAATTCCTTGCTAATACAATTCTAGCTGCTGCTGTGGCATACAGAAAAAAGGTAACATCCTTCTTTGGCAATTCTTTCCTTGTAATTCCGAGTAAAAAGGCCTCTGGGTTCTTAACAAACGTGTTTTTAAACACTTTCTTCAACTCATCGTGGCCTGGCTGTCTCACTTGGCTGGGGATGTAAAATATGTAATTATGTTGTGGTCCAGAAAACACAGAACGAGGGCTGGCATGAAATGTAACTTTAAATCCCCAGAGATAGTCCACAGTTTGCACAGGTGTCCCAGGCCTGACTCTGCTCCAGCAGTTTCCGTGTGACTAGAGCATATCTGCAAGTTACCATCCTAGCAATTATGTGATATCAGGTGCTACCAGAAAGTGCAGGCATTTCCACTACGGTAATTCACATCAAGTCCCCGAGGACACATCAGCAAGATTCCATTATATACCTGGGCAACCTGTGAACTACTTGGTGTCGGCTCTCAGATCCCAGAATGTGTCCTCTGGTGCGCAGTGACCCACATGCGTCACATTTCCATGTCCAGACCATCGTAGGCCTCTGTCCTCAGCCCTGACCCTCTTCAACCTTTATCTCATTGACTTACATGGGTAGATAGATTCCTTACAAATGTTCCTTCTGTTTCAGTGTATCTGAAGAAGTGTGCATGCACAGGAAAGCTCAGGCATCCCCAAACTGCGGCCCTCCAGATGTTTTGGCCTACAACTCCCATGATCCCCAGCTAACAGGACCAGTGGTCAGGGAAGATGGGAATTGTAGTCCAAAACATCTGGAGGGCCGAAGTTTGGGGATGCCTGGGAAAGCTCATACCAAAATAAAAACTTAGTTGGTCTTTAAGGTGCTACTGAAGGAATTTTATTTTGTCCTTACAAATGGGTGAAGGATACCTAACCCTTCAGAAGACAAAACTAACATGATGCTGAAACTTGGCAAAATGAAATGTGACAGGAAACAAATGCAACTTTACACATTTTGGAGCAGGGTGGAAAATTAAATATTAGTAGTATAACTGAAATATACTCGGAGTCAAGAGTGAATTTCATGCTCTTTATTCAGCTCATAGTCATCAAGGAGGAGAAGAGAAGACGAATGGCTCTTTTCCCAAAACCATCTGCTTATATACATTATTTACACAATGGGCCTTGCGTGATTGGCTACTTCAGGGCTACACCTGTGGGCCAATTATATTGTGGATTGACTTTTGCCTGCAGCCTGATTGGCTGCTCCTACAGGCCAATCAGGTAGCAGATTCACTTCTGCCAGCCGCCTGATTGGCTGCTCCAGCAGGCCAATCAGGTTGCGGATTCACTTCCACCTGGAGTTGGATTGGGTAGCTCCCGCTGATTCTGAATCCTATTGTTCTAGGATTCAGCTCAGTACATAACACCCCTCCCCTCTAAGTTCCAGTCCTGCCCGGGAAGTTGCATTCGTAGTCCCCAAGGTCTGCTGGCCGCCTCCGTGTGCGTTGTGGCCTGGGGTGTTCCTTGGTCAGGGGTTCTGGTTCTGGCTCGTGTTCCGAGGCTGCTGGCTGTGCCGGGGCTGTCTGGTCTGGCGCCACTGAACCACTAGGTTGTAGCTCTGGTTCCGGTGTCCTTCCAGCCTCGGGGCGCCCCTCTGTGCCTACTGCTTCTGCTTCCTCTGCCCACCCCTCTCGCTCTACAGGCCTCACTGCCCTGCTGTCCCCTTGGGACCCCTCTGTCCCGCTCTCCTCCCGGGTTCCTCCTGGGAATCGTCGCCGTATCTGGTCGCAGTGGCGGCGCCAACATTGCCCCCCTTCCGTTAGTACCTCGTACGACACGGGACCGGTCACCTTGGTGACTGTGGCGGGTACCCATGCTGGGCCTGCCCCAAAATTCTTTGCATACACTGGGTCCTGGGCCACAAATGTCCGGGGGTTCCTGCCCTTCCCCACCACTACCTCATCCTGAGCTCTGTCGGGGTGAAGTCGGTCCAGTCTAGTTGCAAGGCGCCGGCCCATTAGTAATTCAGCTGGGCTCCGGCCCGTCGTTGTGCTTGGGGTGCTGTGCTGTGCTAGAAGAAATGCAGCCAGGCGGTATTCCCAGTCCCCTTGTGTCATGCGGCGGAGGCTGTCCTTGGTGGTCCGCACCATGCGCTCCGCTTGGCCATTGGTGGCAGGGTGGAATGGTGCTGAGCGGATGTGGCGGATGGCGTTCTGCGCTGTGAAGGTCTGGAACTCCTCTGACGTGAATGCGGTTCCATTGTCCGAAACGAGGGTGTCAGGGAGCCCGTGGGTCGCAAACAGCTTACGTAGTACCCGGATGGCTGCCGCCGTAGAAGTGGATGGTACCAGTGCGACCTCCAGCCATTTGGTGTAGGAATCCACCACTATGAAGAATGTTTTTCCCTGGAAGGGGCCAGCGAAGTCCACGTGCAAGCGTGACCATGGATGTCGGGCGGACTCCCAGGGCTGGACTGGGGCCCTTGGGGGATCCGGGCGGGATTCTTGGCAGGTCTGGCAGTGTTGGACCCAGGCCTCTATCTCTCTGTCAATCCCCGGCCACCACACATAACTCCTGGCAAGGGCCTTCATCCTCACTACCCCTGGGTGTGTCTCGTGTAGGGCTGTGAGGACCCTTTTGCGGAGGGGCTGGGGAACAACAACCCTGCTTCCCCATAACAGGCACCCCTTGTGGGCCGACAGTTCATGTTTGCGGTTTGTGTAGCCAGCGAATTCTGGCCCGGGGCTGCTGCTGGGCCATCCTCGCCACACCCAGTCCAGGACCCGGGAGATGACCCTATCTTTTGTGGAATGGTGCGCAACTTCTTGTGCCTGAATGGGTCGGTCGGGAAGCAGCTCCAGGGTCATAACCTCTTGCGCAGGCGCTGGGTCGGGGCCTGTTTCTGGTAGTGGTAGCCTGCTGAGGGCGTCTGCGTGGCCCATCGCCTTCCCAGGGCGGTGGATTAGTGCATACTGGTAGCCGGCAAGGAAAATTGACCACCTGAGGACACGTGGAGACAACACTTGGGGGTCTGCTTCTCAGGGGCAAACAGGCCAAGCAACGGCTTGTGGTCAGTCACTATGGTAAAGGGCCGCCCGTACAAGAAATCATGGAATTTTTTTACGCCCTTCACGATTGCCAGACCCTCCTTGTCAATCTGTGAGTAGTTTCGTTCGGCTGCAGCAAGCGTCTGGGAGAAGTATGCCACCGGCACCTCTCTTCCATCCGGGAGTTGGTGTCCCAGGACAGCGCCGATGCCATAGGGAGAGGCGTCGCATGCCAGCACCACTGGCAGCCTCTCGTCGAAGTGTGCCAAGACCGAGTTTGAGACGAGCAAGTCCTTGACTGCCTGGAATGCGGCCCTTTGTCGCTGGCCCCACACCCAAGGGGCCCTTTTATCTAGGAGTCTGTGTAGGGGCTCCGCTACCGCTGCCTTATGGGGAAGGAAGGCATGGTAAAAGTTCAATAGTCCCAAGAATGACTGAAGTTCGGGCTTGCTCTTGGGCGCTGGGGCCTCACAAATGGCCCGTACCTTGTCACCGGTTGGATGGACCCCTTCTGCGTCCACCTTAAATCCCAGAAAGTCCACCTGCGGCACTCCCAGTAAACACTTTTCCCGCTTCACCTTGAGGCCCGCCGTCTGGAAACGGTGCAGGACGGAGCGGAGGCGGTCCTCAAATTCCTCTGGTGTGGGCCCGGCGATCAGTACATCATCGAAGAAGGGGGTGACACCAGGAATCCCTTTAAGGAGAGAGTCCATTAGATTCTGGAATATGCCTGGTGCCACGCTAACGCCAAATTGCAGCCGCTTTACTCTGAATGCCCCTCTGTGCGTCACAATCGTCTGAGCCTCTGCTGTGGCTTCGTCCACAGGCAACTGTTGATACGCTTGGGCCAAGTCCAGTTTGCCAAAGATTTTTGACCCAGCCAGGGTGGCGAGGACATGGCTGACCACTGGCACTGGGTATGCATGGGCCGTGAGAGCCTTGTTTATGGTGCATTTGTAGTCTGCACAGATGCGGACCGAACCGTTAGGCTTGACGGGTGTGACAATTGGAGTTTCCCAGGGGGCGTTGGGCACCGGCTCCAGCACTCCTTGCTCCACGAGCCGGTCCAATTCCTCGTCTATGCGGGGTTTCAGGGCAAACGGGACCCGGCGGGCCTTGTGCCTGATGGGTCGTACAGCGGGGTCTAGCTGTAGGGCAATTGGGGGTCCTGTATATCGTCCCAATGCCCCATCTAAAACCCCTGGAAACTCTTTGCATATGGCGTCCACGTCCACTTGTAAGCTAGTGCGGTTCACCCCGGTAACGGCTAGCCCCAGAGGTCCAAACCATGCCAGTCCCAGTAAGCTAACGTAGGGGCCCTTAACTACCAGCAAGTCCAATTGTTGCTTTCGCCCTCGATATTGCACCCTGAAGGTCCCCACCCCCATAGTAGGGACCTTACGTTTCTGGAAGTCCCGGAGGGTGAATGGGGCCGGCCTTAGTTTGGGACCCCCATTAGGGCACAGTTCCCTTAATGTTTGGGCCGAGATTATGGATAGAGTTGAACCCGTGTCCAGCTCCATGCGGCATGGGGCTCCCTCTATCTGTACCTCTATATAAATTTTCTCTGTGCTGGGATGGGGCAACTGGAATACCTGGTAGTCCGTGATCTCCGTCGAGTTGCCTTGGTGCATGGTGCCGTGTGACCTGGGGCTCCTGGGTCGGTCATCTGATGCTTGTCGACGGGTGAGTCGAGCCCGACACACCCGGGCGATGTGTCCCAATTTTCTGCACTGCCTGCACTCTGCGTTGCGGAAACGACAGGTCCTCCTCTCGTGGTTCTCCCCGCAGCTTGCACAGTTCCCTCCTTCTCGTTGAGGCTGCTGTGGTGTGTGTGCTGCTTGAGTGCGCCGCTGTACTCGGTGTACTTCCTCCCTGTCAGATTCGGATTCGTCGGTGAGGTCTTCGTGGTAGACCCTCGGTTGGGATGGCGGGGCCGGTCGTGCCTCTTGCGTTGACCTCTCGGCGGCTTCGGTTGCCAGGGCTTCCTCCAGAGCAATCTGGAACGTGAGGTCTTTTTTGGCGTAGAGGCGTCGTTGCAACATCTCGTCCCTCAGGCCACCGACGAGGCGGTCACGAAGCATGTTCTCCAATTCTGAGAAGTTGCATAACCGGGCGGCTTGGCGGAGGGAGGTCACAAACCCAGTTATGGTTTCCCCCGGGGCTTGCCGTTTTGCGTAGAAGGCATTTCGGCAAGCTACCACCGAGGGCTGTGGTGAGAAGTGCTCCTTCAGCCGTTCCATTATTGTTTTGTAAGAGACGGTAGCGACATCTCTAGGTGCAAGGAGAGCCCGGGCGATTTCAAACGTCTCCTCTCCACAGACGCTGAAGAATGTCGCCCTCTTCATGGCATCGTTGGTGACTTCTTTCGCTTGCAGGAGGAAGTTGAAACGGGCGGCGTACCCTTCCCAGTCTCCTGATGCTGGTTTGAATGGCGAGAAGCTGCTGTCGGTTGCCATTCTGGGTTCCTTGGGTCCTGGAGCTGAAGCCTGGATGCACGGTGCGATGCAGCGGTGCAGCAGGTGGCGGTGCTGCGGTGCAGTGCGTGGTGGCGGTCAGCTCAGCAGGATCCCACCTTCGTCGCCAGTGAAATATACTCGGAGTCAAGAGTGAATTTCATGCTCTTTATTCAGCTCATAGTCATCAAGGAGGAGAAGAGAAGACGAATGGCTCTTTTCCCAAAACCATCTGCTTATATACATTATTTACACAATGGGCCTTGCGTGATTGGCTACTTCAGGGCTACACCTGTGGGCCAATTATATTGTGGATTGACTTTTGCCTGCAGCCTGATTGGCTGCTCCTACAGGCCAATCAGGTAGCAGATTCACTTCTGCCAGCCGCCTGATTGGCTGCTCCAGCAGGCCAATCAGGTTGCGGATTCACTTCCACCTGGAGTTGGATTGGGTAGCTCCCGCTGATTCTGAATCCTATTGTTCTAGGATTCAGCTCAGTACATAACACTAACATTGAAGCAATACATGTGAAAATGATCTTAGGATTGTTAATCCACAAGCTGAGCATGAGTCAGCAGTGTGAAGAGGCAACAGAAAAGGTTAATGCAAATTTTAGGATGAATTGATAGAATTTAGTTTCTAAGTCACTGCTCCCGTTGGACTTCACTATACATTTAAACCACTTTAAATAAATAGCCATGGCTTCTCCCAAAGAATCCTGGGAAGTGTAGTTTGTTAAGGGTGCTGGGAGAGCCCCATTCCCCTCTCAGAGCTACAACTCCCCAAATGGATTAAGACTCAATCCCCCTCTCCAAGGAACTCAGAGAACTGTAGCTCTGTGAGGAGAATAGGGGTCTCCTTAACAAAGTAGTTTCCAGGATTTGGGTGAAGGGAACATGACTGTTTCAATTGGTGTGAGTACTTGACAGTAATGTTTGCAATTTGGTCTCTGGTTCCTTTGCCCCTTTGAAATCCAGCTTGCACTTCTGGGAGTTCTCGGTCCACATACTGCTTAAGCCTGCCTTGTATAATTTTAAGCATAACCTTGCTAGCGTGTGAAATGAGCGCAATTGGTCCATGGGGTCACGAAGAGTCGGACACGAATAAACGACTAAACAACAACAACTTGACAGTAAGAACAGATTAGTGGGTAAGAACCCACAGTGGGTGGCGCTGTGGGTTAAACCACTGAGCCTAGGGCTGGCGGATCAGAAGGTCGGCGGTTCAAATCCCTGCGATGCGGTGAGCTCCCATTGCTTGGTCCCTGCTCCTGCCAACCTAGCAGTTAAAAAGCACATCAAAGTAGATAAATAGGTACCACTACAGCGGGAAGGTAAACGGCATTTTCGTGTGCTGCTCTGGTTCGCCAGAAGCGGCTTTGTCATGCTGGCCACATGACCTGGAAGCTATACGCCGGCTCCCTCGGCCAATAAAGCGAGATGAGCGCCGCAAACCCAGAGTCGGTCACAACTAGACCTAATGGTCAGGGGTCCCTTTATCTTTACCTAAGAATAGATCAGCAATGGAGCCAATTAATAGGGAGGAGACAGGAGACAGGAGCTTTTGGAAGTGGCTGAGACAGGCAATGTGGGCCTAGGTAGCCTCTCTGCAGGGAGATAGCGGCCACTGTGGTTTGTTCAAACCGGAGTCAAGCAGTGACTCCACTAACCACTTCCAGCCCCAAACCTGATTTGCTGAGGGAGGAAATACTGATGTGTTTAGGTGGGAATGTCTGACTAGGACTGAGTGGTCATGAAGTCAGCAGGCCTGGGTTTTTTTTTGTTTTCACCAGAGTTGGGAGATTTTTGCAGTCGGCCATAAGCCGGGGCTGCATAAACATGAATTTAGTTATGACATTTTATATCCTAGTTTAACTCAATAAGTGAAAGGTGGCTTATTTTTCTTAAACAGCAACACATTAATCTGGATCTCACAGGTTTAGCATTATGTGTGACCTCAGCAGCTTAACTAAGCCTTATTTACTGCCATCAAATAATTTACTGCACCATTGTTTGTTGTTTGCTTACAAAACTGGGTTTGTTTTACCTATGGTTTCTCATGGTGGGTGAACCCAGCACTTTTCCTTAACCATGGTTTGTTTGGCCAGCCCAGATTCTCACCTAAAACTAAGGGGGGCCCAAAAGTAGGTACACTGCTTTAGAATCTACTTTCTTTGTTCTTGACTCAATTTCACTATCATCATTCACAATATCGGTAAAGAAAAATAATCCTTTCACCTGACTTTGCTATTCTTTCCAACTGCCACTTTGTCCTGTGCCAGTTATGTGTACCCATATAATTTGTCATGGTGAATTTAATTGATTTAACTGTGTACCTACTTCTGTAAACCTACTTTTGGGCCACCCTGTATGAAGCACAGGGCAAGAGCAGCTGGAAACCCAACCAACCTCCTCCACTCCCTAATACTCAGTTGCTTCTCTGAAGTGAAAGAGATGCACTCTGTACTTGCTCAGAGGTCCTTTCCTCTATTCTTGCATGCAATATTATTCTGAGATTTTGAACCCTGGCAGTGAAATCAAAGACTGAGCCCCAGAATGCTCAAGTCCCCCAATAAATGCTCCTGATTATTAACATTGAAGACTGGCCATTAAGGCAAATTTGAAGTTGCCCATACTTACTGAGCATAACATCATAGAAGGCCTGCCAGATCAGGCCAGTGGTCCATCTGGTCCTGCATCCTGTTCTCCAAGTGGGAAGCCTGCAAGCAGGACCTGAGTGCAGCAGCATTCTGGTATTCAGAGGCACATTGCCTCCAACGTGGGTAGAACATAGGTAAAGAGACCCCTGACCATTAAGTCCAGTCGTGACCGACTCTGGGGTTGCGGTGCTCTTCTCGTGTTATTGGCCGAGGAAGCCGGCGTACAGCTTCTGGGTCATGTGGCCAGCATGACAAAGCTGCTTCTGGCGAACCAGAGCAGCGCACGGAAACGCGGTTTACCTTCCTGCTGGAGTGGTACCTATTTATCTACTTGCACTTTGACATGCTTTTGAACTGCTAGGTTGGCAGGAGCTGGGACCGAGCAACGGGAGCTCACCCCGTCACAGGGATTCGAACCGCTGACCTTCTGATCAGCAAGCCCTAGGCTCTGTGGTTTCACCCACAGCGCCACCCGCGTCCCTACATAGCCTTCCTGAATTGGCCCAGTCCTCTTTTAAAGCCATCCAAGTGGGTGGCCATCAGTGCCACGTGGGGGAGCGAGTTCCATAGATTAATTATATGTGATCTGTGAAGAAGTACTTTATGTTATCTATCCTGAATCTTCCAGCATTCAGCTTCATTGGGATGTCCACAAGTTTGAGCGTTAGGAGAAAACACATTTCTCTACCTGCCAAGCAAAATTTTATAAACTTCCGTACGGTCACCTCTTCATTGCCTTTTCTCAGAACTGAAAAATCCTAAATGCTGCAACTTTTCCTCATAAGGGAATCGTTCCATCCCTTTGATCATTCTGCTTGCCCTGTTCTGAACCTTTTCCAACTCTGCAGTATTCTTTTTGAGGTGAGGCAACCAGAACTGTATAAAGTATTCCCCATGACTGCCTGCCTTCCTACTTACACCTGCTGCCAGTTTCCTCCTCCTCCTCCTTGGTCTCTGTGCTGCCCTCCTAGAACTGAGCAGGGAAGAAGAGGGGACAAAACAGGCTTCAGTTAACTCTGTGTGTCATAGGCTCTACCTCTGCCTGTCCTTGGCTCTGGCTCCACCCAGCCTGGGCCTCCCAGCTTTCTGCCCTAAGGGCACCAACCAGCATGACTTATTAAGCAAGAGAAAGGAGACGAACACCCAGGGCCAGCCCTACGGCCAGGCTGGGTGGCGCAGGGCGCCAGGGCACTAAGCCCGCCCGCCAGCCCGCCACGCAGCAGCGCCCAGCAGCCACGCTGTGCCCGCCTGCCGCGCAGCAGTGGCCCAGCAGCCACGCTGCGCATTGAGCCCGCCCGCCCCGCTGGGAAACGGGGCAGGGGGGCGCCAGAGGGATCCACCACACCACGGCGCCAGGGATGCTTAAGACGGCCCTGCGAACACCACCCACTCCCCATACTTCTTGCTTCCCTTGCCACTTTCTGCACATTCCTATGTGGTGTTGCAGGGCACTCAGCACCTCTTTTTAAAATGGGAACATTGTCTGAAGAGATGTTTCCTAGTCTGCTGGGTGGGCACCCGCTTGCTCTCCAAGCACGCGTGCTACATCTGCTGGCTCTTTGTGAGGCCAAGGAAAGCCACTGTTTCCAGCCAGGGCCATGAAAGGCTGGATTTGTGCTCCTTGTTGTGCCTGGGGAAGTGCAAACCAGATGATGAGCTGGCAGCCTGTTTGCCTTTTGCCTCATCCAGTTCTCTGCGCCCCTTTAGCAGAAGGCTGTCCTTCCTGTGTGTTTTTGCAGAAATGGCTGTGAGGGGATGGAGAAGCAGGAACCTCAGGCACCTTCCCCCCCCCCCCCCACGGGGTTCTTTATTTACACAAAAAATCTCAGAAACCAGGGGGGGGGGAGGAATGCATCTCTTTGGAGCACATCCTCACCACCTCCCGCTGAACAACCATAGCAAAACCAGGTGCAGGAGGAAGCAGCTTGGGCCAATAGGGAAGCAGCAAATAAATCTTCTCCTGTGGGGGATGGAAAATTGCACTCTCTTTTCCAAAAAAAATGCAGTCCTCTCTCTCCAACACAAACTGCTCTTTCCTTACTCCACTTTCATGGCTGCCAATTCTACCCATGGATTGGCAGGCCATTAACAGTGATGAGACATTGAATACAGGACTTGTACAGCATGGATGCTGTCTGCTACCAGACAAAAAACAACAATAACCCAATGTCCTAAGCAAAACTGTCCCCTCGAGCCTTACATTGGACTACTAAACTGTGTATTTGGCTGGCTTCTATGAAGCCGGAGGACAAGAGAAATCCTTCCATGTGTTAGGCAGAGCCCCAATCTGGAGCGTCGCTGGGAGCAACAGGAAGATGGCTGCAGCAGACAACTGGGTGCAGTGCCTATGGCGAAAACTTGGTAAACAAATGTTCTTGGGTAATTCATGGAGTAATGTAGGCTATCAAAAGCTGGACTCACCTGGATTCTGGAGATGGATTCTTAAACTGAGGACCAGATGAATTTATCAGAACTCCTGGAGGAAGGAAAAATCCAGAATGTATTTGGAAAGACATTGTCCTCTCTAGGGACTCCTCTAGATGACCTTCTTATTGCACATTCATCCTGTTTTGCTTACACAAAGCTTACGCGGAGGTTAGATTATATCTGGTCTTTATTGAGCATCTATCCTGATTTGCTTGTGATCCCACAATATATATTCACACTTTGTTTATATTCACACTTTGCAAGCCACAGGACACCTGGGTTTTTAAAAAGTGGATTTGTTGCACTAGGATGAATGTGCTTTAATTCGCTTCAATTGAGGAAACCTACATTTCTCAGTATGCACTTGAATCTCCTGCAAAATACTGGCAGTCTTGTGGTGCCCTTTGATTGGACTGGCCTGTATTCAACAGGTAGAGCTGGCTCCAGGTTTTGCAGGTCTCAGGAAAGAAGCTACACATTGCCTTCCTAGTTGCATTGCACCCTGTGGCAAGCGAAAACCATGCCCTTGCCAAGGCACAATTGCCAGGGCATAATAATAAGTTTCAGCCAGCCTCAAAATAGTAGCAGCAGGAGTGTTGGATTAGCTCTGCCCCGGCACAGACAACATGCTGAGCTCCCCTGCCTTGCCTCTCCCCCTACTGGCATGCAGAAGCCACCCTTGGCATTGGGAAGCCAGGATTGCAAAACTGCCCTGCCTATGCCACCCTGCCAACCTGCAGATAGCACATCTGTAGTTAGGCTAGCCTTCATCGACCAGGTGCCTTCCAGAAGTTTTGGCTACAACTCCCATAGGCCAGGACCATAGCTGCCAAGTTTTCCCTTTTCTCGCGAGGAAGCCTATTCAGCATAAGGGAAAATCCCTGTAAAAAAGGGATAACTTGGCAGCTATGGCCAGGACTGATAGGATTTGTAGCCCAAAACATCTGGAAGGCACCAAGGTGAGTGGCAGCTGGGTTAGCCCACCAGCTTCCTGAAATGCCAAGGTCTTTAGGTGGCATCAAGACACCTATGGCATCCAGAGTAGGAATGAAGTTTGTTGCTAGCCTAACAAACTTATCTGAGCTCTTTGGAAGTAAGTAGGGATAAACCTGCTAAATAATTTTCATTTTCGGTTTGCAAAATGCCTCGATAAAGAGCAAAGAAGAAGAAAACAAGATCAGCCACGCTGCCATCTTCAGATTCCCCACTACTGCAAGTTGAAGGATGAACGACATCAAAGCTCCTGCAGCCAAACTGAACAGTTAAAACCAATTAAATAGCTCTGTATTTACTTAACGCAAAATATAGAAGATTTATATGCAAACAATTACCTATCCCTTATAAACAGGATATCTTTAGACTTAAAAAAAACCATCTGAGTTTATAAATATATCTTGGAGCAGAATGATTGCAGCGCTAAAAATGTTCTCCCAAGATCACTGCTTATCTTTGAAGAACAGCCCCACTGGCAACTTTAAAACCCGGCAAAAGCTGTTAGTGAACTTTGGCTGGGACAGGAAATGTGGAAAGGCCTCACTCCCAATACTGCAAAGAACATACAAAAGGGACATTTAATTCTTCAGCCCCCCAATATTATGTTATAGTATTGTGCCTCCTGCCTGCAAGTTGTTTTCCCAAATAGTGCAGTATAAGTATGAACCAACCTTTGTCAACCTGGCACTTTTCTTGAATTTAATCTTCTTTTGGCTACACATTGTGGCATAGTGTTTCTTTTATATTTCTTTTATATTTCGTGACATACTAATTTTAAAAAGTTTGAAATAATAATAATTTATTATTTATACCCCTCCCATCTGGCTGAGTTTCCCCAGCCACGCCATTGGGAAACAAAATCCAAACCCAAATGGGGCTAATGGGCTGAAGTCATGCAGATTTTAAATCAGAAGGCCAAAGTCTTTGATTTTAATCTGGCTTTCTGGTTGTTTTTCAAAGAGATGTTATCCTGCACCACCGCTCATTTTCATTGGCTGCAATGACCATGCCAGCATGTTGACTCTATTTGCAAATATCCTAAGTATATATATATATATATATGTGTGTGTGTGTGTGTGTGTGTGTGTGTGTGTGTGTGTGTGTTCTGCATGTTCTGCTAACTATAAGGTAAAGGTAAAGGGGCCCCTGACCATCAGGTCCAGTCATGTCCGACTCTGGGGTTGCGGCACTCATCTCGCTCTATAGGCCGAGGGAGCCAGCGTTTGTCCGCAGACAGCTTCTGGGTCATGTGGCCAGCATGACAAAGCTGCTTCTGGTGAACCAGAGCAGCGCACGGAAACGCCGTTTACCTTCCCGCCGGAGCGGTCCCTATTTATCTACTTGCACTTTGATGTACTTTCAAACTGCTAGGTGGGCAGGAGCTGGGACCGAGCAACGGGAGCTCACCCCGTTGCAGGGATTCGAACCGCCGACCTTCTGATCAGCAAGCCCTAGGCTCTGGTTTAACCCACAGCGCCACCTGGGTCCCTTATACAAAAAATCACACACTGTCCCAAGAACCACAGTCAGCTTATTCCGGAACATCATACGATGTGGATGACACATATTATTATCTCTTTTGTCACACTAGCTTCTGTTGAAGGGAAAGTGTGCAAGAACTGTAGCCCTGCAGATGTTGCTGGACTCCACGTCCTTTCACCCCCCAGCTAGCAGGACCAATGGTAAGGGATAGTGGGAATTCCTGGATTCAGCCTGTCGTCATCAGGCAGAATGGGGCCTGATGGAGGGTTTGAGGAGCTAGGCATGGAGGTTTCTTTTTTTATTCTGCCTGATGAAAAGTCTTGTGTAACGTGAAACATTACATGCTCCTTCCCCAGTGCAAGCTGGGCTGATAACATGATTGCACATTCTTCAATCTACAATACAAGTCTGCAATGCAATTAAAGAGCCAGAAGGTGATTAAGAGCAGGCAGGAAACCACAATCTCCATGGATGACTTGTCGCATTAGTTGTTCCTGGGACATTTGCTCCTGAATTTTTTTTGCAAAGCTGATAAATTCTTCATACTTTCTCATTCCCACCCCTAATATCCTCTGTCCTGACAGTAACTTTTTTAAAAAAACATTTTGTTGTTAACTGCTTTGAGAGATGCCTGTATTGGAAAAGCAATGTATAAATGTTTGGAGATGTCTGTTTGCTGCACATCTTTACTCAAAGAAGGGCCAGGGCCTGGGGAATGTTCAAGTTTAAAGCATGCCATACCACATGACACACACACACACACAGCTGCATGCAACACACACCCAAGGACTCCGAGTCCCAGCCCAAAACGTCAGAGCACATGCGGGAAAAGTTAGCCTTGCCTGGAGATGCAATAGACACCAGATTCTGCTGGCAAGGCTGCAGAGGATTTAAGCCAAGTAAACAGAAACAAAGCCAGGCAGTCAAGGATTGGGGTAGGGTGGGGGAGAGAAAATCTGGCCAGGACTTTTCCAAGATTTGCACAAAGGAATCCAACCCGGAAATCTCACACAAGAACAAAACAACATCATTAGGAAAGTAACTACTCCTGGTAAAATGCCATTAGAAAACAACAGCTTAAGCCTTCCCTGGGCATCTCAAGACAATGGAGGTCCCAGAGGTGGAACCCATTTTGAAAGGCAAAACTAGGAAGTTTGATGGGTTCCAAATATTTTGGTCAGCTAGGAAGGTGAAAGGTTACACTGTGGATGTTCTCAAGATGTCCTTGGCAAATCTATTTAATCCAATGCTGCTTGCAAACTATTCCTTCTCCTGGGATAGCAGTTGGAAGCGGCCTGGCTGAAAGGCATCGATTTGGAATTCCTAAAATTAAATCCTGGCTAATCCATTTATTAGGGACCCAGGTGGCGCTGTGGGCTAAACCACTGAGCCTAGGGCTTGCTGATCTGAAGGTTGGCGGTTCGAATCCCTGTGATGGGGTGAGCTCCCGTTGCTTGGTCCCAGCTCCTGCCAACCTAGCAGTTCAAAAGCACATCAAAATGCAAGTAGATAAATAGGAACCGCTATAGCGGGAAGGTAAACGGCGTTTCCATGTGCTGCTCTGGTTTGCCAGAAGCGGCTTTGTCATGCTGGCCACATGACCTGGAAGCTGTACGCCAGCTCCCTCGGCCAATAATGTGAGATGAGCGCACAACCCCAGAGTTGGTCATTACTGGACCTAATGGTCAGGGGTCCCTTTACCTTTACCTAATCCATTTATCATGGTTTACCTGGGTAGTCTTAGAGAAGTCACTCATTTTCCACTCATTAGTTTATAAATTGGCATTAACATGCAGAGCAAAGGTCTGCATGTTTCCTTGGAAGTAAGCACTACTGTTCTCAATGGGGCTTCCTAGTACAGTATGTGTCTTCTTATCATCTTCATCATTGCATCTGTAGAGTGATTTTTATGGGCAAGCCTGAATTATTTCTTTTATTTAAAGTATTGTTATCACGCTCTTCCTCCAAGGAGTTCAGGGCTTTATGCTTAGTTTCTCTCTCCTAAGTTTATCCTCACAACAATCCTATAAGGTAGGGCTAGGCTGCTCAAGATCAATCAGTGAACTTCCTGGCAGAGTGCAGATTTGAACACAGATGTATATTCTGAACAAGGGGTAAGGACTCTTTTCCAGCCTGAGTGCCAAATTCCTTGCTGCTGTCTGTGGCGCCATTTGCATAACAAAGACTATCACAGAGATACCAAAAATTAGCTAATTGGGAATCACTGCTGTAAGTGCACTTAGTATTAGAATCATAGAATCATAGAGTTGGAAGAGACCACAAGGGCTATCCAGTCCAACCCCCTGCCAAGCAGGAAACACCATCAAAGCATTCTTGACATATGGCTGTCAAGCCTCCGCTTAAAGACCTCCAAAGAAGGAGACTCCACCACACTCCTTGGCAGCAAATTCCACTGCCGAACAGCTCTTACTGTCAGGAAGTTCTTCCTCATGTTTAGGTGGAGTCTTCTTTCTTGTAGCTTGAATCCATTGCTCCGTGTCCGCTTCTCTGGAGCAGCAGAAAACAACCTTTCACCCTCTTCTATATGACATCCTTTTATATATTTGAACATGGCTATCATATCACCCCTTAACCTTCTCCAGGCCAAACATACCCAGCTCCCTAAGCCGTTCCTAAGGCATTGTTTCCAGGCCTTTGACCATTTTGGTTGCCCTCCTCTGGACACGTTCCAGCTTGTCAGTATCCTTATTGAACTGTGGTGCCCAGAACTGGAGACAGTATTCCAGGTGAGCTCTGACCAGAGTGGTACTATTACCTCCCTTGATCTAGATGCTATACTCCTATTGATGCAGCCCAGAATTGCATTGGCTTTTTTAGCTGCTGCATCACACTGTTGACTCATGTCAAGTTTGTGGTCTACCAAGACTCCTAGATCCTTTTCATGTGTACTACTCTCAAGTCAGGTGTCACCCATCCTGTATTTGTGCCTTTCATTTTTTTTTTTGCCCAAGTGTAGTACTTTACATTTCTCCCTGTTAAAATTCATCTTGTTTACTTTGGCCCAGTTGTCTAATCTGTTAAGGTCATTTTGAAGTGTGATCCTGTCCTCTGGGGTATTAGCCACCCCTCCCAATTTGGTGTCATCTGCAAACTTGCTCAGGATGCCCTCTCAAGCCCATCATCCAAGTCATTGATGAAGATGTTGAATAAGACTGGGCCCAAGACAGAACCCTGTGGCACCCCACTAGTCACTTCTCTCCAGGATGAGGAGGAGCCATTGATGAGCACCCTTTGGGTTCGGTCAGTCAGCCAGTTACAAATCCACTGAATGTCTAGCCCACATTTTACCAGCTTCTTTACAAGAATATCATGGGGCACCTTGTCAAAGGCCTTGCTGAAATCAAGGTATTGTTTGATCCCTGGCGTCTCCAGGTAGGCCTAAGAGGAAGAGACCCCCTGGAACCCTGGAGAGCACTTCTCCTCATAGGAGCATCAATCTATTGCGGCCAGGAAAGGGCTTGTTTGGTTCTTTCCTTGAAGAGCTCTAGTGATACTCAAAGTTCCACAGCTGCAGCTTTGATGGGGAGAGGGGGACCCCTGCTTGACCACTGCTGTCCCACTGCTGGGAGTGGGGCTGGCGATAGGGGGCTGGAGGACTATGACAATGAATTCAAACACAGCCCACCACATTGTTCCAAGGGGCAAAGTTCACCCCTGAAGCAACATTCCTTACAGATGCTTCAATTATGCACACTAAAACTTCTCCAGACACAACATTATGTAAAGACATGGATCCGTCCCCAAAGTGAAAATATGTCCCCTGATGCAACCTTAAAACTCAAAACCGCAGGTCTGACATTCAGAGGATGAAATCTTGCATGAATGTAGGCAATAGCAACACCATCACCTAAAGAAACACCACCCGCCCTGTTGTACACACACAAATGCAGCGAACTGCACGCAGCTCCAGACCAATTCCTGGAGACGGAATGTTGTGCCCTTGACGGAATCGCAGGAAACACCTTGTCCCTGGAAAGCCATGGCAGCGTGCCTGGCGCAGGGGCCTCTTCCTTCTCCTGCATTGTTTACAACACACCACGCTGGATTTTCTTTTCTGCCTTGTGGTTGTGACCCGCATGATGCAAGCAGAGGGGAAAGAGCCTCAACAATGGAGGGGCTTCCAAGAACTAAGGCACAGTAAACCTATGCCTGGGAGCAGGCCCCATTGAATGTGGTGGGGCTTAGGATTGAGCTTCAGGTCCCACTGCAAGCAATGGGTCTGGTTTCATTCATTTCAAAGGGACTTGCAACAGAATCCTAAGCACGGTTACTGAGCCAAGTCCCACTGTGTTCAGTGGAGCATAGAGTGGAGTGTACCCTAAACATACAATTTGATCTTACCGTAGTTGGGCTTATTTCTAAGAAAATGTGCGCATAGGGCTGTTCTGAAAATATAGTTCAGTGCAATTCAGTTGGCCTGAGAGTTTGATCTTGGTAAATCTTTATTCTACCAAGCCTAACAAAGTTGCTGCCATCTAGCAAATGTCTCCAGCAATGGAATAAGGCATTTGCAACCAATCAGGGATCCTAGTGTTACAGTGATACAGTGTTCACTCGACTTCCTGCTGCTCCTGTGGCACCCTAGACTCACGTGGTCTCTTGCTGCCTGTTTGCCACTAATAGAGAATAATAATTTGTAAACTGGAAATGGCTGAACTTTCACATTTGTCCTCTGGACCTAAAATGACGTGTTTTTTGTTTTTTGTTTTTAAAGCACTTTGTACAGTAGTTGAAAGGGTGCACTATCCGGGGGGGGGGGGGAGCACTGTTTAAATCCCATTGGTTTCAATGGGAGAGATTTGTTGTTGTTGTTTAGTCATTTAGTCGTGTCCGACTCTTCATGACCCCATGGACCAGAGCACGGAGGCACTCCTGTCTTCCACTGCCTCCCGCAGTTTGGCCAAACTCATGTTCGTAGCTTCGAGAACACTGTCCAACCATCTCGTCCTCTGTCGTCCCCTTCCCCTTGTGCCCTCAATCTTTCCCAACATCAGGGTCTTTTCCAGGGAGTCTTCTCTTCTCATGAGGTGGCCAAAGTATTGGAACCTCAGCTTCAGGATCTGTCCTTCCAGTGAGCACTCAGGCATTAATCATTGCTACCATTGAAAGCAATGGGATTGAATGTTAGCTGGGTTGTGGGCTCTTAAAATGCAAATGATTCCTGGAAGTACTAAAGGAATAATGAGGCCTTTCCAGCTGATCATTTAACCAATGCAAATGATGACAATCAAACCACAAAGCAACCAGCTGGATAACCAATTGCAAAATATGTGTACAGTGGTACCTCGGTTTATGAACACAATTGGTTCCGGAAGTCTGTTCATAAACTGAAGCGTTCATAAACTGAAGCGAACTTTCCCATTGAAAGTAATGGAAAATGAATTAATCCGTTCCAGATGGGTCTGCGGTGTTCATAAACCAAAAATTCATAAACCAAGGTGTTCATAAACCGAGGTTCCACTGTATAAGCTAACTTTTCAAACATTTCCCTGACTCAGGATCAAGGGTGGAAGGGAGAATCACATACACACTTTGAGCACCAAATGTTACGGTTAATAAGAACCTTCCCTTATGAAGCTGCGGAGGCAATAAGCTTCCCTTTGAACCATTTGTCTGCACAAATGCCAAAGGAAGCTAGCTAAGCTGTGAGGTCTTCATCACCAACTTACTAACTGCCAACTGGGCCTCGGTTGTACAATTGGGACTTTGAAATGCTAATAAATTTGCCTCACAATATCACCACCAGCCCCGGTTTTCCTTCCTTGCTTTTATCATCCTGTTGTTGTCTGGGAAAGCCTGTGTTTTTAGAAGCTCTCCTCTACAGTCCCCCCCCCCCCCAACAAACTTGTTCTTTTAAAAAATAAATAAAGTTAATCACATTTTTTTATTTTAAAAAACCACCTCGGTTTACTGGCAGGGATTCATTTCTGCAATAACAAGTGCTAGAAGCTCAAATTTGCCTGCAGGAAAATACCAACCTTCTGTGTATTTATTCACACCCCAGTTTTCCTCCAGGGAGCTGGAGAAATTATCTCCCTCATTCTACCCTCACAACAACCCTGTGATGTAGGTCAGGTGGAGAGTGACTGCCTCAAGGTCACCCAATGAGCTTAATGGCAGAGCAGGGATTCAAACCTTGGTCTCTCAGGTCCTAGTGCAGCACTCTAACCGCCTGCTTTTGCTGCTTTTGCTGGAACAGACTAACATAGCTACCCTTCTGGAAATTGTCACTAAGGTTCCTCGTTGTTCAGGAAACGGCCAAAAGGCTCAGCCTCTTTTCTCTTTGCCTCAGCCCCACCCCCGTCTGTCTGTCCATTAGGTCAAAGGCCAACCTAAGCCCGGTGGAAGGCACCTGCTCAGGTAAGCTCCGCTAGGTGCCGCAAACCCCGCCCACCTGTGGGAAAGGGAGGGAGGAAATTCTCCTCCAAAGGAACAAAAAAATTTAAAAAATTCCTTCCAGTAGCACCTTAGAGACCAACTAAGTTTGTCTTAGGTATGAGCTTTCGTGTGCATGCACACTTCTTCAGATGGAGCTTCTATTTTTTTAAAAAAATATTTTTATGAGAGTTTTCCAAAATACAAAAATAGGTATACACAAAAAGAGAAAACTATAGCAATAACACTATACAAAAAGGAAAATGAAAAACAGAAAAGAAAAAGAAAAAGAGAAACAGACAATTAAAAATCCTTATTCCTTTGTTTGTTCTCATTGTATATAGGGACGCCCTCGGGTTCCCTTCCCCTGTGGTTCTTTAGCAAATTTATACTTTAGCAAATTCTAAACCATTTTTATTACCTTGTATAATCTTATTTTACTCCTTTCATTTAACATATTCATAAATTCCACAGTTTATTTACAACCTAATTCTGATCTTAATATATCACTTTTGCATATTTTTTTAAATATAACTTAAAATCTTTCCATTCTTCTTCTGTCGCTTCCTCCCCCCGGTTGCGGATTCTTCCAGTCATCTCAGCCAGTTCCATAAACTCCATCATCTTCATCTGCCAGTCATTGATCGTTGGTAGTAGATGTGATTTCCAGTTCTTGGCGATAGGAGTCCAGCCTCTACTCTGACATGCAACTGACGCATTCCAGATCCTTGGCACAAAGCCAGTCAGTCGCCCACGAGTGCCCATTGTGTCCCCAGCAACTATCATACCTAGTGCACTACTAAAGTTCCCATCAGACCTGGCATAGCTCAGCAATGTGGTGCCTCTGAAGGAAGGAAGGAAGGAAGGAAGGAAGGAAGGAAGGAAGGAAGGAAGGAAGGAAGGAAGGAAGGAAGGACAATGTGTCCCCTAGCATCGCTTAGGAGAATCTTCTTTCCTGCCTCTGCTCCTCTCAGCAATCCCTCCTCTGATCTTGATGTCCAAATCCAGCTTCCAGGTCCAGCTCTCCCGTTCCTCCCAATGGAAAGGATCAGAGTGTCTCTTGTCACAGTGCAGGCGAACTAATATCAGTGTACTGCAAGAAGCAAAAATCACCAGTGTTGAAGCAATGATTCTTCAACTTCAGCTTCGTTGGACTGGTCATGTTGTGCGGATGCCTGATGATCGTCTTCCAAAGCAACTACTCAATTCCGAACTTAAAAATGGAAAGCATAATGCTGGTGGTCAACAAAAGAGGTTTAAAGACTGTCTCAAGGCAAATCTAAAAAAATGTACAGTAGTATAAACACCGACAACTGGGAAACACTGGCCTGCGAGCACTCCACTTACCAAAGGTGTCATGGGCTTTGAAGAAACTCGAACTGAGGACGCAAGGGAGAAATGTGCTAAGAGGAAGGCACGCTTGGCAAATCCACACCATGATCAACTCCCGCCCGGAAACCAATGTCCCCACTGTGGAAGGACGTGTGGATCCAGAATTGGCCTCCACAGTCACTTAAAACCGTGTTTATGGAAGACAATCCTACTCGGCTACAAGTGATCGCCAAAGAAGGTCTCCAGGGCAGAAGGGGTGTTGATTTAGCAGCAGCAGTTTGGGGGCAAAAGCCAAGGGCACAGCCTGGGTTTGGCTGCTCTGCAAGAAGGTGGTGGACGGCTGCCCAGCAGCGGATGCTGCCAGACTGCTGAAAGAGCCAGGGTGATGGCAGAAAGAGCCAGCTGGTTTATCTAATGCCAACTTCCCTGCAGGAGCAGACACATGACAGCTGAATCTCCCCCACCCACCCACCCACCCACCCACAGATCCTCGTTCCCTCCCCTCCCCTCCTGTTCCTTGGCAATTTGCTTAGCCTTTTCTGGAGAAACCACATGGAGCCAAAAATCTGGATATGAACCCCTGCCCAACATTAATAGGATCTGCCAACATGCAAGGCTCGCTTTGCAGGCCGTATCACACACACATTGTACAGGATCATGGTGCATGACACCCAACAAGACATGCCTGCACTAAATTGCCTTGCTCACAAGAATGAGGCGTTCAAAGCAACGCCTGTCCAGACAACCAGTTTAACAACTGGTAAAACTATTCATGGATCATACTACTTCAGACTGCAAGCAGGGGGTGGGGTGGCATCCCTGATTGCTCCCCTGTACAAAGAACTCCCAATTATAAAACTGTTGACTGGCATTTGTCTGTCTTGGGAGACCATGGAAGAGGGTACATTGGGAGTGAAGGCAAATAGTTGCAGCGCTTACTGTAACTGCTGCCTCCTGCATTGTTTTTGCTGTGTTAGCAGCCCTGAAGAAGACCCCTCTCTCAGCCTTGCTGATGTAGCCCAAAGGAAAGCAGAGCAACATGTTTGCTACCAGCATTGTTGCAGGAGTTGCCAGAAGGAGGCGTGCAAGTCGCCATCCCACCATCTTAAGGACTTCATATTTTGTATGGTCTAAATTCCTTAGTCTTTCCTCTCCTGAAGATGCCCTGCAGGCCAGCAAGTATGGTGTTTCTTCAGGGTTTACTCCTGAAGCCTTTCTCACAAGAGAGTATGGCTACAAGGCAGTGGAGCTTTAGGATCAGAGTTTATCTAGGAAGTGTAGGGGGTACAGAAGTGTGTGCACTGGCCTTTCCCCACTCCACACATGCTTAGAAGCCAAATGGCAACTGGGAAGCCTGCTCAGTCCAGGGCTTATGATGTGCAGGGAAGTTTCTAAGCAGAACAACTTACTGGCCAAACACGCTCACAATCCCTCTTCACACCTTCACCTTCTAAGAAGAGCCTGCTGGATCAGGCCTATGCCCCATCTAGCCCAGCGACCTCTTCTCACAGTGGCCCACCAGATGCCTACCGTGGGAAGCCCAGCAACACAGGCATAGGCAAACTCAGCCCTCCAGATATTTTGGGACTACAGTTCCCATCATCCCTGACCACTGGTCCTGTTAGCTAGGGATTATGGGAGTTGTAGTCCCCAAACAGCTGGAGGGCCGTTTGCGTATGCCTGCACCAGCAGGATCCGAGCACCAGCGCCCTCTCCCCTCCTGTGGTTTCCAGCAACCAGAATTCAGAAGCATTGCTGTTTCCAGCTGTGGAGGCAGAGCAGAACCACCCTGGCTAGGAGCCATGGAAAGCCATCTCCTCCATGAATGGTTCTAAGCCTCTTTTAAAGCCATCCAAGTTGGTAGCCATCACCATGGCCTGCTGAGGGAGGGAGTTCCACAGTTTAACTATGTGCTTTATTTTATCTCACCTGAAGCTCCATTGGATGTCCACAAGTTCTAGTGTGATGAAGGGGGGGGGAGGGGAGAGACTTTATCCGCTTTCTCCATACGGTGCATAATTTCATCAGCTTCTATCACGTCATCTCTTACTCATCTTTTCTGTAAAATAAAAATTTGCAAACACTGCGTTCTTTCTTCTTGGGAGTTGCTCCACCCCCTTGGTCATCTTGGTTGTGTTGTAAATTTAAAGGTTTAATAATAATTCTTCATAAAGATGCACATGAATGTACAGGCACATGTCTGAAGCAGCACAGGAAGACAGGCCTGACTGACACCATTTTGACACTCTCTGACCAGAATCACACACACATTTCCACATGACTTATCAACTAGGGAGCCATAATCCTGTTAGCCGGAGGCTCTGCCAACTGGACATTTCCCCATAAAATGGTGCCAGACTACTAGCCATCTCATTCAGAATGGAAGACTCCTCCGAACAAAAGATAGTGATCAACTTTTAGGAAACTGTTAATTTCTCTTTGTGTTTAGGAATTCACACCTGGGAAGGGTAAGAGGAGGACCAGGAGAGGTGTCAAAGGTGCTCAGATTTCTACCTTGAACACTCCCTTTTTGTGAGGTATTGATTATGTAGCTGTGATGTAGGAATGATGTATTTTGGGGGTGTTTCTTGGTGGTGGGAAAACTGATAAAAGTGGAGGTTCTCTTTTGTTCTGGGTTCCTTCCTTGTTCTCCTGCGTGAGGGGAAGGACCCTGTTGCAACAGCAAAAATAAAAGGCTTTGCTTCTCAAAATTCTCTGGTTGGCCTCTGTTATATTCTCCGACCGATGGAGAACCCCATAAGGGCAGAGTTTTGCTTATTTCAGTTGCCCTGAGCAATGGTTTCCCATCATGCCCTCTTCAAAGAGGGTTTAGATGTCGGGGGAAGAAGTCAAGCCCAGCTTTTCCCTAACATGCTAATTTTCCAATTTTAGATAGTTTGTTTTATCACCTGCAGCCTGAAACGGCACAGTTCCAGAATTTTTCATTTTATTTAAACCACTTTTAACCCTCTATTCAGCCAAAAAGGGGTCCCAGAGCAGCTTGTAACTGTCAGCTAATTACCAGCTGGTGATGACCAGCTGGAAGAGAAAGATTTCAATGAGAGAAGAAGCCAAAAGCTGCTAGTCTTTCAGGTCAGTCCATGCAGCCCTGTCTCCTCTCTTCTCTCCTCTGTCTACTGGAATGGCTGCTGCTGACAGGTGAGGGTGGAGGTGGTCTCCCAGCAGAGCAGACCCGGGGGCCTGCAGCCCCATCTCTCTCCCGCCCTTTTAGCCTCAAGGAATAGCTGTTGCAAATGACGGTTGAGGGAGAAGTCCAATGATTAACAGTTTTCAGTGATGTCATAATATGCGATGTCATATGTGACATCATAATAATGGAGTGATTGGGCATGAGCAGAGTACCTTTCCTTCACCATTGAATAACTGGGGCTGAAGGGAAGCGGGTTTGACCTCCAGGCAAATTTTATTTGCTTTTAAACTTGAAGATCTCTCTCTCTCTCTCTCTCTCTCTCTCTCTCTCTCTCTCTCTCTCTCACACACACACACACACACACACACACACATTCTTTTCACAAAAGAAAACCTGTTGCCTAAAATAACCACCTCACTAGGCAGAGCTGCAGCACTCATCGGATACAAAGCCCATAAACTTTTACAGGTGGAAACAGTATTTTTTTAAAAAAAATAATAATCATAAAATAATAAAACAGCAGCAGGAAACAACAATATATGGCCACATATGGAGTCAATCCTCTGTAGGTACACAGATTTGGCCTCTTGCTGTACTAACATTGTGTACTCCATGCTAAACCGAATATTACCCACATCCAGATATTGTGGGTAAAAACAGAATTGAAAGCAGGATTGTGTCTAATCTCCCCAATGTGCCCAAATCATCATAAATGCCCAATAAAAAGGACGTCTGGAGGGGCCTTTAGATGACCTCCAGAAGCAACATGTCTCCGAATACCAGCCACTGGGGAACAACAGTGGGAGAAGGCTGTTGCTCTAACTTGTTTAATCAATTAAACAAAATGTTCTGCTTTGGGGCTTTCCAAGAGACCTGGTTGGCCATTGTGGAAAACATAGACTAGAAGGATGGACCTTTGGTCTTTGCTGGACTGGCGGCCGAATGGAGGAGGATGCTTCTTATGTTCTTATGCCGGTTAGTTTATAAATATATGTAATAAACAGATCCCAGTTCCACATACCTTTTAGCCTGAGGAGAGGAAAGCAATTTAGATCAGTCTTAGGAGTTGGACAAATTGCCTGCAAAGGAGATGAAGCATCCCCGCTCCTCTCTTCTGCCAGGGCTCCATTTCCATTTGGGGCATTTAAGCAGCAAGGTTACTTGGCTGATTATCAGCCACCCAATGAAATTGCAATGAACAGACTGACAACCTCCACCCAGGTGCCTCTGATTCTGCCTCTGATTCTGGACTTCGCTCTGCCACAGACTCTCCCTGCTCACTAAGCCCTGTTACCTCCTCAGCTTCCAACACCACCTTTTCTCCCTCTTCATTGTTGTCCCACCATCACTCCCCAGGCTCTGAGACTTCTTCCCTTGGTGATTCCCCAGGGGATTCCTCCTACTGTCCAGCCAGTTTGTGGCAATTTGATACTAATGGAGTTCCTGCTGCCACAAATAAAATAGTTACAAAATATCCTTTGTATGTGTGTCCAGCTCTGCTGTGATGCCAGGCAGACTCCATGATCCCACAGCTATTTTGGGCCCATTGGCTCGATCTGTGCACTGTTTCCAAGTGAGGTATGTTGGAAGGTGCACCATAGCTGCACGGCTTGCTCTTCTGACTCAGCAGCTGAGATGTGATTAACTTTCATTCAGTCTTTCCAGGAGACTCGGAAAATCTGACTCTGGTTTCCTGTGTAACACTCCTGGACAGGCAAGAAAAACAGGACATTCTTTCTTTCTTTCTTTCTTTCTTTCTTTCTTTCTTTCTTTCTTTCTTTCTTTCTTTCTCTCTCTCTCTCTCTCTCTCTCTCTCTCTCTCACACACACACACACACACACACACACACACACACAGAGAGAGAGAGAGAGAGAGAGCATGTCAAACCTGCGGCCCTCCAGATGTTTTGGCCTACAACTCCATGATCCCTAGCTAGGCAGGACCAGTGGTTGGGGAAGATGGGAATTGTAGTCCAAAACATCTGGAGGGCCGCAGGTTTGACATGCCTGCATTAGATGAATAGCAAGCGAAATGTAAAATAAAACATTGCAGTGCAGATGCTCCTGTTCAGAGGTACTGTACATACATACATACATACATACATACATACATACATACATACATACTTTCCTTCTCCAAGGATACTCTCACCCCCCCTGTTTTCTGCACTCACCCCCCCAAACAGCATCCCTGGCCACTGAGCAAACTCTGGTCACAGTTAAAGCACTCTTACAGCACTTTACCACTCATGCAGTTTCTTAAGGGTGCTGGAAGTTGTAGGTTTTTGAGATCAGCACCCGTAGCAAACTACAGTTCCTAGAATTCACTGGGGTAAGCCATGACAGTTATAGTGGTATCACTTCAGAGTGCTTTAAATGCATAATGTGGCTGTGAGTGTGGTTGTTTTGAGAGGGGGTTCCCCCTAGGGTTTTCTTTCTTTGCACTTCTGCACACTTTGGGGTCGTCGTCCCCTGCAAGCCTGCCCACACTTGCCTCTTGAGTGTGTGGAGGGGGCCGTTTTGATGACATAAAAATTTACACTCACATCTGAACTTCAGAGATAGAAGGAATGGTGAGGGATGTTTCAAATATACTTATGCCTTTCCTAATCTGCATGATTTATTCTGCTTCTGAGATTTGTTTGGAATAATGGTAGGAGGAGGGAAGGGGGAAAGGATCCAGAAAATGGAGCCAGCAGGAACTGGGAGCAATGAGGGTGGGGATGGCTAAAGTTTGCATGACAGGAGGACAAAAAGCAGTGATCAGAACAGGCACTTTCACCCCTTGAGAAATGGAAGCCCTTGCCTCCTCTCCAGCTGCCTCCACCCTGCCACTTCTGCATCCCTGGGACGGGGGTGTTGCTTGCTGGGTCCTGCAAAGACTGGGAGTGTGGCCGTGACACAAATGTGCAGAACATGTTATCTGCTAATTTATATGTGTACACATTTAAGCCAGCTTCCAGAGGGAAAACTGCCCTGTAAGCAAAACCTTTTTTAAAAAAAAGTTTTTAAAATGGAAGGAAGCAGCAGGAGATCCCGGCCCCAGTGCAAAAGACCCTTGCCATAACAATGACCTTGCCATAGTGGGTGTCTCTGGCGTTTATTTTTTAAATGTCACAATTAAAAGGGCACTCATCACACCAGCTCCCTGAATGAAAATATTCCGATTTGCTGCTTTGCAGAAGGTTCTGGAGCACATTTGCTGTTCCACCCTACCTCAGGCAGCAAAAATCCTACCATTGGCCCTAGTGGTGCCCATAGGGGCTGGCAGGACAGAAGGCAGGCAGGCAGGCAAACCGTAGGTGGAGCCAGAGCCAAGGACAGGCAGAGCCAAATCATTCTAGTTCTGCCCCCCATCCTCCTCCCTGCTCATGTCTGCAAGGGCATTTAGTTCATATGCCTGTATCTCAGGGGGTGGACTAGATGGCCCACAGGGTCCCTCCCAACTCTACAATTCTATGATCCTATGAACGCAGAGACTGAAGAGGAAACTAAGGGGCCAGCTGTAAGAAAGAAAGCAGTTGAGGGATGGCTGAGGCTGAAGTTGGTGGAGCAGTGTCTCATTCAACCTAATGGTTGGGGCAGCCTCTACTGTATGGTCTTTCTTAGAGACCCCTGGTCCCCCACACTCACAAATCAACTGGTCAATGGAGTGCTGTTGATAGTCCTGCATGTGGCTTCCCCCCCTGCCTTCCCACTTCTGGCTTTAGGTAGTCAGATTGCTCTTCTGTAAGTGACCTACATCTCTTTGAACTGGGTCCCCCCAAACCTTGGACATCCCATGCAATTGTCACCGACATAACCCTGAGCACACCCTTCCACAGGCTCTGAGGATGTTATCATGCTGCTTGTCCATATATAGTTGCACTCAGCTTCTCCTGGCCAGGGATTGGGAGTCCTGGCTTAAAGCCCAACCTCAGGGTTGCAATCCTAATTTGGGCATCCCCAAGCACCATTCCCTGCCTCCGGGACCGTTTCCTCACAAAGCAGAGCCTGTTCAGAGATTGTAATATTCCACCAGGTGGGCCATCCACATCAATCTTGGCTCCCACTGGCAAACTTCTTGCAAGCGGGGCCCGCCCAAGGAATGTTGCTGCCTGAGGCAAAAGACAAGATGGTGCCCATCTCCTCCACATTGCCTGTGTGAGAGTCTAGAGGCGGTTGGAGGATGGATGGCGGCTAACGGATTGTAGCTGAAGTATTATTTCCGGGGAAAGAGGGTGGGCAGGTGTGGGGTCCTCTCTGGTCATGAATGGGGTAACTGTGCCTCTGAAGGACCAGGTGTGTAACATGGGAGTCATTTTGGACTCACAGCTGTCCATGGAGATGCAGGTTAATTCTGTGTCCAGGGCAGCTGTCTATCAGCTCCACCTGCTACACCAACTAAGACCCCACCTGCCCACAGACTGTATCACCAGAGTGGTCCATGCTCTGGTTATCTCCCACTTTGACTACAGCAATGAGCTCTATGTGGGGCTACCTTTGAAGGTGACCCTGAAACTACAACTCATGCATCTTCTTGGAGGGCAGCAGGCAGGGAGGGATGCACAAGCTCTGGATTTGGGAATCCAACAAGGGATGGAGGAGTCCCTGCTTTGAACGTGACACAAAACACAGACATAGAAAGTCTGAGTTCAGTCATTTTCCTGTCTCCCCACCAAAGACCCTCACTATTAAAGATCCCATGCAGGTGAGTGGGGAGCAATGTGTGTCTGTGCTCAGAACGTATTGTGCTTGCACACACACACACACGCACACACACACCCTTGTAGACCAAGAATAGGGAACTTGTAACCCTCCAGTTGCTGCTGGACTCCATCATGTCTGACTATTGACCAAGCTGGCTGGGGCTGCTGGGAGTCTGGACGGCCACAGGTTTCACAGTGTTTCTCAAACCTGAGTCCCAGGTGTTGTTGGACTACAACTCCCATAATCCCTGACCACAGGTCCTGCTAGCTAGGGATGCTGGGAGTTGTAGGCCAACAATAGCTGGGGGCTCAGGTATGAGAAACATTACGGTAGATACCAGCCCCCCCCCCACACACAGACACTGCCTTTAAATGGACATCTTTTCCCTAGTTAATTGTAAAAGGCAGCGGGTCTGTGCCTCCCTTCTGGCCCCCTCTCATACTCAGTGGCTTCCAGCAACAGCTTGGACAGTTTGAGATAACCCATGGAGCCAAAACAGCTCGAGCTGCTCAGTTTCCTTCCTTGGCCAAGCAGATACTGCAGTTTCTTAAGGCTGTGTTGTAAAGCACAAATCAGTACCGGTAGCAGCAGCAGCAGAATTCTGTGAACAGGAAGCTGATGCCCAGGAAACCAACGTGCTGTGACCAGGGGAAAAGATGGAAAAACTTAGAAACACTTTGCCTAATTCATTATGCTAGTGTGATTCAGGTTTTCAAAAAACTGAAACTTTGGAGCCATGAATGTGGTGAATGAAGATGGGGAGGGGAAATGGAGGTCTCCCGCCCCCCCCCCAGTATTTTTACCATAACTATGAGGGCTAGCAACTTGATTTATAAAGGAGGAACAATTTTAATCCCAGAAAACCAAAACCCACACAGTATTTTTAGATTCTGCCCTTTTGGCATGACAGGCAGGTACTGGAAACCACTACTAATGGTGCAGATTCATGCCTAACACTACCATCCTGCTGGCTAGTCTGCAACCCTAACAATTGCCTCACTCCATTATTATGATTCCCATTGACTAAGCTGCAGCTTTCAATTCCAAGGACCCAAGCTGCTTCTTGATGGCTGTCATCTTACAACACCCTCATGGCTCTCCCTTCAGAACATGCTGTGTTAGTCCCAAGAGGTCCATTCTGGCCCTTGAGGACCGAAGGGCTCAGCTTGGCTGCTTCTCTCCACCTCTGCTCCCATGCCGACACCAGGAGGACTTGGCCAGCCTCTCGCTTGGCTCCTGCTCACAGGGCGATTTATGCCTCTGCTAAGTTCTGACATGTAGCCCAGGCGCCTTCATTTTGTCACGGTCCCCGAGTTCAGCGAGCATGTGTAAGGAGATGAATAAGGGCTAAAGGAGGTTTTGGCCGGCGCCTGCCCTCACACCCTTTCCATGGTGATTTATGCCTTTGCAGTCAGGCTGGCTTCAGCCTAGGGCAATAGGAAATGTCCCCTTGGCTCCAAGCAATCCCACACAGTATGTGCCTAGGAATGTTATTGCACTGTGTCCCACTGTGCCCCCTTCCCCATAATTAAGAATGGATGCCCTCAAGTGGTGCTCGAGAAGGAAGAAAGGACAAAGAGGCTTCTCCACGGCGCTCCTGCCTCTTTTCTTTGGCCCTACTCCGCCCCCTCCGGCCAGGTGTCCTTTGTCCTACCTGGCCGGGTGGCAGGTCATAGGCCAAATCGCCAAGGTGGGTGTCACCAGCCAGTTAAGCCCCGTGCAGTGTCGCAAACCTCGCCCACCTGAGGGGAGGGATGAGGGCGGATATTGCACTGTGTCCCACTGTGCCCCCTTCCCCATAATTAAGAATGGATGCCCTCAAGAGGGGCTATAAAAGCCCTTAACTACCTACATCCAGGCTAGTTGAATAAGAGCTGTCTCCAAATAGGGAACCAAAAACAAACCCAGCCATCCAAAACCGAGTTGCTTGTTCAGCAGGCGAAGGGAACCTATGGCCCTCCAGATGTTGTTGGGCTCCCATCTCCATCAACCCCAGCCAGCATGTCCAATGGTCAAGGATGATGGCAGATGTAGTTCAACAATATATGGAAAGCCACAGGTTCGCCATCCCTGTTTTAGAGGTTCAGCCAGCACGGTAAGTGAAATTGGTGTCCACCAGGAAACAATCTTTTTCTTTAAAGGTCACTTATTTATAGAATTTCCTCCTAAGGGAAGCCCATTGGGCACTGGCCCTTTGGGGATAAACCTTACCTGCTCTGAGTGCCCTGGTCTCTCAGTGACGGAAATGGGAAGACTCATCAATCAATCAATCAGCAGTACCTTTTAGGGATCCAAGAGAGCTTGATAAGATCCCAGGAACAGGTTTAAAGGTTTCTCCCTGTGGTCCCCTTAACTGTGGTTTATGTTAATCAGCAGGGGCCATCCACAGCACTTCATTGGGTTGGGAATGGGCAGGGTATAATAATAATTTCATTATAAATAATAATAATGAAATAACTAATAATTAATAATGAAATTAATAATTAGTAATTATTAATTTCATTATTATTACTATTCCTCCCATGCTGCATATATAGTTTGGCCACTGTGATAACGGTTCCTCAAAGAGCCTCCCGTCTTTTAAACCAGAGAGAAACATTGTAACTTCATAGGCATTTGGGTATGGAGCACCCCGTCTTGTCTTCTTCAGCCCAGACATGAAAAACATCTGCAGCAGGGAAATCCAGCCGTGTTTTGTAATGGGGTGTTTTTGGGGTGTGTGGGGGGGGAAGGAACGAGTGTTTTCTGCTGAAGCTGTAAGAAAAGAATGAGATCTTGAATTTGTCATATGCAGCCAGTGCCTCATCCAGATGTGTAGGAGGGAAGGAGCCCCGTGTCTCTGCACATGCTCAGTACAGAGAGCAGCCCAGCTCCTCTGCTCAGCAGGCAATATTCTTGCCCTTGTGCTGCTTGACTCCCTGGACTCCTGGAGTCTTCTATACTGCATAGCCAGAGACAAAGGGAGAGGGGCAACACAAAGCTTGGAAGCAGCAGCAGCAGCAGCAGCAAGCTAGGGGCTCCAGCAAGCAGCACACGGCACACTTCTGTCAGCTAGGTCAGGCAGGACACCCTGGGAGAGAGCGCAGTTCCGGTACCCCAGCCCTCGGCTTCCGTTCCCATAAGGTCCCGTGGGGACAAGGGATTTATGGCTCCCAGCTGGGGAGCATGTGCTGACTTGCCTGATTGCTCACATGTTTCTTGCTTCCTTTTGAGGGATACAATCAATTAACTCTTTCTTTGTTATTTTCTTGCTTTGGGGAAGGGGCTGCCTCAGGGAGATCTTATGCACAAACAGGTGCAGAGCAGCCTTTTGATGGCTGGCTTGGGGTTGAACAGGAGGCTGGGCTGAGTGCTGGAACCTGCTTCCCGTGACAGGATTGAAGCATATGCCTCCAGCTAGGCCTGAGGAATCCTCCTTCAGCAAACAGTGAATGATGGACTGAAATGGATGACCAGGATAGAAAAGTGGAACTGCTTGGAAGTGTGGGGTTTGTGGGATGTTAGGAGAGGAGTAGCACCTCTGGTGGGGGGCACGCCGTGCTCCTTCTGAGTTAGTTTGTCCACTTTTGGTCCCCACCCTGCACTCAGCTCTCGCCTGTGGCTCCTAGAAGCTGTCAGCATGTGACAGCAGCAGCCACACCCCGGGAACGGCTTCGATTGGCCAGCTAAACCAGGTGAGGGGAGCCGATGGGTGTCAGACCCTTGGCGATTTAGGGACTTCCCCTGCATGTGAAAACAGGCTCTGGTGGATTTAATGGATGGGACCGATAGTGGGTCCAATGGTCAAGAAGGCGGTTTCTGCAAGTGCTGAAGAGGGAAGAGAGGGGCAGGTGGGGTTTGTCAAACCTGAGAAGGGAGCCCATCTAGGAGAAGGAAAACTCTGATCCTAAACATCTGCTGCCTTGTGAGATATCTTCAGGAGAAGCAGCAGCTATAGAGTAAACCCTACACAGATCAGGAGGGGTGTCCTTAAGATGGTTGGGTGGCCTTTTGTATGCCTCCTTCCAGCAACTCCTGCAGCCCGGCTGGTGCCAGATGACTTGCTCTGCTTTCCTTTGGACCACATCAGTGAGACTGAGAGGAGGGTCTTGTTGTCTGAGCACCCCAGGACCTCCACACACGCTGTCCAAGCTTCTGCCCCAGGGAGGTTACTTCAGGGCTAACACAGCAGTTAGAATTTGCCCCCCAGATGCACACTCCATTGTCTCTTGAGACAGATGGATGCCAACAGACAACAGCTTGGAACTGTTTGCTCCCTCTTGGCATCTTGGGGTGATAAGACTCTGATTATAAGGTTAAAGAAACATCATGGCTAATAAGATGCTTAAGAATGTGGAATCACATGACATTATTGGAAATGCTAGATTACAGAAATGCCAAAATGTCTCTAAGCGACCAAGATCTTAATAAACAAATGCTGGAAAAGTAGAATTCCCAAGTTACAATTCCATCATTAGATTAAAGACACCCATAAGGATAGGAAAATTCTGTTTCAGCCCCTGATAAAATAGGGGTGGTGAACTTTGAGCTTGAGGGCTGAACGTGGCCCTCCAGTCCTTTCTATCAGGCCCAGTTGCGGACCATATTCCCGTGCTGCCCAGGGCAGGCATGCTCCCAAGGGGGGCAGGGCGCAGAGGGTGCCTTCCCACGCTCCCCAGTTCAGGGTAGGAGAGGGGCGGGGAAGCTGCTGCTCCCTCTCCTCCTGCTCTCCGCAGCTGGGTCAGACATGACCCAGCAACGGAGCTGCTGCAGCCAGGTGCTACGGCTGGGTGCATCTCGACATGGCTGAGGAGGGCTGCCACTGCAGGGTGCAAGGTGCCTGCCATTTTGTCACCCCACTCAGTCATGACACCTGGGGTGAGTTGCGCCCACCACACACCCCTTCCTACGCCTCTGCCCAGGCCCCACACCTCACACTCTCTCCTCAAGTGCATTGGGCTGGAATGTGTTTCTGAACTCTGACAATGCATATACAGTAGTACCTCAGTTTTCGAACATCTCCGTTTTCGAGCAGTTTGGTTTTTGAATGCCGTAAACCCGGAAGTAAATGCTTTAGTTTTCAAACAAGCCTTGGAAGTTGAACATGCCACGTGGCTTCTGTATTGAGTTTTCCGGATTGAGGCTTCCATATTGATTTTCCATTTATCGAACATTTTGGAACACGAACGGTCTTCTGGAAAGGATTACGTTCGAAAATGGAGGTGCCACTGTAGTTGCCTGACTGGTTTTTTTGCCTCTAGCCCAATCTACCCTGGAATGTGATCCACATAAGGTTGCCCATGAGGGAATAGGTCTCTCAAGCAAAAAAAAAGAGGTATAAAAGCTATTAAAGTTGTACAGAGAATGGTTTTTGTAATTTCTTCTTTTCTTGCTGCTGGCTCTCCAACTCTTCCTCACATGCTCCCTCCCAGTTCTGGCTGGATAACCCATGAACTTTATTCAGAAATGCTAGGTATGCAAGGAAACAGAAATCAGGATAATGGAACTTCTCTTTGGTAGCCAGGTGGACTGGAGGAAACAGGCTGAGATAAGTGCCTCTCATGGGCTGTTGCCAACTCTCCCTTGCCAACTCTTCATTTTAACATGTTGGCAAGACGCAACACCAACCCAAGTGGCCAGCATTGTGTTAATGGCTCGTTTGTTTTTGTGATCCTTCACATTGTTATAACAACATCAATGCATTGCCCAGTCAACAAATGGTGTGATTCTGATAGCATCCATGTCTGCAAATTTATATGACTGGGATAATTATGCATGCAATTGTGCACCAGGATACAGTTTGCAAGTGCAATAAAAGACAAGGTATTGGAAAGCTGAACAAATTGGCTACATGGGATACCCCTTACCATTACCGCCACAGCAGCAACCAGCAGGATATGAAATTCAGGAGTATTTCCAAAACTGAGCTGAAAATTCAATTTTAAAAAATTAAAATTGATTTCAATTTTGAAGGGTGCTTTTGAAGGGTAGGTTTTTGAGTCTCCTTGGTGACAATATTATCTCTTTATACATTTTTATACTGTTTTTTAAATTGGCTTTACTTTTGTTTTAAAGGATTTTGTTTTATATTGTACATAGTGTCCACCACTTAGATATTTGTGAAATATTAAGCGGCTTAGAAATGCTTTTAAATAAATTGCAGTAACTTGCCCAAATGTTCATTTTTATACCACCAAAACACAAAACCCCAGCAGCATCCGCATTGAGAACACTGTGTGTGTGGGGGGTCAAATTAGGTGATGTTGTGGAGGTAAAAGGGAGAAGAGACACCAGTCTTGTCTCACTGGTCCAGTTCTGGAACTAGGCAATGCTCTTTCTCCCCAGGAATGGAAAGAAAGAGCAATGGTAGGGAGGATGGTAGAGCAGGGGAATACCCCAGCCCCCAAAATAACAACACCTGATAGCATCATGCCATTAGTACTACCAAATGTTAACCCTCTGCTTTGATCTAGGAACAGAGCTCTTGTAAAAGTGCAGCATACTTTGGTCTCCCCTCTCCCTGTTTTATCCTCACAACAGCCCTGTGAGGCAGGCTAGGCGGAGGTGGAAGGCCACCGTTAGCTTCATGGCCAATTTAGGGCTTAGAATCCTGGTCTGCCTGAACCTTATGCAGCCCTCTAACCACTACACCGCACTGGCTAGAAAGCAACAGTGAAAGTTCCCAAATGGAAAAATATATATATATTCTTTTACTAACGAATTTCCGGTGTTGCATGGGAGGTGGGGTGGTTGGGCAGCGAAAGTGGATAATATGGAAGCTCTCACTGAGCCAAGAGATGTGTAATGACATCCTCTGGCCTTGGGAAGCAAAGTAATTGCTGGCCAGAGTTGGAAGGACACCTGGAACATGTCAGTGTCCTGCTTCCCAGACCATCCTGAGCTCTGACCCAGAGAGAGGTCCTTTCAGAGCTTGCCAGCGGAGGCCTTTTAACTCTCCTAACCATCCTGCATGATGGTCCCTCGATGGTTCTGCACAGGATGAGCTGCAGCCAAAGCAGGCTCTGCTGGGAGGCTTCCAGTGGTGGAAACTACAGGGAAAACTCTCTTTCTTCCTTTCAGAAATAAGAAGGGGTTGTATATCAGATGAAGCCCAACAGCCAGGAGAAAACAGGAACTTTACCAAGCCCTAAAAACAGGCTGCTCCACATGCCGTGTGGGCTTTATTCAGACTGGTGGGTCAGAAGGGTGCAGACTTGCAGGGAGAGCATGTAGGGATAGCGCTGTGTGAGCTCGTGCCTGCTTGGAGGTTTCCCATAGGCATCTGGTTGGTGAGAACAGAATACTGGTCTAGATACTTTACCTTTACTGGTCTAGATGGGTCTTTTGGGCCAATCCAGCAGGGCTCTGCTTATGTGGGAAAAAACCCTTGTGGTTTGCACTTTCTATGTCCCTCTCTTAGGGATGCGGGTGGCGTTGTGGTCTAAACCACAGCGCTAAACCCGCAACGTGGTGAGCCCCCAGCTCCTGCCAACCTAGCAGTTCGAAAGCACGCCAGTGCAAGTAGATAAAGAGGTACTGCTCTGGCGGGAAGGTAAACGGTGTTTCCGTGCTCTGGTTTTGGCGATCCGTTGCGCCAGAAGCGGCTTAGTCATGCTGGCCACATGACCCAGAAAAACTGTCTGCAGACAAACACCAGCTCCCTCGGCCTCTAAAGCGAAGCAACCCCAGAATCGTCTGCGACTTAACTGTCAGGGGTTCTTTACCTTTTCCTTTTATGTCCCTCTCTTAGGCTTGCATTTCAGCAAGATTACAATGAGAATACTGCACATGACTTTGCAGGCTGACAGATGCTCAGGTGCCTCACGTCGGACAGGGTGGGGATGGCTCAGCTCTCCATTTGCCGCATTTGCCTAGCCTCCCTCTCTCTCAGTCCTGCTTTTCCCCAAGCCTCAGTCGCCAGGTCCCCACCCAGACTGAGTTAACAGCACGTGTTTGAAATGTCACATGGAAACCATGTCTGCCTCTCAAGTCCAGGAGGGCTGTTGCCTTGGATTTGGTCCTCTCTTTCTCTCCTTCTCTCTCTGCTCCTTTCTCTCTCTGTGTTTCTGTGTGCTGCTATGGCATGTGATGTGTTAGGAATGTTATAAAAGATGACACTGGGTCTCTGTGAGACTGTCACTTGAGGGGAGACCCTGCGTTGTGTCTCACCAAGGGTCCATCCAGATGGTTTTAATTTCAGTGATCCGGGGAATGATGTTTTATGGCATGGCACTGTTTTATGTTATGTCATAAAAACAGGAATCGAACAGCTGTTTTTGAAATTCTTCGTGAGATGATGGAATGCATATGATTCAATGCTGGACCTGATAGCTCTTTGACTGGGATATCTGAAAAGCTCCTTGAGGATGTAAGAGAGGTCTGTTTTTAAAAGCAAACCTCTAAAGGATATACAGTATACATTACAAACAAGTTTAAAAGGCATTCCCTGTCCCCAGAAAACCCTGGGAACTATAGTCCGGAAGTTGAGTGGTAGTGGTTAGTGGTCCCCAACAGAGCCACCAGGTTTTAAAAATGACAACTTTCTCTTTCAGTTTCATTAAAAAAATTTATAACAAACAATCCTGGTATACCCCTATCCCACAAGAAGCATTCCCTGCATATGCAATGTAATTTAAACAATCAAAAATTAAGCAGATTTGTATAATAGTTTAAAGTTGGATGCACCAGTTAAGGGTCTTCTAGCCTCCATCCTAACAGATTGTCTGAGAGTGAGCCATGAGTTGGTGGTGAGACAGCATCACCCTTTCCTGTGTATTGAGTAGGAAAATGTACTTTACCGTTTCAAAATCAGATTTTGTCTTTGTGTTTCTTAGTGCTCCAAGATGCTTTGTTGGTTTCTCCACAAGAGCTCTATTCCATAGAACTTCTGGAGCATCTGCTTTCCAATATTGTGTTAATCAGTGTCTAGCTGTACACGTAGAAAATATTAATTCTTATGGCCATCTAACAACAGATTTAGTAAAGCTAGGCACTGATCAGGTTGTATCATCTGTTCCATAATAGACAAAACGTCTTCAGATACCATTTCCCAAAATAACTGTACTCTGCATGAGCATCATCAATACAAATAGAAACTGTGTGCAGGAGAACTTCTAGGTGCAGGGCTTGCATCAGCACCCAGCATCCTTGGGCAACTGCCAAGGCCTCAGGATGTTGGCGCTTTGCCCGGGCCTCACTTTATTTACTGCACCCTGAATGATGCCAGGCCAATGAAGCTACCCACCCTATTAATTATCCACAATGCACTTGACCTGGCTTTATTCTGGGGCATTGTAGTAAATTAAAGGGGAGTGTTGCCACCACAGCCAGAAAAGCCCTGCAAGGCCCACTAGTAGAGGGGCCCACCAGAGGATGCATTGTCCAGGGCCCCCTCAAGCCTGAAGTTAGTCGTGGGTGACCCACAAGACACAAGTATTGCAAGGAGTTCTATGTGCCTGGCCTGGAATCTCTAGCAGGTGCAAAATGAAAAAAATTCCTTCAGTAGCATCTTGAAGACCAACTAAGTTTTTATTTTTATTTTATTTTGGTATGAGCTTTCGTGTGCATGCACACTTCTTCAGATACAGTACACTGAAACAGAAGAGCCAGACCCTTATGTATATTCAGAGGGTGGGTGGGGGGTGATGGGAATGGGTGATGGGCTGATAGGAGTGGTAAACCTGTAGATGGCTGTTAACGACTGCTGATGACTGCAATTGGTCCTGGGGGGGAAAAGCAAGGGCTGAGGTGCTAAAGAAAGCTTGATCATGCATAATGAGATAAGAATCCTATGTCTTTGTTCATCCCAGGTGGCTCCCTGGGTGCAAAATGGTTTGGCTGGAGGGTTGATGCGGCCAGACTACCACCAGTGCATAAAAGCTGCTGCTGACTGCTCATGTGTTACCAGGCCAAGTTCAAAGTTCTTGTATTAATTTGCAGTCCTCTTAAAGACTTAGGTCCAGGATATCTTAAGGACCACCTGGCTCCTTATATCCCACCCCAGTCACTGAGATATCTTGGTGGTACCCTGAGGCTCAGGTCCATGATTTATAACTACCAGAAGCTATGCATGTAGTGGGCCCCAGTCTTTGGCTCTGCCTCCCAGCTGAGATGAGACAGGCCTTCTCCTTGCTGAACTTCAGGCACCTGACACAGACTTTCTTGTTCTAGCTTGCATTTCAAGGCACTGAGTTGCATTCAAGGCATCCTGGAGAGAAGAACCAAGTGAGGTGAGGCCCGGCTGGAAGGCTCAGTCTCTTTTCTTTGGCCTTAGCCCCAACCCCGGCCGGCCGGCCATTGTCCTACCTGGTCGAGGGCGGGTCAAAGGCCAACCTAACCCGGCGGGAGGCACCCGCCCAGGTAAGCCCACTCGGTGCTGCAAACCCTGCCCACCTGTGGGAAAGGGAGGGTGGAAATTATGGTAATTCTTTATTTTGTTGTTTCATTCAGGCATATGTCAAGAATGCTTTGATGGTGTTTCCTGCTTGGCAGGGGGTTGGACTGGATGGCCCTTGTGGTCTCTTCCAACTCTATGATTCTATGATTCTATGATTTGTGCTATCATTTGTTTTTAAGTACACCGCTTAGAAAAGCCAATGATAAAGTGTTATGCTGGACTGAACAAATAAATTTGGTCTTAAACGAATAAATTAACCATGTATGACACCTTGTGTTTTTAAATGCATTGCTCCTAGACTGGGCAAATGAGCCATTCAAATTCAAATCAACCAGGGAACAAACAGAACAGCCCTTTTATCAGGACTGTAATGATGACTCAACAAGCAGAGCTGCTGTCCCCAGGACATCAAAATTTAAGGAAGCCCCTGCAAGGAAATTTAAGGAAGTCTCTGGACACTGGCCAGACAAAGAAGGGAAGCAGAAATACACATTTGGCAAGTACTGCATCAAATGTTTTTTACATGTGCTAGAGATAATGGTTTCAGCTGCAAAGAAAGCAACAGGAGCTTCAGGGAATGGATATCAGCCGGGGAAGATTTGAAGTGAGCTGGGAATGAAAGACATCAGGGTGTTAATAGCTGCAGTCCTGGCAACTTCCTTTGACTTGCTTATTCACTGTGCGCTTCCAGCTGGGTGCAGCATGCCTTGCCTGCCTTGCCAATCCTTGCTGCATAAAATTGCTGCATGTGCAGGCCTCCCCACGGCTGCAGGCTCTTCGTCAAGGACTGGTTGCATTTTGCACAGGGTGGAATGCAGTTCTTGCATTTTGTACATGAGAAATGAGGATAAATCACAATTTCATGGATTAATCACTTAGATCAGGGGTGGCCAACTTCCAAGAGACTGCGATCTACTCACAGAGTTAACAATTGGCAGTGATCTACCCCCTTTTTGGGGGGTTCAGGTCAAAGTTGTTGAGCTTTTTCTAGGAAGGAAAGGCCTGTTTTGGAGGGTTCACATAGAAGTTATTGAACTTCTTTAGGGAAGAGGAAAGTGGCATTGAGCTTTTTTTTTTTTTTTTAGGAAGGAAAACCCTGTTTTTGGTGGTTCAGGTCTGATATTGGCAAAAATCTGCCTTTATTCCCTTATTGGGTTCTCCATCGGTTGGAGAATATGTTGTTGTTGTTTAGTCGTTTAGTCGTGTCCGACTCTTCGTGACCCCATGGACCATAGCACACCAGGCACTCCTGTCTTCCACTGCCTCCCGTAGTTTGGTCAAACTCATGTTCGTAGCTTCGAGAACACTGTCCAACCATCTTGTCCTCTGTCGTCCCCTTCTCCTAGTGCCCTCAATCTTTCCCAACATCAGGGTCTTTTCCAAGGATTCTTCTCTTCTCATGAGGTGGCCAAAGTATTGGAGCCTCAGCTTCACGATCTGTCCTTCCAGGGAGCACTCAGGGCTGATTTCCTTAAGAATGGATAGGTTTGATCTTCTAGCAGTCCATGGGACTCTCAAGAGTCTCCTCCAGCACCATAATTCAAAATTCACTCTGTTATATTCTCCATCGGTTGGAGAATATAACAGAGGCCAACCAGAGAAGTTTGAGAAGCAAAGCCTTTATTTTCGCTGTTGCAACAGGGTCCTTCCTCTCACGCAGGAGAACAAGGGAGGAACCCCAAACAAAGGTGTCTTGCCCTTAAAAAGAAATTTGAAATTGGTTTCAGCCCACCCCCCAGAAGCATCATCCATATGTCACAGAAGGGGTGTAGCCCAAGACCGCTCTCCCTAGATTCATCATAGGTACATCATGAAAGGGGAGGTCTGGTGGCAGTAATCTGAGCAGTCTGGACCCTGCCCCCTGCCCCCAAAACCTAATCAACAAAAAAGAGAGATATTTATATTTCCCTGTTTCCCAGCCAAGTTAATCACACCCTTTTGTCTGGCACTCGGGTATCAGGATGCCAGGGATTATCACTTTAATTCCTGAGACAATGAGAAGGTTCCCCCCCCCTCTTCCTTGCAGAGGAACGCCAGGTCTGAGAGAGTCCAAATGGTGTCAGTCAGTCCTGTCTTCCTGTGCTGCTTCAGACATGTTTCTGTACATTCATGTACATGTTTTATGAACAATTATATATATATATATATATATATATATATATATATATATATGACCTCAAAATTCTTATAACAGGTCATTTTAGGGGTGCAGGGCAAAGATGTTGAGCTTTTTTTAGGGGAGCCAATGATTTTTAGCTTCTTTGGGCGGAGCCACTGATCTACCGGTGATCTACCACAGACATCCAGTGATCTACCGGTAGATCACGATCTACCTGTTGGACATGCCTGACTTAGATTATTTGAGTTGGAAGGTGTTGCTGATTAGTGGGCCTGCAACTGAAAAAAATATTTTCAATACAAAACTGTTATGGAAATAACCGGGGGAGGGGGGGCTCACATCTTTAAAGTTGTTAAATGTAACAAATATTATGCATAAATGTATCCTTTTGACTTGACAACTCAGTTACCTAGGTTTAAAATTCATATACAGTCATACCTTGGGTTACAGTCGCTTCAGGTTGCGTCTTTTTGGGCTGCGCTCCACGCCGAACCCGGAAGTACCAGAACGGGTTACTTCCAGGTTTCAGAAGCGCCAAATCGCAGCAGATGCGGGTTGCGAACGCTGCGGGTTGCGAACGTGCCTCCTGTAAAATCAACTCCTTGCCAGTTTCCTCCATTCCAACGCTATTTTGCCCTTGAAAAGGGGACTCCAGGAACTGCCCAGAGGTGACAATTGCTGAGCTGATTGCTGGCCAAGGAAAGCTTAATCCCATCACCGGAGTTGCCAAGGGGTCCAGACATGCAAAGGAAGGAAGTTCTAGTGTACTTTGGGTGGGGGGACTTCAGAGGTGTTTGCCTATGCTAATCTTATACCTGGGTCTTGCCCTGACATGTCTGCTTATGCTAATCTTGAACCAAGGACTTGTCTGGACATGTTTGCCAAGGTTGAACTAGTGTAACCCCTGTCTCCCCCTTCCCTTTGGTGACATGTCAGTGATGTAAAGATGATGTGTCAATGATGCTGTGTGAACTGTATCTGGGGGGGTGGTATTTGGATACGCCCCTTCTGTGACGTATGTATGATGTATGGAGGGGTGGTCTTGAGCTCCAGGGCAGGAAATTTCAAAATGTCTATATAAGGGTGGGCACACCTTTGTTCTGGGTCCTCATCCTCTCTCCTGCATGTGAGGGAGCACCCTGTTGCAACAGTTCAATAAAGATCAGGCTTACCAGCTGCTTTGCTTCTCAATATTCTCTGGTTGGCCTCTGTTATTTTCTCCTACCCATGGAGAACCTACAAAGGACTCTAAGGGCTCTTGTGTGCCCCATAAGGGAATAAGGGCAGATTTTGTTTATTGCAAAAGTTATCTCTTAGGAGGCTAGTGGAGAAATACCTTTTCTGTGATAGGACCTAGGACTCAGCTAGATTGGTAAAGAAAAAGTGTTTTATATTAAAGATTATGAGTGGGGCATAAGTTCCATTGGGCCCAGTGGTACTTTTTAATAATTGTTTGTGACAATTTTTCCATGGTCAGAGGACAGCTAATTTCTGCTTCATAGAAATCAGGCTCAGATTTGTCCTCTGAACAGAGAAACATTGTCACATGTTCCTTGGGTCATATTGGGTAGGGGTGGAGCAGTTGTGGTGCTCCGGATGTTGTTGGATTCCTGCATTGCAGGGGGTTGGATTAGATGAACCTTGGGGTCCCTTCCAACTCTACAATTGTAGGCTTCTATAACTCCCATCAGCCCCCATCCAGCAAGGCCGATAGGCAGGAAGCTCTGGAGGGTACCAGGTGCAGGAAGGGTGGGAATGCAGAAGGTACAAGTGCAGGAGATTAGGAAGGGATAAAGGGAGCTCCCTCTTCACAATGGCCTTTTAACTTCCCTTGGGCATAAAGATCTGGCCCTAGATGGGCTGTGGCTGCTCTTGTGACAGCAACATCAAGTGTTGGCCTAGGTATTTTTGTGAAGCAGCCCTTCCACAAAGCTGCTACACCACAAAGAGGTTTCTTATCACTTCTGATAAAAGAGTTTTCCATGAAAGCAGGCTTTTGGTCCAAGTAAGAGTAATCAGGTGGCGCTGTGGGTTAAACCACAGAGTCTAGGGCTTGCTGATCAGAAGGTCGGCAGTTCGAATCCCTGCAATGGGGTGAGCTCCTGTTGTTCGGTCCCAGCTCCTGCCCACCTAGTGTCACGGTCCGGTCGGCGGGCGAGTGAAGCCCTGACTGAGGACGTCAGGACCAGAGGCAAGATGGTGATGTAGAAGCAGGAACATGTGCAGGGCTGAGGGTCCAGCAGCAGGCAGTCGCAGGGTCAAGGAGCAAGGCAGAGGCAAAGGTCTGGGAGTCAAGGAGCAAGGCGTCGGCAAGGCAAAGGTCCAAGGGTCGAGGATCAAGGCGTCGGGAAGGCAAGGGTCCAAGGAGCAAGACGCCAGAGGCAACCAGGCAGGGATAGCGTTGCTGTGGCAAAGAGCTGAAGGGAAATGCTGAGCTTTTATCCCTCCCAGCTCCTGCCACCAGGTGCAGTGAGGTATCAAGTGGCCTCACCTGAGTGACCACTCCTTGCTTCTCCAGCACAAGCTGAGGCAGGCCCCAGTCCTGCAAAGCACTACAGGCCCCAGAGCCTGACTCCTGCCCATACTCCTGACACCTAGCAGTTCGAAAGCACATCAAAGTGCAAGTAGATAAATAGGGACCGCTCCGGCAGGAAGGTAAACGGCATTTCCGTGCGCTGCTCTGGTTCACCAGAAGCAGCTTTGTCATACTGGCCACATGACCCAGAAGCTGTCTGCGGACAAGCGTCGGCTCCCTCGGCCTATAGAGCGAGATGAGTGCCGCAACCCCAGAGTCGGACACGACTGGACCTGATGGTCAGGGCCCCCTTTACCTTTACCTTTTAAGAGTAATCAATAGATGTGAATCAGCCCTTCAGGGTTGCCATATTACAAAAAGTAAAAACCAGGAACCCCCGAAGTTGTTGAGCTTCATTTTGGAAATTCCCCCCAGACATCAATTCTGCCTTTGAAATGCCAGTAAAAAGGTAAAGGGGCCCCTGACCATTAGGTCCAGTTGTGGACAACTCTGGGGTTGTGGCGCTCATCTCGCTTTACTGGCCGAGGGAGCCAGCGTACAGCTTCCGGGTCATGTGGCCAGCATGACTAAGCCGCTTCTGGCGAACCAGAGCAGCACATGGAAATGCCGTTTACCTTCCCGCCTATTTATCTACTAGAACTTTGATGTGCTTTCTAACTGCTAGGTTGGCAGTATGCATATTAAGGACCAGTATGCATATTAAAGACCAATAGAGAAGGTGTGGCTAAAACAGCATGTTCCAAAGGCAAGGGCAAGGGGACACGGCTATTATATGGTGTTCCCAATGTGCAGATGTGGCTAGGAATCAGTGTTCCAACGGGGAACAGTTCAGGGCTGAGGAAGGCAATGAGAGATTCAATGGCAGGGGAGCAACTAAAAGTTAAACTATGTTCAACAAAACTGCATATCCTTCTTGGGTTCTACCAAATCAAAATGTAAGGGGAAGCTGCATTCTTCAGTGCCCCCATTGAAGAAAGATAACTCCTAAGATGTATAAAATTAGCACACCAAAAAGGTCCAAACCTAATCCTCTTCCCATAGCTGCCAAGTTTTCCCTTTTCTCACAAGGAAGCCTATTCAGCATAAGGGAATTTCCCTTAAAAAAAGGGATAACTTGGCAGCTATGCCTCTTCCTGATATGCTTATATGCAGCAAGGATTAAAAATGTTTTGCCCTCCCTTGCAAAATGGAGTGGTACAGTCAAAGATGGACTTATCATTAGATTTGTGGAACATATGTCAGCCTCTCAAAATTGTCTTTTAATGAGGTAGGTGGAGCTAAATTGCAGGTCTATGGTTAGAACACAATATTGAAATGGCACTGGCAAGATTCTGTCTGTTGCCACATGCAAGAAACGGCACCTTTATGCTTGAGACTGAAAAAGGGTTCCCCACTCTGGCAACAGCAACTTATTTTTCTGTCGAAATAAACTAAAAAATTAAAAAATTGTCCAGTAGCACCTTAGAGACCAACTAAGTTTGTTCTGGGTATAAGCTTTCGTGTGCATGCACACTTCTTCAGATACACTGAAACAGAAGTCACCAGACCCGTATATATAGTGGGAGGGTGGGGTGGGGTGGGGTTTTTATTTTTCTGTGTACTGGAAGAAGCAAAGATCACCAGTGTTGAAGCAATGATTCTTCAACATCAACTTCATTGGACTGGTCATGTTGTGCGGATGCCTGATGATAGTCTTCCAAAGCAACTACTCTATTCCCGAACTTAAAAATGGAAAGTGTAATGCACAACAAAAGAGGTTTAAAGACTGTCTCAATGTAAATCTTTAAAAATGTAGTATAAACACAAACAATTAGGAAACACTGGCCTCCGAGTGTTCCAATTGGAGAACAGCCTTTATCAAGGGTGTCATGGGCTTTGAAGACACTCGAACTCAGGACGCAAGGGGGAAACGTGCTAGGAGGAAGGCACACTTAGCAAATCCACACCGTGACCAACTCCCGCCCGGAAACCAATGTCCCTACTGTGGAAGGACGTGAATTGGCCTCCACAGTCACTTATGGACTCACTGTTAAAACTGTGTTTATGGAAGACAATCTTACTTGGCTACAAGTGATCGCCAAAGAGAAGAGATTTTTCTGTGTTGATGTCATAAGCCCAACATAAGAACACTTTGCCTTCATTGTAAGAAAAGTAAGAAAGATGTGTGTTCACCTTTCATAGGAACTTAAAAGCTGCCTTATGCAGAGTTTGCCTACTTCAATACTGCCTACACTGACTGGCAGCAGCTCTCCAGGGTTTCGGGTGCCTGGGGGTGCCAGGGATTGCATGTGGGACCTTAGGCATGTAAACCAGATGCTCTTTCCTTGAGCGACGGCTGAGTGGGAAGGAAGCGGGTGGTCGGGGGCAGCCGTGGTATCCTCCTGTCACCCCGCCCGTTTTAGGATCCTACTTTGAATGGCTATAAAAGCATCACGGCTCATTTGTATCTGTGAAAGGGAGGGGCTTGCTTTCAGGCTGCCCCCTCCTTCTGATTCCCAGAGGGTGGGGTGGGGTGGGGTGGGGGGTATGCAGATGCTCTGGTGGTCAGAGAGGTCTGGGAAAGATGCCCGGCGACACGTGCAGCGCATTAGCTGCTCTGGCAAAGACAGCAGCTGCAGAGGACGGACCCCAGACGCCTTAGGGGTGGAAGTGGCGCTTGGCCATCTGATTGGAAGAAGTGCCTGTTCTCCCTCCCTCCTCTCCCTCCGAGGTGACTCATCACAGAATCCCATCCTCAGCTCCTGTGCAGGATCCAGGAGAGGCCCTTCGTGGGGGAAGAGAGAGAGCGAAAGGTGGTGGTGGGGTGTCCTAGGAGATGACGAGGGGAAGTGTAAACAAACACACCAGTAACCACGGTGACTTCAGGCTGGGAGAGTGGGAATTGAGAAGGGGTCGACACCAGGGTGGGTGCTTCCCCCACCCGCCCTCCTCTTCTCTCTGTCCTTTGGAAAACAGGAGCAGCAACAGTGATCACAATGGTGATGGTGATCGCTGGGCTTCCAGATTTCACGATCCTGCCCCCGTTACCATTTGCCGATCGCCATGGGACTTTTGGGGGTTTGGGTTGGGTTTTTGGAAGATGCCTGTGCGTGAATTTGTTTTATGTGTGTAGATCAGGCATCCCCAAACTGCAGCCCTCCAGATGTTTTGGCCTACAACTCCCCTAATCCCTAGCTAACAGGATCAGTGGTCAGGGAAAATGGGAATTGTAGTCCAAAGCAACTACTCTATTCCGAACTTAAAAATGGAAAGCGTAATGCTGGTGGTCAACAAGAGAGGTTCAAAGACTGTCTCAAGGCAAATCTTAAAAAATGTAGTATAAACACAAACAATTAGGAAACACTTGCCTGCGAGTGCTCAAGTTGGAGAACAGCCTTTACCAAAGGTGTCGTGGGCTTTGAAGGCACTCAATCTGAGGACGCAAGGGAGAAACGGGCTAAGAGGAAGGCACGCTTGGCAAATCCACACTGTGATCAACTCCTGCCTGGAAACCAATGTCCCCACTATGGAAGGACATGTGGATCCAGAATTGGCCTCCAAAGTCACTTACGGACCCACTGTTAAAATCGTGTTTATGGAAGACAATCTTACTCGGCTACGAGGGATCGCCAAAGAAGAAGATTGCTGGGCAGGGAATAGAAAATGGCCTGGTGGCACCAGGGCAGATCTGGTCACCTGGCAGGAGAACTGGGCCAGGTTAGGGACCCACAAAGCAACAAGCAGCCTAGGAGACACATGGGGTGGCTCAGGCTTGGGCAGAAAGCAGGTAGGAATCTCCTAGTAGGTCTCTGAGTGATCTGTGGCAGATAAGCAAGGGAGGAGCCATAGCTCAGTGGAAGCGCATCAGCTTTTGTTAAATTCTCCAATGAAATCCCATCTGGGCAATGCATCAGAGCAAAAGATCCGGGGCGGCACTGCTGAGATGCATGGAATAACAACGAGAGAGAGTGTTTTTGAGCATGCATAAAGTGCCTTTTGGTCTGCACTGAGCTACTGTTTTGAAAACAACACAAAACGTATAATTAACATACTTTTAAGACTGGGCTCTGGTACTTCCCTGTCCAGAGAAGGGTTGAGCGTGCATCTCTTTTGTTATGTACAGTGGAACCTCGGTTTATGAACACCTCGGTTTATGAATTTTCGGTTTATGAACGCCGTGGACCCATCTGGAACGGATTAATTCATTTTCCATTACTTTCAATGGGAAAGTTCGCTTCAGTTTATGAACGCTTCAGTTTATGAACAGACTTCCGGAACCAATTGTGTTCATAAACCGAGGTACCACTGTAATGATTCCTAGCAGCAGTGGTACCGCTTCATCTCTGCAATTTTGCCAGGTCTAGGAGAAGGGGACCCTGTCCACTTGGGGCCCAAACAACATGCTTTTCTCATGAAGAATGCAAAACTAAAATGGGTGATGGGGACAGAGGTGGGCAATGCAACTGGAGACTTCAGAACTTCAGGATTTTTTTTTTGTTCCCAGGATGGCTGCAACAAATTTCATCTGAAAGCCATATTAGGGCCAACCACAATGTTATGAAATAGTGTGCAAGTTTTCAAGTTCTCCAGAACTCTTATTCAGGATAGGTGGTAAGCAGGGCAATAGGTCAACAGGAGAGAGAGGGAGGGAAAATGTTGGAATTTTAAAAAATGCACAAGTTAACAGCATCCATCACATGGGGGATCAAACCACAGAAACTGATCTGATTGGGGGCCAGCCCTACCATTATGTAGGGAAGTAAGATAATTTCCTCAGGCAGCAGATGGTTTGGGGCAGAGAGCAGCAGCCATGTGTTAGAAGCCGGAACTGTGCGCATGCCACACAGCCTGCCCTGCTCCTCCAGTCTGGCCTGTTGTCCTCAGCTGTAGAGGAGGAGCCTGACCCAGGGTCAGTGTTGAAAAAGCATTCCACTGCACTCCAAGGGGCTTCCTTGTGGCTGCCTCTGGACCCTCTGTGTTTTGTGGGAGGGATTCAGAGCATACCGGGAAATTTAGGTTTGCGCAATGGCAATGGATTAAAGCACTCTGCCGCCTTTGAGCAGCAAATCCACTTAAAACAACAACAGGCTTTTGTGGTTAAGAAAGTAACCAGGTTGGGAAATGAATTAAAAAGTGTGGAGTGAATGAACGTTTCACGTGTTTAGCGTGTAGACATGTTAGCAACCCCACGAACAAACCAGGATGAATGCAGGAGGGATGTTCACTGTCAAATATTCTCTCTGCAAATGAATCAGAAGGAATGCTGAATAAAGATCAGATATAATCTAACCTCTGTATAAACTCTGTGCAAGCAAATGAGGATGAATGCATTTGGTTCTCATCAGGAGAAGAGCCAGATGTGGAATGGGGAGGGGGGACAGAATCTTGTCTGACCCTGCTTTCACTTTACCTTGAACCAGAATAGCACTATCTCATTACCTCTGAGAAGTTTATTTTCCTCCTCTTTATTTATAATGCAAAGTAAAGGCACATGTAAAATAAATGATATATAAAATGATGCAGATACTATAAATTAAGGCACATGGGCATACTTTTTGGGGTGGGGAAGGGACTGCAAGCATGACATAGGTGATAATTTTAGGACTGGGAACTGGGGATAAATTTGCTGCCATCCAGGGTCACCTGCTTCCACCCCCTTCCCTTTATTTCAGCTATGGCTGAGGATTAAACTGGGTTCAGAGGGAGCCATCGTCCTCTGTGGCAGAGTCTAATTACAGGGCACACATCATCAAGGGGCCTGTTCCTGCTGTGTGATCTGCTCAGGGGAGGATCCAGAAAATCATCCAGATGGATATTCAGACAGCTGGCTCAGCCCACAATCAACTAGCCGGAGGAGAAAAAGCTAAGCAGCAAGCGATGAGCGTTACAGATCCCTGGGTAGAAAAGAATGTGATAGCAGCCTATAAGGTTAAGAGTGAAATGTGGAACAATATAATTTTGCCTCCATCACAAAAATACTAGTGAGTGATGAGCAGGAAAGAAGAGGCAGGCAGGTCTCTGAATAGCAGCTGCTGGGATTTGCCAGAGTACTGCTCTTCGTGTGTCCCACCTTTGGGCTTCCCCTGGGTATCTAGCTAGTCACTGTGAGAACAGGATGCTGAACTAAATGGAGCTTTGGTCCCATCCAGAAAGTCTCTTCTTAGTTCTCCTGAGTCTTATCTCTCAGACTGCATGCTGCTTTATGAGCAGCCTTCCAAAAGATGCTGCCCAGGATCCCAAGTAACTGCTTGGGTTGCTTGGGTGGTCAGGCTGATCCTGGCCAGACTTTCTCATGCATCCAGTGACAAGATGCAGAGAGAAGATTGTTTTTTCAAGCCTGCAAATGACTGAAAGAGGCACAGTTAAAACTATTACATGGCATTTCCTGCCACTTTCTGTATTAAAATGGAGGATCAGACACATTAGTTTGAAACTCCCAACAACACAGAATCATTTGTCCAGGCTCAGACTACAGAGAGATAAGCATCTAGAAGATTCAAACGTGGAAATTGAATGGCAGCTTGGGAGCCGTTGCAAATAAAGATCAGTGAACTCCCCTCAGCTTAATTCAGAATGGAGTCGGTATTTCAAAAAATATTTTGGAAAAAGTTCACTGGTTCCCCAAGACTTCTGTCCTGATTGGTCATATTGACCATGTCGCCTGCAGGCACTTTATTCTATGGTTCTTTGGGAATCTCAGTTCTGGGTCAGGTGACTTAAATTTACAGGAAGCTGGCCCTGCCATGAGGCAAAGTGAGACAACCACTTCAGGCAGCAGATTGTGGCGGGGGCAGCAGCTCCTGAAAGCTTCTGCCCCATTCTCCTTTGTTGCTGCAAAGCCTATCCTGTGCCCCCTAAAGTGGCCTACTAAGCTCAAGTGTGTTGGAGGATGTGATCCCATCACCACTGCTGAAAGAAGACTCAACTGGTACTCCAGTCAGCTTCTGAATATGGAATGGGGAGGTGCAATGGGCAGTTACTTCGAATTCTGATGCAGCTGAATCTCCAGTCCTTTTACCAGGGGTCTCGCTTCGGGCCAGTGCCCAAAGCGCCGACCTTGCAGCGGGCTGGAGGGCAGGGGAGCACGCGGGAGCACGCGGGAGCACGCGCCCATACGCGTGCGCACACACTATTTCCTGTGCACTTCCAGGTCAAAGGGGGACCGGAAATAGCTTGTGTGCATGTGCATGGGCCTCCTCCAACCCGAAAGTGCACCGGAAATGACGCCTGTGCATGTGCGCAAGCTATTTCCGGTCTCCTTTGACCCAGAAGTGGGCAGCTGAGCCACACCACGCTGGTGGGGGGTGGCAGCGGGTGGCGGGGCCAGATAAATGAGGCCTTCGGGCCACATCCGGCCCCCGGGCCGTAGTCTGGGGACCCCTGCCTTTTACAAAAGATTGTTGCATGCAGGGGTGCCAACCTGAATGAAATATTGTGGGGGCCTAGGTAAGCCCCGCATAATTGATCATGCAACATTGTGCACACAAACCATTTGAATGGCAATGCCCATCAACTGGGGGGGGGCAAGCCCACTCAATTATTTTATTGTGGGGGCCAAAGCCCCCATGGCCCCTAGGAGTTGGCTCTTATGGTTGCACCCCACCAATCTCTGAGCAGTGCAAGATTGCAGGGGTTCCAGGCGCTTACCTATGGTCTGTTACTTTTTGGAAATGAGGCCCAGTGGAGAGAGTGCTGTCTTTGTGATATATAGTTTATTTACACATATATTATACAAGCTGAGCCTTCGATGGAGGGGTTCATAGCATAGTCACCCCAAGAAGGTCTTCTTGCTCCCATAGCCGCAGCCTTGCATTCAAACATAAATCAACCATCATACTCTGAGCCCTGCTCCAGCTTGTCACATTCACCAGACTGCACCCCAGCCCCACAAAACTCTACTTAAAAACTCTCTGGCTTTGTCTTCTAATGGACTCAGAGTTGAGAGAGGGGGCCTCCCACTTGCCCTCTGGCAGAGAGCCTCCTCTCTTGGGCTTTCCAAGGGCTCATCACCTTCCTTTTGTTATCCATAATTCCATGCAATTTCCTCATCTGGAAACCAGCCTGGCTTATCTTTTAACATTTGCTGAATCCAGGGGTTCATTGTCTGGAACCCAGAAACTCATACCACGAGGGGGGGGGGAGTCTGAAATTCATAATACTGTACAGGGAAGCGTGGCACACACACACACTCATAAGAAGACCTTCCCTTGTTGAAGGGTTGTATACATCTCCCTGATCCTGACCATGGAATAATGGAATGTTTCTGTCTACAGCTCTTTTTCTACTTATAGCTATGCCCCTGCAGTGCAGTTATTTAACCGCTAGATGTCCCTGTACATTGTGATGTACTGTACTGTACTGTACTGTACAGTACTTGGAAAGGAGTGATGCATGGGAAAGGGCAGAAATTTATAGCTGAGGTGCTTAATCACATGTCCTTATAGAACAGTCTGGTAACAATATCCGAGGTGTGACCCTACCTGAATCCCCAAATGGTTTTCGGCCTTCTAGGGGGACAGTGGACATGATTTTCACCGCTCGACAGCTTCAAGAAAAATGCAGAGAGCAAAAGCAACCCCTGTATATGGCATTTATTGACCTGACTAAGGCCTTCGGCTGTAAATCGTAATGCCCTGTGGACTGTACTTCTGAAAATTGGCTGCCCAGATGAATTTGTAAACATCATTCGGCTCCTCCATGATAATATGACAGCAACAATCACAGATAACAATGGCTCTCAAAGTGAACCATTCACAGTGGGATCAAGTGTTAAACAGGGTTGTGTTATTGCCCCAACTCTATTCATTATATTCATTGCCATGATCCTACACTTTGTTGACGGGAAACTCCCCACTGGAGTAGAAATCAAATATCGAACAGATGGAAAGCTCTTCAATCTGAACAGGCTGAAAGCAAAAAGTAAGGTTACTGTAACTTCCGTAATAGAGCTTCAGTATGCTGATAACAACACAGTGTGCGCATGCTCAGAGGATGACCTTCAAACCATCCTAAATATCTTTGCAGAAGCTTACGAAAAGCTTGGCCTATCACTCAACATCCAAAAAACCAAAGTGCTGCACCAACAAGTACAAAATAACCCCTCTGCAGCGCCACAAATCCAACTCAGTGGTGTAACGTTGGAAAATGTTGATCACTTCTTCTACCTGGGCAGTTACCTTTCCACAAGGGCCAACATTGATGCCAAAATCCAGCATCGCCTGAGCTCTGCGAGTGCGGCTTTCTCCCGATTGAAGTGTTGAGTGTTTGAGGACCGGGACATTCGCAGGGAAACCAAGTGCTTGTTTACAAAGCTATTGTACTACCAACCTTACTATATGTTTGACAAGGTGCCCCATGATATTCTTGTAAAGAAGCTGGTAAAATGCGGGCTAGACAATGCTACCATTCAGTGGATTTGTAACTGGCTGGCTGACCGAACCCAAAGGGTGCTCATCAATGGCTCCTCCTCATCCTGGAGAGTAGTGACTAGTGGGGTGCCACAGGGTTCTGTCTTGGGCCCAGTCTTGTTCAACATCTTTATCAATGACTTGGATGATGGGCTTGAGGGCCTCCTGAGCAAGTTTGCAGATGACACCAAATTGGGAGGGGTGGCTAACACCCCAGAGGACAGGATCACACTTCAGAATGACCTTAACAGATTAGACAACTGGGCCAAAGCAAACAAGATGAATTTTAACAAGGAGAAATGTAAAGTACTACACTTGGGCAAAAAAAATGAAAGGCACAAATACAGGATGGGTGACACCTGGCTTGAGAGCAGTACATGTGAAAAGGATCTAGGAGTCTTGGTAGACCACAAACTTGACATGAGTCAGCAGTGTGATGCAGCAGCTAAAAAAGCCAATGCAATTCTGGGCTGCATCAATAGGAGTATAGCATCTAGATCAAGGGAAGTAATAGTACCACTGTATTCTGCTCTGGTCAGACCTCACCTGGAGTACTGTGTCCAGTTCTGGGCACCACAGTTCAAGAAGGATACTGACAAGCTGGAACGTGTCCAGAAGAGGGCAACCAAAATGGTCAAAGGCCTGGAAACGATGCCTTATGAGGAACGGCTTAGGGAGCTGGGTATGTTTAGCCTGGAGAAGAGAAGGTTAAGGGGTGATATGATAACCATGTTCAAATATATAAAAGGATGTCATATAGAGGAGGGAGAAAGGTTGTTTTCTGCTGCTCCAGAGAAGCGGACACGGAGCAATGGATTCAAACTACAAGAAAGAAAATTCCACCTAAACATTAGGAAGAACTTCCTGACAGTAAGAGCTGTTCGGCAGTGGAATTTGCTGCCAAGGAGTGTGGTGGAGTCTCCTTCTTTGGAGGTCTTTAAGCAGAGGCTTGACAGCCATCTGTCAGGAATGCTTTGATGGCGTTTCCTGCTTGGCAGGGGGTTGGACTGGATGGCCCTTGTGGTCTCTTCCAACTCTATGATTCTATGATTCTATGATTCTATGAAACATGGACCACTTCTAAACGCCATCTCCAACTCCTCCAAAGATTCCATCAATGGTGTCTCCGAAAAATTTTACACATCACTTGGGAAAACAGGCGAACTAATATCAGTGTACTGGAAGAAGGAAAGATCACCAGTGTTGAAGCAATGATTCTTCAACCTCAACTTCGTTGGACTGGTCATGTTGTGCGGATGCCTGATGATTGTCTTCCAAAGCAACTACTCTATTCCGAACTTAAAAATGGAAAGCATAATGCTGGTGGTCAACAAAAGAGGTTTAAAGACTGTCTCAAGGCAAATCTAAAAAAATCTGGTATAAACACTGACAACCAGGAAACACTGGCCTGTGAGCGTTCCAGTTGGAGAACAGCCTTTATCAAGGGTGTCATGGGCTTTGAAGAAACTCGATCTCAGGACGCAAGGGAGAAACATTCTAAGAGGAAGGCACGCTTGGCAAATCCACACCGTGATCAACTCCTGCCTGGAAACCAATGTCCCCACTGTGGAAGGACGTGTGGATCCAGAATTGGCCTCCACAGTCACTTACGGACCCATTGTTAAAACCGTGTTTATGGAAGACAATCTTACTTGGCTACGAGTGATCGTCAAAGAAGAAGTTCTTATATAGATAATAGAATTGTAGGGTGGGAAGGGACCCTGAGGATCATCTTGTCCAACCCCCTGCAATGCAGGAATATGCAGTCCCACATGCGGATTGAACCTGCAACCTTGGTGTTTTCAGCACCACACTCTAATCAGCTGATCTCTCCAGGACATCCCATCTCCTCATCCCAAATTAATTCATCACTTTCCTAAACCAGTGGTGCTTTCTCAATATGTCCTAAAACTACCTACAGAATCAGCGTAGAGAGCAAGGCCACATAAAGTAACAACAACAGCAACAACAATAGGTTGTAGCCAGTGCTTTTTTTCTTTAAAAATGTTTAGGGGTACTCTCATTTTGACTCAAGAAAATCACCATTTCATAGTTCAAATTGGGAAAGATAAATACAGTAAATGGACAAAATAACAAAAATTCACAAAATGATTAGGGGTTTGCGTACCCCTGTGTCCCCCCAGAAAAAAAGCACAGGTTGTAGCCAATGTGAGTCCTACTTAGAGCAGACCTAACAAAGGTAATGACTATCTCAGGTTCATTTATTTCGATAGGCTTACTCTGAGTAGAATGTAGTTCACTACCCTCTGAGTTGTCTAAAGTCATCCAGAAAATTCAAGACTTTGCTGAAATTTGACATTTGGACTTCCCAGCACGCAGCTTGTTTTCTTAACCACTACCCTATTATCAGGTGCAAGTCAGCAATAAATTACACAAGAGTAAGTGAAGTCAGTGGCGTAAAGTTGGTGACCGGTGAGCAGGGAGGGTATACACACACCAGTTTTTTGGGGGGGGGGCAGCCCAGCTCTCACCACCAGCACCGCCTGAGTGATGGCACCCCCACTGGATCAAAGAGGGGCCACACAGAGCCGCCTGCCCATCGGCGCAGATGGGAGCCCAATTGGCTGACACAGCCCTTAGCCGGTGGAGACGTCTGGTTTACGCCTCCTCAAAAATTGTATGTCTGGGACCACAGCCCCCCACCCCGGGTACCCACCACACTATGTCCCTGAGTGATATGAACTCTTTAATAGAAGAAACAGGATCTGCTCAGGAGTGCCAGGCTGAATGAGCCCAGCAACTCTTCTTGGGTAGGTCTTGCTCCTATGAGGCAATGGCGGAGACTGTGCCTTCCCACAGCTGCCTACGCCTCCCCAAGCAATCTGAGACTATGCTGACATGCCTGTCTTTGCTCCTCCCTCTTCATACTTCTGGTCCTGGGAGAGCAGTGGGGAAGGGAGCTCATCGCGGCAGGAGGGGAAGACACCCTGGCCACGAGTGCAGGGATGGGGACGTGTGGCCCTCCAAGTGGGGCTGGACTCCCAACTCCTATCATCCCATTGGCTGGGCTGGCCAGGCCTGATGGGAGCTGGAGTCCAACTATGTCTGAATGCCCCCCTCTCCACTAGCACTGTGCCATCTTGAAAGAGCCCAAGGAGTCTCCCCAAACTCACACTCTCCTCCTTGTCCTGTAACTGCAGTTATTATCCAATGGCGCCAGCTCCATCCCCCATCAATACATTTTTGGCAAAGGCGCGGGGATAATTTTTGTGTGTTTCCCCATATTGAAAAACTCAGAACAATGTACAGAGGAAATGAGAGAGGGAGGCCCTGCCCAGCTGAAGCAGCGCGAACCAGGCAAACAAATGGCAGGGTGGGGAAGCAGGGTGTTATGTGCCCTCACCACCCTGGCCTTGGCTGGCTGTGTGGGGTCAAGGAAGGGAGGTGTCCCATTAGGGCAGATCTACCGGAGTTCAGCCCTGCTTCCTCCTAAGGGTCATGTCAGATGTTTGCTGCTCTAAGGTGAATATTACAGGGGTGTGGTTTCATTCTCATCTCCCTACCTGCCCATGATGCAAATAGAAAAATTGCTGAGTGGGGACGGAGACAGGGGGAAGCCCCATTGTGCAAGACTTTGGTCTGGACCTAACAGAGCTCTACTTAGGACTTAGGTTCTGCAGCTCAGGCTCTATAGACTTAGGGTTGGCGACTTTTCAAATGGGTGTCGTTCTTTTATCTTTAACAGCAACCTTTCGTGGGACAATTAATCAGGAAAAACATTCTCCACATTTGCTTCCTTGCTTGGTAGGAAAAGGGTCCTAAACATCTGCAGTTCAGGCTGCTGTTGACACAGAAGCACGACAAGCAGCTTTGAAAAAGGGAGGGGGAGTGATAACCCTTTTAATGTGCATTCATGGTCAGAGTTGTGAGCCAAGCAGGGGGAAATGCTGTCTGGCCAGAGTATTGACCTTTGGACCAGCTGTCAGAATGCAGTGAGCAGAGTAGAAATCAGCAGCATGTGTTCATCATTAAAAGCCAGTGTGGTGCAGTGGTTAGAGCGCTGGACTAGGACCTTGAAGACCAGCATTCAAATCTCCACTGGAGCCATGAAGCTCACTGGGTAACTTTGGGCCTGTCACTGTCTCTCAGCCTAACCTACTTCGCAGGGTTGTTTTGTGAGGATAAGTGTGTGCACCAGCTTGAGCTCCTTGGAGATAAAGGTGGGATATGAATGTAATATTACCTGTGATAGCTCAGTTGGTAGAGCACGAGACTCTTAATCTCAGGGCCGTGGGTTCAAGCCCCATGTTGGACAAAAGTTCCTGGATTGCAGGGAGTTAGACTAGGTGACCCTTGTGGTCCCTTCCAACTCTGCAAGCCACTTGTGTGCACTAAGCAGCCAGGTTGCTAAGTTCATCTCCAACTGAAATGTGCATGGCAGTTCATAGAGAGCCAGTGCAGCCTTCATCCACGGGTTCCATCATCATCATCATCATCATCCTCATCCTGTATCCCTGTAGTGATTTCAGTTCTCCAAGTGCCAGTCACACCAATAGAGCATTAGTCAAGGACAAAAGATCATGGGCCAGGGAGGCAAAAACAACCCCTAAACAGTCTGATAACTCAGCCTGCTCTGTGGTCACAGGAAGCTGACGGACTGTTGGGATGTGTAGAAGGAAAAGCGGGAAGAGGCAAAAGGGAACAGAATGGGTTATCCTGAATGTGGGGAGTCCACACAGCAACATTTCATTGCAGGACCCACTTGTGTCTTCCATCGGTTTGTATCTATCAGGGATAACCTCTTTCCTGGTATCTGTCATTGGTAAATCAGTATCCCTATCATTCTTTTGGGAGAATTTGGGAGGCCCAATATATATTATGTGTGCACACAGTGCATGCCAGCTTCTTACCCGCCTCTTCCCTCCCAAATAGTTGTCGATCCATTGAGCAAATGTTGCTGAATGTGGTCAAGTAGCAGCTATTCTAGATTAAGTACAACCAGATCTGTTGTCAGATTAAACACCCTGTTAAACATTTTTATGTTTTAAAGAAGGAAATGGCTGTGGTCCGTTTACTCACACATCCTGTTTTAAAAGCCACAGCCGGAGAGGCTATTGCACATTATAGCAGATGGCAAGAAGGGACCTCCTGAACATAATAATAAGAATGTTAAATTATAGAATAAAATAAATACATTACAAAATGTTGTGTGAATGGTACTCAACTTTGGTATGAGGATAGGGATGTAATATTTATCTCTTGGCAGCATTTATCTCCTGCCTTTTAGCCAAAAGGGTTCTCAAGACTGCCTTACAGAAATCAGCACTAAGACAGTTCCTGCCCCCAGGCTCACAATTTAGACATGACATAACAGGAAAGATGGCAAGGAGAGGAAAACAAACACAAGCACGTTTGTAATATTATATTTCTTAAAGGGCTTTGGGAAGGAGGTGCAAGGCTCTGGCAGGGTCCTCTTCTCAGATGCACACCCAGTGCTTGTGCGGCCCTAAATCCAAACCAAAAAGCCATTTTTTTGTAGGGCCTCCCAGCCAGTTGAGCCCTCCAAGGCCCAGGGCAAATGTACCTAGCTGCCCACCCACCTCGGCATGGGACTGCACCTCAGTGTTAGCCCCTGATTGCTCTACTCCAACCTCTGCCATTGTTTAAATTTTCTGCTTTTTTACCTCTCAGTATTACTCCATCCCTGGTTTACTCACACCTCTACACTTGCTTGAAACTGCCATTTCCCTCTCAGTTTCTTCCATCTTTGTTTAGTAAACTTCTGTCTAGGGTTGCCAGACTCAATAGCGGACAGGACTTCTGTGCCTTTAGTTGCCCTGCTCTCTTTTGAGTCTGGAAACCTTAAAGAGAAACCAGCAGACCCTTTGCTTGGAAATTAAACAAAGGGTCTGCTGGTTTCTCTTTAAGGTTTCCAGACTCAAAAGAGAGCAGGGCAATTAAAGGCACAGAAGTCCTGTCCACTATTGAGTCTGGCAACCCTACTTCTGTCATTGTTTTAAACCACCACTTCCCCCTCTCAGTATCTTTCTTCATGGATTGCTGGAATGTGTTGTATGTAGGGCTGCTCTGAAGATTGTTCTGAAACTTCCAGCTGGTTCACAACCCAGCAGCTGCTAGGCGGTTAACTGAGATCTGTTGATCATAATGTAGCTTGCCAGTACTAAAATATCTGTCCAACAATAGACCAATTCGAATTTCCAGGAACAATTTGACCTTTCAAATCCTCAACAGCCTGAGACCTACCAAGTGTACCTAAAAGATAGCATTTCCCTACATCAGCTTGCCCAATCTGTCGGATCAACCTCAGAAGCAATTCTTCTCTAGGCACTTACACCATCAGAGATCTGGGAGCAAAGATCCAGGAAGAAGGCCTTTGCCATGGTCTTTTGTTGTCATTTAGCCTTGTGCCAGGACCCAGGTGGCGCTGTGGGCTAAACCCAGAGCCTAGGGCTTGCTGATCAGAAGGTTGGTGGTTCGAATCCCGGTTCGAATCAACGGGTGAGCTCCCGTTGCTTGGTCCCAGCTCCTGCCAACCTAGCAGTTCGAAAGCATGTCAAAAATGCAAGTAGATAAATAGGTACCGCTACAGTGGGAAGGTAAACGGCGTTTCCATGTGCTGCTCTGGTTTGCCAGAAGCGGCTTTGTCATGCTGGCCACATGACCTGGAAGCTGTACGCCGGCTCCCTCGGTCAATAATGCAAGATGAGCGCGCAACCCCAGAGTCGGTCATGACTGGACCTAATGGTCAGGGGTCCCTTTACCTTTACCTTTACCTAGCCTTGTGCCAGGTAAAGTCCTTTTTATGGACTATAGGTTTCATCTGAATTATGCTCCTGCTGTTGGTTGGAGATCTTGTGTGCATGGGAACACAAGACTGATATCAATCAAGCAAAGTCCTGGTTGAAGAGGAACTTTGTTGCCTGGCACCTAAAGGTGTACAATGAATGTACCAGGCAAGCCTCCTTGAAGAGAGCATTCCACAGGTGGGAACCCACCGCAGAAAAGGCCCATCCTCGTGTTGCCACCCTCTGACCTCCCGTGGAGGAGGCACGTGAAGAAGGGCCTCGGAGGATGATCTCAGGGTCTGGGTCGGTTCATATGGGGAAAGGTGGTCCTTGAGGTATTTCTGCCCTAAGGTGGCCTGCTGCACTCAAGTGTGTGGGAGGGTGCTTTGCTATTTCCAATGCTGACATTCTAGAAATGGGGGAGGGGGCATTTTGTCCTTTGCTTCAGGCACCAATAGGTCTTTGGCTGGCCATGCCAAAGGAGCATCACACTATGCGCCCAATAACAGCCATAGTTCAATGGTAGAACATATGCTTGGCCAGCAGAAGGTCCCAGGTTCAATCTTTGGAATCCCCAGGTAGGGCTGGGAGAGACTCCCTGTCTGAAACCCTGGAGAGATACTGCCAGTCCGTGTAGACAATATTGAAATAGGTGGACCAGTTGTTTGACTCCCTGTAAGGCAGCTTCCTATGTTCCTAATTCTCTGGAATGGACAATTTATTTTATTTATAATTTTATTACGGGCAAAGACCAGCTTGAAAAGCACAACTGGGACAGCTTCCACAAGAATTAAAAATACATTTAAAACATTGTACAACAACAGCTTAAAGATTAAAGTCTGAGATGAATGCATATACACATAAAGACCTAAAATTTGGGCTACCGTACAAATTGGCCCTGCCACCATGGAGGCCGATTTCAACTGTTTTCCTAGTGAACTAATTTGTTTCAGGGGGTGGAATGGACAATAAATTCAATAGGAAATGTACAATGGGGTCTGCTCCAGACAAATCCATATATATATATGAGTAAAAAAAATGTTTGAAAACCACTAGTGAGTCCCTGTCAGGAAAAAAGTCAGGATACAAATAATACAAATATACCATAATCGTAATCATAGCAAGGATAACAACAACCATCGTTGAAACTGAGGCATGAGCCAAATTGCAGTGTTTTAACAAGACACTGAAATGCCCAGGAGCAAAATCAGATCCACACTCCTTGTTCCTATAACAAAAATGCTCTATTAATATGGATGCTGCTGCCATGGAAGCCTGTAAGCTGCTCTTCTGGGACCAGATCAGGTCCTCGATTCACGTCAACGTCTTCATTTGTTTACACATTTATGGGGTGAATCAGAGTCTGGGCTTGAGAGAAAAACTGGCAAGATAGGGGAGCTCTCTCTTGACTCACCTCTCTTTCATCCTCGGATCAGTGGTCATATAAACAAAGGCAAGGTTCTTATTTCTTATCTCTAGTATGCAGTGGTGTGAGCAGAGTTCAGAGCTCCATAAAGACCAGCAGCATCCTGTGAAATGAAACACGGAATCTTGGAATTCCTTCAGCCGGAGACAGTAGGTGTCTCAGGGGGCAGCAATCCCTAGAACAACATGCCTTGGACTAGAGCAAGTAAAGGTGTCCTCTTAATGTCCACCAGAAAGGAGTGATATATCTCAGCACAGACAGCAGGGGAGTTGTGGGAGGGGGGCTGGTCATACACCCCATCTCTGAATGACCTGGGTTAAGGGCCTGACAAATCTGTGAAGTTGTTTCCAGGGCCAGCCTTAGCATTAGCCAGAGCCGGCCCTACCATTAGATGCTAAGGGGCCAAGAGTGGCAGCAGGTGTGAGAGGACAGAACTATGTGTGGCACATAGCCTGCCCTGTTCCCACTAAACTAGCCTGCTGCCCTCGGTGGCGGTGGTGGATGCTGTCCCATTGCAAGTCTTAAATTAGCATTCAGCTGCTCTCTGCTTGCCTCTGTATGTGGAATGGGAGCCCTGGGGTCTCCCTCTCTTCCTTTGCCTTGTTGTACTTAGCAGAGTGTCTTGGACCAACCCTGGAGGTGTCAATGAGCACTTGTGCTAGAAATGCAAAATCTAGACATAGCTGCAGAGCTTGAGGCTCAGGGGGCCTCAGTGGCCCGGAGTGCCTTCAATCAGTTTCCGCTAGTGGCCCAGCTGCACCCCTATCTGGACAGGGACTGCCTAACTACTGTTGTCTATGCTCTGGTAACCTCTAGGGCAAGACAGATTGAGCATATTACACCAATCCTGGCCCAACTTCACTGGCTGCCAATTACAGTGGACGCTCGGCTTGCGAACGTGATCCATGCAGGAGGCACGTTCACAACCCGCTGCATTTGCAACCTGCAGCGCCGCGTCTGCACACGTGTGAGTGCTGAAACCCGGAAGTAACCCATTTGGGTACTTCCAGGTTCGTGCGGTGCGCAACCCAAAAAGACACAACCTGAACGTCTGTAACCCGAGGTATGACTGTAGTTTCTGGGGCCCAATAAAAGTGCTGGTTTTGACATACAAAGCTTTAAACGTCTCAGGGCCGCAATACTTCAAGGATTGCCGCTCCCCATATGAACTGACCTGGACCCTGAGATTCATCTTCTGAGGCCCTTCTTCCTCCTTGAGAGGTCCGGAGGGTGGCAACACAAGAACGGGCCTTTTCTGCAGTGACCCCGTTTGTGGAATGCTCTCTCCAGGGAGGTTCAGATGGCACCTTCATTATATATCTTTAGGCGCCAGGCGAAAATGTTCCTCTTCAACCAGGCCTTTGGCTGATTGACATGTGATGCTCTTTGAAATTTGTTGAAATATGGCAAACCTAGATTATTGGCTTGTTTCTGCTCATATTTTTATTATGTATTTTGTGTTTTTATATTGTATTTTTATGTTGTGAATCGCCCTGAGATCTGTGGATGAAGAGGGGTATACAAATTTAATGAAGCAGCAGCAGCAGAAGAAGCTTGCTGCAGCATGGTCAAAATAGCTACAGCCACATGGGGAGCTACTTCATGCAAACATCTTGCCTCACAGAGCCTTCAATGTGTGTTTCAAAGGCATTGTTCCATCTCTCTACATGGAAGGGCCACAGTTCAGTGGTAGACCATCTGCCTTGTATGCAGAAAGCCCCAGGTTTAATCCTTGGCATCTCCAGGTAGGGAATGCTGGAGATCTCCTCAAGATCCTGGAGAGCTCAGGCCAGTCAGTGTAGGCAGTTTTCTATGTTCCTAATATGTGAATGTGTGACTTGTAAGGTTGGCTCATGTGTATGACCCTTATGTGGATGTTGGTAGCATCCAGCACTGACCTGCATATGTGGATGACTTTGGATCTGGGCTTGAGGACTGCAAAGCAGAACTCATGGGCACTCTTAAGATGACATCACCTAACAGCCGCATCACAATAGAGCCAGTTCCCACATCTGCTACAAGTGATGAGAAAAGGAGAGGTGCAGGTGCGAGTGACTTGCAGCCCAGAAGCAATTTGGCCAGGCTGCTGTGCAGAGTCAGTGGCAGACGGACAAGAAGGGCCTCTGCACATGACCTGCTTAAGGCGCATTCATCCTGGAATTTAGACTGCATCTGGTCTTTACTGAGTGTTCATTCTGATGTGTTTGTGGGGCGGTTAGATGACAAGGAGCATTCATCCTGATTTGTTTGCAGGGTGTCTACACATCTTCCTGTTAGTCATTCATTCATCCCAAACTTTCCAAGCCATTTCACCATCACTTTCCAAACTATGAAAAGTCTGATTCTTGTTTAAAGGGGATTTGTTGTGCTAGGAGACGAAGCCCTTTAATCCACTTTAACTGCACAAACTTCCAGTACAAAGTTCCAGTACTGTATATGCTTGAAACCTCCCTGCAAAATAGCAACAGTCTGGCAGTATGCCAAAGCCTGCTCTACGGGCTGCATACGCACCATGCAGGGTGGATAAAAATCAATGATTTTTTTAAAAAAAAAAATCAAAAAAATCGGATTTTTTTTATTTAAATCGATTTTTTTGATTTAAATCAGATTTTTTAAAATAAAATGCTTTTTGAGGAAAATATATTACCATCCAAAGGTTATTCCATCATGAAATAAATATTAGTTTTTAAAATTATGTATAATAAGGTTGTATATGTTTAATTTTTTGGGTAAATTCCATTAATCCATTCACAATGTCATGCTCTTCCAGAGGTTTTTGTAAGATTATTGGGCAGTTTCTCTGCCTACAAGATATTATCACAGATGCTTGGTTTACTTTTGCAGTTCTCAAAACTGAATTTGACTCAACAGAGATCACATGCCTCTTCTTCACAGCAAAAATGTTATAACATGAACAGAGTTGAGAAAAAGACCTTCATCCTATTGTTCTACAAACCTATGAATACAGAAACAACCCCTTCAGTGCTAAGTTTCAAGAAGTTCAGTGAATAGAATAGAAACAATATTTTTCTGATTGTTTGGAGTGGACAGTATTTAAGTTTTTCATGTGTAGGCTGGGCTGACAGTCTAAGTTTCTTAAAATATATATATTGTTTTTGTTTAGCCAAATTAGTTAACAAACATGGATGTTTGTTTAAGCAAATAACATATGCTGCAATGTTATTGTTTCAGTTGAATAAATCTATTTAAATTGTTATTATTAAGGTAATGATTATTTTTCTCCTTCCTAAGTACAGCAGTAAAGTTGTCCAAATATGAATGATTAACCTATTAAACTGGGGATAAAAAACTAATATGAAAAGTTGTTATTCTAAAAATCGTCATCTACTTGCATATTAAAGTTATACCAGCAAGAATTAGTCTTTATGTAGAAAACTATGATTTAAATCAAGCCTTACTGACTAGTGATTTAAATCGTGATTTAAATCAGTTTGATTTAAATCAAATCCACCCTGGCACCATGCACTTAAAGCACATGACTTCCCCCACAATCCCTGGGAACTGTAGCCCACCCCTCACAGTGCCACAATTCCCAGCACCATTAACAAATGGCAGTTCCCAGGATTCTTTGCAGGGGGATGTGCTTTAAATGTATTGTATGTGTTGTTTGTTAGAGTCACAGGGTGTTATAGCACCTTGATTCCTGGGCCACACCTACTTTTGGGGGGGGGAGAAGACAATAACCCTAGCCTAGGGTAAACTTGTTCAGAGTGGGTGCTTTCCCAATACATCAGGAACGACACTTGCATTCTTGTGCAGGCTGTGGCGGGTTTCCTTACATCACCGCCATCCCCCTTGTCCCTTGGACCCCAGCCCAGTCTAACGGAAACGGGATTCTAAACATAAGACAAGATCCATTGTTTGCTTTTGTGGCTGATGCTTTCCTTTGAAGTCTCTGAAAGTTAAACACAGTTAAACACAGGCAGGCAGGCAATTCAGTTTTGCAGGCATCCCAGCCATGCTTCCTGATAAGGAAATATCATGCTGCAGGAGAAGAGATGGGGGTTGGTGGATAATCAAGAGGATTGAGGCAGACAGTGAAAGGTTCTGGGCAGGCAGTGAGCATGCCAGTGTTGTCATCTGTGGAGGAAAGTTGTCTAGGCATGGATTATTTCTTTAAACTACAAGGAGGGAGTGGTTTCTCATTCTTTTGTAAGGCTTTTCCTGCCTACGGTATCTTGGTTCAGAGCAGTTCAGCCAGTGGCCAGAAACATTTACAATTGAACTCATTAATGGTTCCTCGTCATTCTGGAAAAAAGTGACAAGTGGGGTGCTGCAGGGATCTATCCTGGGCCTGTCATTGTTCAACGTCTTAATAAACGATTTGGATGAAGGAATTGATGGGGTGCTCATCAAATTTTCAGATGACGCTAAACTGGGACAGGTACCGGTAGCTAATGCCGCAGAATGCAGAATCAGAATTCAAAATGATCTGGGTGCGTTAACAAAATGAATTTCAATAGGGACAAATGTAGGGTTCTGCACTTAGGCAGGAAGAACCAGATGCACAAATATAGGATGGGGGACACCTGGCTTACTAGCCATACATGGGAAAAGGATCTAGAGGTCTTGGTGGACCACAAGCTTCACATGAGTCAACAGTGTGAAGCAGCAGCAAAAAAGCCAATGCTGTTCTAGGCTGCATCAACAGACGTCTAGCGTCCAGATCAAAGGAAGTCATAGTACTGCTCTCTTCTGCCTTGGTCAGACCACACCTGGAATACTGTGTCCAATTCTGGGCACCACAACGTAAGAAGGCTGTTGACAAGCTGGAAGGTGTGCTGAGGAGGGCAACAAAGATGATCAGGGGTCTAGAAGCCAAGCCTTATGAGGAACATTTGAAGGTGCTGGGTATGTTTGGACTGGAAAAGTGGCCCAGCAACTCTGGACAGCTTCCAACACTTTTAAAAACATAATAAAACTTCATACACTTAAAAGTTCCTTATACAAGGCTGCCTTCAGATGTCTTCTAAAAGCCAGGTAGTTCTTTATCTCTTTGACAACTGATGGGAGGGTGTTCCACAGGGAGGGCACCACTACTGAGAAGGCCCTCTGCCTGGTTCCCTGTAACCTCACTTCCCACAGTGAGGGAACTGCCAGAAGGCTCTCGGAGGTGGACCTCAGTTTCTGGGCTGAATGATGGCTGTGAAGTATACAGGGCTGGGGCTAGTTAGTGTTATTTGTGCAGCACTTTTAATGCTAATCACGGTTTATCATGCATAGAAGAGGGTATACTTACTAGTCTACCTGTGGTTAGCATTAGGATGGTGGGAGATTGAATGCCCATGTGAGAGAGAACCAGGTGCAACAAAGCTAACAAGTTCATGGGACATGCCAAATCTCTTAACCATGGTTGGGTGAGGGAGCTGAGTTAGACCACTGGTCCACATATTATCTATACTGACTGGCAGGGGACATGCCCAGCTCTGCATCCTTCTGCATGTAGAGCTGATGCTTTACTGCTGAGCTACTCTTCTTCCCAAACCAGTGGAAATGCAGCACAGCTTTGAAATGCTCTGTGAAATTCAAATGCTTGCACGCTCTGTGTATATGTGTGATAGGTATGCATGCTAAGCTGTCCACTCGCCTTTGAATCTTCTACCAACCATGGTAGCCACTGTCTTCTCAGCTTCCTAAGGGAAGCCCACTTTGGCTTTACAAACAAAGGCCACTCTCCTCCCACCCCCACTTCCACTACAGCCACGTCCTCACTCCCCTGCGCAGGGAGGAAAAGAGCCTTGTGGGAAATCCAAGAGTCTGTGAGGAAACAGGCATTGTAAGGAGGAAATGACACACAGGAACTCTCTGTCTGCATTGTAGCACCTTCCAAAAATCAATGG